>NW_022900928.1:85086812-85095007 GCF_012274545.1 Fukomys damarensis
TCTTTTTTTTTTTTTTTTTTTTAGTACTAGAGATACTCTACCTGAGTTGATACTGTGCTCTACCACAAAGCTACATCTCAGCCCTTTTTTATTTTTAATTTTGAGACAGAGTCTTGTGAAGTTACCCAGGCTGGCCTCAATTTGCAACCCTCCTGGTTCAGCCTCCGAAGTTTCTCGGATCACAGATGTGCACCACCACTCCTGTGGCCTGTGTCCCTCTTGTAATAATCCAGGCCTCTGCTCTTTCCACCATGTGGGAAGTGTTTTGAGGCCTGTACCACAATTAATCTCAAGACAGCTTGTCACTGACTACACATGTAGGAGACAGGTCTGAGGCCCTTCCCTGACCACCCCCTCACTGAGGATACCTCTGCCCCTGCCCCACTGCCTCCTGCCTGTCCTTTGTGGCCCAGACATCCCCACTTGTCTGGGGAAGAAACACTGTGTGCAGCCAGATATCCTTGAGCCATCTGCTTACAGTGGCCCTGGGCCCAAGCATGCAGTGTGCATCCTTCTTTTTTAGTTTTCAGCAGCATTTCTTTTCAAAAATTTATTTTGCATTGTATGTTTAAGGTGTGGGCCATAATAATTTGATTTACATTTACACAGTGATATTATTACACAAACAATAATCCACCTACCTTCTGTACTTAGCCAGCTCTGAGTGTGTAGTAAGAGCTCCAAAAACCTACTTGCTTTGCGAATGTCTGGGATGCAAGGCAGTGTCATCAATGGCATCCTCCTGCTGAGGGTAGCTCTCCATGCTCTCCCTCACTGCTGCAAGCCCCGTGCACTCTTTTGCCTGCTTCTCCCTAGCCTGGTAATCACCACTGCTACTTACCGGATGTTGTACCCTCTTCATGCAGGAGAGATGATGTAGTGTTTGTCTTTCTGTGCCTGGCCAGTCTCACTTAGCATCCTGTTCTCTGAGTTCACCTACGCTGTTGCAAAGGCAGGATCTCCTTTTTATTTTATTTTTATTTTTAATTTTTTCTTTCCAATAAGAAAAGCTGTTGCTTTTATTGTGTGCTCATCATTTTCTTGGAACTCTACAAGGAACTCTTTATACATTATCTTATTTATTCCTTACAGCAACCTGAGAGGATCTCCTTTTTAAATCCAAATAATATTCCATTGTACGTGGACACAGTGTCCTTATCTACCCATTCACCTTTTCCAAATAAAGACCTCCAACATCAGCACACCCTACCCCGTACTACCTCCCTGCCCACTTGAACGGGGGAAGTTTCTGAGGCTCCTACTTCACTCCACTTTGACTTTCCAGGCCACACAGCTGAGTGGTGCATTTGGACAGCTGCAGGCTAGCACTTCATCCTGTGCTTTCTGGGGAACAGCGTGCTCCATCCCCACATGCCTTAGATGAGACTCGAGATGGTCCCTTGTGATTGAGACCCCCCCATTCCCATTCTCCACCTGAGCACAGGTTGCTGGCCTCCATGCCAACATGAGCAATGCCCACCAGCCAAGCTCCTCCCTGTCACCCACCCAGGCTGCACACCTCAGGGGCCACCTCTCCATCACCATCACCACCCTTTCACTACCTCTCCATGCTACCCTGCTCACCCCCAGCCTCGCCCTCTGTGTCTGACCAGAAGGTCAGAGTGCTGCCCACTTTGGTCACCCTTGGTGTTCCCAGGATCTCTGCCCAAGGCTGGGTTTTCTGTTCCGCCTGTTTTGAAGGGTGAGGACTGTGATAGAGACCCCTCCCTTTTATCACTGCTGGGACCCTGTCTCAGGGCCAGAGGGATGCTCGGGGTTTGCCCCCTCATCCCAAGAGCTGAGACTCCTCCCTCACTTACCCAAGGCCCCCAGGTGACAGAGCCCAGAACTGGTGCCTGCACTGATGACAAGGGACACCTGTCCCCTTTTGGCACATGGCCACCTCCTGTGCTGCAGAGGCTGCACAAAGGCAGTGAGAGAATGCTGAGGGGTATTTCCAGCAGAGATGTGAGTTACCCTAATGTCCCCATCCTGGTCTGCCAGCCATATGGGTTCTCTCTCTAGAAATGCTGCTCCTTTATTGAGTGACTCTCTCCTTCTGGTGCTTTTGTTGGTCTTCATGAGACAACTACAGGCCCCCTTGACTCCTGAGAGTTGCCCCACATGGTACATCGAGGCACAGCAGCAGGCAGTGTGCTGCCTTTAGAATTTGTGGGACTTATCAACATCATAGCTCTTTCTTCCTAAAAATACCTGCAAACCTCCAGACAGCAATCAAAAGTGGTACTATTCAATGTCATTTTGGATGGTTTGCGTATTTTGAATGGTTTGTGTATTTTGAAAAACATTGTCAAAAAGTTTAGGAATGGCTCACAGAATGAGTGTGTCGACAACATTTATGACTTTGAGTAGCAAATTCACTCATGGCTTGGGAAACCTCAAAGCCTTGGCTAGCCTCAGTCCCCCTCGATGCTGGCTTTCTGATGAGAGTTTACAGATACGTTCTGAGTCTCAAGTGCAATCTGCAATTCACAAATCAATCTGACAACTGTTTGGTGGGCCAATTCAGTTTATTTGACTTTGAATTCCCTCGGGAGACTGGAAAATCAGGTCTGTTCTGTCTTTCTTTAAAGCATTGTGGAACTGAGGCTCACACCAGCTGCTCCCACCTCCCACATGATGGGTCCTGCCCCTTCAGGACCTGCTGAGAAGAGTCTCGGTCTACCACAGAGCAGTGGGGGTCTCTGAGCACAGAAACGGCTCGTGGTTCCATGAGATGCGCTGCCCCCAGCCGATCCACGCAGGGAAGAGGAAATCTCAGATACTCCCGCTGTCCCCAAAGCACCCAGCACATTTACACCTTGCCTGGCATCTCTCCGTGGGTGTCAGCTCAGGCATCTCAAGAACCCAAGTAACTGTCCCAGATGTTGCATGGATAGGCTCCTCGCTGAAGCATAGAGCAGGGCTCTCAAAGCAGACGTGAATGCGGACTTGATGCGTACTTGAATTTTAATAGCATCTCTGAAAAATCAGTGCCAGAAAGTAAAATATCTGAAGTGGCACAAATTGCCGCAGGTCATGAAAATGTATAACTGTGTGCTTAATGAACAGCCACCACACTGTAAGATATGCAGAGGATCATCCTGGGCTCCTTCCCCTCAGGGATTATACAGCCTGGAGCGGCCCCCTGCCTTTCCTCCTTCCTTTCCCTTCCCTTCCCTTCTTCCTTCCCTTCCTTCCTCCTTTTGACCAGCCTCCAAGCCATGAGATCACCAAGAACTTTGTCCCCATGCCCCGTGCTACCTGCTACCCATGAGAAGAGTATGTGTCCTACCACTGCCACATTTGCAGTGACCAAGAGCCAGAGCCAGGACCACACAGCCTTGGTCCCTCCCTCAGAGCTTTGAGCTCTGAAGTGTGAGCTCTTCCTTATTTGAGGGCAGCTTCCACATGGAAATTTTGGGTCTTTGTACTTGGAAAACCCAGCAATCACAGAGCTGGGCAGGGCTGTTGCTGTCTTCACACCTCTGCCCTACAGAGACTGGGGAACATCACCTATAGCTGTGTCCCATTCCTTCCCTGTTACTCTATCTGCCATCTCCCTGCCCAGCAGGAATGGACTGTTCTCAGACATTCTCAGATGTGGACAAATTAACCCCATAAAAAGGCTCTGACAGCAACAGCATCTGGCTTGGAATCAGCCTTGGTATCACAGGCTGCTGCTGTTGACCTTGGCAGCTGCTCACAGAGGGGACACCAAGGGGAAACAGGTGCTGTCCATGCTGTGCTGAGCCAGCAGGGGGGCACAGTGGCTGGCCCTGCCTTCACAAGTGTCCCCAGAGACACAGACCCCAGCGGGGTGAGGCACCCACTGCGGAGCTCAGGGCTCTTCCCAGCAGTGTGGATTGGACCTGGGGCGGGAAGTGCAGCATGAGGCAGAGTCTCACCTTAGTCTCTGGGCTGAGGCTTCCCCCAGGGGCTACCATTGGCCAGGAGATAAGAACAATAAATCACCAGGTCAGGCGGCAGAATCCTGGGCTCTAGGCAGGGGGAAGGGCAAGGAGGGACATGGGCACTGTGGGCAGAGGAGTGAGGTGGACACTGCTAGGCAGCAGGGAGCAGTGGGAGAGGGAAAGGAGGCGAACTGAGCTCCACTCCTCAGGGCAGCCGGGTGCCTGGAGCAGAGAGCAAATTGCTTGTAGTCAGGATAAATTAGAGAGCTATTGTGTTCCGCTCTCAAGAAATCAGTTGATTTCACCATCTTGAATCAATCAGAGACCTGGCCAGCAATCTGAGCCTCTCCAGGAGCCACGCTGTCCCCTGCAATCATTCATCTACACCTCAATCCACACTTCTCATCCCAGGAGGGCAGCGCCAACCAAGTGGCTGTTCATCTCCTGGCGATGCAGCATGTAAGGCCGAGGCGGGTTCCCACGTGGATGGCTGCAACACGGCTGTGGGGGTGGGGGTGGAGACAACGGGCAGGGAGAGGGGACACAAGGGTCACAGCACTTCCTCCCCAGGGATGGCCCAGGCTGCTGCTCAGTCCCTTGTCACCCAAGCCCAACTCCATCCTGCCCTGCGCCCACCCTTGCCCTACGCTTGGTCTTCTTTTTGCTGGGCTTTTCAGAGAGCAGTTCAACCTGGCCCCACCCTAGGGGAGCCTACCATCTCCCTGGGTATATTAAAATTAAGGTGTCAATTCTGCTGCTTAGATTCTTTTTTATGATCTGTATGCTAAATATGATTTCGTGTTTTAAATGGTTGGAAAAATCAAAAGAGGATGTTTTATAACACATGAAAATCAAATTTCACAGCCCATAAGTGCAATCTGTTTGGACCACAGCTGTGCTTGCTCATTTCCTGACATGCCTGGCTGCTTTGGCGCCTCCATGGCAGAAACCAGCCATAGGACCAAGACCACACATCCCATGGAGGCCGAAACATTTGATATCTGGGTCCTCACAGGAAAAGTTTGTCAACCACTGATCCGGATTATTAAACTCATGAAGGTAGGACTGTGATTGTATCCTGCCAACAGCATCTCCCTACAGCTTCCTGGGACTTGGCACAATGGGCATCATAAATATGTTTATGGAATGGATGAGTGGATAGATGATGGATGTACAAGGAATGAGTGGAAGGATAGATGAATGGATGATGAAGGGATGGATGGATGGACAGATGGATTATGAATGGGTAGATGAATGGACACATGGATGGATGATGATGGATGGACAGATGGATGGACAGACAGATGGATGGATGCATGGATGATATGTATCAAAGCTCTTCACTGAACAAGCCTTAAACTTTCACTGGCATCTTTCTTCAGGAAAGGAGATTAGAGGGGATTCCTGTGGTCTGTCTGCACACTTACTTTTACTGATGTAATTTAGAAGTGTGTCCCTTTGGTGGTGGGAAGCCCTGGCACCTTCCCCACTCCAAGAAGCCATCTCTAACTTACATTTGACCCAGCTGTCTTCTTGCCCTGCATCCTGTCCTTTCCTGAGGGTGCTGGAGCCACTTGTGCTTGTTCTTACAGAGCCCTGCTGGGAAGATGCTCTCCCAACATCTGACTAGGTCAGTGGTTTCCAGAAAGAGGTCCTTTCTGTGACACCCTAAGCATGGCATCTCCTGCCCCTCCTGGAGGGACATGTGTGTTTCTCTTTAGTCTTTCCCTCCTACTTACCTGAGGGACCCCTGGAACCTGGCACCCACAGGTGCAACTACATGTGCTTGCCATGGGAGGGAACTGGCCCTTCAGGGAGGCAGTTGTAGAAGTTCCTGCAGCTAGGGTCCATGCTTCCAGGGGGCTTTGCCAGGTCCCCGCCACCTGGGCCAGCTTTGTACCTGTCGGCTGCTTTCATGTCCTCTGGGAAGACTTCTGTGGCAGGAGGATCTCGGAGACCTGGTAGCAGATGGTGAGGTGTCAGGCTGGCTGCCCTGTACATGGTGCATGTGACATGTGAGCATGGAGCCTGTCTCTCTTGGGGGCATGGAAGTGGGTCCTGGCCGAGTGCTTGCTTGTCTTGGCCCTATGGTCCCATAGGAGTTCTCTGGGGGCTGAGGAGAGTGAGCAGAGCTCTAGACAGGGCCTACAGTTGGCTTGTCACTGTTCCCTGGGGATCCTGAGTGGGGCTCCAGAGTCAGCAGTAGGATTAAGTGAAGGGCAGCCTGCCAGGTGGGGAGCTGCTCTAGAAGGAGTCAGGGTGGGTCGTCTCTCTGGTCTCAGGGGTGGTGCCACAATGCAGTGTGGGGGGCCATGTACTGTCTGGTGGCCCTCAGAGACAATATGCTGGGTCTTTACCTGGAATCTGTTGGAAATCAGCTCTGAAAAGAAGCAGAGTCATTGCTAGCTTTTGCTATGAAAATAGCAACCAGTTAAATTTGCAACTTTCATCAGCAAGGAACAATTGTAGTCTAAGTATGTCCCATGCCAATGCTTTGGACATGTTAATACCAAAATGTGCTCACTTTGACCACTTCTAATTTATCTGAATGCTCTCTGTTTACCCAGCAACCTGGGAGGCAGGGGCTTTGGATCAAATTTTTGTAGGATAGAAGAAGGGAGCAACCATAGAAGGGCCTTTTCATTTTTTTGCAGTACATGATTCATTACTCTTTCTGGGCACAGGCCTCAGCTTGCTGACTTAGACCCTAATCAGGAAGATGTGGGCCATGCCTGAGGTTGAAGAAGGGGCATGCTTCCTGAGTGCGACCTTGTCAGGAACTGGAAGAGCCTGTCACTGCTTCTCTAGGCATTTGGAGGAAAGCTGCACTGAATTTTAGATGTGGTTTTTCTTGTTAGGACATGAGGTGCCTCATCAGTGTGGTACTAAGAGTTCTTCTGCAGGTCTCATCTGATCTTGTTCTAAGTGCAGAAATGTATTTTCTATCTAACCTTCCATAGACAAAAATAGCAGTCTGCTTTCCCTGGAGTCACGCAGTAAATAGTACTTTCCAACGTTATTGAAAAATAATACCCTTTCTATTCTCATGATGGTTTTTAAAGCTTCCTGATCAATCAGCAAAATATTGATGATGACTATTACATGTCTTGCTTCTAATATTTCTACACTGTATTGCGTGCCACAGAAATGGATGAACAGGCTGAGCTGCTTGCAGAATTCCTTCTTGGTAATAAGTTACCGATTACATGCACCAAAGCTGTGCTTGTCATAAAACGTATGTCAACATGATCTCACATACTTTATATAAAGTACTAGTAGTAAGACATTAAAAATGACAAAAATGTCTTTAATCTATTAAAGATGTAATCACCTGAGATATCATTTGCCTCACAATAAAATACTTATTGCCCTGACCAGTCTTCCCAGCAGAGGCTGCAGGAAAGCAAGGGGCAAGGGCTTTCCCAGAGACCCTGAGTGCCTATTGCTGTTTCTTCTCCATTGGAGGAGATAACCACCCTCTGGAGTCAGGACAGTGAAGGATGTGACAGTACATCTCATTCTTTTAGAAAAGCAAATGAATACACCACGCTTTACAAGTGAAACTGTCCATTTGTCAGTCAACAATCCTTGCTTTAAAGACCCAAAGACAGACAGACAAAGAGAGGGACAGACAGGATGCTTTGCAAGTGCATGATCCAAGTGGTCCATGTGCTCATTGTCCCATGGGTGCTAAAAGACAGAGAACACAGGCCACAGTGGTGGCAGGTGGAGACACAGCAAGTCTCTCAAGGCTGAGAGCCCAGTACGTGCCAGCAGGTGAAGAAGAGGCAGTGGTAAGTCCTGACTTTGGTGCTACTGCAATTTTTAGGCATGCTAGACAGATACAACAGTAATCACTGGGGCTTCCTATTACGTTTGCTGAATAGTAAAGAGCTGTTTATGCAGAGGAATTAGGAATGTGTGATTCTAGATGAATCACATTCCCATCTATTACGTGGGATTTTTAGAGCCTGTGTGTTTGACCCTCTGTTCAATTACATATGATGCTAAGGACATGCCCAAACATTGCAGTGACTTCTGTCACTGATTTCTTAAAAAAAATCTTTTTTTATGGTTTTAAAAAAGCTATGAAATTTGCCATCTGAGCCAGGTGTGGGGCACTCACCTATAATCCCAACTTTCTGAGGCAGGATTGGAGGTTTGAGCCCAGCTTGTGCAGTTTAGCAAGACCCTAAATTTCAGTCTGGCTGGGATATAGCTCAAAGCAAAGGCCCTGAGTTCAGTTCCTAGCACTGCCAAAAAAAAAAAAAAAAAAAAAAA
>NW_022900928.1:85095027-85166015 GCF_012274545.1 Fukomys damarensis
AAAAAAAAAAAAAAAAAAAAAAAAAAAAAAACCAACCAAACAAAAATTACCACTTTAACCATTCTCATTGTAGAGTTCAGTGAAGTTTATTACAGTCACATTGTTATGCAACACATCTCCAAAGCTCTTCCTTTTGCAGACCTGAGACTTTGTGCCCATTCAATGATACTGTGCCCCTCTCCAGCCACAGCAGAGAATCTTATAGAGGTTCACTGTCAGGTGGTGGGAAGGGGTGAGAGCCTCTGAAGGTGTCTCACTGGGCATCCCAAAATGCTTCCTGGACCTCTAACCTCAGCTTCCCCAGCTGGGATGTGAAATCCCTGGTACAGAATGGGTGCCCAAGGCGAGCACTGAGACTTCAGTTTCCTGCCTGTATGGACAGTTGAGGTTGGGGCTTTGCTGACCACACACACACACACACACACACACACACACACACACACACACTGAGCCTCATTTTCCTCACTGCAGTGAGAGTAATGAGATTATCTATAAGCCATTTTTTTTCTTTTTAACTGAGTTTATTGGTACGTTTTAGGGATACAGCACAGTTACATTCATTGTGTACCTCTACATGACAGGCCTTGGTTCTCATTTTTTCCCCTTGTCCCTGCTCTCCCCTCACCCCTCCTCCCCTCCCCATTTACAAACACTTTATTTCCATCTTTTCATTTTCTCACATTTTTTCTTTTCCCTTATTACCCTTCCCCTACCCATCCCACCTTCCTTATACCTTTAGACCTTTTCTTCCTATTTCACAATGTCAGTCATCTCATTAGGATCTTATGTACTATTATGTATTATTCACACCAGAGAAACTATTTGGTATTTACACATGTATGACTTATTTATTTCACTTAGGAGTATATCCTCAATATGTATCCATTTTCCTATGAATGAATCTAATTTCTCTTTCTTTATGGCTGAATAGTATTCCATTTTATAGAAAAAACACATCTTCTTTATCCAGTTTCCAACTGATGGGCAAATGGGCTGTTTCCAAGTGTTAGCTATTACAAACTGTGCTGTATAAGCCATTTTTCACACAGTGTGGCTCCTGTTAGGTGTTCTGCTCTCCCTGCCCCTCTGCTTGAAGCCATGTTCAGTAATCTGCAGATGGTCAACTTGTGTCACCCAGCTGCAATTGAAAGAGATGACTGGGATCAGCCAGGGACAGGGGATGTCATTCAGCACCTATAGTCTGGTAGTTTTAAGTATTATTTCTGTTTGGGTGTTAAATCCACCCGGAAAACTTTGTCAGTCACTTTAGCCAGAATCTGTAGACATGGGAGGTGACAGGGCTAAGAAGAAGCCCAGAAGCCCCCTGGGTCTCTAATATTGTTAACCTAAAGTTGAAAATCCTAGATTCTGGGAGCAAGGAGAAACACAAGATCAAATAAGAGAGGAGAGGTTCTGTCCCAGAAGGGAAATTTTGCTTTGTTCATGGAATTTTTAGGGGGCCCTTGAGAAAGAAGGTTGGTGACTATGAGACCCTTGGAAGAGGTGCAGATAGGGAGAATTCAAAACTGGGGACTTTTCAGAGAATAGGAACACCAGAAACAACACAGGTGCAGGGTTCAACTGTTAAGACAATATCTAGAGAAAGAAGGAGTACCATCATCCGAGTGCCCCAGTTGGGTTCCTTGATTTTAGCAAGTCTGGCCTTGGCACCATTTCCTGTATTTTGGCAGGGGAGGAAACAGCTTTATGTTGATGAGTCAGACTTGCAGGCCATATGCAATTGACCCCACCAACCAGCTGTGTGAGTCATTTACTCATGGTGGGATGTGAGGATTGAAAAAGGTAATATATGTGAAAAAGATTTGCAGATTGCAAAACCTACATCCAATGGAATTATACAAGGTGTTGTCAAAATACACAGTGAATGTTTACATTTTTAAAATTTATTACAGATAACTATACATTGCCATAAATCCTCCTCAAAATATTCCCTTTCCCTTGCTTCATACATACTGATTCCACCATTCTTGCCACTTTCTGAAGCAGCTCTGGAAGTCTTCTTTCCTGAGTGTCTTTATGAAGTGTGATTTAAAAATATGGCAAATGTACTGCCACATACCATCCAACAGAAAGGCAGGCTCATAAAAAAAGGAGGCTTTGTTCTCATCCACTTTATTCACTGGATCTGGCACTGTCTGACGTCCCTTTCTTCCCAAAGTCAAAATGACCATGAAAGGGAAATATTTTGAACCCATTCAGCACATCGAGGCAGGCAGGAAAAGACACTCAGGAAAGAGGGCTTCCAGAACTTCTGCAGAAAGGGGCAAGAACATGGGATCAGTGTGTCCCAAGAAAAGGGGAGGATTTTGAGAAGGATAAATGGCAATGTGTCTTTTATTGTAATAAATGGAAAAATATTTTAACATTCACTATATTTTTAGACCACCCCTTGTGTTTCATCCTTATTAGTTCTCTATGTGTGACCCAAAGCTGGATAGTGGGCTTGCCTGACTTTCTCTGATGCCCAGTGCATGGGGTGTGCCAGAAGAGGATGCAGAGAGGAAGCTCTGGGCCCTAAAGACATTTCCTCACCTTCAGCTAGCAGTGCAGCATTTCCACATAAAACCAACCCCATAGAACTCTCTGCTGCCATCCACCTAGCAGGAGTGGGCAGTGATCCCGATGAACAAGGACCAGTCCACTACAAGCCTCTGGGGGTCTGGGCAGTGGAGAGGCCATGTGGAGACACATAGGAAGCAGTATGCTCTTGAGCTGGTGAAGAGGCAGGGCTGGTCGCCAACTGTGGTGTAGGACGTGAAGCCACAACTCTGTTCTGAGCCCTCCACGTCCTCACAGCTTTTGGGGCCCATTTTGGTGCCATTGTCCCTTTTTCACACTGTGCCACTCCAGCCACAGATCTTTCTCTCCCAGGAACATTAAATTCTAATCCCTTCCAAATCCTTTTCCACACAAATGTGACATTGTTAACAGTTTTATGACATTATCACCTTCCCGGGGATTCCAATTTTAACAGGACAATTTTAAGATGAAGGAATGAAGTTTTGCAAATAGAAGTTTAGGCACAGCAAGCAGGCAGGGGAGCAGCTTCAGGGTGGGGCTGCTCTGTGGTCCCCAAGCAGGACAGTTATCATGACCAGGCCCCAGTGTGCAGCTCTTGTTCCATGACCTATGCTGGCCTATCAGGTAGAATGCAGAGGGGACCCTGCATCTGTGTGGCTCTGTGCCCTGCCCTGGGTCCCTGTGACCCTTGCACACTGTCTCTACTGGGTTTTTCTGGGCAAATAAGTCAGAGCTGTCCAGCCACATACCTATCGGGCATGGGGCTGTGTGGTGGGTTATAACCCTTGGCTCTGGCTTCAGGCAGATCTATCCCTGGAAGCCCCAGAATCCCTGAGAGCCACTGATCAGCAGAACCCAGGTCAACTGGAAAGGCCAGGGCTGACAGA
Organism: Fukomys damarensis; assembly: GCF_012274545.1. Taxonomy (NCBI): domain Eukaryota; kingdom Metazoa; phylum Chordata; class Mammalia; order Rodentia; family Bathyergidae; genus Fukomys; species Fukomys damarensis. The sequence goes on from NW_022900928.1 coordinate 85,098,456, forward strand.
GCTCCAAGTTGCTCCACTTCAGATAAAACTCTGCAAAATATATGAATTTCCACCTTTCTTTTTCTTTTTGCCTCCATTTCAGAAGGACCTAGTAACTACAATCAAATATCTTAGCTTGAACAGTTTTAGAACCTTAATATTTGACCATTTTTATCACAAACATGACCATTTCTTATGATTTCATCTATTAGTTTCTGTAACTAATAGAAGACATTACGCTCCCTTGGGCCACCACTACCGTTTCAATTTTTGGTGTGTCAGTGAAGGGCTGACTTTGCATGAGGAGCTAGAAACTTGGTGAGGGACACAGAGTTGCTAGTGGTCATGGGGGAACAGAAGGGGGCCTCAGGGACCCAGCACTCCGCTGTCTGCAACAATGTCTCACACAGCCCACCAGTGCTCAGGAAGGAAAGCGGGTGACCGTGGGAAGGGGCACAGCCTGTCCTGAGACTCCAAGTCTTCAGGAAGCAGCCACATGGCTATAAGGGGCTGCCTGGATACCCCAACCTGAACACACTCTGGGGAGTTTGAAAGGATGTCTGAGGGAAGGTGGGTGGGAATCCTTGAGGACAGTGAAGCAGGAGTGATGGGCAGGAGCTGTGGAACAACCCTTCCACCCTCCAGACCTGTGGCCCTGAGCACGGCAGCCCAAAGATGCAAACTTCTCTGGAAATTACATGGCTTCCACTTTCTGGTCACAGATTTGTCCCCATTTGTGTTGTTGAAAATATTGGAGTCACACTTACAGCAGTACAAGCTAAGGATTGGAAAGAGCCAATCATGACATGATACTGCTGGGAACCTGTTTCACAGAAAGGGTCAGAGGCGACACTTCATAGAATGTTTATGCTCAAATAACAAATCTGTGCTCCTGATGGATAAGTTCATTTAATGCATTTGTTAAATGCAGTGCATGACCATAAGGAGGATATTTCTCTCAACATTCTCCAAACTTCTCTGAGTTCAGAAAAAGATTATTTTGAATATAGGCTTAAAAACAAAAAAAATTTTTTTGACATCACATCACTCCAAATGCAGGACATGTATTCACATTAAAAGCAAGATCTAAACAGGTTGTAAAGAGCCTTGCTGAGTAATCAAGGCCTGCTCTAGAATCCTGCTACATTTTTAATAGGACTTTTGTTTTAGTGTAGGTTTTTAAGCTGATTAGTAAGAAGGACAGGATTTTAATTGGGGTCCCCATTTTCTTTAGTCTGTGGAAAACATGGGGTTTTTTTTCAACTCACATAATTAATCAGTCACAAAAAATCTTCCCAGGGACAGTTTTGTTCGTACTTGTTCATGGAGAGAATTATCCCATCCTGGTCAAGGCAGGTTAGCATTCTGTACAAAAGATATCTTAATGATGTCAAAATAAAGTGCGTGTTTCTCACCTTTGGTCCAGAGAGTGGAAGAGTATCTTTTTTTTTTTTCTAAGTAGCCAATCTGTCCTGAGCATTCAGCCCTAAGTCCATTATGTATTGGTCTCGTACAAATCCGCATAAGTGTGGGGCCTTTGAGAGCTTCCTGCCTGGGCCCCAGAGCAGCAGTGGGAATGGACCCTCCATTGCCCCAGGAATGCATTTATGATCATGCATCGCTTAAGTCTGTTTTTATTTCTCGTTTTATGGAAAATGCAGCAGTAATCCCTTTAGAATTCCCCTCAGCTTAAACCTCAGAGCGCGTTCTCGGCAGCCTCTCCACATCTCAAGAGCCCTCCATGTAGCGTAAGCCCACATTCAGCAGGTGGAACCACTTTGTTCTATAGAGTTGGCTGGAAATAATGTGAAATTAAAGATTTAATCTTCTGGGGCAACGCAGCCCTTCCTTAGTCCACCACAAAGAAACTCAGAAGTCTAGCACCTTTTCACTAAGCAGAAAAGTCTTTGATTGGCAGGGCCTGTTGCATTGATCCCCAAAACTATGTTACTAAAAATTTTATTAATACAATTAGGCAAAGAGACCACAGCACAGTCTTAAATGTTGGGGGGATTTCATTTCATGATGAAGTTTGCTTCTATTATTAACCTAATTGACAGGATTTATGTGCAGGGAAGAAAAAGGAATCAAGTTTTGGAGACAAATTAAGTACCTTTTTCCTACTCACAGGAAGCCCCCAACCCTATCAACACAAATTAGAAGTGGCCGTCAGAGCTACATTGATACGGGAAGGAGCTGCTGCAGGCACAGAGATCACAGGATGCTGAATGAACTCTTTGTTGGTTTCATCGCCGTTCATTTTCTTGGACTGTTAAACAGCATAATCTTTATCTGGCCCATAATTTGAATCAAGTTCCTACAATGGACATTTTTGGGAATTATGATAGGGAAACATCAGGGAACATCTACTAATCGGTTTCTGGAATCCTGGCCTGCAAGCACACTTTTTAGAGTTTTATCAAAACATTCTGTCATACAAGGGCAGTAGGGGCCCAGGAAAAGCCACTGCCAGGAGTCACACCACTGTCCTTTTTGGGGTCCCCTGGAATAAGACTTCCTGTCTCTCGGTGGAAGAATCAAAGGATGTGAGAGGTCAGAGTGAGAGACACCCAGGGACAGAGACCCTCTGGGAAGCCCTGGGCAAGGTATCCCTTGGGCCTGGCCAGATAGAAGCCCCAGGATGGCCCCTCACCTGGCTTCACTTTGTGGACATGGAGGAAGCATCAGGCCCATGCTGGAGGAGGAGGAGATGTGAAGATTTTCGGCTACAGAGTACACCCAGCTGAGCATGGCAGGGTGTGAATGCAATTGTGCATACTCTGTGGAAGACCTCCACCCAGCATTGTTACTTCCCTGCTGGCCACATGCTGTCACCCAAGTTCCTGCAAGGGCCCAGCCCTGGCCCAGCCCAGGCAGCCAGACCATCTTGAGCCTCATATGTGGATGTAACCAAGTGGCAGCCTGTCGTATGCAACCGAGTTCATAAAAACCTGAAAGACCTTGAGCAGGTGGTGAATGACAGCATATGCTGTGCTGCTGGAGACAATCTGAGAGTCAAGGGAGCAAAGGGGAGCAGCACATGCACACAGAGACACCAGATGACCGGGGGCAGTGACAGTTTGTGGTTTCCTCTGCCTCCCTGGGGTCACAGGATCTCAGAATTGAACCAGTGCCATGTCTGGGCTTCAGAACTGCCTCTGACAAGTAAGTCATTGAGGAAAACTTCACTTGTGTATATTTGTGTTCCTGTCCCACAGTACAGATGCAGGTGTGGGTGGGAGGTCAGGTGCACACCAGGACCTCACTGGGTCTTCTGGGTCAGACCAGGGGCACCACCTCTCAACCTGGGCTCCAAGCTAGGAATGGTGCAGCTCAGAGGGAGACTGTTACATCCCAGGTGTTTGGGGGTCAAGGCTGAGTGCTGAGTCAGAGGCAGGACACACTTGGCCACAGGCCTTTGCACATAGTGCTCCAGCACTGTGGCCGCACCAACAGTGGGTGTCCACCCTGCTGGTCAGCTGATGAGCACCGACGCACAAAGCATTCATCTCCACACATGTCTCAGCTGCTGTTTTAGGCTCCACTGCTGTGTGACAGACCACAGTCAAAGCATTTCACCAATGCTCACAGCTGTGCATGTTGCATAGTGCTCGGCCCCACACGGTGGGGACTGAAATGCCAGGATTGCCTTTCTCCTGTTGTCCACACCCTCAGACTTGTCCTCCTTCCCTGCTACCCATGAAGTTTGGTGCAGACACAGCATCCCGTCTGGCTAGTGTCTTAAAGAGCCAGTGGACAGACATCAGGACACTAGGGCATTTTGCACCATGGGCTGCATAGACAAAGGACAGCTGGGACTCCGTAGTTTTTCCTGCTGAAGTGGCCATTTTGCAGCATGGAGACCATGGGGCTGAAAAGGCAGGTGCTGGGTCCCAGAGACAGAAGGAGCCACCATCCAGACCACCTCTCATGCAGCAGGAGGGAATTAAAGAATGGTGTTGATCTTGGACATTTACTTGCAGCTGGAAGCTTTGGCAATTGATAAAATACCACATTATTTTTCTCTGACAAAAGTCTTTTCCTGATTATTTAAGCATACAGGAAGTGCAGGTTTCCTGCTTTCCCTTTTGCTTCTGTGGCTTCCTCCTTGACCCCTTTGAATCATGCACCTTCTGCTACATCCAGAGTCCCCAGTCAGGAGCTCCCTCTCTGAATCCCCATTCAGTGCATCTGGAAAATGAGGATGGAGCCTCTGCCTAAAGCAAGGCAGGTTGGCCCGGAAAGGCTGGGACTTTGCCACATGTCCTGATTTATCCAATCCAGTCCCCATTCCTCTGTTTTACATTTTATACCTTCATCATCTTGTTATAGTCTCTGAAATGATTCCTCAGAGCATGAAATATATTAGTTACCTTTTTCTGAGCTTTACTATCTGCCAACACTTGATTGCACTATGCTGGTACCCCACAGACAGTCATGTTGTTCCACAGGCACTCATGTAACCCCAAAGGGTAGGCACTGCAGTGAGGTGCCATGACACTGGTTCCAGAGCCATGGAGCTTTCTCAGCATAGTGTCAGGGAGCAGAGAGGCTGCAAAACAAGTCAGACCATGTATTTTTAATCTCAATGCTATTGTACCTCTCAAGTGAGTGCAGATCTTGATTCAGAAGTTGTAAGCCATGCATGTGGGTGAAGGGCCTCATCTCTTGATCAATATTCCAGAGTTGAATTAGACTCACTTCTTGTCTGTTTCCATTTCCATTTTGCCAAAAGCAGACATCAAGAGTGGGATTTCTCTGAAGATCTTTGTTTGGAACTGGAACCCAGAAAATGCTGGCAGGAGTGGTGTGGAGAGACACAGCAGAGGAGGTGTCTAGGGAAGGCTTCATTCTGGAGCAGACATCCTATAGGTGAGTGGGATTGGCTCTTTAGGGCTCCAGGCAGCAACTTATACTTCAGGGTGACCCACCAAGGAGCAGGGAGCTGGAGGTTGTGCTCAGTCTATGCCAGGTGTCAGCTGAAAACACTCCTGGAAATGTTGCTGCCTGGACCTTTCCAGCTGGCTATGTGCCCTTGGTGGGTGGGTAGAGGCTGTCATCTGAGTAGATGGGAAAGGGACATCCATAGCATGCATATCTCCATAGTTTTTAAAGGCTGACTACTGTAGCCTTCACTGTAGAAGGCTTTCTAAACTTTGCTTTTGAAAACCTTGCTCTGCTTTACAGGAATAGCAACAACAGACAAAAGTACAAAGAGGAAACTTCAAAGATACAACCTGAAAGAAGAAATCACAGATACATATTCAAAATCTACCCTGAAATATTTACCAGTATGATATATAAAATATTACACACTGTGACAAATTGGTATTTGCCCCAGGAATGCAAGGATGGTTCAAAATTCAAACATCAGTCTATGTAATCCCCCATGTTAGCAGGTTAGAGAAAGGGGTGGACTCTTTATCACAAAAGCAGGTTTGCTGGTCAGATAACTCCCTTACAAAGAAGAAATGTTTTATTGTGACTCAGTATTTCACTTGGCTCAGTTGCTGCTGGCCCTGTAAGTGGGCCACAGATCATTGCATAAGCCCGTGGTGGTGGGGAGGCCTGCTTGCCCTGTGATGACTAAGAAGCAAAAAGAAGAAGAGGATAAGACAGGACTACTGTCCCAATGTCCCCTTCAAGGAACTTGGTCCACTAGGCCCCACATGTTTAAAGCTCTACCACCTGCCCTCAGCACATCAGGCTGGCAATTATGGCTTTAGCATGTGCCCTTGGGGACCTTTGAGACCCAACCATATGCCCTCTTACCAATGTGCTCTCTGCCTCCTGCCTGCTGCCACCATGTCCTGGCACAGCAAGGCCTCACCACATGCAGCCCCTCCACCTTGAACTTCCCAGCCTCCAACCCTAGCCAAATAAATCTGTGTCCTTTAAGTGACCCAGTCTGGGTTATTCCTTCTAACAGCACAGAATGGACAAAGACAGATGCTGAGAGATGTCGTGTGCCCAGACAGAAAGACTTGATATGGCAAAGATGTCACTTTGCCCCAAAATTGATAGAGGGTTTTATACCATTCCTATCATAATTTCAGCAGGTTTTCTTTTTCTTTTTGATTTTGTAGACATAAACAAGATTATTCTAAACTTAAATAGAGATGCAAATGAGATAGAATGGCTAAAACAATTTTGGAGGCTGAACTGGGAAGAGTCAGGCTACTGATGTCAAGACAGAGTGGCTGCGGTAATTTGTCTCACTCTGGGTTCTGGCACTGAGAGCTTCACAGAATGGGACAGAGAGCCCAGACGGGAATCTGCCCAAACATGCCCAAAGGCTCTGACAAATGCACTCAGGCAGCAGGATGAGGAAGGACCAGCTTGTCAGGAAATGAACCAGAGCAATAATAGGCCCACTGGCAAAAAAATATACCTCTACCTGATCCTAACACTAATCAAAGATGGGTTGTGGACTTCAATATTAAACTAAAACTATAAAACTTCAGAAAATAATCCAGGAGAATGTCTTCAAGCTCTAGACCATGGCATGTGTTCTTGAGCTTAACACCCAATGCATGATCCAGAAAAGAGAATCGTGGACAAACTGGATTTCATGAAAATGAGTAACTTTTACTCTTTAAAAGACCCTGAAAAGAAAACCAAGCTACAGAGAGGAGGAAATACTTGCAAACCATATCTGATGAAGAATTAGTATCTGAAAAATACAATAGATAGCTACTTATACTGTTAAGATGCAAAAGCAAAAGAATAGTAAGTACACAAAGGTTGTGAAGAGACATTTCATTGGGCAGGGTATAGTGTTGGACAACAGATCTATGAAAAGATGCTCAATATCACTGGCCCTGGGGCAAGTATGAGTTAAAACCACCATGCGCCTGTTGCTGTGGCTATAATAACAGATGTGGAGACCCTGGGTCACTGGTCCATTGCTGTGGGGAGGGAAGATGGCTTTCTCCAGAGTTTCATATAAAACTAATCACCCAGTGACCATGAGCCCAGCAACTGCACTCCTGGGCAGTTACCACAGGGGAAGGAAGAAGCATAAAAACTTATATACGAATATTTATGGCAGTTTGATTTACTATCATCCCAAACTGGAAGCAACTCAAGTGACCTTCAGAGAAAACTGGTTTAGAAACTGTGGAATGTTCATACCTTAATGAATTCAGCAGTAAAGGAACAGACACACGATATACATAAAACTAAGTAATCTTCAGAGAACTGTGATAAGTGAAAATTGCCAACCCCAGCAGCCAAATAGTGCATGGTTCTGTTTCTATAAACTTCTTTTCTTTGCATAAAATATTTTAAGTATTAACAAATTTTCTCACACTCAGTATAATTTTGAACAATTTCTTCCCATTTCACAGTGTCTATTGTACATTTTGGTCCTTATTTACACTTTCAGTTTCTCACACCAGAGAGACAAAACTCTATTTACACATGTATGTCCAATCTATTTCACTTAAGAGTATGGCCACTAGGTGCATTCATTTACCCAGAAATGTCTCAAGTTTATCCCTTTTTATGGTTGAATGGATAATATAATGGAGAATCGGGTATCTTCTTGAATGAGTTAAAGTCATCATATCACAGTGACTCATGCATACCCTTGTTTATAGCAGCACAATTTATAATAACTAAATCTTGAAATTGCCCTCTATGTTAATCAATAGGGGAAAGGATGAAGAAAACATGATATTTATCCACAGTGTAGTACTACTCTGCCATGAAGATGTATAAACTTGATACCTTCATAAGTAAATAGATCCATCTTGCCACTTTGTAAAGCAGCTCTGGAGTCCTCTTTCTTGAAGGTCTTTTGTCATGGCTGCTTCCATGTCCTAAATGGAGTCAATGCACTTACCTTGCATGGTCATTTTGACTTTGGGGAAGAGCCAGAAGTCTCACAGCATCCGATTCAGTGGATAATGCAGATGAGGGCATACTGTAATGTTTTGTTTTGTTTTGTTTTTGGTACCAGGGATCAAACTCAGGACCTTACGCTTGTGAAGCGGGCAGCAGCACCACTGAGCTAAATCCCCGGCCACATACTGTAATGTTTTTAAGAGCCTGTCTTTCTGTTAGAAGGCACTGGGCAACAGCATTCACCATGTTTTTGATCACATTTCATAAAGACACTCAAGAAAGAGGACTTCCAGAGCTGCTTCAGAAAGTGGCAAGACTGATGGGGTAAGTGTATTTGAGGTGAGGGAGAGAGTTAATAGAATTGTGAACTGTAATACATTTTTGACATTTAAGCATTCACCATATATTTTGACCACCACATACACTAAATATACTATAAAGAACATAGCAATTTAAAACTCACTGGGGAGACAGTAGAGATTATTACCAAAGAGTATGCTAAGTACACTAAAGTCAGCAGTCAGCAGCCCCAGATGTCAGATCATGACCTAAGACCTTCACGGTGCTCAGGAAGCAGCTCTCACTGGAGAATGCTGTGCCCAGAGGCCCTGGCATGGGCTGCCCTGGGCAGCACCATGACCTTCAGGCAGGATGGACCTACTGCATTCATCCCCAGTCCCTGCACTCCAATTTTCTTTCTGTCTGAGCCCTCAACCCCACCGTGACCTGCTTGGCTGACCCGGTGACCACAGAGTTGGTGTGTGCAGCTCCTCCCAGGAACATCTTGTTTCCTCAGCTCCCACTTTGTGGCTGTCATTCCCTATCATCACCTAGAACACCTGGTCTTCATTGTGGAGATTGCAGGTTCACAGGGTGAATATGAAATTCACAGAAGGAGCCCTGGGGATTGGGAACTGTGGGAGCTCAAAGCAGTGGACTCAGGGGCAGTCAGTGATCTGATCACAGAGGGTATTGGGCTGAGACTGTCCTTCCTCAGAAAGGTCACCATGGCCCTTGGGTTGCAGTTTATAGACCCTGAAGACTGTTTCCTGGCTTAGCGTTCTTATGTGCCTGTTGCTTTTCCTCAGAGGTATTTTTAAAATTCAGTATTGGAGACTGAACCCAGGCCTTTGCACTGAGCTATATCCCCAACCCTTTTATTATTTTTTATTTTGCGATGGATTATTGCTAAATTGCCCAGGCTGAGTTTGAACTTTCAATCCTCCTGCCTCAGCCTCCCAGAGTGCTGGGATTACAGAAGTGTACCACCTCATCAGCCTCTTTGAATGGATTTTCTAGGCAGAGCTGGTTCCCCATCACTGGCTATGGAAATTTGAACTTGAAAACAAAACCATCAGAGGTTCACAAGAAGCCATCCTGACCTAAGGATTCAGAAGGATGGTGACTTAAAACACTGGTGATCAGCATTCAGCCTTGTCCAGCAATTTCTAGACATGAAAAAAATCTCTAATTCTACTTCCAAATGTGAATCTCTAATTCAGCCAAATGTGGCTTCATGCTCTGTGCCTCCCAGACACTTTAAGAACCCCACACTGCAAAAATAGGAAGAAGCTGGGCATGGTACTGGCATTGTATGCTATAATCCTAGTGTTCTGGGAGGCTGAGGCAGAAGGGCCAAAAGTTCAAGCCCAGCCCAAGTTAGTAACTTAGGGAGACCCTGTCTCAAAATTTAAACACACACACACACACACACACACACACACACAGTGCTCTGTAGGGAGGGGCGTATTAAAGGTTGTGTTTAGATGTCCCCCCAAAACATCATGCAGTCATAGGTGGGGTTTTTTCAGAGGTTGATGGACCTAAAGTGTGTGATCTTGGGATTGATTTGTGGTCTGATGCTAGGGTTAAGGGTGTGAGTTCTGCCCACCCTTAAGGGTGGCCAGTCTGGCTAAGATATAAGGGACAGAAAGAGATTTGTTGCTCTCTTATTTTTGCTATCTTCTGCCTGCTGTGAATAGTTTCTCCTCTGTGATGCCCCTCTGCCATGCCACCCTGCCTTGGAGCCAGCTGACTATAAACTGAAACCTCTGCAAACTGTAAACCAAATAAACCTTCCTGCTGTAATTTGGGGTGTCAGGTATTTTGTCTCAGCACAAGAAAAGTAACTGACAGGGTGGTTGGGAAGCAGTCACCCTTGACAGTTTACTAATGAAGAACAAACTCAGTATTTAAGTTTTAATAAGTCAAAAATAGCCATTGTCATTCAAGAAGCTTGCTCTTGGGCTCAATATGCCTGTGAAAAAGAAAGCTGGCTACAGCTGTCCTCGCTGATGAGGTGGGGGCTGGAGCTGTCACCCCAAACCCCAGGGCTGTCACGACACAGCTAGGTCTGCTGTGATCACAGACATCCACAGACACTATAGAGGAGCTCAGCCTGTTTTCTACCCTTGTTTCTGTCCCCAGTGATCTCTCCATGAGACTTTGTACAGGTAAAAAATGTTTCCCAGGATAAAATGATTTCTAAATTAGAAACCCTTGACTTGCATGTAAACATTTGGAGATTGGTGTAGCAATTTTGTTTACAACACTGTTAGCAGATGCAAAGAAGAGAGACCATTCACTCACTTAAAAAGTGGACAGAACACCTGTAGTCCATGCTATTCGGGGCTGAGGTTGGAGAATCATGAGTGAACCCATCCTGGGCAACTTAATGAGACTGTGTTTAAAAAATAAATAGAGAGAGGGGCTGCATAAGTAGCTTGATGGTAGACTACATGTCAACATGCACAGGCTCCTGGATTCCTCTCCCAGTACCCTCCCGCACACACTCACACACATACACACACAGAACAACTTTGTCATTAATTGTCATTAACAGTTACTACTGCTCCTTGGCATGTTTCACCTTGGCACAAGTTTCTAGTGGCACAGCCATGAAGAGTAAACACTGGCAGCAGAGCAAGGAGCATCTATCTCTCTTCATGCTTAAAATGAATGTGGGATGTGGCCACTCCACCCATCCAATCCTGATTCCCTTGGGAAACACCCAGAAGGTCATTGGTGGTCACCTGTGTTCTCAAGCAGAGGCATGATGCCAAGGAACCCCCACAGTCTGAGTCTCACTCTGGAGGGCACAGGGGCCAGGGAAGAATGGGCACCCTTGAACTCCATCTCATCCAGGGACAGCTCCCCATTGTCACTTGTGGGAGGATGCAGAATGCACCCATCCTGCCTTGTTCTGCCTGACAGCTGCTGCTGGCTCCCAGGATGCCCTGAGCAGAAGACGGCTTCCAGAAGGAGAGAGCAGGTACCCAGCACCAGCAATCACAACCAGCCTTTGAATTCTACCCACCTGGCAAGATGGGTTCTGCAGGAGATGCCTGAAAAGGAAGGCGGTGAAGGCAGATAAGAAACACCTGGAAGGGGGCTTTCAAGGGTGAGTTCTGTCTCCCAAAACTACAGCCCTGCCTGACTCCTAGAACACAGGACAGAAGCAAGCCTACCTCAAAGGCAGCACCCAGGGTCTGCATCCAGACATCAGTGGGAGACTCAAGGCATGGGGGATGCAGGCACAGAAGGAGATGCCAGGGGAACAGGACAGACCAGGAGGAGCAGTGGTGCCACCTACAGGGTGTCTCCCCCTCGGAAAGCCTGTCCATCCACAGGTCTCCTCCTGCAGCCCCATGCAGAGGTCACTGACCATCCTCGAAGGCCTCTGCCTGGAGCGGGAGGATCCTCCTTCCAAGGCTCTTCAAATTACTGCCTGCTGCAAAGGCGCAAGCCCAGCACACTGGGGGACCCTTCATACACCTGTCAGCACAGCACAATTGTTCAGAGTGTGGAAATGTGGTGCATTGGGTGCGACTTCTCTATCCTTCAGCCTGGTCCATTGCAAGCTGATGCACCCTGCCCCTCTGGACCCCTGACACCAGAACTGCAGCATAGGAGAAACCACAAAGAGGCCGCATTTGCCCAGTCGGCTGGGGCTTTCACAGTGGGGACAGAGGCCTTTTCTGGTGGCACTGTCTTAACTCCACAGTGATCCATCCCATCCAGGTCAGGTGAGATCAGGGTGTGGATAGGAAGGGCTCTTTGTTATCATCAGAACAGTTCAAAAACAGCATCACCCACTCAGGCCTTTCCTGGCTGCCTTGCTTTGGAGGTTAAATGTCCCTCCCTCTGCACCCCCATGTGAAGCCTTAGCCGGAGGCTGCCCTGCAGGTCACTGTCCCAGGACAGCACCCTCCTGGCCAGAGTGCTGTTTTGGTTCAAACTCTTTAGACCCTTGCTGCACTAAGTTGAAATCATCAGATCTGTCATTTCCAAACCCTGCTGTTCCTCAGGGACCATTGCATGCATAGGGAAGGGAGGAGAGAACTTGGGGAGCTGCTTCTTGCATTCCCCACTTCTACACATCCCACCTGCCTGGGTCACACACTCCAGTGCAGGGCAAGTGAGGAACAGGTGTGGGAGGAAACCTGTAGGACCTGGACCCCACGCTCTTCCCTGCGGGAAATACCTGAATCTGACCTGCAGTTCTGTTGCCATGGTACCCAGAGTCCTTGGTTTCCATGGCACCATTCCTGGAAGGCAGGGTGGAGGATGTTGGTCTCACCCTCAGGTTTTTTCCATTTCTTGTATAAAAAGTATACAAACCAGGAGAGCTGTGGAGGGGCTGCAGGCCCTAAAAAGGGATTTGGGGGCAGCTCTGTGTGCCTGTGATATCACCAACACCACAGGGCCTCCTGCAACTTCATCATCCCTGCAGCACCAGGCCTGCCCTGCCTTCTGAGGATGCACTGATGGGGAGACCAGACAGGTGAGCAGGGGCAGGGTGGGGGTTTCTGCTAGATGCCAGGGTCGAGACTAAGTGGGCAACCTGCACATATCTGTGCCTCAGTGAGGACAGGGACAGCAGACAACGTGTGCGGGTGAGTGACAGGGACCGAAGGGAGGGGCCCTATGTAAAGATAGGGTACAGCCACTGCCCTGGCCCCACCTCAGTGTCCACCAGACATGGACCTCTGCAGACCCCAGTGAGGGTCTGACCCCTAGAAAGATGCCCCCAGTTTGTCTGAAAGAATCAGTTGTAATCCAGGAACTCGTGGTCGGGTCCACTGCCATCAGGGCAATTACCTTGTTTCCCTGTGACTAGACAAGACCCCAAGTCCTGGAATGTATGCCCCCAGAGGGAGGCTCTCCCCACCCAGCTCTCCATTGTCCCCCTAAATCCTGTTAGCACAGAAACCCCATTGGGACATAGGGCAGACTGTGGGTGCAGGATCCTTACCATCCACTTTGCCCTCCTGGGCCCCAGCAGCTAGCAATTTCAGTTCAGAATCAAGTTCCAAATGCAGGGATTTAGGGTCACACTGAGATCATCCTCTGCTGTGCTGTAGGATTTGGCTGGTCCTTCCTTTAGTGTTACCTGGGCTCTGCTGTCTTCCAGCTCTCTTGATCGAGACAGAACTTTCTGGTTCTGGCAATGGAGAGGCCAGGGGAGGACACTCACAGGGCCATGGGCCATCATGCTGCTTCCCACCTCCAGGGTCCCCACAGCTCTGCTGACTCTGGATCACCTTGATCTGTCTCCATTCTTCCTGCCTGGCTTGCACAGTGTGCCACTTTGCCTGCTGGACCCGTGCATCCCAGCCTAACACAGTCTAATGCCTCACTTTCTGAGTATAACAGTCAAGATTCAGGTAGGGAAGGGAGACACAGCCCCAATTTAGCAGAAGAGTTGGGGAACTCAAGTAGGAATGGACTGAACAACACTCGAGGGCTGAGCAGCCCATGGGAGATTGGAGATGTCCTTGCAGGAAGGCTTCCAGGGACCCCCATCTCTCTTTGTCCACTCCTAAACTGGGGACCTGTGGATATCTTCCCAACACCAACTGCACCAAGTCTGTCTTTCAGTGCCTGCTCTGCAAAGACCCAAACTAAGATCCCTCTCCCCAACCCCACACCACCCCTGCCCTGTGTTCCCCTGTCCCTGTGTCCCTGTGTCCTGTTCCAAGCTTCCTCTCACCTCCAGTGCCACCCTCATGGGGAACTTTAGGTCCGCTGGACTATGACCTTGCTGGTTCTTGTTTATACTGAAAACCTGCATGAAGCCATTGTCCTGAATTGAGCTCCACCGGTCCCACTGCTGATGACAGGGGAGATCAGTGTACAGCACAGTAGCCCCAACAGCAGGTCTTCGTGTCACCACACATGGCCAGAGTCTATCTAATGGAGAAACAGCAGAGGGGGCATATGGGGACAGGCCGTGACATCTCTGCATCCCCACCTTCCACTGGAAGCCCATTTGTGTTGCCCCTCCCACCGCCCTGTCCCTCCCTGGTGTGGACTCCCCTCTGCCATCAGGCACCAGGTCCACACCTGAGCCAGCCTGATCTGGCTGCCATAATGAAGAGCCTCAAACTCTTCCAGCACCATGGTCTCAGGATCCTGCTTCTTTGGGAACTCAGGAACTGTTCCTGCATCAGAGCAGAAATGCAGAAATGACCCAGATAGGCAGAGGGCAGTGCTGTTTCCCTGCTGCTGCATGGAGATACTTTGGGAAACAATAAGACCCCTTCTGCCTCTCCCTTGGGAGACTTGGGCAACACAGTAGGGGAGATGACACTACCAGTTCTTTTCTCTGAGTGGGCCAAGCACATCTACACTGAGAGATTTCAGTCTGGGCTTCACTTGACTGGCAGCTGTGGACACCACCAGGCATCTGGAGGCACCTGGTAACCATGAAATGAAGTCTCAACCTGAGGAAAGGACAAGCTAAGAGACACAGAGGACTGTGCTTGAGTAGCAGAAACAGGGCCACACCAAGTGATCCCAGATGGTACTACACAGCAGAGCTGCCTGGATGCGGGGTGACAGGATGCTTCAGTGGTGTGGGGTCTGCCCTCCAGGTCTCACCAGGCTGTGTACCGTGTCATGTAGCTGGACCAGCCTACAGGATGTCCCACCTCTGTGTCCCCAAGTCAACTTTCTCCACCCGAGTGGCTGGCACTTGATGTCTTCTCCATCTGGGTGACTTCAGTGTTTTTAGAATAATGTTGCTGTTTGGGGTCATTTTAAAAAATTCTGAGTCTTAGGATTACTACCCTTCTTTAAAATGTAAACAGCAACACACTAGTTTCCTGCTATTTTTCAGCATCACCTTCAAATCTCCTTGAAACCCCAAAGTAGCCAGGGGTCCTAGTTGTTCTCCAAGGCTTAGGGCTTAGTGAAGTGTTTTTCTAATACATATGCCCACGGTGGAGCCTTACATAAAATAGAAACACATTAGTTGTCTTCAGAAGTTAAATATACAGAGTCTGCCAAAAAATGCATGCATACCTCAGGAAAAAAATAGCGCATTTTTTCAACAGATGGTGTTACACTCACATGGGGGATGCTGGGGGATGCTAGGGGATGTCACAGAAAGCCCACTGCACTGCCGGCCCTTAGAGAAAACATTGAAAAATGCATGAGTAGCAATCTCAATGACCGAGTTTACCCCAGTAGCAGTTTGCCATACTAATAAATGTCTAGAAGCTTGTGGCCACCACTTTGAGCACCTCTTGTACTTGTAGAGGCCAAAGGTACCTTGCATTAATCTCATGATTTTTCAATAAATTTAGTATTAAAATATTTATACAAGTTTTTTTCTTCCTGAAGTGTGTATACATTTTTGGCGGACTATGTATTTAGAGCCTGTGACATTGCATCATGGCCCTCGGAGGGGGTTGGGAAGAGGTCTTGTGGAACGATGCAGGGCTTGTGACTCTTTCCCTGGGGGGAGAGCACCTCAAGGGTTCCCTTGTGATCAGGGTCACCAGGCCCAGGGCGAGACTTGGGGAAAGGAGATCTTCGTGGTGGAGAGAGTGATCTGATAGAGAAAATGCTGCTTGTTTGCCTTTGCACGCACACTTGCCATTTGCCTTCTATTTAAAGTAAAGCACAGGAGAAGTGGAGAAACCTGTCTGCCTAGTTGCTTGGGTTTATCAGTTTCTTATTAATAGAACTTCCACTCGATACACAGGACCTCATCTTTATGTTCAGGGCTGAACATAGATGTCACGACATGCGGGTGTTGAAACAGATACACAGGTGGCCTTGAGCACCCCTGGTTACAGAACCAAACTGCGCACCGTGCCCTCTGGTTTGTAACGCTGGCTCTGTGTGGCCACTGCAAGCCCTAAACACTCTCTGCTGGCCTTGCTGGCTTCTTCTACTTTTCCTACCTGTAGTACTGGCCTTCATCATAGACCCAACCCCTCTGGTTCTGGCAAGGGCTGGGTGTTGGTCAGTTATATCTGTTCGGAGTGTTACCCATTATATTCCCCATTTTGGAGCCTTTCTATGTTGACTTCAGTGGAAACGGAGGCTCAGTTGGAGGCACTTAACATCAGAGAGGACTTGGTTTTAGGATGTGAGGAGGAGCATGTGTGTCCCTGAAACCACACTGTTTCTTTTGCAAATCTGTTTCAGGGACTCCCAGTAAGGTCTCCCCAGCATTCCAATAATATTTTCTATTTCCTGCTGGCAGAAAATCCAGCTCCCAACTGCAAGGTCACTTTTTTGAAGTTGAGTTTCATCTCTGCTTTGATGAATGGATGTATTTGAATGAACAGAACATCCTGTCCCACCGCTAGAGATAAAGTGTATAGATAGCGGTTCAAAAGGCTAGAGAGCAAAGACCCCACCAATAAAGACATTTTGTTTCCTTTAATTGTGGCTATTTTAATGTACATTGGTGGTTCCAATCTATACAGACTCGAGGAGATAATGCAATTGTGTTTAAAAAAAAAACTTTCCAGCTTTATAAATTGGAAAAATTAATCAAACTAAAATAGTCTTGAGAAAGCTCCCAGTGGGATTTCATCCAAGTGTAGACAAAACGCTGGCCATTAGGTGGCAGGGTGCCCGAGCCCTTTGCTTGTGGGGTTACTGTGGGTGCCAGCACAGTGGCTCACCCACGGGAAGCAGGCTCCAGGAGCAACCTAGGGCCTGTAACCCCAAAGGACACACAACCATACTACTATTGCTCCTGTGAGCGAGTGCAAGATAAGACAGCATCAATGACATTTGCTCGTCTCCTGATCATGGACTTGACATTTAGCAACAGGCAGGACATGGAAATCAATGAACGAAGAAATTTTCCCCTCACAAGATGACAAAGGAAAATTGGACTTCATTGTCCTACTGGATTTGATTGCTTGTGAGAATGAAGATTTTCTTCTAGTATTCATTGTGTGTTTTTTGTGTGTGAATTATTCTTTTCTATCTTCTGGCTCTGATGATCCAGTGATATTTGTATACAAAGGATCTTAATCTTTTGTCTCACACAATTTTATTAACATGTGTTAATTATACCAATTAATGGGTTTCATGTAACATTTCTATACATGCATATATCATGCATAAATCATGTCCAGTCTCCCTTCTCCCCTCTCTTATCCTCCCTTTCTGCCTGCTCCCCATGGTCCCATTCCCATTCCCAGGCCCTAGGATTCCTACTTCTCCTTTCGTGTTGTCTTGTGTTTATTTATCTTTTTAGTTTCCACAGTCTTTTGTCATATATATTTTACCACTTACCAGTTTGGGAGGTTTTGTTTGTTTTTCCCAAAATAAAAATATCTTTATTTTCTCCACAAACCATAAAACTGTCCATATACATTGTAAAAAAATTCTATTATCAAAAGATCATCGAATGTCAAGGAGGCTGCCTCATAATCTTGCATGCATTTAGATTAGCAGGAGTAATGTGGTTATAGTTATGTAACCATGTTTTCTTTTTCCAAAATAAAAATGTCTTTATTGTCTCCATTTGCCCATATTTGTTGCAAAACAAGCAATCAGATAAACCCCAAAATAGGAGAAAGAAGGCTAAAATCACCAAAACCTGTGTTACATCATCAGAAAAAGGACAGTGTCAACATACTTGTGAATATTTTGTTCCATGTGATTTTTTGTGACCTTTTATTCACTGAAGCATGTGTCATGGATCTCTTGGCCAATGCTCATGAATATAGACAGAGACCATCCTTTTTCACTAGTACTTATTATTCCAACTTAACTAGGCACCAAATCACAAATGTGTTTCTTGTCGCTGAACTTTAAGTTGTTTCCAGATTGGGGCTATATTATAAACAAAAAATGCACAACATTGAGGATATATTTTTCAATATATTTTTTGTTATCTATAAATAAATTATAGAATTACTCGGTCAATTTTAAATCTTGACATATCTTATAAGACTCTCTTCTCAAAAGATTGTACCACATTGCATTCCCATCCACTATGGGCATAGTGTCTTTTGCCCCATATGCTCTTCAACCCTGGATATATGTAATCTTATAATTATCCTCTGAAGTGAGGAAATTATGACCATGGTCCCTTCCTCCACCATCACACAACCTGCAGCACCCCTGCACTCTCTCCTGTCGTCACACTCCTCTTTTTAACATTTCTCCTCTTCTTATAAAGATCTGTATGTCATGCTGGATGCATCCAGATACTCTACCCATCTCAGGACCCATTAGCCCACCCGCAAAGCACCTGGGGGCACCGATTCCACCTTCCCCCAGGGCAAGGCCTTTGTGACCACCCTCAGCCTTTGACCTGCCATTCTCTTTGCACAACTTGACTACTGCAGATGAAACTTTTTTTCAAGGTTCAATGCCAACACCAACATGTATATGATTAAGATTGGACAGGTTGCACACTTTTAAAATGAAATGTGGTGTTGCTTTTAACTTAAGAGCAAAGTATTGAGGTCATCTCACCCTTCCATCCACTGTACATTCACACACAGCTCTTGCAGGGCCCATGCCTTATTTTATTTGTCCCTCTGCTCCTCTCCTCTGTGCCCTCTCACCATCTCTGGCACAGACAACCATCCTAAAATATATCCCTTGGTTCACATGCATTTCTTAAAATGTGCATTATTTCTCTCTTTGCATGTGTGTTCTGTTTCACTAAAGGTCTCATTCTACTTTCTCCCCGGGATTATATGTTAAAGCCTAATTTGTTGCTATCTCTGTATCTTTTACTCTAATTGCCCCAAAATATTCTATCACAAATCTACCACAAACCCTATTGATGAACAACTAGATGTTTTGTCATTACTTTACATTTTTCCTACTGGAAATTGAATCTTTTTCCTAGGATATTTTATATTAAAATTATTTTATTCTACAAGTAGGATTTTTTTTTTGTATATTTATTTTATATCTAGCAATCTCCCTTTACTCATTGCTTGTAGTAAGTTTTTGGTGATGATTTTGAGGTTTGGGAACTATTTGGTTTACTTATGAGTGATAATAATGGTGTCTCTTGCTTTCTGTATCAGTTTGTTCAGGCTTCTATAAGAAGGTGCTGTGATGGCTTAATCAGTAGAAGTTGGTTTCTTCCCATTCTGAAGGCAGGACGTGCTGGGTGGAGCTGTCACAAGGCTGGTTCCTGCTGTTGGCTAGGAGTGAGAATCCACTGGATGCCCCTCCACCAGCTGCAATGGTTCTGGCATCCTGGGGTGTTCCTGGTTACTAAAACATTGCCTTTTCTCTCCCCTTATCTACCTTACTTGTGTCTATGCTTCAAATTTTTCCTTTAATTCCTCAAGAAAAATGTAATTGTTATATAACGCAAACACATACTACAAAAAAACTAAGAAAATTACTGTGACTTCAGTCCTATAAGATTAGAGATCATGAAGAAGACATCATTTTGAGTTGGTAAAGTATAAAGACCCTATTTCCAAGTGAAGTCACATTCTGAGATAGTTCTGGGACTTAAGCGATTTTGAAGTGACACAGTTCAATTCACATCACTTTCCAACAATTATAGTTGCAATTCATTTCCTGTTTTATTTCTTTGTCCTGGATATTAAAAATAATAGCTAGTAATAGTTGACACTGAAGGAATCTTTGCATTACTATCATGGACAGTAATGTGACTAGCCCACCATAAAGTGTGATATCTAGATATTGCTCTGAGAGATCGTTCCATATTTCAGAAATATATTCCTAGTTTACTAAGGGGTTTTTCTTTTTCTTTTAATCAGGAATGGATGTTTTTTAATCAATGCCTTTTTGATATCTACTGAATTTATGATTTATTTTAGACATGCATTGAATTATACTAACACATAGCCTAAAATAGAAGTTATTTTATAAGAACAAAATATACCTTTAGCTTTATGTGTTATTCTTTAATGTAAAGCTCAAAATGAGTGTTCTCTGGATATTTACTATTAGGTTAATTAATGTCATTGAGTATATTTGCATCTGCATTGATAAGTTAGATTGATTGTAGGAGTCAGTGTGAGTGATGCCTTTTATAGTTTATTTTTTAACATTTACTCTTTACCAAGAAATGTGCTAAAATTAAACATGACATATTATTTAATTGGTATAACAACCTCATTAAGCACAACGTTATAGATAAAAAACAAAGATTAAGTTACTTGCTAGAGGAGACTCAGGTCGCTAGTTCAGTCTTCTATCTTCTCTTTTCTTTTTTGTTCAGATTACTATGGCTTTTAATTCTTTTTCTTTTGTCCTTTCTTCCTTTCTTTATCCTACTGTCTTTTCTTTACCCCTCTTTTATTTTCTATTTAATTCATTCTCCTTTCTTGCCTGGATCCCTCCTTTCCCGCTTTGTTCTTCCTTCTGTTTCTCCTTTTTCCCCTCCCTCCTCCCAATCTTCCCTTTTTTTCCTCTCTTTCCAGAGCCAGCTCGTGTGTGTGTGTGTGTGTGTGTGTGTGTGTGTGTGTGTGTGTGTGAACCACTGTTACCGCATTTCTCTTCTGTGCCCTGGAGCAAGCCAGCAGTAAAGGGCAGTGCTCTGGTATGGTCCTCAGAGTTCATAGCCAGAAGCAGGGATTATAAAATCAGGGGTGCAGCTGACTGACAGATGCTTTGGGAAAAGAAGATAAAGGATAGAGGGTGACTCAGCACCAACTGCAGAGGAGTGGGGTTCAGGGGCTCCTTAGCAGTACACAGCCTTCTTCTCCCACCCTGGGAAGGAGGAAGCCTGTTCAAAAGACCAGGAGTTATTGATATGTGCAGGTGAGCTGGAGAAGGCTGGATATGGAGCTGGCCCATAGGCAAAGGCAATGCCCTGTTGTGGGGAGAGAGAGCTCTCAAGACTCATAGCAAAAGTACACGTATGTGCTAAAGAGCTGTAGGAACTCAGAAGTGGCCCAAAGTTCTCTGAAAAAAGCAAATATCTCTTGCTTTAAAGCAGAGCACGACTGTGCAAGGCTATATTCCCCTCCTCCATTGTGCCCCAGGACTTATTCCAATCTCCCCTGCTGGACTTTAGGGACTGGGTACCCAAGGAACTGCGGAATGTGGCCAGGATAATACTGTGGGATTATATACAGGGAGTGCTAGATCAAAGGAACTGAATAAAGGTAGGTAAGGGAATGTTTATTAACATGGGACGCTCATAGGACACAGAATGGCTATACATGGTAGCAATGCCTGTAATCCCAGCACACCAGGAGATTGAGGCATGAGGATTATGAGTTTGACCCTAGCAATGACCCAAGGAGATGACCCTAACCTTTTGGTAATTTCAAAAGCAGTGATGGTTCATGTTAAAATAATTAATAACATTCAAAGACTGAAGGAATGCATACCCTAAAATGCATACACTTAATAAGACTAAGAAACCAATCAGCCAGCTCCATACTGCAAAAGGGAGCAGACCACAGCAGTGAGGAAAGGGCTGTGAAGGGTGGGTGAAGGGGCAGGAGGCTCACCCCTTACCACCTTGCCTTCTGTTCATGTGTCCTGTTGAATGCCCACCACTCATGTTTATCTCATCCACAGACCCCCTCAGGAACACAACTAGAACAATGTCTGAGCACTACCTGGGCACCCTGTGGCCCAAACAAAGGGGCACAATTGATGAACTATCACAACTGCCTTCCTCAATAGGCCCGGTGACAGCAGAGATGCCATCACACACCAGGCACTGGGGATAGGAGAATTTTAGGAGGACCTGGGCAGTGGCCTTTCTATCTGCAGGATGGGTATGGACACCAGAGGAGGTATGATTAAGGTGTCCCTGGGGAGCTCTGGAGATGGTCAGGAGGACACAGCATTCCTGGATACATGAGAGATGGGAGGCCCACATGGGTGTTGCTTAATCAAAAGAGATCAATGATGAGGTCACAAGGAGGGGACAGGTACCCCAACTGAACGTTATCCCTTAGCCCAAGTTTCCAGACCTGGAACTCCTTCCTTGGACAGAGCCTGACTTTGCAGAAGAAAACTGCTGAACCATAGTTACCAAGGTTAGCAACAGTTTCTCAGGAACATCCCCAAAGAAACCTAGAGCTATTCACTCTGGTAACCACACACCAAGAAGCAGCCAAACATCGTGAGAATTGTGGGCCTGTAACCTGACTTGACATGAACACCCAGTTTCCCGGAGATCCATCATGGCACACTTGTTAGGGAGGAAGACATAAATCAACTCATAAGAAATGGAGCCCAGCCTCATTTCAGTTCCCCATGGGTCTAATAGAACCCTGCCCACCAGTAGTTCCTCTACTTCTTAAATATTTAACCGAAATAAGCAAATCTGGAAGTTAGATGAATCTACATTATGGACTTTTTGTCTGTGCATAAAGACCCAGGTAGAAACCTAGGAAATTGTTCTCTCTCTTGCCAGGAGAGCCTAACAAAGTCCAAGATAATTTCCAAGAAGCCCCTACCACCAGGCCTTATACTCCCCTACTCCCATTCTTCCCTCCTCTCCTCCTGGACTCTGCTTCTCCAGCTTACCTTCCAGAAAGTCAGTTGCCATCCATGTTTCCACACTGACCCAATATTTGAGTTCTCAGGGAAGGAACATTTTCCTAAAATGATCCTGTTTTCTGATCTCATAAAAAGACAAAAGCTAAGGCCATTTGACCCAGTTGCAAGTGAGTTTCTTTGCTTATCCATGTTGCTGATTTAATGTATTTTAAGAAAGGTTTTTTAGGCTGTAGCTTTGCACCTGGGGAATTATGGCTTTAACTTTCTTTGTACAAAGAAGATCAAGAACTGTTGCCAAAATACATTCTTCTCTATTCTTCTTTTCCTCGGTTGTCTCCAAAAAGAAATTAGCAGTCACATTCTCTGCCTGTACATTATGCTTAAAAAAATACTCCCATGTTTGCTCCAGAATTAAGGGCAGCGTGCACACTGCCGGCCCTTTCTTGTGGTTGTCTGCAGCGGATCCCTGGCTTTGTGCTAAGACAAGCTGCACTCAAGCATTTACTAAGTGCTGTTGGAGGCACCAGAGTCTTCTCTTTCATTCTCCTCTCAATTGATATGCTGGATTCCTTCAGGAAGGATGAACAGACCACAGAGCACATACCCAACAGGACCAGGCCTTCTAGCCTTCCAAAGGGTGTGCTGGGTTCATCATTCTCCTTCTCCATCATTTCCTTCCTCTTCCCACCAACCAAGGTCAAACAAAAATAGTGATAATTCCATGTGAAATCACCATGCAAGGAGGATATCTGCCTTCAATCTCAACTTTTCCTCATCTGTAAAACACAGATGAGGGTGGTGACGATGATGGTGATGGTGATGGTGGTGGTGATGATGGTGATGATTTTTGTGGTGATGGTGGTGATGATGATCATGGTGGTGGTGGTGATGGTGATGATGATCATGGTGGTGGTGATGATGTGGTACTAATGGTGATGATGGCAGTGCTGGGTTTCTTGGAGAAGATTCTGGAAGCTAAATCGTTCCTCAACTCTTATTGAGCTAAAATATTCTGATTGTTCCTTATAATTCAGTGAAAGAAACAGAGTAGGTATCAGGATGATAACTGTCGTCTCCTCCCAATGAATGATACAACTCCTACAATTAAAGTGGTTATAGTAAAAGAATTCAATTAAGATTCCAAAACCCTTGGTCTTAGCCCCTTTTCTTTTCCTTTTTTTTTAACATGTTGCAAAAATATTTTCCCACATTTCCATTTACTATTATTTTCTCTTCATAGTGTTTTTTGATGAACATGCATTCTTTTTAATTGATTTTTATTGGTATATTTTATGTATACAGTATAATGACATTCATCATTGGAAATCTGTACCTTTATGTAATCCATATTGGTTATCATTTTCTTCCCCATTCCCCTGCCAAGTAGTTACAGTAAAAGAGAATTGAATTAAGACCAAGGCCCTTGGTCTTCATCCCTTTTCTAATTGAAATGTCCGAGACCATATGGCTCACTTTCCTCCTGGGGCCTTCCCTGATCTGTAAATTGGGTCATAGAACCAGAGAATCATTCCAACCTGAAAATGCCATGATTCATCCTAAGAAGACAATTTCATTGTGTACTCTTCATAGTATGAAAACCTGCCAGGGAATATGAAGATGAAAACTTAGTGTACACAAATTTTAAGGTTAGGTTGGGGCTGCCAAAGACTATTTCTAGAACAAATATTCCCTATGGAAGTCTAATATGGGGTCTTTTTTTTCTTTCAGGCTGACTTAGTCACAGAAAGGGGGACAGAGGCTTGCATGATGGCACCCAGAGACTCCTTCTGGATCCAGAGCTTGGGGAGGGGGTGGTCCAGATTCCTACTCAGACTTCCGATCCCTCTCACCCAGGGCACCTGGACAATGCACATCCTACTGGAAGAGCTGGCTGAAGTCCTCAGGCATTAAAGTGTGCTATCAAATTTTATTTATTAAATTCGGTCCCTGTAGAATTCAAATTTTCCTGGGAAAAGTTGGAGGAGAGCGAGAGTCCAAGGTCATAAGGACACAGGGGACTTTTGAGGTGACAGAATAGAGGCAGTGGTGGATAGAACTGACCTTCTGACTCTCAACTTCAACCTGATGACCTCCAGGTCTCCTTCCTGGCCCCATGCCTTCCAGTCCACATATTTCTCACATTCAGACTCCCACCAGTGTTCTTTCCCATTTTGCTGGCCTTCACATTTGTTCTCTTTTGGTCCAAAGCACTGTTCTCAAGTATCCAGGACTGGAACCCTGAAGGCCCAGGAATGTGTCCCTCTCTCCCACAGGGTTGCAGTAGCTTTACCCAAGCCCCTATTCCCTTTTGCTTTTGAGTCTGGGGTGAGAGGGAGTGTCTTCAGGAGGCTGGGTGTGGCCCATGGAAGCAAATCACCCTGGCTCGGCCTACAATCCCAATTGCTATTGTCCCCAATACACCCATGTAACCGATATGTGCTCTGCTTCCAGACATATAACTATGTGAAGGATGTTCTCTTCTTCTGATGACTGGCTAAGTGCCTAGACTGAGGCCCTCACAGGTGTTCTCCCTGACCCCTAAAGGGATGGATAGGGACAAGCATGGGCAGGAAACCACAACAGACTCCTAGCATCTGTGCAGTGAAGTACAACATCAGCATCTCACCCTCATGCAGAAGGGCAGCCAAATCTCCAGCTTCCTTTCTGGCCATATGTCCCAATCCAGGCTGCCCTGACCCGGTCCCTGGTGACTACTTGGGCTTCATTCCACCTGCCGCTCTGCCTAGAATCCTGTCTCCTACTCCCAAGTCCTCATAAGTCCTGTACCAAGCATGCACAAATGACAACAGGGATAGGTGGAGGTGTATCAGGAAGGCCAGGATACACATGGAGCTCCAGATTTGCAGTCCTGCCTAGGACTCAGGAGTAGGGAGCCCAGAGTCATCAGAAAGACTAGGTGCCTTTCATAGGCATCTGAATAACACCCACCTGGCACACAGTGCTCTTCCAAACAGAGTATTTGTCTTGTATTTCAGAAGCAGGAACCAGTTCAAAGGAAAGAGTCAGGGCATCTGAGAAACGTGACAATAAAGTCACCATGTGGCAGGATGGGGTGGAGCCAAGAGGACAGAGAAGGGAGCCTGCAAGGCTGGGTGGCTCTGTTTGCATAGGATCTGTAAAGGGAAATCATACTGAAAGAACCTATTGCTTTTACAAGGGAACCTGTCCTGGCCAAAGGCACACCAGAAACAAAAACAAGAGTTAATTTAGAGACAGCCAGGTACAAGATTGGCTTCAAAGGCTGTTTTTACAAATCTGTGCCTCTTTCAAGGACCTGAGGGAGTGGCAGTGCCTGTGCCGGGGTGTCTTTCCCAGGCTAGGGTATCCTTCCTGGGCTGTGGCATCCTTTCCAGGACAGTGCTGCCTGTCTGCTTGGTGTTTGTAGTGGACACAGGATTGGCTGAGGAGTCTGCCACACTATTGTTCTCTTGGGATCCCCTCTTCCTGGGGCTTCCTGCTCACTCCATCTAAGACTCCCCCAGGAAGTGGAATCTGTGGGCCAGGTGCTCCTGCAGATGATAGGCTTCCATAGGCACAGACTCTTGCCAAGAAGTGCTGGGCAGACGAAGGATGAGGTAGGGTGGAGGAGCTGAGAGCAGTTACTGAAGCTGCCTCTTCTTTTTGACTGTGTGGAGGCCACATGTTTAGGAGGGCGACCACTATGCCTAGGAGATGCAATTGGTATTCTGCCCACTGCTGTCCACTGCACCAGGTGACCTCACTTTGCTCTCAGGACTCTTGAAGTTTTGATGGGGAGAAAGCTTCACTGAAATACAATTTACATACCATACCACTGACCCATTTAGCATTCACAGCCCAGCACTCTTTAGTACATCCCTAGGGCTGTGAGCACACTGTCAGCCCACTTCACTAAACAAACACCCCTGCCTTTCAGCAACACCCCTCACATCCTTCTCAGCCTGTCATTGTCTGCTTGCTATGATTGTGACCTGCCTAGCCTGGATAGTCCTTGGAGATGGCAGCCAACACCATGTGGCTGCTTGTGTCCAACTTCTGTGCTGAGCTTCAGGCTGACTGGTCCATCTGTGTTGGAGCGCAGGTCTGGCTCTTCTTGGAGCCACTGTCTGAAGTCCTGCCTGTGTGGTGATACATAGGCTGGATGCTCCAGGACAAGAGATTGGCTGTAATGGGAATGGTGTGAGGGGCTGTACCCACTTCCAGTGGCAGACAGAATAACCTGCAGGGCATAGTCCAAATATGTCCACCTTTTCTGTACAACACACTCAGACAAGTGGCATTTGCTCCAAAGGAAGGGAAAGGGATGGTGAGACAGATGAACGGTCCTAGGCCCACTACTTGTAAAGGGGCAAAGGAGGGGCAAGACTCAGACTCAGGGATTAAAGAAAATCTGGCTTCCTTTCTCAGCTGCCAGGTGCCTGGGGGAGCATGAAAGTTCAGCTGGCTGGAGGAAAGCTGTGTTCTCGCCATGGGCCAGCAACTTCTCTGCCTCTGCTGACCCTTAAAGGCTCTTGGTTCTCCTGAGCCCAGAGCAGCTTGGGATCTTTTACCTGCTAACTTCTCCGGTATCTGATATGCTTTCAGTGCATTGGCACACCGGAGGTGTTGGACCGGGACAACAGAGGTGATCAGGTGATGAGATACATGCAGTAGCCATGGCCAGGCTCAGCAAAACAAGCAAGCCTGGTCCACACCCAGTGGGCTGGGAGCACCCAGTTGCAGAAGGAGCCAAGAGAGCAGTCAGGAGGTTATATATGGCCTGGGGCATTTCTGGGGATTTAGCAGGTCAATGTGAGAGCTTTGCAGAGGCAGATTGTGCCTAACAGAGGGTCGATCCAGCTCCTAGGGACTGGGACTCACATTTAGGGAACTCCCATCAGAAAAATAAGCTCGTCTGTATCTAGAATGAAAAAGAAATCACCACAAATTTCAAGGTCCTAAAAATTAAGAAATACAGTATAGATACTCCAAATTCTTTAGGAAATAGAATTGTTTCACTGATGACCCCTGCAACATATCTGTGTAGCACTTGGCACTTTTCCCACAGTTTGTGTCCACAATCCTTGTGCTCATCTCTTCGTCTGAAAATTGTATCACATCAGTTCCTCACATTATGGTCTACTGACCATGAAAATGAATTTTCTTTGTACCATTTTTATCTTCTTTTTTGTTTGCTGCTTGGGAAGAGCTAACAATTTCATTTCCTCCATTGTTATTTTTATTGCCGTCACTTTGGGACATCAGCATTCTTCACAATCAAGGACATCCCAGTTTGTCCTTGCTCTGGGACATTCTCACAGTGCACAGCACCTTGAAGGTCCAGGCTTCCATCTTTCCACTCATGCCATGTCTTCCACTGGAATCCTGGCTTCCCATTAACCTCTAGTTTCATTATGGTCAATACAGAAAATATGACATTTATAGGAAATGGAGGCATGCATAAGAGTAACTTGGGCTGTAAAATTGCTGCTATGTTTTGTGGAGCTACTTAATTGAGCAATCATGCAGGTTATTGGCTTATCAATAGCTATATTTATGATTCTTCTCCCTGGAATACTAGTTTCTTCAAGCCATGTTGGTGGCAATTTCCATGCCTTTTATTTGGGACAGACAGAGACCTGCTGTCCCAGATGTGCCATGCTGCCACATAGAGCACCAGAAAGCCATAAGCATGAGCCTCTGATCACAGGTCCACTGCCTGTCAGAGGTGGACCATGCAATTGGAGGAATTAAACAGGTTTACAACATGGCAGAACAGTGTATGTGAATTTGTGCCAGGTGCTGGAGAAGAAAGAGCTCACACCCTATCTGTCGTAAGCGTTGGTAAAAACCATACTCATGAGCTGCAATTCCACATCCCTTCTGCTGGAGGAACCCCATAGCCAGCTCCACCTCATGCAGCCTGAGCTATGTTCCTCTTCCCACCCCAGGCTCCTGTGAAGGTTCCAGGGGCATCCACATAGCTGCAGACTTGCAGCCCTGACGTCTCCATGACGTGAGCTGTTGAGCTGTTGGCACATAAGTCATACCCAGATGGCTGGCAATGCCTGACTCTACAGTGAAGTAGCCATGGGACACAGCACAGACCCCAGTCACTGTATTTCCAGCTCACTTTGCCTTACCTGGATCCTGAAACTGTGTCAGGCAACTCCAACCCCACAGCATAGGAGGGCTGGTGGGTGGGATGGGGCGGAGGAGCAGCAGCAGTGAATGCAAAGTGTTACTCAAACACCTTCTTTGGAAAATTTTATAATGATATAACCATGTGAACCCACTGGGGGGACCCTGCCCCAGAGTCTTAGGAAGAACTAGGGTACAGGACAGCCTTGATTTCACCCTCATTCCAGCTCCAAAAGAGCAATCATTCATCACCGGTGCTGCCCAACACCTTCTGCCTCCTGTTTGTTGTCTCCCTTGATCTCACTTTTCCTCCTAAAAAGAATGTGATTTGGGTATTTGAGAAATTAAGGGGACTCACACAACTGTCCCAAGAGACAGAGTGACCATGTTCCCAAGACTGAATTTTGGAAATACATTCAACCCCATTACTATAGATTTAGCATCATTTCAGGAAGACTTTGATTCCGAAAGTTTAGAAAATGGTTGTGAAATTCACCTTAAAGAAGACCAAGTAACAATAGCAAAATCCTTTCAAGAAGTAGAGATGATGAAGGTAGAAGTTGGAATGAAGTTCTCACCAAAATATTACAAGCCAACATCAATAAAATACTTGCACTTCCATTTTCAGAAGGCAAAGGCTGGCCCTTCATTTATCAAGTGTCAGCTGACCTACTGATATGTTCAAGGAGCAGAACACACAGAGCGAAATCACTCCAGGAGACAGGTAAAGATACACTGTGTTGTAAAAGGAAAGATGTGCATACTCAATAAAACGTTAGAAAAGTCGTCCCAGAGGGGGAGCATCTGACCTAGGACCTTCAGTGCCTTAGTGACGTAGGGCTCCTTACTGATTGGCACTCAGGGGTTGCTTGGGAATCAGGCAGACCAGAGTGCTTACGCTGAAGAAAGAAGTATATGTTCCTATTGAAGCATTTTTCTCCAGAGGGACAGTTGTTAATCCCTCACCAGAACACAGCTGCCTGATATCAAAACCCAAATTAATATCAGTCTAAGTAAAATTTCAATGTAAAAGTGAAAACTTCAGCAAGCTAGAAAACTATATAGCACATGAGTTCTTGACCAAGCTGTATACAAATGCCGCAGAGGAAACATGGGTAAAGGATCCATCAGTCTTTCTAACACAGAATTGGATAATACATAGACATCAAAAGATGACACATGAACTTATAAAAACAACAATACATTGGAAAAAACATATAGTTACTAGTTTACTCCATGAAGATTTTTTCTACCATTATGTAATATATAATGTAGCATAGACCATGAATAAAGGAACTGGAGTGGGTAAATCAGAATGAGGAAGATGTATAATAAATTCGATCTCAGAGTAAGAGCTATGAACATTGGACCTTGATGAGCAATATTTCTGATGCCATAGGAACCACTTTAATACCACTTAGGCCTGGCATGATCGCAGTTATGCTGGGCCCTATGTGGCTGACAGATGACCAGGCAATTTGGGGTGAGAGTCTGACCCAGGAGTTAGGAATCAGTTCAAATGCCTGTGCAGAGGACACGAATGGCCCCAACTTACCAGAGTTCCACTGACCACCCTGTGACTCTGCAATGGTGGGAGACTGATACGATCTGGTAGAACCCATACTTTGCTCTTTACCTGGACTAGTGATTCACAGCACAATCCTCTCTCACTGTGCTGGGCTGGGGCTGTGGCCCTCAGCTCTCAGCTGGCCATGTGTCACTAGGGAAAGTGAAAATCTACAGCAGGCCATGTTGCCCAGCTATGACATCCAGGAGGCGGGGTGTATTTGGTGCCATTTCAACTTCTGATATTTCTCACTTATGATGGATAGACAGGGATGAGTTGAGAGGCTTCTGTAGTTATTATGGTATTACTTCTCACAGTGATTAATATAAAATGATTTAACTGTCAAAGCATTCAAATAGATCTAAGTAAATTATTGTATTTACATGGCTGAAATACTGTACTGTCATAAATGTTGCTTTTAAACTTGTAAAAAATGGGACGAAAAAACCCCAAAATGTAATTCGACTTTAAAAAAAAATACACAAGACATTTCAGTCCCTTTGTTCAAATTATATAAACATACCCAAAAAGTTCACGTGAGACATGTCAAAATTATGCTCACAGTCTTAGCCATCTATGGGCTGCAGCTTTGGTGTAATGTACATTTTCCTTATAAAATCTACTTATCAATGTGTCAGGCAGTAAGGCTATATGACAGGAACTCTGATACTCAGGGCAGGAGATCCACATCAGGATCTGCCTACAGTCTACACCAGTGCTATCTCATAGAAAATAATGTGAGCCACACATGGAATTGTAGCTTTTCCAGCAGACACTAAGGGTTAGAAAAAGGAAACAAGTAACATTTAAATCCATCATACAGTTTATTAATCCAATATGTCTAAAAGTCATCCTTTCAAATATAATGATTTTAAATACTTCTGAGTAAGATACTCTGCCTCCTTGTCTTTGTAATAAGCCATTGCACCCATGGTGCATTTGATATAGCACATTTCCATCCAGACAGCCATACCCCAAGGATCCAAAAGTCCCTGTGACTGGTGTCTGGGATCCCAGAATAAGAACCCATGTAGCAATAAACACTCCCTTTGTCTAATGATTAGAGAACTCCTCTTGTCCTCAGTACCACTAAGATCTTCTCATCCTTTTTTTTTTCCTGAAATTTTGGTTGCTTAATGTTTATTTAAATGAAAAATCTGCATTTTGTTGCTCATCTGCACACACAAAAAATAAAAGCAGGAGTGGGTTGGTCAGTGTCAGACATTGCCCACCTAACCTTAGGATGTTAACCTGGTGTTTTAGAGCTTCTCATTGACCCCCATTCCCACCATGAGAGATGCTTACAAGTTCACAATTTGCTTGAGCCTATAATCATGAGGGCCACATGTGAGTTGAAAATTGACTGAATTTATGTTGCATTCATCTTCCTGGGAACTCTTCTGTTCTTAATTTAACCCAGAACGATTTTCATGGTCTCTTTTAGATCTTTTGCATAAGGGTTTCTGATATTATTGATTAATTCAATTTTGACTGCTGTGTTTTACTTTGTGACCACAATGCCTCTTCTAATCAGCCATTTCCTCTTTGCTTTGTAGGAAGACAACACTGAGTGCTGGTTTTTTACTACAGCTGTGAAGAACATGATGGTGCAGTTTTATGTGTTCCTCCCACCACTGATGGATGCACCTTGAGATCACAAACTGAAATAAACCAGACACACAACTTAAAAATCACATGGTTTCTCTTATATAAGAAACTCAAAGTCTAAATAAAGAGCAGAATAAAAGATAGATGATAGGAAGTAGGGAGATAGGTCTTTCTTAAAGGGGAGAGGGATCAAGAGATGAATGGAAGGGAGAGAGAGGGAATGAAAAAAGGGATTAAGATGTGTTAGTACACGCACCAAAGCCCCACGGGGAATGTAGACATTGTGTACTGCAAACATGCATAATTTTTTAAAAATACTCAAAAATAGAAGAAGATCTGGGCCACTCACACCACTTTTCTCCTCCTGCAAGTGCTCAGCTCAGCTCCTCTCTATTAATTGGACATTTTCCTCTCTTGTCACTGTGTACTTCCTTGATGTGTATTTAAATCTGTTTTTCTCTTTCTTCATTCAAATCACTTTAGACAAACAGAAGAATAGTTCTCTGGAAGCTGGAATAAGAGGTTCCACCCAGTGATTCGTAAGTCAGGGCCATTTCAGTGTCTGAAGAATAATGCAGTTTCCCCGGCCATTGCCCCAGCTCTGTGGACATAGCACAGACACAGCTTACTACGCGGCCCTTCTGCTATAGCACTTGATCTACACATGCCATGGAGTCCGCCTGACACAGAGGGGGTGCAAGGTTTCCATGGCTATGCACAGCCTCATGAGGAAATAGATGCCAGTGGGGTGGGCAAAGTAGGGTGTCAGACCCGAAAAACGAGGTGCTTGGCAGCCAGCCCAACCTTGGTGGGGGAAGACACTAGAGCCCTGTCGTGCTCAGAAAGACGAGGACTGAGGAGGAGCAGCAGCCTTGTGTCAGAGCTGGCAGAGGACAAGGTCTGCTTCTCCCCTGGCCTCTGACCCTCTGTGTGTCGCATGGAGGTGCACACACATACTATCAGGGCTTCCAGGCTAAGATCCCCAACAAGCCCTAGAATGCCAGCTCAGTCATGAGGATGTTTTAGTTCTATGTTTCTAACGGGGCCATCCCAGCCCACAGCCTGTTTATTGAAAGGGTTAGGATAACAGTACCTGATACGAGCAGCCACTAAACAACCTGAACCTCTGCTGCTCCTATAGTCTGGGCACTAGCATTGTTCCAGACCCAGTGATATCTCCATGCCTTCACCCTCCTCTCAGCTACCTAGTAAAAAAGCAAGCAAGAATATGAAGGCTTTGAAGGACAAAAACTGACAATGAGATCCAGGAGAAAGCAATGCTGTCCACCTCAGCCCTCTCTTAGCTCGAGTCCCAGACAGTACAAGGTGAGCTCGAGTATGAGCGTGGTCACCATAATGCCCCACTGTGCAAAGTAGGGGATGGGCTCTCTTACCAAGGTTACCACAATCCTGTGGAGCAACAGGAACTGAGATGAGGAAGAGGAGGATGCAGAGGAGTAAGTAGACGAGGAGGAGGAGGGAGATATCAGAAGAGGAAGAGAAGGAGAGGGAAGAGGAGGAGAAAGAGAAGAAGGATATGGATAGGAGGAAAGAAGAGGAGGGGAGAAGAAGGGGATGGAAGAGAAAGAACAGGAGGAAGAAGAAGAGAAGGAGGAAGAAGAGAAAGGAGCCCCAGTTGGCCAGTATCTCTGCAGATATCTGTCAGAGCAGTAAGTCCTGTGACACGCCTTAGGCAAAGGTATAAGGATATCACTGCCCATAGAAACAGCCAACAGTGCAGAGGGCTGTGGAACGGGGCCGTGGTCAGGAGCATGCTCTGCCCTGCTCCACTCTCCTGCGCTGGGTTTCCCGTGCCAGTGTCTCTAATCCTTCTCAACAACACTCATCTCAGCATCTGCGCAGACAGACACGACGTCCCTGGCACCGTTTACGCCTGCCACCCTTCCCAGGCAGTGTCACTACGACAGGATCTGCATACACGCTATTTTTGCTGGGGGTGAAATCGATCCCTGTGTCAGTCACAGATAATTATAGCCTGGAATATTACATGAAAATCAAAATGTCTCTCATTTCAAATAAATGTCAGGCTCTGCAGATGTACTTGGTGATTAGATTTGGGATGGGGTTGAACCAGGTCTTTTGCCTCTGTCCAGGGACAGCACAACTTGTTACAACTGCACACTGTGTCTCCAGGGATAGAGATTCACATGCCTCTGGCATTGGAGTCCCACAGAGCCACCCTGGGGAGCAGGGGGCAACACCAGGGATCTGGTAATTCACTCACCTCAGTGTCCCCACGAATCATATCCAAAGCAGAGAGTTCTAATTCAAGACAGGGCGTGATAGCTTCAAGAAAAACTGTTCTTCAAATGATCTGAAACCATAGGTCTGGAAAATCACATTCCAGTGTTTGTTGGCTGCTTCCAAAGCCAAAACAAAACCCTGTGTGGATCTCAGCCTTGACCACATGAGTTCTGAGCCACATTGTAACCTGGGGCATTATCATCTGTACACAGGCCAGGATCTCTCTCAAAGGGAGAGGGACCCACCTGCAAACTCTGCCCTTGTCATCATGGATGCAGACTAAAATAGTTTTTCTGGAGGTGGAGAGGCAGCCTGATGGAGGGCCAGAGGCTGTGGCTGGCTTGCAGAGCTGTCACCTAGTCAAGAAAGCTTTGAGAGGCGGACGACCAAAGAAAGACTGAGCTCCATGTCCTTCTGGCATTCCAGAGGTCTTTGCTGTTAGTCTCCTTTGTCTTACTGTGACTGGTAACTCCTAAGGAGAGGCTGACATGAAGAGAGAGGAGAGCCCCTGGTGAGAAAGAAGGTAAGGGTGTTGCCAGGACAGGGCACACAAGAAGGCTGTATTATCAGCCCCTCTGCTTCACAGTTCCCTGGAGCAAGTCCCACAGTACACACCAGTACACACACATGCAGAAACACACATGTGTGCACTTCTGCTGAAGGCCAGGTGGCTTTGAACCCCCTGAGCCCCTGCAAGTGTGCAAAGGGTGAGTGCTCAGTGTGCTGGCTGCAGGTTGGCCAGATGAGAGGAGGCCTCTATCAGTGTGGAGGCCTGGGCTCTAAGTGGGTGCCACATCACACTCGCTTGAGTTGCAAGTGATTCACACAGTGCACCTAAGAGCCTCAGGTGAGCAAGCACAGAACCACATAGGAAGCACTGTGTAGTGGCTTCCAAGTCTGCCCCTCTCACTCTCTACAAGACCTCTCTCTTTCCTTCAAACTTTACAGAGTCCACTGCAGCAGCACACGGACTTCCAGCTATAGACACTGGGGTCAGGTATACATTGAGTCTCATGTGATCTCGGTGTCTGGAAGTACTCAGTACGTAACCTTCAGATTGTGGGAGTCTAGAGGTGTCACCCCTTTCAACAAAAAGACATGGAGGAATGGGCACTTTGTTTGGTGTCGCAGGGCCCAGTGGCATTGAGACAAACATAGCAGGTGCCCTCACAAATCTCAGCCCTCATGCTCCATCCTGGGACACACAGAGGCTCCACAGCACCTCAGTGGTCCAGGTCACTTGCCTGACCTCAGAATAGGTCCCTGGTGCAGCCACAGTCCCCTTTCCACACAGCCTGTCAGACACTGGCCAGTTAACAGACATGCTCGACCCAGGCCTCCTGGGTGGAATAAACTTGATTGTTAGCATGCTGAAGCAGGATAAGCCATAGGCCAGGTCAGGCAGGAATAAGTGTCCATGCATTCTAGCTCTTCCTTCTTGTCTTAGAAATGGCCCAGTTGCCCCACAATACCCTTCCTCTTCCTGGAAACAAGAACAGATGGGCTGACTCTGCCAGCCTGATTCCCTGTCCCTGCTGTGGAGTCAACATCAGCTCTGTGGGCTCAGTGGTGCTCTCCTGCTGTTCTTCTGGGACTTCCAACATGGCTTCTCCGCTGTCCTTGCCACTTTCTGAAGCAGTTCTGGAGTGCTCTTTCCTGAGTGTCTTTAGTTGCACTGTTGTAGCTGCCTCGATTCCTGAATTGATTCAAAATACTTTCCTTTCATGATCATCTTGACTTTAGAAAAGAGCTAGAAGCCACAGGGTCCTGGATCCAGTGAATGAGACGGATGAGGACACAGCGTCATGCTTTTGTGAGGCTGCCTTTCCATTGGATGGTGCTCAGCAGTAGCAGTCACTGTATTTTTTATCATATCCCATAAAAACACTCCCTACAGAGACTTCCAGAGCTGCTGCATACAGTGACAAGAATGATGGGGTAAGTACAGCTGAAACAAGGCAAGCAATCTGAAGGGGATATGTTGCTATGCATCTTTTACTGTAATAAATTTTAAATTTGAGTTATCCTGGCATATTCTGATTGCCTCTCCTACATGGAATATTCATATTCAATATTCATTCAGTTAGGAACCCCACATGGTCCCATGGGAGTTTGTTCCCAGTAGTTCTCTGTCACATGGCTGCTGTCCTTGCTTATGTGCTGTTGCAGTGACCCACTGGTCTTCCTGGTGTAGCAAGGGCCAGCAGCACTCCCAAGGGGCTGGGAGGCTTTCAGACTCTACAGGCACAGGCTGGTGTTGAAGGAGACCCATCATCGCACCCTGGCTCCTGCGGCCGGCCTGTCAGGGCGACATTGTTTTGTCTGCAGGAGGTGTGGGTGGGTCCCTAACAAAAGCCAACCCAGCTCCACTTCCACCGTGGACCCCCAGACCAGGGTTTTGGGTCATTAACCCTGAAATGCACAGAAAGCAGTGGTATGTGATACCTACAGGAGGGCCTAAGTTGCAGCCTTGGGCAGCTTCGAAGAGACAGCAGAGTGTAAATAACAACATTGAGAGACTGCTGCATTTTTGTGGTAAAGGACAAGGGCCACCCAACACCTGAAATAATTTTAATTTTTCAGTGTTTAAAAACCGCAGCCATGGGCCTGTGGTGGGCAGGTAGAAGGTGCTGGAGAAAACCTCAGATCCTAACCTTTAGATTCCCCTGGTAAGGCACTGTGGTCCCACCTACTCCATGAGTAAACTGAGGCTCAGGAATATCAAGGACTTTCTCAAGGTCACTTTGGGTATAATCTGTGAGTGGGCAGTGAGCATCTGCCTTCTCACATCTGTGCCTATTATTCCCGAGCTTGAACCACACATATTTCTAAAGTTCCTGCAGGAGCTCCTTTCCCAAAAGAGAGGATCCATGAACCTAGCTGCTGTGCCTTTCTCTGGAGGCTTGGTGGCATTGTGCTGTGGGCCCTTTAATAGATGGGGCTCGTGAAAGACTGTGAGGTCCTGAGAGACTTCCTCAGCCAGGACTGATGCAGGTCCCATGGGACTCTAGAGGTCCCACAAGAGCGAGTTGCCAAGCAATGCCCCCTCACACATGCTGCCACTATAACACCATCTACCATATTGGGATTGGAGCCAGAAGACTGGCCAAGATGTAGTGGATGCTAATGTTATGCTTTTCAGCCTCCAACTTTATAAATACCTAACCTCAGGTATGACATTATAGTAATGGGAAATACACGGAGCTGAACATAGGAAAGTCCACAGAAATGAATGAGGTCCAGTGATCAGACAGTATTCTCTACAGGACACCCCAAGGACCATGAACCCGGGTGTCACACTTTCCTGTCAGAGTCT
The DNA here is from genome assembly GCF_012274545.1 of Fukomys damarensis. Lineage (NCBI taxonomy): Eukaryota > Metazoa > Chordata > Mammalia > Rodentia > Bathyergidae > Fukomys > Fukomys damarensis. The sequence continues at coordinate 85,135,880 of NW_022900928.1, forward strand.
GCAAGAATCACATGAAGCTGCTAACAGATACTTAACCTGAAAAGGTGAAGGAAAAATAAAATCCCCGCATCCTGAGTACTTTGGTTATTTTTCCAATGAGCATGAATCATACCCACAATGACTTCTTTTTCAAAATGTGTTTGGAGGAAGAGAGCAGAAGCCAGCTACCCTGCAGCTGGGTCACCCCATACCCACAGAAGGTGGGGAAGAGGTAAGGCAGCTGGGCTCCTGAGCAAGTGTTACGCTCTTTCCTGATGCACTCACAGGGAGATGCTAGTGCTGCCACACAGAACTGTCCCCTCCGGGTGGACACTGCACAATCAGGGACTCCTGTGACCACTCAGAACTGCAGAGGACCTCCCAATTTCTGATTCACTTCCTCCATTGAGAAAGAAATTGTGTTCACTAATCTTCTCCATAAACATGTCTTACGATTTTGGGATTTTATCAAACCATGTACACAAAGTAATTATAGGAAGAAGAGTGCATTATTTGCATATCTAGTCCTTAAAGGGTTACTTATGTAATTATTGAATGTAACTTAGAATAAGCTGCTTGACTGCCTTTCATCATGAGCCAAACATTGGGTTTGGAAAGGAATTCCTTTAAACTTCAATAATATCAAGGCCCATGTAATGTTAAGTTACATCTCTGGCTTAGGTGAGTCAGACATGAAAGTATTTAAGACTGGTGTTCTATGACTAGGTTAACTTTAGACACTTCTAAAGAACAGGCAGGTACCCATCACCTGGGTAGACGTGAGGCTATCAGCAGCAATTAGGAGCCCTGGGCTCCTCACTGAGACAGGCCAGTCCTCCCTGAATTCTGTTGTTTTAAGCTCCCGGCAAAACAAACCTCACTGTGCCATCAGCAAATGAGACAAGGAAAAGTGATTTCTTTCTGAAGCCTGCCAGACCTTTTCTGGGAGTAGGGGGCAGTGAAAAGCTTAACCTGGGGTGAAACAGCACTCGGGAAAGAACAGAGAAATGAATGTTGTTTTTTCCTGATGAAAAAACCAGATTAATTCTCTGCTTTTTCAGACTGGAGGTCAGGTGATTTGAATTTAGTCTATCAAATGCATTTTACAACAATGTGGCTGCCATGGTCAGGGTCAGCCTGTCTCTGTCCCTGCCCCTGTCCCACTTAGCTCTGCCTGATGAGCACAGTCAGGGTGTCCAGAAATTGCCTCTGCTTTCCATTCCATGAAATAAAGCTTAACCTGGGGTGAAACAGCACTCGGGAAAGAACAGAGAAATGAATGTTGTTTTTTCCTGATGAAAAAACCAGATTAATTCTCTGCTTTTTCAGACTGGAGGTCAGGTGATTTGAATTTAGTCTATCAAATGCATTTTACAACAATGTGGCTGCCATGGTCAGGGTCAGCCTGTCTCTGTCCCTGCCCCTGTCCCACTTAGCTCTGCCTGATGAGCACAGTCAGGGTGTCCAGAAATTGCCTCTGCTTTCCATTCCATGAAATTGCCTCTGCTGTCCACAGCTCCAGCCTAAAATTCACACACACACACACACACACACACACACACACACTCACACACACGTACATATTGTCACACATGCAAATGTACACACACACCTTGCACGGACTGCTCTACTTAAAAGTCTTCCACAAGAACTTAAATCTAAGAGCTAAAGTGAAGGAACCAGGTTGAAAAGGATTCACTCTCAACTTTGATGTAAACATCCCAATTTCTTGGAGGGCAGCCATATCTTTGATCCTACACACACTGTTAAGAATCAAGTGTCTTGAACCCTGATCAGTTGAAGTATAACAAATTCTACAGTTATTTCCAGTTTAAGTTTGCTCGCAGGTGATTAATAGTGGGATAAAATGACAAGGAGTACACTCTTAAGAATTCCTCAAGCTAACAAAGACATTTAAATACATTAAATTAGTCTCAGTGTGTTAAAAAACTTGAAGCTATTTTCATGACATTCATTTGACATCTGGTAATAACCTTTAATATTTTCAAAGTATTTTTTCTTCCTTTTCAGGTTTGCCAGAGAGCTTTCTCTGCCCGTGGCTGTGTTGGTTTGTTATGCTTAGCTTCCCTTTCGACATGTATGAAATCAGGTGTTATAAAAAGAACACAGAGATGGAAATTAGGTGCCTTGTGTTCTAGACTTACCACTAACAATTGGCTCTGGGCCAGTTACTTTACCCACAAAATGAAAGGGTGAAAATTGGATGGGTTCTAAGATTCCCTGTAGCTCTAATATTTTAAGATTCTTTATTACCCAGTACGTCAATCCCTGTCTTTGCTGTAGTTTTCAATCTTGGGTGTACTTACAAAGCTGGGAGCTTTCAAACAATCCCCTGCCTGGACTGCCTGCCTGGAATCTGGGTGCATCCAGATGCTGGGATAGCTAGGACTGAGAATGGCTGCTCTAGAAGGTAAGAGGGTGCTGAGCTCCAAGTGTTAAAGTTGGGGAACAGTGAAACCATTATTTCTTGGCCACTGCCTGGGTGGCCAGCACAGGGCCCTGAGGAGCTCCATCCACAGGTGCCAGAGATCATGGTGTGGTGGATTTGGGATTCTGGAATCTGTCTGGTGGATATAGTCTCTCCTTGTGGTCTGGCAGGGCAGAGTGGTGGCATCTGACCCAGGAGAGTCAGAGGTGGGGCTCACCCTCCTGGAAATAAGATGAGTTGGCCAAGTGGTGGGCTAAGGATGGAGTTGTGTTTGGGATTAGCACATGTAACTTGATAACAGGCATGCTTCTCTCCTTGTGTAGGGACTGTTAAGAGTCTGGCCATGATATCCCACCATAACAACAGAAAACCTATTGGAGAACAAAGGCAGAGTGGAAGAGAGCCAGCCAATAGACACAATCTATTATTTGAGTGCCTGAATCCAGCAGGGCTTGCAGCTATCTTTCCTTGAGTGGCTTCACCTGGATCAATCCTTAGACGGTTCTCCTGAGCTTGAAGAGCTACTGCTGAACACAGCAGATGGCCAAGCGAAATGACCAAAAAAGAAAGATGATGTCTATGTCTCCATGGGGTGGTTACACAGCCCCCACCTAGCTATGAGCAGCCTAAGGATGGGGCTAGGTGTCACATACAGTAGGTGCTCATAAACCCTTGCTGAATACAGGCATGAAGGAATGAGAGAAGTCATCAGGAATAAATTGGCCTCACATGAGCCCGTTATAAGCAAACAGATTTCCTGCATCCCTTTTTGGGGGCAAGGTCTTGCTAAGCAATTGACAACACTTGCCCAAGTTCACAGAAAGAGACTGCTGTGCCTTGGTGTCCCTACACAGACCAGCCATGGCCCAATGCCCAGAACTTGTCCAACCTTCTGCTCTAGGCCCCACTCTGGACCTATGGAATCCAGATTTTCATTTGAGCCAAACCCCCAGGCAATACCTGGGAAAGTCTGGGATGCTCCTCTGTAAGATGGTATGGGCAGGTGACTTTCCAGGACTCAGAGGACATGTGGCAAACCCTATTATTTTCAATTCCAAGAGGAAAAGAAGAATCCACTTGCAAGTGGGGAAATAGCACAGGATGTCAGCCTGAAACTGGGCCGCTATGGTGGGGACTCTGGGATTTGGCTCTGTGAGGAGGAATGAGGCAGACAGCCATGGTGGGGCTGTGCAGTATGCAACTGGCATGCGTCTCTCCTGGTCCTGGAGTGGCCTCGGATGCCTGTGAGAGCCACGGCCAGGGCCAAGCCAGCAGGGAGCCTTAGACTTAGGACAAGGCATGTGAATGTGTCTAGCCACCCAGAGGACTGTTCTTTTTTTTTTGGTGCTGGGGATTGAACTCGGGTCCTTGTGCTTGCAAGGCAGGCCACCGAACCGCTGAGCTAAATCCCCGGCCCCAGGACTGTTCTTTAGAAGATCCCGTCCTTGAATGGCCTCCCAAGGGTCACAGAACATAGCCACATGCTGGCCACTGTGGGACAGCCAGGGTCACCACTTAGCCTTGGGGATACTGCACAGCCACATCCACACCCCAAGACACCCATGCCTCTCCCTTCCCATCCACATCTGCATTTGTGCCAGGGCACCTGCCTCAAAGGGAGGAAGAAAGGAGGCAGAGTTGGGTGGAGTGGCTATGCTCTGGGGAGGTGGCATCAGGGACAGACACTTGGAGGAGAAGAAGCAGCCAGGGAAGAACCAGCCTGGAAAAGCAGTGGCCTGGGCTGCTGGCATTCTGTCCAGCCAGAACTCAGGGCCCATAGCCACCCAGGCTTCCCGGGAGGTAGGGAGAGGAAGACAGCCCAGTGCACAGCCCACTCATTGTTGGCAGGACCCATAAAGGAGTAGGCTCTGAAAGAGACATGTGGGCAGAAGGCAGGTGTTCAGGTGGCAAGGACGTCATGACCAGCTATAAGAGGAGGGCAGGGAGAACAGAGTGCGTCAGCCCTACACCTCTGGCCACCGGGCTGTGTGGCTCAGGGTCTGGGACAGGACACTGACTGGGCTCACACTGTCCCTACAGGAAAGGCCATGCAGGTGTGCTGGTTCCCAGTCCAGAATGAACTCCTATCATGCCACTGCACACAGCACTGGGGGAACAGGTGCTGCTTCCACAGCTAGGGCCAGCACAAGTGACACAGCAGTGTATGGCAGTGGCACCTCCTCCTCACATCCCACCCTCATGGCTACCCAGGGCAGGTACTCATACCCATCAGTGTGCATAGCACATGCTGGTGCAGAAATCGATAAGATACACACACACACACACACACACACACACACAGAGCTCACACAGATACATGCCACAAGTGCACATGCATTCGTGAACACAGAGACATGTGTGTGGCATGTGCACACACACACACACACACTGGTCACATCACCATACAGCCCCTCTCACCAGTTCTAGCTAGTGGCACACTGAAAGACCACTGGCTGTGCATGAAGATGAGAGAAATGGGACCTCAGATGAGAATCCAAAGCAAACACAGCCACAAGGTTGTTGTGTGGGGCACCCAAGGACCCAGGAGCAGGTCAGCCTCGAGGCAACAGCACAGGGGTGGTTTGGTCTCAGTCTCCCAACAACATCTGTTGCTGGCACAGCACCACCAGCTGCCTGGAAGGAGGAAAGCCTGGTTGATAGTGATTTACATAACTGTCCAATGCACAAGTATTCCCCTGAGCTCTCAGTGCAGGGATGAAGGCACAGGGCACAGAATGTGCATGGCTTGGGAGAGGAGCTGGCTTACAGACCACAGCAGAGGGGCAGCAGGTAGAAAGAGGATGAGCGTGTTACCGGGATTAGCATTGGCCTGAGGTCCATCAGACCAGGCCTGACGGCGGCTGCACCGCAACTCACAGTGCTGTATGCCTGTTTCGTCTTCTTGCCTTTTGGGTAGAGGGCAGGTTTAGGAGCTGGGAACCTAGGAAGATCTTATGCTGAGGCTTCCCAAGGGGGAGGAGGCCCTGGCCCAGGAGGAGGAGTGCTGTGCTCCTGGAGCACTGACAGGACTGGGGGATTCCCAGTGGGGGATTCCAAGCCTCCACCCACATGGCCACCATGTGAACATGCGAGGACCTGCCTGGCAGGGAGGCTGGGCACAGCTACATCCATGGCGCTGCTTCTGTCTCTGACCCCAGTGCTGGCCTCTGACACCCACGGGACAGGTTCGCAGCTCTGACTTCAAAAGCTGGACCAAACTGTGCATCTATGAGCCGCTCCTGCCCCAAGTCTGTGTGATCACAGCCCGCAATGACCTCTCAGGCAGGTGGCGCTCAGCTGTGGGTGCCCTGACAGGCCCTTCAGTGTCATCCTGGAGTAACAAAGATAATTTTAGCAGATTGAATAAGGAAAGAAAAACATAATGAGTTTAAACTATTGATGCTTCCTTTCACCTTCTGCCAAGTTCAAATGAAAGAAGAGTGTTGCAGATTGCATAAAATACAGTGTATCTGTTTATTTCATCAATTAAGAGTGGGAATGTAGGAAAGTGTTGAAATAAGAAGTCTCTGCCAGGGTCATTCAGTTCACTTAGAAACTGTGTGATTGTAGGAACATGTAAATGTAAATAGCTGTGATGAGTACTGTGCTATACATGAAACGCAGTTAAGTTGAGCATGAATTTTAAATAAAAGTAATCATTGCTGAACTATCTATATGCTTCCCCAGCCCCACAGCTCTGCTCTCCCAAGAGGCCGAGTCACCGGAGACAGGTAAGAACCGGGCATGCTCCACTCTGTTATGGGTGCCACTGAGAAACAAGAAGGGATGAGGGGCCCGAACACCACCACACCCAAGGCCAGCAGGGTGCGGAGTGCTAGTCAGGTCCAGAGACAGCACCTCAAGCCAGTGACAGCCAGGACTTCCCACTTATGGAAGGAAAGACAAAACTGAAGAAATGCTGAAGATGCTCTCATCTTTAGTTATGAGAATACTTCTAGGTGATGGCCACATGATCATGAAACAAGTAAATGGACACAGGAAATCAGGCCAACTCAAAGTCTCAGACACTGAAAACCAAGCAAACCCAAAATAAAACAAAAGAGCACAAGAAAGGCTAGTTGAAATGTCTTCAGGGCCAGGGATTTAGCTCAGTGGTGCCACTGCCTGCCTCTCAAGAACAGGGTCCCAAATTTGACCCCTGGTACAAAAAAAGAAAGAAAGAAAGAAATGTCTTCAGTTTCCAGGGAGACCGGAGGACACACCTTGGATTTAAAGGCCTGCGTGTTGATTATTTGGCTTGCTTTGCTTGATTTCTGACTGTCCTAACTGTAATAGAAAGGCAGGCCATGCCTTTGATTTTCCAGTGTCCAGTTCCTGTCATCCAGCCCAAGAATAGGTGACCGAGCCCCAGCATCCAGTCTGGCTGGAGAAGTGTTCTGAAGTCACTTGATCTTCACCAGAGCCCTGAAGAGCAGACTGGACCAGTGCAATTTTCCTGGGCTCTACTTCCGGGCCGGGACCCCAGCCCTGACTGGGTCTCATGCAAGCCAGATCCACATGCACTGGTTTGGCCCCTGGGGCTGCATGTGGCAGGTGTCAGCTCAGAGACACCTGACTTGGCTGGCTGGGTCCAGGGCCTGAATTCTGCTGTGAGGCTCTTGAATCGACATGAGTGCCCTTGCCTTTTGAAACGTGGGCTTTTCAAGGTACCACACTGAGGCCTATCATGGCTCTGAGCACCCCACATGGCACCAAAACAGCCACCACTGTTCTCACTGCAAGTGTCCTCTGAAGCTGGGCAGCAACCAGGCAGCCCACTGTCCAGAAGCCCCCAAAATGGACAAAGGCAGAAAACAGAGCAAGAAGAGGGGCTGTGGTTGTGATAACACAAGCCTGTGTCCCTTAACAACAGGTGTGCCAAGCTTGTGTGCTGTGTCTCTGAGAGGTGGTGATGATGTCACTAGACAATATCGTTTCACTGGACTATGGTCTTATATGTGGCCATCGCTGACCAAAACATCCTTCCACGACAGGTGATGACCTGGAAACCCAAAAGCAGCTTAGGAATAGACAATGGGTACAGGCTGGGAAGATTTGGAGGCTCTGGCTAGAAGGTGTTCTGTCTAGGACAGTTCTGGGAGTCCCTGAAGGAAGCAGACGGTGGTAGGGAAGCCAGGGACTTTTTAGAGACGGCCTGGGGCTGTGACACACTTTCTGGTAGGAAAGGCCTTGGGATTGGGCCTCAGTTTTCACACTCTGCCTTAGGGTCCCCACCTGTAAAATGGAACCATCCATCCCCTGCCACAAAGGAAGCTCTAAGAAAATATTGCTCTGATTCTCATGTGGACTCCAATCTGAAAATCAAGTTGATGTAAACAGTAAGCATCTGACACTTTCCTGTTAGCCTCATTTATTGCCTGAGCCCATCACCCACACAGCACCTCGTAAACCCCCAAGTCAAGGCCCTAGGACCTTGGAGCCATGCAGGGTGGCTCTGTAGGAACTGTCGCTGTTGCCCAAACAGCAGGACTGTCTCTGTGTCAGCAGACAAAACCACCTGTGGAAGAAGCTGACTTAATTAATATTTAGGCATCAGTGACTATAGGCAAGAAGGAAGTGGCCTTGAAGTCACAGCATAGGCTGGTGTCATCATAGATATAATTAAATAAGGCAGCAGTGGCAGAGGACCCACAATTGTTATCTGTTTATAATAAGAGGTTGGCTGCAAGAAGCCCACAGTGTCCTCCCCAAAGCTGGACAGTGGATGTGGCTGTCCTGCAGTGAGAGAGGATGGACATCCACTGGACAGGTTGCCCATGGCATGGGCTATGCAGTTCATGGGTTTCCAGGCAACAGCAGTGTGTAGAGGGCCAAGGGGCAGTGCTTAGCTGGGGGAAGCCTCTGTCCTCTGCCCACTCATGGACAATCCTGGCAAACCTGCGTCCAGCCCAAATGCAAGTTCAGCGTGGACATTCCATGGCTGGGTCCAAGATGAAAGGCCAAGGGAAGGACAGGGAAAGTGCAGGTGGAGAACTGGGAGCTCTACCCTGTCTGGGACCAAGTCAGGGGTTGAATGTGAGTGACTCTAAGGCCTCTCAAGAAGAGTGCGTGTGAGGGGCTCTACTGGGGAGCTGTGAGGACTGGAGGAAGAGACCTCTGATAGCCAGGGTATGCTCTGGAGGCTGGAACCAACTGGCCACATGAAGAAGGATGAGCTTCTGGGCCTTGCCACCGGATAGGGGTCACGAGTCCCAGAGGTAGAGCTGGGGTGGGATCACTGCAACACAGGTGAAGGTGGCCATCTTTCCTCCGTAGGACACACAAATATCATTCCCAGCAGTGTTTCTGTTCCCCATCTAGCTTGGGATATTCACTGTGGGTTCTGTATTAAAGACCAGAAGGGTGCCCAGTGCCACCCAGCAAATGCATCTGGGTAGCACAGGGGCCTGACAGCACCACGGTCTCACACACATCAGAATGCTCAGAACCCAGGGCTGTGTGCCTCTTAGACATTAAACTTGTGTTGTAGCTGGAAACAGAGAATCAAGAAATACAAATCACTTTCAGACTTTGCACATAAAAGAAGATATTTAGGGAAGAGTCTCTGCTGTCTCTTCTCGAATGAAGGACTAAAAAAATATGAATCGGAGGAATCCTGGAGGCTGGGGAAAATTCAGGCAGCTCTCCAAAATTAAAGGGCAATTTAGGGAACAATTGGACAGCTGGGATTTATAGTAAAAAGTAAGAAAACAGAATGTATGCTTATTACTGAGAAAATGCCACTGTGTTAGCGGGGGCTGTTGTGGGGGTCTTGGTAATAGGATTTACAGGATAAAATGAAAAACATCTTCTTTGGTTTGTCTTTGAAGAATGACGGTAAACAGCCCATGACCTCCCAGCTAGCATGCGTAAGAAGTGTGTGCCTGGTTGGGGGAGTGCGTGAGACATGTGACCTGTCACTTCAGGAAGCCCAGCTCCAGATCCTAAGGTGATGGGTCAGTCAGACACATGCTAAGTTGATCTCTAGATGTCTTTACAGACCTGTGTTCACATCATCAGTGACCAAGGCCATCAAGCTTGCTCGCCCTCGCACCAGGAGGTGTCTTCTGGCTTTTTTGCTTTTGTTCTTGTCATTCTTATTTTTATATAAGTGCCGGGTATGATCCACCAGATCAATTTCAAAACCCAGTAATGGTTCACAAACTGTAGTTTTAAAGCTATGCTCTAGAAGACAGAGGAGGAGGGCCTCACTCAGTGGGGGAATATAAGCCTGCAGAGCTGGCCACACTGTCACCACAAGAGCAGGGCTCAAGAACCCTGTGCCAGGGCTGTCACCTCTGCAGTCTTGTCTGGGGGTCATCAACATGCCCCTTCTATGTTTACCATGGGTCCAGGCACTGATGACAAGCAGTGAGTTCTCCCATGGCCACTTGGATACCACACAGCTGGCAGCCTACAAGCCAGGGCTGTGCAGCTCTGTGATCACCAGTCCCCTTCTCCTGCTCCTGACATCCTGAAGGACAGGTGATAGTCCATGTCACAAGGGATAGGCTAGGCCTGAGACCAGCCACCTGGTTCACTCCAAGGGGCCACACTGTGGGTACAAATGACTCAGGGCTCCAGCCCTTTGGTGTGGTGGCCTAGGAGAGCGAGCTGAGTGATGGAGCTTGAGGCAGATCTGAAAGGAGAGGAACAGGGACTCAGTGGCCATGGGATGTGAACACAGCATGGCACAGGCACGGCCACAGTACACTTCCTGGAGCCTGGCTCATTATGGGTGCCCTCATGATGTGTGGCACACACACACACACACACACACACCCACACACACACACAGATGAGTCACAGGGAGAGGTCACACACACACACACACACACACACACACACACACACACACAGATGAGTGAATGAGTGACATAACTAGATGTCTCACAAGCCCTCTGTGGCTCCCTTGACTTCCAGGGCAAGAGCAGGAGCCTATCTTCTGGCCCCCACCTGCCCACGCCCACGGCCTTGCATGGCTGCAGCTTTCTCCATGCCCGCCTTTGAAGCCCAGGTGGGGTGCCCTGCAGGCCTGGGACCCCACTTCAAAGGGCCTGGCACACTGGGATTCCCCACCAAAGTGTAGCCCGAAGGCAGTGGAGCACTGATGGGGAAACTCCAGCAGTCCAGGATGGGACAGCAGCCCTGAGAGGTGGGGGTTCCCAGCAGCTGGAGGGGTCCTTGGAGGGAGGGGTCCTTCTGGGGCTCCAGGCCCACATAGGTACAAAGACCCTCCAAAATGGGCCATCCTGGTAAATTGGAAGACCTAGTGTGACTGGTTCCTTCCTTACCTCCTCTGTCATCTATCCATCTATCCATCCATCCTTCTATCTATCCATCCACTCATCCATCCAACCATCCATCCATCCATCCACCCATCCATCATTGACCAGGTCTTTCCCACTTGCCCCACCTGACACAGGCAAAGGTCTTAATGCCTCCTGAATATCCAGTAGATTGAACTTTGTGTTCATTTGTTTAGGACTGACAACATTCTAGGTAGGATAAAACTAAACTCCAATATAATATTACACTATGGTGTCGTATACAAATAAGCATAAACTGAAAAATGATGGTGAAAATGAAAACATGTGGCTTATTTATGGATTACAGAGTGATTTAGCTTCTTTTTGATGATTTTTGTTTGAATCTAATGCTGATTTCCTAACTTTCCCACAGTTAAACTCTTACTTTTAGATAAGAAAAACGTTATTTAAATACTTTTTAAAAAAAAAATAGTTGAAATGACACAAGGACTAACCCCTTCCAGACACATAGAGTAATATATAAAGCAGATAAAAACAAAGTCCAAAATACTATGATACAAAGTACAAAACACTATACGTGTGTGTGTGTTTAATACATGTATGAATTGAAATTTGTCAGAATATATTATTTCAAAATTTTGTTGGGTGCTGGTTATTTTTGCTTTATATATTATATCTGTAATCTACCATCCATCCACCCATCCATTTACCCACCCACTCATCCATCCACCCAGCCATCTATCTATCCACCTTTATGTAGATTACAAAATTTCTTCAGTGGACATTTGTTTTTCTTAAAATCAGGACAAATTGTCTTTTTTGTTATAGCAAAATATACATAGCATAAATTGACCATTTTAGCCATTTTAAAATGTATAACCAAGAGGCATTAAGTATATCACATGGGTGAGACATTAAGGTGAGGCATTAAGTATATCACCCGTCCATCCACCACCCATCTTCAGAACTTTTTCACCTTCCAAAACTGAAACCCTGTCCCCATTAAATAACTCCCCATTTTCCCCTCTATTTTATTTTCTATCTCTATGAATCTGACCACCCTGGGTGCCTCATACATACCCAGAGTGTGTATTGTAAGCAAGTGGACACATACAATATCTGTTCTTTGTGACTGGTTTATTTTACCCCATATAATGTCCTCAAGCTGCAGCCATGTTGTGTGATGATGGAGCTTGAGACAGATCTGAGAGGAGAGGGACAGAGACTCAGTGGCCATGGGATGTGATCACAGCATGGCACAGGCAAGGCCACAGTGGTCTTCCTGGAGCCTGGTGCATGATGGGTGCCCTCATGATGTGTGGTACAGAATTTCCTTTACTTTTTTAGGCTGAATGATGTTCATATATATTAGATTTGTTTACACACTCATGAACTGATTGACCCTGAGGGTTGCTACCACCTTTTGGCTATTGTGAATAATGCTGCAAGTGTGTGTTGCAGACAATGACTTCCTGTTTTCTGGGTGGATTTCTACAAGCAGAATTGCTGGATCCTGTGGTCCTTCTGTTTCCATTTTGAAGAGTCCACCCCACCTGTCCAGTAGCTGCACCCTCTTATATCCCTACCAGTGATGCATGTTCCTAGTCCTTTATACTTGTGGACACTTGTCATTTTCTGGGTTGTCGACAGCCACTGCCACTCTAAGAACAGGAATGTCTGCACTATCATTCCTGCCACCAAGCCAGCTTCACAAACATCACCAGCCAGACCTGTCATTAGTCAAATCGTGTGTATCAGATAGCAATATCTGTGACTCACCATCAACGCAGCCACCACCCTTCTGTCCATGCATCCACCTATTCATCCAGTCACCCATCCATTCACCCACACATACATCTCTCTACCCATCCATACACCCACTACCCATCCATCTATTCATCATTTCATCCACTTATCTACCCACCCATCCATCCACAGACTCATACATCCACACATCTACCCATCCTTCCACCAATATACTGCCCACCCATCCATCCATCCATTCATCATCCACCCATGCACCCATCCAACTACACATCTACCCATCCATCCATGCACCCATCTATCCGTTAATCTGGGCCATAAATATTTATCACATATTTACCATGCACAACACATTTTTTTAAGATTTCAGAAAATATCAAGAAAGTTTAAACCCATTAGAAAAGATATTATGTCAAATTTTTAAAAATAAATGAAATTATTTAAATAGTGGTATGGAATGTTAGAAGCAGTAAGACACAATGATATAATGGAAAGGGATGTGGAGTGGGAGGTGACCAGTGCAGGCCCTTTGAGCAGAAAACACCTCAGATCTGACTCATGTGGTGAGGAGAAGCCCTCAGCCAAGACCCTGGGGCCAGAGTGCTACAGGTGGAAGGAAGAAGAAGGATGACTCTCAGGTAGCTCTGAAATGCATTATCTCCTTAGTCATCGTAGGGACTGCATGCCTTTGGGTCAGGGCCAGCTGCCAGCAAAAGCCATACTACTTCCACCAAAATCTTGTTTAACCAGGATTTTCCATACGTGAGCAGATTAATGTGTGATACTCTCAAGCAGGGGCTTAAGTGTTTGTGCCTCTTTTCTGAGCTCTTGCTCTTGCCTGGAGCCAGTGCCCATGGCTCTGTGACTCTATACCCCATGTAGCCACAGGTAGGAGATGGGTAAGAAGGGTCCCTGAGCACCCCAAGAATCTCAGCTCCCATTACCAGGGACCATAAGGTCATTTTGCACACTTGTGTGGGAAATAAGTGGATTTCCACACTGTCCAGCCGCTGACGTGGGTCATATTCTTCACAATGACAGCTAGCATCATCCCATCTGTAGTGCTGGTCACAAGGCACCACTGTCTGTGGACTGTCCTCATGAGTAGGGGACGGACACACCCTCTAATCTGCTGCAGCCAGATCTAAGACCCAATGTGGACATCACTGTGAATGGGCAAACAGATGACATACCCACCCCAGCTCCCTAATTGCAGCTGGAACTAACAACCTGAGAGATCTATTAGGCTGGGAATGAGAAGGAGGAGAATAAATCAGGTGCTTATCGTGACTGTCCCCAGGATGGGGGCAGAGCCCGCCTGCAGCAGAGACAGAGCCCTACTGCTGAGCACCTCGCAGTGTCTGCTCACGTGGACCTCAGGTCCTAATCCCCCCACCATGCTATTATCTTAATTACAGATCTAGGACATGGAGCTCCCTGAAATATAAATGAGCATGTCCCATCTAATTATTAAATGCAAGAACAGTTTAACCATTTTCTCAAAACTGTTAATAGTCAAAGAAGAAAGCACTGCCATTTCTTATTAATTCTGACTTCATTCCCAGATTGAAGCCAAGAACCTGGGCCAGGAGAAAGAACAGTGAATTCCAGAGAATCTGTGTATGTCACCTGGACCATCTCTAAGCATCCCAGAGGGAGACAAAATGAGAACAAAACGACCTTTCCCTTTCAAGGCAAACTTGTCAATTTAATAGCAATCGTCCCACTGAGAATGCGTGTTGAGACTGATGGATAGTATTTATGCAGCACCTACTGAGTGCAAGGTGCCACTCAGGATATGGATCTTATTACCCCTACTTCATGATCCAAATGGCAGAGCAGAAGAAAGATCTGAAGAAAGACCTTTGAGTCCAAGCCCAGTGTTGTGGCTACTCCATGGGATGTGGAACTAGGTTCCTGAGAATAGATGTGGTTGGTGACACATGAACAGGCATCCCCCTGAAACACGGGTCATGCTACTTTGAGCACAGTTCAAATGGCTTCTCTGCAGAACTTCACTGGGCCTTCTTTTATGGTTCAGATCAAATTCTTGTGCACTCAGAGGTGGGGCTTTTGCAAGGTACTGGATCCTGGGAGTAGGGCCATAGTTGATTTGCTGTTGGGAGGAGAGGATTGGTTGGAGGCAGGTCACTGGGAGCATGGTCTGGTAGGGTTTATCTCTCGTCCCAGCTCCTCCCTCTCTCTCTGCTTCCTGACTACCATTCTGTGAACAGCTTTGCTTTGCTCTGCCAGGACCTTTTACCTTACGACTTCTGCCTTGTAGCTGGCCAGCCATGCAAGGACTGAGACCTCTGAAACTATGAGCCAAGATAAATCTCTCCTCCTTCAAGTTATGGGTGTCGGGTATTATGTTCTAGTGATGAGGAAAGTGACTAAGGCACCTTTGCTATGCTAAGTGCTAAGAGCACTGTTCCCCCAGACTCCCCACCTGGCCACAGGAGGTGAGAAGGAGGGCCCAGAGAAGGGGCTGCAGTCTTCATCAGACCTTTGCAAGCCTCGCAGACGCTCAGACCCATGCTCATGCTCCTGGCTGGCTTTGCCTGGCTCCTGTAGGCTGTGTGCCCTCCCCAGAGAGCTGAGCAGGAGGCCACATTGCAAGGGTCAGAGTCCCTGTGTGCCCAATTGCAAATGGTATGACATGGGACCGTTGATTGAGTTTCTGCCTCAGTGTCCACACCTGCAAGCCACAAGTTGTGATGTTGCCATCTTTGGGAGTGATTCAGGTACTCACCACCATCCCAGTACTAACCGGAGCTTCAGACAGCTAGCTGTCTTCCTGTTCTCACTTTCCTGTGAGTCCTTCACTCTGTGTGTCTCTTTCTGATGTTGACTCCTCTCTGCACAGGGACAGATGTACCTTTTCCAGGTGCCAGGAGACTGGGTGTGAGTTCAGGCTCTGCTATCTACTGCCTTGTGAGCATAGCATAATGTCCTCATGTTTGGACCCTCCACTGTGGCGGGGACATGTGCTCTCCCTCTTCCTCCTGCTGCTGGCCCCTGCATCTCCACTTCTTGACAGAAGTCCTGGAGCTCTCAGAGCCAGACTCCCCCATGCGCAGAGAACCCAGCTTTTTTCAGGGAAATAATCCACCAGTGCTGTCAGGATCTTCGTTCACCTGGTAGGGCATGCTTGACATCCTCACTGAGTGACCAGAGCCCTCCTTGCCCATGCCCTGTCACCTGGCTGGGGTGGCTGGGGAACTCAGAGGTGCCTGGGCTTCCCACAGCACCCCAGGATAGATGAGCGAAGCCCAGGTGCAGATCCCACAGGGGCGGATGTGGCACAGTTAGGAGGCTGAGCTGCAGTCCCATCTCCTCTAAAGACGCTCCCCACTGTCTCAGCAAGGCTGGCCTCCCGGTTCCTGGAAGGACACAGTCGGGACAGAAAGAACATTTCCCAAGAGAGAATTTGAAATGCAACCAGAGGGCTGCAGGAGAGACGGGAGGGTCGCCCTGAACTTCCGTTTCCCCAGTGCTTTGGTGACCAGTCCCAGGCACTGCCCACCAGAGCAACCAGAGCCTGGGAGGACGGCCTGCCCTTTGTCAGCAGAGCCTCTGCTCACCCTCCCGCCCTCCCTTGAGCATGTCTTCATCCCTGCACAGTGAGCTCCCAAGGGAGCAAGGTGGGGCTCCCACCACTCAGCAGACTATGAGGACAGGCCAGAGATGACAGTACCTAAGGGACATGCAGCCTTGGACTCTTCGGTATAAATGCTCCATTTGGCCGCCTGGGCTTATTCATTATTCATGATAATGACAATAATAACTTCGATGGGCTTTTCATCTCCAAACCACTGTGCAAAGCAGCTGTTTAACTTGAACTTGAGTGTGCCTTTCCTTTCTGTCAAGTTCATTTCAGCTCAGCTGAAGCCCCAAAGAAGGAGGGCAGCAGGAGCTGAGCTCCCCAGATCCCAGCCCACACCTCACCACTGTCCCCAAGACAGCTGGGGAGAGCTCAGCTCGCTCCCCTTCAGAAAGCAGAGGAAAACCCCGTGGTGGGTGGGGGCTGTTTTATGTATTATTTTCCTTTCATTTGTCCAGCAAGGAGCACAATTTATTTACATAACTAAAAGGAACTAAAAACAGCAGTTTCCCCACCTTAAAAAGAAACAAAGCAAAAAAATCATCATTGTCAAATAACCTGTTTCTGGCACAGCATTCAAAGTTGTGCATTTTAAAAGCAGTGTTGCAGGGGTGAATATATTTTAATCTGCTGATCTCGGTGTCCTTCCCACAGAAAGCATTCTGGAACCTGCGGTGACAGCCTCTCCCCAGTCCATATTCGCACTTATAACCTCCATCCACCCCTTCACTGTCTGAGACCAAGTTTCTGAGAATCCACAGCCTATCTGTACCCTTCCTCCATAGCTGCCCTTCCTGTTCACTGAGCAGAGCACAGAGAGCTGGCCCCAGGCAGAGGTGAGGCAGTGGGTATAAAGGGAATGCAGTGTGTGTGTGGGGGGGGGTGTCTCAAGATGGGTGAGGCCTTTGCCTGGCCAGCAGGATATGGAGGAAGCAGAAGAGATTCCATCCATTCCCTACACCCACCAGGAACTAGCCCCCAGTAGCAGCAAGGGGAACTGGCTGAGCCTGACACAGGCTGCTCCCAGCAGACTCAGCTGTCTGGGGTCAAAGGCATCATGATGTAAGATGTTTGGGGGAAACTGTGATGCATTCCTTTACCTTCCATCCTGTCTCAATCTGGATGGGATGTTCAGAGATCTCACACTCTTGTAGGAATGGGATATTCCCTGGTGATTTGTTGGGTCTATACAAGTGAGCACCTCCAGGAAGGTGTGGCCAGGGGCAAGGCCCCAGCTGGACCAACTGCTGGCACCATGGGCCCTGGACACTGCCCTCCCCGCAATCCCTGGGCCTCCTGCTGTAGGTCAGGCCTTCAGCTATAGATGCAGATGGCTGTGGCCACCTGCTCCCTCCTTCCTGTCCTCCAGTGCCAGGGTCCTGGCATGGCCCACCAGGCTGAGCCAGCTTTCCCGCACACAGCCGCCTCTGTGTACAGAGAACCATGCTGCTGGACAGTGGGGGGGTTGGGAAGGGCTTCCACTGCCCTGGGCTAGGAGGGTCCTCCACCCCATAGCACACACTGCTGTCCTAATACCTGCTGGCCTCTAGGACATGACCCTGAGACCCTGCAGGCCCCTGACCTTCTGCTGCCCACCCTGGTGCAGGTTCTGAGAGTTCCTTTGGAAGGAGATTCCTGGAACTGGCTCTAGGGAACCAACTCCCTGGACAGGAGGGGCACACAGAAAGGAGCTGGACCCCCTCAGGGGTAAGCACAGTGGCAGTGGCTGGGTCTCTGGCCCAGGTGTCCAGTGCACATGGAGAGGCCCCAAAGGAAAAGTCAAGGTAGGGCTGGTTCTGATGGCTTGGGGCCAGGGGATACTCAAACTGAGCCCAAAACCCACACATGGCGCTGTCATAGAATCCTGGAAGTGGGAAAGTATGGGGATATGGAGGGTGTTCATGAGTGTGGGAAAAGAGTGGAGGCCTTGCTGTGCCTGCAACATAGCTACTGTGGCCTGTGGGCACCTCTGGGTTACCTGAGAAGCAGACAGCAGTGATCCCATTGACAGGATAAGCAAACTAAAGCTCAGAGGGACTGATGTTGGGTACAGGCCAGTCCATCCCTGCTGATGGAGGCATCTGTCTCCCTCACTACCTGGAGGCTCAGGTTCCAAGCAAGGTGCTCAGGTGCTAGGGAGGCCTGGCTCCTCTAGCATTGGTGCTGCACTCAGTTCTAGCCCTGGATGCAGCTCTACCACCTGCTCCTCCCTGTGCTCAGCAACTGCCTGTCCCAGAGTCACTGCTGGCCCTGGGAGGACACCAGCTTGTGGGGTCAGGGGCTGCTTGCTCCAAGGGACCCATCCTGATGCACCTGTCATGGCCCCACTTTTACCAGAGATTACACTCACACACACAGGGTGAAGGCACTGCCTGGGGAATACAATTCAGCCCCCAGCAGCTTTGGAATAGAATTCCAATCCCCACACAGGAACAGACCCTGGGTCTCATCCCAAGGGACAGAGGTAGAAAATCCAGTTGGGTAACAGCTCCTGAGGACAAGGTGAGAATTTAGCCCTGCAGACACTGAAGTGAAGGACAGGATCCAGTCACAGTGGGGACCAGTGAGATAGGCATGGAGGACAAGGATGAGGGCACAGTCGCCTGTCCAACTCAGAGCCAGTGGCCAGGCCACAAGTAGGAGCTGCCCATTCTGGACACTCCTGTCTCTCTGCCCAGGGCAGGAGTGAAGTCCAAGGCTGTAGCAATCTGCTGTGGGGTTAATTCTACTAGATGGCAGGGAGCAGGGAGATGGGAGGCTGCTAGCCCATTGAACAGGGCTGAGAGACATCCTGGTATACAAGACAGAAACAACTACTGGTGAACTGGAAGCACACTCAGCCACATCTTCTGGACAGACCAGCTGTGGTCACAAAGACCATGTGTGTGCCGGCCACAGAGGTCATGATTCAGATGTTGCCTGATATCCAACTACGTTTTGAGACCTGCATATGGCTAAGGAGATGGAAACACCCACATTTTCAAGGGATCTTTTATGAGGCTAATGGTGATTTCCCCCTACCTTTCTCTTTGAAGATATTGAGAAATATTACTTTAAGACAGAGCATGCTTTAATTTAAAGTCCTCAGTTACCTTAAATGATTAAAGAGATTAAGGCAAAATTCCTTTCTGTTCTGTTCTTGTCATTATCAATCTTGCTGAATCAGGGACTGCATTTTCCTACAGAAGAAAACCAATGGAGTCTGGCATAGGAGACCTGACAGGCCCTCCTCCCTCTGACAGTCTCTGACTATGGTGTCACATATAGGCTGTGAGACTGCACAGAGGGACTCAAGGAACCCAGAATCAAAAAACCTGCAGGGAAGGTTTTAAATACTACATCTCTAAAGTGTTTACTTGATATTCTCTTAAAAAGGGAGTGTGAAGGACTCCATGGCTGTCCCATCTAAATCAAGATAGTGGCCTTGCCCAAGGAGGCACCCAGGTGAGGGAGGGCCCCAACATCCCTCCTCTCCTGCAGACCCAATGAGAAGACACACTTGCTACTTTTCAGAGTCTGCCACTACCCACACATTAGCTGCTTGTGCCAACAAACTCCAAACTGAAGAAAACACTTAATTTCATCATGAATTTGTTCCTAGACATGGCACCTTCCCAAAGACAAGTGTGTTTCTGTGGATGGAGCCAGGTTGCCTCTGCAGGAGTGTCACCCTCAATCTCCCTCTGGCAAATGGTCCTCAGTACCTTTTCCTTCCAGAGAGTGGAATGATTTTCAAAGCCTGCCATGTGGTTGTTACTTAAATACCATCAGAAAAAAATCCATTTTCCTATAAAGCTAAGACAAATCCTTACCCTCAGATTTGCTTTGTAGATTATTTATTTATTTATTTATTTATTTATTTATTTATTTATATTTACTTATTTTTGGTATCAGGGATTGAACCTGGGTTCTTGCGTATGTGAGGCAGGTGGTGGAACCACTGAGCCAAATCCCCAGCCCAGAATATTTATTTTATACTGAAGCTTGCTAGTCCCAGTGTAGAGAGTTGGTATAACACTAGAGTAGCAAGAATAAGAGTCATTGCATAACCCAGGAAAGAGGTCATAACAATGATGATCTATAGTGATGACTAATGCTAATGATCACAGTATTGATCAATGCTGATGACCAACAGTGAAGACCAACAGTGACAATGATCAGAGTGATGACCAGTAGTGATGGTGATCACCACTGACACCCAACAGTGAATACCAATGGTGATGACCAATGATTATGAACAACAGTAATAACCAGTGGTGATGACTAACAGTGGCAACCGACAGTGATGACTAACAGGGATGACCAACAGTGATGACCTACCATGATGATAATAGTGATGACCAGCAATGACAACCAACAATTATGTTCTGGGGGTGCTAGACCCCAAACATCATCTCAAGGAACTCACAACAGCTCTGTGCAGCAGTGGGGATCTCAGATCCTCAGAAGTCCAGAAGCACATCTAGGTTACCCTGCACATGGAGCAGACTAGTGTAAATGACACTGCTCTGTGACTGGAGCTTGGCTTACTGGTGAGGAGGCCAACACTGTGACGTCTACAGCCAATGCTTGGACTGTCTGTGTGTTGCAGAAAATAACTTCCTCAAATGAAGAGATAATAGTTCTGTTTGAAAGCAATTTGGTTCCCAATTGAATGAAAGAAGCCATGATAGGGGTTGGATAGAGTCCCTGAAAAATAAAGCCAGTGTGAATCTGCTTTTACTCCAGAATGTAAAATGAGTCATCTCAGTCAATTAATGAGTGTGTGGGGACTTTATAGGCAACGCGTGTGTGGAAGGTAGTCTGAATAAAGAGAATGTTCCTTGGACAAGGAGAAAGAGACAAAAGGGCTAAAAGAAGAGGATGGGGTTTAGAAGGTGACAGTGACTATCTGAAAATCCTATGCTTAATTTTCTGCAATTGAAAATGTGGATTACTTATGTTTTTCTGTGGATGGGAGATTTATGGAATTTTTTTCCATCTACTTTTTAAAATAATGAGTATGCATTAAGCATATACTTTTTAAATTTATCTTTAAATTATGCCAGTTATTCAGTTAATGAGGTTGCAGCTTGGAAGTGAAAATGTTCTCAGTAAATTAAATCATAAAATTTACAGATGAGCCAAAATGGGTATAAAAATAGATATATTCAAGGTCCCCTATAGAGACAGAGGCATCTGGCAGCCAGCAAGGCCAGAGTGTCCCCTTGTTGGCCTTGTGGGGCACAGAGGGACCCCAGCACTCTGTCTGGCCTGGGGAGATGAGCCATGGTGGGGAGAAGGCAGCCCTGAACCCCAGATATCAGCTTCCATTGACACCAAACCCATCAAGAGATCAAGAGATATTTCAACAGGCAGAGCAAAGTATTCGTGGACAAACGGGAATCTGGGTCTGTACACTTTTCATTCTGAGTTAACAGATTGGCACTACAGCTTTTAGGGCCTAAGGACCACGGTGAAGAACTCAAGCAAGTTCCACAAGGTATTACAGAGTGAGGAGAGGACTGATGGGGCGATGGATGGTCCCTCCCAGTGCCTACCGTGTGCCTCTCTGAGCCTCGAGAGTAGCATACAGGAGTGATCATCAGCCATACGCTTTGCTATTAGCCAATGAATCTGGCATAAGAATTCCAAGATTCAGCCAAGATCCTGGATAGTGTAAGGAATTCTTTGCTCTCGGTTGTTAAGCATATCCCTTTCTCTCCCCTGCTCCTTCCGTCCCTCCCCCCACTACTTTTTTATTTTTTTGTTCTGGAGATTACACTCAGGTCCTTCGTGCTGAGCTACAACCCCTGCCCTTTCTATTTTATATTTTGAGACAGGGACTAAGTTGTAAAATTGCCAGGCTGGTCTCAAACTTGCCATCCTCTTGCCTCTGCCTCCCAGGGTACTGGGATTACAGGCATGCACCACCACACCACTTAGTGTGTCCTCCTATGCTGTATCCTTGGCCTATTTAGTAGACGTGTGCTTTCTTTCCCTTTGGACTCTCACGGAGGCAGCTCCTGAACACTCACATAGCAGTGTTTAGAGAGTACAATAGCAGGGCCGAGGCGTGTGCTGAATGTCTCCAGTGTGGCTGTGAAGGGTGTGGGTCCTGTCAGTTGGAAGTTGAGCAGAGCTTGGTGCACAGGTCTGGAACCTTGGTGGGACACAGGTCCAGGGGAAGGAGAGGTTGCCAAGATGGAGACCAAGGCCACAGTGTAGGTGCTGTCCTGAGACCCAGGGAAGCCTTGTGTCTGTTGAGTGTGTTCACTGCCCAGCTCACTGAGTCTGTCCATTTCCTCCCATCAAAAAAGCACTGTGGTGGCCCATTTGTGCATCCTCTGGCCCAGCCCAGGGGTTGGGTGCCTGGTGCCTGTGAGGCTGTTTCCGAGTGAGTGGTACTGGAGTCTGTGGGCTCCAGAACTTGGATGGTCCTCGCCAGATCAGTAGGTCCCATCCATCTGCTGGTGGGGGGATTAGAATCATAGACTGACAGAGGGAGGGCTCCCAAGTCAGTCAGTCTCCTGGCCCTTAGGCCTCAGGTTCGCATGGAGCATTGCTGGCCTGGCTGCACCCCAGCTTTCAGAGGTAGATCACAGAGCTTCCTGTCTTCACAGCTTCATGAGCCAGCCCTTCTTAATAATCTCTTGGTCTATGTGTCCATGGCTTCTGTGTCCATGGAGAGCATGACAGATGTTGGTACTGGAAGGAGCAGTACTTTTCAGAGGCAGAATGCTAAGCAAGAGAGAAAGGACAGAGAAGCTGGGGACTGAGACCTGCCTGCCAGTGGCTCACTCCCATTGGAGCCACATGGAACTTGGTGACCTCTAAGCCAGCTTTCTGAGGGCTGAGTAGCATTCACCCTCAGCTGCCAGCTAGGGCCTCCCTCTCCCAGATGGCCATGCAGGGCCAGGACCAGGGCCACTGCTAAGGGAACTGGCCAGCCTGCACCTGTACCTTCTGCTGCCTACAGATCTTGGACAGAGAAAATCATGCAAGGGAGTAACCTGGGCAAAACCAATTTGTCAACAGCTCCCTGCCACTCTTATACCTTGTTCACTTTTACTTGTCTGTTTCCTAGGCTGACACTCAGCCCAGGCTCAGGGGCACAGCCCACCCATCTCTCTCTGATGCACCCCCACCATTTCTAGACCTGGATCCAGTTCTCTTTTCCAGGCTGCCCACTCCTGAGGTAGATTAAGCTGACCTCAGCTGCTCACCTTCCCCATTGCCCTTTGGGGCTGCCTGGCATTAGGGAAGGCAAGGGACAGGCAGGGCCAAGCTCCCAGCCCTGGCTGTCTTCCCACAGGGCACCATGTGATCTTGGATCTGAGTGTGAAAAAGGTGTATTGAAAGCTGTGTGTCCAGCCTCTGGGTGAGCACCTCTGTCTTTCCCTACCCCTGGTGGACAACTGGGACCCCCAGTCCTGGTCTGGTATAGACTTTTTCTGGGGTCCAACCACCTGTCCTGTCCCCAGCACTCTCTCCATGAGAGAGGAAAGGAACTCCAGAGACAGGGAGCTGGTTCATTCCCCAGGATCAACCAACTGGTTTTTCTCCACCATCTCCTCCATCATCTGAGCCCTGAGCTCTGCTTCTCCCTGCTCTGCCTGTCCTCATTCGTTTCTGAACCCTTCAAATTCAATGCTTCTGAGACTTAAAATTTACACACACACCTTTTTTATAATATGCTTTTCCTTGGTGGAACACCCAGAAGTGGCAGAAGCTAAACAATCCACCAGCATCCAATGGAACTTGGGGGACAGCATTGAGTCACTCATCAGTGAGGACTAAAAACATATGGGCTGCCACATGGATAGTAAAGAGGCATGAGGAAGCAGCAGCAGCCTTAGGATGGGGGACATCGGCACAGAGAAGATGTCACCAACCATGAGTCTCAGGATGGCAGCACACACCCTCCTGTGCCCTTGGCAGACAGGCTAATGTCTCCACATTCCTCAGGCCACCCTGACCTGCCATTCACCAGGCCACATGGCACTAGACAGCACCCTGGGGACAGGTCTCCTACTTGCCACTGGGTGTGCTTTGTCCCAACACCAGGCTCTGTGATCTGGGAAGAGTAGATCTGGCCATGTGGAGGGCAGAGGGACAGACAGACAGGGCAATGGAAGACCCTGAAGTATCCAGAGCACTGGGTCCTGGGTCCCACTCAGTGCTGCTATAGCCATGGGGATGCCTCTTTCCCTGGTCCCATCATTCCCAGAATGGGGTGGGGTTGATACACACAGGTTGAGAAGAGAAGTATTAGGTAGTTGAATGCCATCTTCCCAAGATGTGCATCCTGGCCCCTCTCACTCAAGCCCTCTGCCTGTCTGGCATGAAGCTCTGTGAGTTGACTCGGTGCCCAGCTCCCTCCAGTCTCTCTCCACCATGCTGGAGTCAATGAGGCTCTCCCTGCCTCTGGTTGCTAGCTTATCCTTGGCTGTCAGCCTTCTGCTCCAGGCTCTGTCCACTACTACAGATAGAGACAGGAGCTGGTGTGTGCATACACAGTGCATGCTATTTGCTTGCACTACCCACCTGCACACACATGTTCCAGCCTGTGGGACACCTTCATTGAGAGTCTTAAGTATTCAGCACAACAGACACAGCCACTTCCCTGGAAGGGTTCGAGCCCATCAACCACTGTGCACCAATGCCAACTGATGCTCACGGAGGTGTTTAGCAGGAACACTGTGGGCTGAGGTGTTTGTGGGTCACAGGACTTTGGACAAAGTCTTTGATGAAAACAGTGTCCTTTGACATAGAAAGGAAATTAGAATTCTAGGCTCTACATCTTCACATTCACAGGATTTAAGAAGGAAAAGTATTCCCCAGGGATCAGAAACCAAGATTAATCTCTTCCTTGAGGGAAGGTGAATGAAGCTGTCTGTCCAAGGTGGACATCGACTGTAATTAGCTGGTTATTTGATCTCACACTCTCAGGGATCACAGGACTCAAAGGGGAATTAGCTATGTTTAAGTCTGATTCTGTTCAGAACCAAAACACTCTAAAAGGTAAGATCTGAAAGGTAAGAGCGTGTAACTTCCTGCCCAGTAAATATGCAGTAAAATACATGCTACAGTGAGACCCAGCCAATCAAGCCCAAGGCCAAGAACTGAGGGGTGTGTGGAACCAGAAAGCTGAACCAGCTATCTGCGGGATGTACAGAAGCACAGAGAGAAATGTGACTTCTCTCAGAACGCTCACTCAGATGCGTACCAGCAGCCGCCCAGAGGAGTGAGGGCCTGGAAGCAGCTAGTCACATGGCTGCATCCTGATTCGAATCACTTGCTCACCAATGCTTACCCATCATCAATAAATGAAGGAATAGATATCTAGTACGCTTGTTCGTTCGTTAGTTGGTTAGTTACTGCCATGACAGCTATGCTCACTCAGTTCCTCCATTTGGTTCCATAGTTGGGTTGTTGATCTCTGTGCTGAAATAAATAAGTGAAAAGCTATTCAAGCCAGGTGTGATAGTGCACACCTGTAATTCTAACATTTTTGGAGGCTGATGAAGGAGGAATCTCAAATTCAAGCTCAACCTGGGCAACATAGCAACTTAGGAAGACCCTGTATAAAAATTTAAACATTTAAAAGAGCTACAGAAGTTGTTCAGTGCAGATGCCCTGAGTTCTACTTCTAGTGCTGGAAACAAAAAAAGCTTTACAAAGATCTCATGTATACTTTTAATTTGCTATTGGAAATAAATTATCCAAAGGTATGAGTTGCTGGGGACCTAGTTTCCCTTCTCTGAGAAAATCTGCCATGTCATGGCTCGGCTCACAGTTTAAAGACAAATGGGCAAGGCAGAAAGGACCTCCATCTGGCAGGCGGTCTGGCTTTATACTAAGCACTGCTTTCAAGAAGAATGCAAAGCAGTCTGTCAGTCCCAAAGTAATGAAGGCAACTGGAGAATCCTTGTTCACAAATTACAGCCTAATTGTCACTGTTGGTGAAGAGCTCGTTAATGTGCTCTTTATCCTTTGAAGAATGTGAAGGAGAAAGAAGATTTGGGAAAAAGTAGAAAATCAAACAAGGAGGTCCAAATATTTTGCATTCCCTAGTGCTGCTATCTCCTGAGTGGACAAAGCCCTGGAAATCACTTCTGAACAATCATGGAAAAGTTCAGCTACCCTCAGGATGGCAGGGGCTGGACAATTTCCCTGCCACTCATGGGACTAAAACTTACCTTAACAGAGCAGCCAAAGATACCTGGGTGCAGATACTGAAAGAAAAAGAAATGTGCTGAGATTTATGTTTAAAGCCATGTATGGCTTTAACCTGGATTTTTGTGCATCTCCTTAATCATAAAATGAGGTGGGTGAAGCATGCTGCCTCTTGAAGATGAAATGTCCACTGTCTTGTGTAGTCAAGTGCATAGCAGATGCTACAAAGCCCACGTCTCTCCCTTACACACCTCATTCAGTGTCTGCCTCCCAGCTCCCTGCACAGAATTTCATGGTCGGCCAGAGCCACTTTGAAAGGAAATGGTGGTTACTTAGCTTGTCCAAGCCTATCCCTGACGACACAGCCTGCATGGGGATAAAGCGCCCGTGTACCGCTGTTCCACCAGGCACAAGTGGAGAACAGAGATGCACACATAATGAATGCTGTGTGCCCAGAGTTGTGCTGGGACTTACAGCACGTTATTAGTGAGGAACCTGGCATTTTTAATCAATGTGACTAAAGATAAAGCAGAAATTCCAGGGAAGCTCAAACAGCTCCTGGTATATGCAGGAGTCAGATGAGAACCAAGACTCCACATTAAACCCTGCCTGTGTCCCACACTAGTCTAGGGTCACCTGTTCTCTCAGCTGTTGGGCAAAACAGCTGAGTGTGGCCTTGGTAAACATTCTGCATCTCCACAATTCCTGAGAAAAGGCTGATTTAACTTTTGTATATACATTTATATTGTATGCATGTGTTTTGTGTATATACTTATTATACATTAAATATATGGATTAGCGATTAGTATATGGGTCCTGATTCCCATTGTAATTCTCTAGGACCTGTGCACTGAATGATAGATAGAAGGCTAAATGTTTGTCATATGGCCTGGAAATAGTCTATTATGTTCACCCTGAGAGTATCAGGGGGATGGGTGACCTGGCACATAGGGCATGTTTCTGCTAAGGGGCAGCCAGGGCAGCTTGTGGGGAGCTGCGGACACTCCTGTCAGGATGGGGATGACTGCCCCAGCTCTGCTGTGAAGGACCTCAGGACAGGAAGAACCAGGGCCAGTCTTCTGCCACCTGTGCCGGACTAGCAGTGGAACATGGAACAAATCTGTCTTTGGAACCATCCTGCTGGAAACTTTCCTTGATCTTCCGAAAGACTGAGATGATCAGAGTCAAGGCCAAATGTTTTAACTCACTCAGTCACATGATGCTTGATTCAAACCAGGCCTCAGCCAACAGCAGGCTGCTGGGTAAAACACAAGCTCTCCAGGAGAAGTGTGCCCCATGCAATATTTGGGACACACAATAAATGTATCTGTTGTTTACCCAAAATTCACACTCAACCCAGAGCCTTGGACTTTTCCTTGCTAAATCTGGCAAACTTACCTGGGCCAAATCCAGCCTGCTGCCTGTTTTTGTAAATAAAGTTTTATTGGCACACAGCCACATGAATTCATTTACATATCATGTAAGACTGTTTTCACACCAGGATGGCAGAGCTGCATGGCTGCAACAGAGACCATCTGGCCTGCAGAGCCTAAAATATTTACTCTCTGACCCTTTGCAAAAAAAAAAAAAAAAAAAAAAAAAAAAAATCTGATGGCTGATTTGTGTGATATGTATCATGGACAGAACTTACCTACTTGGTGACCTTGTAGTCAGCAGCATGCCATTTGCCCTGTTCGCAGGACTTCCATTGTGCTTGTTGGTAATAAAATGAGTTTGTCTCTCCCACCACAGATTCCTTGACGTTCCACCTTATACAGTGCCAGCAGCACTCAAGTCTGACACTTCCCGCGTGGTGGTGTACACATACCTGAAGATTCACTTCACTTACTTCCAAGAGAACTAAAAGAATCATATCATAGAGAAGTATGTGCACCCATGTTTATAGCGGCACAGTTTGTAATAGCTAAATCTTGGAAACAACCTATTTGCCCATCCGTTGGAAACTGGATAAAGAAGTTGTGGTTTTTCTATAAAATGGAATATTACTCAGCCATAAAGAGCGAGAGAATAGATTCATTCATAGGAAAATGGGTACATATTGAAGATATACTCCTAAGTGAAATAAATAAGTCACACATATGTAAATACCAAATAGTTTCCCTGGTGTGAATATTCTGCAACAATGCATAAGATTCTAATAAGATTACTGACATTTAGAAATTTGAAGAAAGGAGCTAAAGGTGTAGGGAAGGTGTGATACGTAGGGGAAGAACAAAAAGGGAAAAGAAAAAATGTGAGAGAATGAAAAGATGAAAATAAAGTGTTTGTAGATGGGGAGGGGAGGAGGGGGTGAAGGGAGGGCAGAGGTAAGGGGAAAAAATGAGAATCAAGACTTGCCATGTAAAGGTACATGATCCCAACAATGAATGTAACTGTACTGTATCCCTAAAATGTACCAATAAACTCAATAAAATTTAAATTAAAAAAAAAAAAGATTCACTTCACTTACTGACCAGCCTACAGTCGCTAGAGGGCCTCCCTTAGGCATCTTAAGTCATGGTTGCCCAGGGTTGGTCTTGCTGTCGCATCATTCTGTCCCTGAGGTAGTTGGGATGATGCCTCAGTGAACCAGATACATGCCAGGACAATGCATTCTAGTTAATTCTCTTTCCTTTGACAGCACAAAGTCCCCAGAAAAGATTTAGCACATGAGTTCCCAGCAAGGACTATCCAACTAGCAATGCTGTTCAATTAAGCAGATTATTTTTCATAGGCAAAAACTGAAGCTTTAGTTTCCCTGACACAGGGAGATGTGGGCTGGATTTCTTGGGTCTCACTGAAGACAAGCTCTTAAGTCCAGAATCAGCTGCACTATTTTGCTCGTCTTTAAATCTGCAATTGAGTGCATTACTGGAGACTTTGAGAGAGGCAGCTCTGTCTTCCTGCCCAGAAAACCCAGTATGTCCTTATCTCCTTACCCAAGAAAGAGCAAGAAGCTCTAAAATCTCAGAGAAGCGATCAGCAACCTCCCACTGACCTGGGCAGGCTGGATGTGAGGAAGGAACCCGAGAAGACCCCAGATGGAGCTGCATGAAGACAGGGACACTGCAGGGCACCAGGCCCCGGGATAGCATGGCAGCCCTTGAGCACATCCAGATGGGCATGGCTGGATGGACATCTGAGCAAGAAGGGTCAGGTTTATGGGCATCACTGCCCATGCATGCTGCCCAATCCCACATGGGTGTGAACATTCAAAAGCAAAATGTCAAGTCTTTGTGGAGTGCCAATAGAGAGGAGTTCCATGGTGGACCTCAAAGAACCATGGTCTGTCATTTCTGCAGCTGCTACCCTGGTCCCTCTGGAGCCTCTGTTTCATTGGAAGAAATAGTGTGGTACTCTCAAGGGGCCTGGAGAAGCCAGTGGTGGCACAGTGACCTCTGTTTGGACACCTGCTGCTCCTTTCTTCTACCCTTTGCAGCCCCATGTTAATCCCGGGTCAGTGCTGCCCCAACTGAAGGGAATTCAGGCCCTCAAGGCTGTCTTCATGCAGACAGCAGTGGCCAATAGACCCTCTTAACACTGGCTCCCTCTTTGGCTTAGCAGCAGCCCCTGAAAATGCCTTTGTGGCAAGGTGGGTTCTCCATGCACCCTGCAAGAACCAGGCTACTGAATGGACCACTGTAGCTCCCACCACATTGCTATTTCACACTCAAGTGAGGAGGTTTGCTTGACTATCAGTGGACCCTGCAGATGCCTTTGAGCTGAAGTGCTATGTTTGTCTGTGTGGGTGGCCCACTGAGTAGGTGAAGCTCTGTTCTCTGTTTTGTGTCCTCTTAAAAGCCCTTTTCATGTCTCTAATGTGTCATTTTGCATTCTTGCCATTTCCTTTTTTCTAGATGTGGTGACAAAAAAAAAAAAAAGCAGAATGGGAACAGCAACACGCCTCTGGCC
>NW_022900928.1:85166190-85293083 GCF_012274545.1 Fukomys damarensis
AAAAAAAAAAAAAAAAAGCAGAATGGGAACAGCAAACCTGGCCTCTGGCCTGAGACTGCCCTGCTGGCTGGGTGCACTCTGGTGTCCCTTCCACTCTGGCCTCTGCCCCATATCTCTGGGGTACAGCCTGGCTTAGCAGGACAAGGCTGGCTTTGACAGGACCCCAGGTCTCCAGGTGCGTCACAGAGTGGTGTCTACATGGTTCCTCCCTCACTGGTGCTGTACCCTGAGGTCCCAAGGGGCAACCCCAACACCCTCCTACCACTGCCAACCCCGGCGACCTCCAGCAGCACTTCCCAGGCCTGTTCCTGCAGAGGGGCTCTAGTGAACACGCACAGTGGGAGTGAGTCTGGCAGCCATGTGCCGGCTACACAGAGAGGCGAGAGGACCTGACCCATGAGGATGTGCAACCCGGAATTTGGCTTGGACTGGCACTCTGTGCTTTGGGAAGCAGGTTGTTCAGTGAACCAAAGAAACCAGACCACAGCCCTTCTACACTGCTGGCAGGAATGTAAACCAGTAGGACCACTATGGAAATCAGAATGGAGACCCCTCATACTAGAAATCTGACAGAGTGGGGGAAGAGCTAGAAATTTCATTCAACCCAACCGTTCCATTTCCAGTTATCTTCCTGAAAGAGCTTCAGACATCATACTGCAGTGATCCATGCATACTCCTGTTTATAGCTGCACAAATCATAATAGCTACACCTTGGAAGCAACCTATATTCCATCAACAGATAAATGGATAAAGAAAATATGGTAGCTACACACAATGGAGTACTACTCTGCCACAAAGGTAAACTTGAGTCATTTATAGGAAAATGGATGCAGCTTGAGACCATAATGATAATGAAATAAATCAGACACACAAACTTAAATATTGAGTTTCTCTTACGTGAGAAACTCAAAGTATAAATAATTTTTAGAATAAAAGAAACAGGAAGATATATCTTTTGCTGATGGAAAGGGAATTGAGAGAAGGAGGAGGGGGTAGAGAAGGTAGGGGAAGGGAATAGAAAGAAATAAGATATGTTGAGTACCTGTACCTGCCCTCTAAAATGAATGTAAACATTACTTACCACAGATATGGACTAATAAAACATTTTTGAAAGAAAGCAATCATTCCAGGCCCTGCATCCAGACCTTGCCAATTGCTCTGCCACAAGATGTCTCACCAGATGCCCTTGCGAGGGTCCAGCAAGCTGGTGGGCAGCAGGAGAAGGGAGTTCACAGCCACCCCACACCATGAAGGGCTCCGGCCTGGTGCTAACCTTAACTTGAGTCACTCTCCAGGACTCTCGAGGACCAGGCTCCTCAGGCACCAGCTTCCCTGCCTTCCTGAGCCCCAGAGCTCAATTCCAGAAGCCAGATGAAGCTGCCACTCCTTGGGAGTCCAGGGCCGTTTGAACACCATGGGCCTGGGCTGGGCTGGGACTTCTGCCCTGCCAGGCTGCTATAAGACAGACAGTAAGAAGCTTGTGATAGGGCCTGGTTTTGATTCAATTATACATTCTAAGAGAGTCTCAAAGATTTCATATTTATGAGATCTCCAGTTCTGTTGCCTTCTACCATCTACTCCTGGCAAGGCCATGGTTCCAGGACCCTTTCCCTGTAAGCTAGCAGGTGGCAGGGTGAGGACTTGAATTTAAACATTTTAAATCCCAGTAGCAGTGCTACCATGGCATTGATTTGCACCCCAAAACACGTCTTTCTTCTCCCTTTTACAGTCCCTTGTTGAAGGGGATTTCCCTGATCTACAGGGCAAAGAGCAAATCTCCCATTTCTTCACCCTTGTGCCTGAGGGAGCAAAGATGTGTGTTAGCAGCAGAGCTAAACAGAGAAAGAACCACGTAGGCAAGTGTTTGGCTGGTGGTTGGGTTGTAGCTGAGTCTGGGGACAGAAGTAGCTCCCTGGCCTAGAAATGGCAGATCATCTCCTCAAAGCTCATAGTCATCATGGAGAACCCTGAGTAGTGGGCCCACAGCTCCCTGGGTTCACCTCGGAAGGTCCTGAGTTCCTTTCAGTATGTCCATAAGTCACTGGAAGAAATGTTCCACAGCCATGGCTGTCAGATAAAATACAGGATGGTCAAGTAACATCACATCTCAGATAACTGGGTAGATTTCTAGTATCTCCCAAATATTGCATGGGCTTACTTATAAAAATTTCCAAGTTGGTGTATTTTTATTTACTGAGTCTGACCACCAACCCCCAGACACACCATGACCTTCGCAGGTCATGCTAACATTTGGTCCAGAACCTGGGACCCTCCTTCCAGATGGGGATGGGAAGCCAAGAACCACAGTGAGCCCCCCCTCCCAAATGGAGAACATTCAAAAGGCGAGAAATTTTGATTTGAAACTTCTGTTTAGCATTTACACATATGTCTGTGTTTAGAAGTACTAAGAAAACCTTAAAGTGTAAATATCTTTATTTAAATTACTCACGATTTAGACATTGAGGAAAAGCAATTATCTAAAAGTAGAAACAAAATGGTTTTTTGCAAACAGAAAATACTATTCACTTCACAGACTCAAAAGTAGATGTAGATTTTAACTCACACGTCCACTGTCAGCCTGCATGGTCTGCATCCTCCACCCTGAGGAAAGGCCCCAGATCACCCAGCCCATGAGATGAGTTCTGCTGAGAACAGACTCCTCCTGCTCACCCCTGACCACAGGGCTCCACTCTGACCTGCTTCTCAGGTTTACCACCAGCCTGGATCCTTGGACAGACTCCCCCATCCATCCCCCTTCAGCTCTCCTTGGTATAGCCTGCTCCTGTTCTGAAATGACCTTTAGAAGCCTTGATCTAATCCAAGCCCCCCACCTCCCCCGAAATATGCCCTAAGGATTAGGACGCTCTGAGTGACCTTCTCACCCACCCCTGTGCCTCCCACCCAGCCCAGACTGTCCTTCTCCTCTAGCAAGTGCCACTGTCACCTGTGCCCAAACATGCCAAGATGGTCTCTCAGAGTCCCAGTGAGCCTTGGACACTTAGCTGTGTCTCCCCTGGGTCCCTAACCAGACTCAGTCACATCTCCAAACACTCTGCAGCCACAGGATACTGGCTCATGTCCCTTCCTCCTGAACAGCAAGCTCCTTCAGGACAGAACCCAGAAGTACTCACCATGACCCCAGCACCAGAAGTGCATGCTCAATGAGGCCCTGTGTATGTGTGCTGTACAT
The DNA here is from genome assembly GCF_012274545.1 of Fukomys damarensis. Lineage (NCBI taxonomy): Eukaryota > Metazoa > Chordata > Mammalia > Rodentia > Bathyergidae > Fukomys > Fukomys damarensis. The sequence goes on from NW_022900928.1 coordinate 85,169,381, forward strand.
GTATTATATAATAGTGGGGTGGCTGGATCCACACCTGCAGGACTTGAGCCCTTGTGAGATCCCCTTGCTCCACTGTGACTCAGCATGGCCCTGAGGGAACAGAGACTGCCAGGGTGGGGTATAGAGGGCTTGGGGCTCTTGCTGCAATCTCCCTTGGGTTCTTGCTGTGGAGGAAGCAGCCATACTATGTAGAGATGCAGAGGCAGTATATGGAGGCCATGCAGAAGGGATGAGAAGAGCAGAGGTGACACCTGTCATCCACACCAGTGGCCACTCAGGGAGTGGACCTCCAGCCCCCATGGAGCCTCAGAGCACTGACACCGCCCCCCACTTGGATAGACACAACTAGACAAGTGGCAGCCATGGTTTGAAGCCATTCATTTTTGCTAGGATTCATTCTGCAGCACTGGATGAGAAGAATGAGTTTGTACTCACACTTAGAGCTACACATGTCCGTGTGAGACAATGATGTTCATGTGTGGTGCATGCCAGGTTGCCCACTCATGCATTTGTGCAAGAATCTTCTATTGAACACTAGCCATGAGTTGATTTCTAATGACTTATCTAGCTCCAAAATCCAAGTGTATCTTCAGAAACAAAGATTTGTGAAGATTCAGGTTAATCCAAAGCAATATCGAGGCCAGTTCCAAAATAGGAAGCCGGGGGCATCCTGCATGCTGGCTCACTGATAGCACAGATTCAGCACATGGCCTCCCAAAGCAACCCCTGTAAGGGACATGGCATCAGGACTGCAGGTCATACCTCTGTGTGTTGAAAAGCCAGCTACAGGGCATAGTTTCGGCTGCTTTCCCAACAAACAGGAGGACAACCTGGAGCTGTCATCCTCATTGTGTGCTGGGGATGTGTAGCTATAAACCATAATGCAGGACAACACTGAGAGTCACTCCCAAAGTGGGGGGCAGGCAGGAGGGGTTGTCTGTTGGGCCTCTTGGCAGTTCAGAGACAGCTCCAAGGCTCCAGATGCCATTCAGAAAGGGAAGCTAGGGTTCCAGAGAGCTGGGGAGGTGTGTGTCTGTTCCCGAGGGTCCCAGGCCAAGCCCATTTTGATCAGTTGCTATCCTGTCAGGAGAGCAGAACTGGATTCCAGGCCTTGGCCTGCCATGATAAGCCTCACTCAGTAACTCCCCTAAGGCTCCCTGAGCTCCATTTCAGGGAGAACAAATAAGCCAAGGTTCAGGGCTTCTCACTTTCGGATTCTGCAGCCAGTGATGCTGTGTCTCTGTGACACATAAAGTTTCCTGCTCTGGTCACCATCCTCCCAAGGTCACCCAGGTCCCATCCCTTTTTCCCCCTTCTCAGTCTAAACATCTCTGAAGCTCACATACAGGCTGAAAAGGAACTAAGAAAAGCACGTTGGGATGAAAGAGACAAATGAGAGCACAAGAAGTCCGGTGCTGCTAAGGGTGTGCTAGCAGGGACTGTGCACCTTTACCCACAGAAGAGCACCAGCAGAAGGGGCTTTTGCAGTCCTGGGGGGCACTGCCAGGGGAAGAGTTTCTCTTCTCTGCCACCTGAGACACTAATCATCACTCCTGTCTCCCCTCCAGGCAGCTCACAGGGCCCAAGGACAACATGACCTTATCTTTGAGGGGTGGAATGTTCATGACCTCTGCTGTGTCTTCACCTTGAGCTCTGGGCCAACAGCAACAGCAGCACCCATAGTAAAGGCATCCCTGTGGGTGGAAGGTGTGGGCCACACACTGAGTCTCCAGAGACCAGGAGCACTCCAGAGAGATGACTTTCCAGGTCATTAGGATCCCTAGAAAAGGACTTACTTCCCAACCTTTGGAAAAGAGCTCAACCCTGGACTTTCCTCTCACCACCCTCCATCCAACCAACTAAATCCCCAATTAGCAATTCAAAAGGATTCATTTGCACCCTGCTCTTCTCAGAGATGGTAAGGTTTTGGGTGGGTTATTTTTGTCACCAATTAGAGAGAACTAGCCAGATTTCCACAGAAGAGGATGATATTTTAGAGGGTTTCAACCCCTCAGAGATAGTGTGGGTTGTATGTCTGGCCACAGGGCATCCAAGAAGGAAGGAACTGGGTGAAAGTAGAGTCCGAGCCTCCCACATGCAGGTTAAGACCGCCAAGACTGGGGATTCACTGGGGACTCTGGGCTCTCTCTACCCTTGTTCATGGGACAGTCCAGGGAAGATTCGGATTTCACAGATGAAAGAAGAGATCACGTGAATTTTCATTTATTTTCTCACAGGATTTTACTTTTTAAATAAGCCTCCTATTCTAGAATAATTATAGATTTACAGAAAAAGTTGCACAGATTGCCTAGAGAGCCATCCTTGCCTGGCATTCCTGGGGCTCCCACAGCACACCATTGAAGCAACATTCGCACAGCACAGCTCTGGAAGCATCCCCGGGGATTGGCTCCAGACTTCACATGGCCTCCACTGACATCCCACCTGTTCCAGGACATCACAGCCATTACATTGTGATATTCTAAAACTTACAAAGAGAGAGGCTCTCCTGCCCAAACCCACACCACATTCTCAGCAGATTTGTGTGGGTGGCTGGTAACTAATTAATTACCTGGCTCATTCATTCATTAGGATCCAAGACTCACTTATTAATCACATTGACCTTCTGTCTCAAGAAAGCTGCTCTCCCTGCATGGGCAACAACCTCCCAGAGAGAGTGTGTCTGGCTCTAGCATCGTGGTCAACAGTCAGCCTGCAGCAAAAGATACTTCTGATCCAGGAAGAGGATCTTGTAGAAAACAGCAGAGAAATATGCTTCATAAAAGAAACAGGACAGGGTCTTGGATTTTCTCACAGTCTTTAGGGCTGTGATGAAGAGAGGACAAAGAGAAGGAAGAATTATTGGCTTGAAGACACAGCTACCCGTGGCTACCTGACTTCCTCCCCAGGGGCAAGAGACCAAGGACCTGAGAAAAGATGAGACAACCCTTGTTCTTTCAGACCCAGAGTCCAAGGTAGCAAAGTGAAGCTTGAGACCAAAGAAATGAAAATGCAAATTTAAATAAGATTCTTTGTCAGTGACATATGTGTACCGACGTTTATAGTGGCACAGTTTATAATAACTAAATGCTGGAAACAGCCCAATCTCCCGTCAACTGGAGACTAGATAAAGAAGATGTGGTTTTTCTATAAAATGGAGTGCTACTTGGCCATAAAGAATGAGAAACTAGAGACATTTATAGCTAAATGGATGCACATTGAGGCCATACTCTAAATGAAATAAATAGGACACACGTGTAAATACCGAATAGTTTCTCTGGTGTGAAAAACTAAAAGTGTAAATAAGATCCAAATGGTATAATTGACAATGTGAAATAGAAAGAAAAGGTCTAAAGGAGTAAGAGAAATGGGAAGGGGAGGAGAAAGGAAATAAGTGAAAAGATAAAATATGAGAAAAAGAAAAAATGGAAGTAAAGTCTTGTAAACAGGGAAGTGGAAGGGGTGAAGGAAGGGCAGGGGAATGGGGAAAAATAAGAACCAAGATATACCATATAAAGGTACAAGGTCCCTATGATGAATGCATCTGTACTTATACCTAAAATGTACCAATAATAAACTTAATACCAAACTGAATTAAAAAAAATAAAATAAATAGCATTCTTTGTTTTACAAAACCAAGACAAAAAGACTTTTCTTACACAAAATATTCATCTCAGCAGTAACCAGCTATGTGAATAAGAAGCTTTCTTTCTGACAGCATTAGTACAAAGCATGGGGGCTTGGTACCCATCAGGAGCTACTAGGGACACAGGCTTCCTGGCTCAAACCCCACCCCCAGGTGGTAGCTACCCAGTTCTTCTTAAGATAGAGACAAGAAGGGCTGGAGAAAGCTCATTCACAAAGCACTTGTGTGAGACCTTGGGTTCAATCTTTGGCACCACCACCAAAAAAGAAAAAAAACAAACAAAATGGAGACAAATACTTTTGGAAGAGAGGGTGCAGGTTGGAAATAAGTGGTTTGGTTAAAGGTATCTCTAAACAATAATTGGGAAGAACTCCTGGATGTCCAGCAGCAAGCCAGCAAGCTTGGGAGAATATCACAGTGTATTAGTTGTCACTCCAAAGGAGAAATTGCAAATGGCAGCTCAGTGCTGCCTGGGGAAAGACCACATAGCCCACTGTCAGAATCACCACACTGACTACTCCGTAGGCCAGCCTCGGGGCAGCTGCCTTGCAGCTGGGCTCAGACCCAGGAGGAACAAGCTGTGAACCTGAAGTCAGTGCTCGGACATCCAGCTCGAGGATCACTGCACTTCAAATCCTGAGACCTTATTTCCCAGAGGCCCTCAGAGAGCAACTGTCCAACCTCACCCCAAGCATCATCCCAGCTGGATCATGTGTGAGGCTCCACATAAAACACTCCACAGAAAATACCCCACATAAAATAGACCACGTAAAACCCACCACAGAAAGCACTCCACATAAAAGCCTCCCACAACAGAAACTCATCATCTCATCCCACCCTTTTGCTTTCTTCCCGAAGAAGCGGTGAGCATTGATGACACTACCATACTAAGAACAACATTTACCTTATTATTATTTAAAATTGGGTTGTACTACACCTTATTATATAGAAGAATACTACTAATGTAATATATACAGTATACCACAGCATATCAACATAGCACATTAATATATTCTGTGATGATTATTACATTAATAATATATACATAGTACTGGGCTAAGTGCTCAGATTACAATACTAAATAAAAGTGTCTTAAATAAATGAAGGCATCACAGACATCATCATTAATGAGACTGCACAAGCAAACTTCAAAGTCATACCAGATGCTAGCTTCCATGTCCATGGCACTCCCAAAGCAGACATCCTGACAGTGGTCTAGTCTCAAGGGTCCAAGAGACGCCTGAGAGTATATCTGAAGGATAACTAACGAATCCAGTCAAAAATACAAGGTATTTTAGGTAGAAGGAACAGCATGGCATGTGTGAAGGAGCATTGCACGCTCAGTAAATAAATATATCCGTGGGATACATTGCCAACTGAGGGAAGTGCTGTGAGCCACATCTGTCAACAAAAGCAGAGATCAGGCCATGCTGAGCCTATGGAAAGAGAGGTTGATTTTACTTAAAAGCCATAGAAGGGGCCGAAGATTTGGCCCAATGGTGCCGCCTCCTGCCTTGCAAGTGCAAGGTCCTGAGTTTGATCCCCAGTAAAAGAAGAAGAAGAAGAAGAAGAAAAAAAAGCCATGGGAAGCTATGGACAAGTCATAAGGACAAAGGTGTGATTTGATCCTTAACCTAGAAGAGCTCTGTGCCTGCTGTGTGAACACAGCAGGTAACTACAGGACTCACACATGTGAGAGATGACAGCAGCCAGAAAACAGGGTGGGGTACAGAAATGAGGATCCCCAAATTAACTGTGAAATAAAGTTGCCACATATGTTTTGGCTGAGTAAGAATAGGTGAGGGAAAGGGAGATGTGAGAGCACATTCTGATCTGTCTTCACCAGAGAAATGGCCAAGCCAAACAGCTGATGCGGAGCTGGGGCCTAGAGTTGTAAACCTAAGAGGCAGCAGCATCTGCACCAACTTATAGGAAGAGACAGAAGGAGACAGACCTCAGCATGGAGCTGAGACAAACTCACTGCTGCTCAATGTGTGGGCCCAGCACCGCGGGTTCACTGAAACACTTCCACAGGACCAACAAGGTCAAACCTCTCTTCTAACTATAACAAAGACATGATTTTCCTATTTTACTCTTGCCTCTTCACAAGTACACAGTGGAGTTTTGCAAAGACTCCATGAGATCAGAGACAGAGGGGAGGCAGCTTGTGGGGCCCCATTCCCACAGAAATAACAATAACAAGTGTATCATACTTTTAAAATTGAAGTGTGGGACATCTAACAGGTATTTAGCAAATGCAAAAAATTCTATTTGAAACAACCTACTAGTTCTCTGCAAGGACAGCAGCGTCTTAAGGCTTCTGAGTGTGACCCTTTCCCCAAAACCTCTAGTGATGCTGAGGGAAACTCTGGTCCCCTCTCTCAGAGGCAGGTCAGGGTGGTAGGGCTTGGAGACAGGCCAGGAACACTTCTCATCACCCTTAGCTGTGGTCTGCAGTACCTTTGGTCCAGGCAATAGCAGAACAGAGCCCTGGCACCCCCTCCCCCCAGGTCCCTCTTAAGGGTTAGGAACATTAGCTCAGGTAGGGTGCATCAAGAGCACTGGGCCACCTCCTCAGCACACTCACCCAGCGCACTCACCTGGCAAAGGCTTTATACCACAGAGCCCACCACCCCACCCAATGCCCTGTTTGTAAAACAAAGTGTCACTTAAGAGGAACAGGCCACTGTTCCCCTTCAGAAAGGGATAGAGAGGATTTGCTGAGAAGATAGAGACAGGCTTTAAAAACAAAGAGCTCCCTCCTCTCCTCAAGAGAAACGACTTTATTTGGCAGAAGTTCAAGCCTAAGGTTGCTACCAAAACAAAGGCTATTTTAACTGTGAGAAATTAGAGGCCTGGGACTCCAAGGTAAACCATAGACCAGCTAACAGTTTGCTAGAGGAAACCAGAAAAAGATAGGGAAGAAGAGCCTTTCTGGGATTAGAACAAGACTCAAAGAGCAGTCTTGCAAACAGGCATGAATTTAATTGAAACTGGCTGTGGAGCAATTTATGCCCAGGGGCCTTGTCAAAAAGAATACAGCTCCGAGCCAGAATTCTCTGAGGCTAACATCTGATGATGACACCAACGGAGGAAGACAATGGAGAGTGAGGGGAAGGGAAAGTCACAGACAGCCCTACTAACCCACTGCCACTGCAAGTGACTGTGCATGCCGGAGGCATCCTCCCAGGAGTGACATCACAGGCTTCACACTGGGAAGGAGGCAGAATTGAGTGAAATCATCCAGCCAGATCACTAAACAAATAAACAAATGAGCGGCCACATGCCCTGGGGACACTGGAATGAGGATCCAGAAATGCTAAAGTATCCAGTTTTCAACAAAAAAAAATTATGAGACATACAAAGGAAAGTGTGACCCAAATACAGTAAAAGAGGCGGGCAACAGAAATTGCCCTCAAAAAAACTCATCTGTCAGATGGAACAAAGATTTCAAAACAGCTCCCAGTAACCGTCGGCGTGCTAAAAGAAACCATGCTTCAAGAAGTACATGAATTGATGATGTCCATGTCTCACTTAACAGGGAATATCATTAAGAAATGGAAATAATTTTAAATTCAAGTAAAAATTCTAGAACTGAGCAATGACCAAATTGAAGAATACACTAGTAGATTTTAGCTAGCAAGAATAAAAAACCATGGCAAGAGATTTGTAGAAATTAAGTAATCTAAATATAAATTAAGAAAGAACCATAATAGAGACTTGGAGAAATGTGGGGCACATAACACACATCTACATGTGGATGGAGCACAGGGAGAATAGAAGTGAGAGAAAAGAGCAGGAAAATGTGGGGAGAAATACAAGCTGAAAACTTCTCTCATTTAATTTAAAAATAAAAATCTATGCCATTTAAGAAACCCAATAATCTCCAAGTAGAATGCAGATACTCACAAAAAGACGCATCATAGTAATAATGTTGAAAGACAAAGAGCAAATGTTAAAATTTATGAGAAAAGAACCAACTCATCACACACAAGGGAACTTCCATAAGATAAACTGCTAACTCCTCATTAGAAACAATGGAGGGCCCCAAGCAGTGGATGACATTGGCAGGCGCTAAAAACAAAACTTGGTGTCAACACAGGCTTTTATGTCAAGCAAAGCTATCTTTGAAAAGGAAATGTGAAGTAAACATTTTCAGATAAACAAAACTGAGGGATTGGTGGCTAGCCCACAGATGTTATGATAAATGCTAAAGGAAGTTATTCAGACTAAAAGTAGGCAACCCAGATGGTGCTTCAAGTTCACATGAAAAACAGACCATTGGTAAAGAAAACTAATTATAAAAGAAAGAAGAATTAAATTTGTCTTCTTATGTCCTTTCCTAATTTACTTAAAAATGAATTGTATAAAAACAATATGTGTATGGTTGTGCTGTTGGGCCTTTAGAGTATAGATTTATAATTATATGATAGAACAGCACAAAGGAAATTGGTAATGGTAAAGTTATATATCAATAATAACTGGTATTCATCTGATGGGTATATTACCATGATGTAATTTATTAATAATTATTATATATTATTAGCAATGTAATAATTTATTATGATAGGCATTAGGAATAAGAAATAACATAAAGGGATAATATAACAAAGATTATATGCTTGCTATTATGTTTTCTATCAACTTCTTTAAAAGGTGTACAATAAACTAAAATAATGATTATAAAAATCTATTGCTGGGTTTGTAACAATTATGGATTTATGCGGCAATAGTAGCACAAAAGAGGAAAAGAAAATAGAACTGCATAAGAGCAACATCTTGATGTCTCACTGAATTGTTATTATAAATTTAAAATTGATTCTACATTATGATTTATATTGTAAGCCCCAGAGCAATAATTAAAAACAATTTTTAAAATGTACAGTGAAAATAATTACAGAATTAAAATGTTATATTAGAAATAAGTATTCACTAAGTGCAAAAGAATGGAGGCACAGAAGAGCAAAAAGTACTCAAGGCAGACAATGAAAAAACAAACTGATAAACATGAAACTAACCACAGTAATACTAAAACTATAAATAGGACATGAGATCTAAAAATATGATGAATGTTTAAATTTTTTAAAACATATTACTCTAAATGAAATATTGCCATTAATCCCCCTCAAAATACTCCCCCTAATTTCAAACACATTTATCCCATTGCTCTTACCACTTTCTGAAGCAATTCTAGAAGTACTCTTTCCTAACTTCTGCAGCTGCCTTGAGGTTCTGAATTAATTAAAATGTTTACCTTTCATGGTCATTTTGACTTCAAGAAAGAACCAGAAGTCACACAGTGCTGAGTCTAGTGAAAAATGTGGATGAGGACCCAGCATCACGGTTTATGAGCCTGCCTTCCCATCAGATGGCACTCGGCAGCAGTGCTCACCATAATTTTTTATCATACCTTGTAAAGATACTCAGGAAAGAGGACTTCCAGAACTGCTTCAGAAAGTAGTAGGAATAATGGGATCAATGTGTTTGAAGCAAGGGAGAGGATTGTGATGAAGATTAATGGCAACACATACATTATACATTTTTAACACTCCTTGTAGATTGGTAATTCAATCAAAAGACAGAGATTGTTCAACTTGATTTTTTAAAGTCTATTATTTCTATAGGAAATGTACATTAGATTTAAAGCTATAAATAAGTTGACAGCTAAAAGTTTAAGTAAGCAACTAGCACCCATAAAATATCTAGCATGGTTTTAATAATATTAGAAAAAAATAGACTTTTAAAAAAACTGCTGGACTAAAGACAAGGATATCTTATAATGATATAAGGGTTAGTCTATCATAAAGCTACAATAATTATCAGTCTGCCTGTCCTAACAAAAGAGACAAAAAAAATGCTGGGAGCAAAATCTGACAGAACTAAAATCAGAAATGACAATTCCACCTTCATGGTTATAGACTTTGATGTTCCACTTTCAATAATGGAACTAAAAAGACCAACAAGCAAGTAGAAGACTACCAACACCATCAATACGCCACACCCGCTATCATGTATGAACACCCAGTGACAGCAGGACCCACATACTTCTTATGTACACATGGCATATTCTTCAAGATAGACGACATGTGAGGTCAGAAAGCAAGTCCACTACACATTAAAGGATATAAAGCATAAAATATTCTCCAACATCAATGGAACAAAATCAGAAAAAAAGGAATTTTATCATTTTAAAGATATATAAATTAAACAGTACACTCTTAAATAGTAAATGAGTATATGGAGAAATTAGAAAATTTGAGATTAGTGGAAATATAAAACCACAACATTCCAAAATGTACAAAATGCAGTAAAGCAGCACATTTATAGCTGTACTTTTTATCTTTATTTTTTAAAGAATATCTGAAAAAATCTTATTAAAAACCTCCTGCACTGCAAAAGAAGCCACTAGCAGAGCTAAGAGACAATCTACTATGTGGGAAAAATTTTACCAGCTGCTCCTCAGACAAATGACTATTATCTAGAATATATAAAGAGCTCAAAAAAAGGAAGCCCCCCAAGTATAGAGACACATTTCAAAAATGGGTATCTGAAATGAACACACATTTCTCAGACAAAGAAGTAAAAGCAGCAAATAAATATATGAAAAAATGTTCAACATCACTGGTCATTCGAGAGATGCAGATGAAAACAACACTGAGATTCCACCTCACCCCAGGAAACATGGCTGCTATCAAGAAATCAACCAATAACAAATGTTGGCGGGGTTGTGGGGAGAAAGGAATCCTTCTCCATTGTTAGTGGGAGTGAAGACTGGTGCATCCACTATGGAAATCAATATGGAGATACCTCAAAGAGCTGGGACTAGAGGTTCCATTTGACCCAGCTATCTTTCTGCTGGGTATCTTTCCAAAAGAATTAAAAGAATCATATCACAGTGATATATGTTCACCCATGCTTATAGCAACACAGTTTGTAACAGGTAAAATTTGGAAACAACTGAATTGCCCATCAGTTGGAGACTGAATAAACAAGATGTGGTTTTTCTATAAAATGAAGTACTACTCAGCTATAAAGAATGAGAAACTAGAGTCACTCATAGGAAAATGGATGCATATTGAGACTATACTCTTAAGTGAAATAAATAAGATGTGTAAATACCAAATAGTTTCTCGGTGTGAAAAACTAAAAGTGTAAATAAGATCCAAGTGGTATAATTGACAATGAGAAATAGGAAGAAAGGGGCTAAAGGTGTAGGGGAAATGGGAAGGGTAGGGGAAAGGAAATAAGTGAAAAGAAAAAATATGAGAAAATGGAAACAAAGTTTATGTAACTAGGGAAAGGTGGAGGGTATATGGGGAGGGCAGGGGTATGGGGAAAAAATGAGAACCAAGACCTGTCATGTAAAGGTACAAGATCCCAATGATGAATGTAACTGTACTGTATACCTAAACAGTACCAATAAACTGAATGAAGAAAACAAAGGATATCTGAAATTGATAACTTAACTTTCTACTACAAGGTACTAAAAAAGAAGAGCAAACTAAACTTAAAGCCTAAAGCAAATGCAAGGAAAAGAAAATTTAAGATTAGATCAGAGACTAATTAAAGGACAGAAAATTGAAAAAATTAAGAAATTCAAAAGTTAGTTCTTTGAAAAGACAGACAAATTCAACAAACTGTTACCTAAAATATTCAAATTGTTAAAATCAGGAATGGGAATGAGATACCACTACCAACCTTATAGAAATAAAACTTATTACAAGAAAATGTTATGCTAGCAAGTTAGTATAGATGAAATGGACAAATTCCTAAAAAGACACACTTCCAAAATTTTCTCACTGAGAAACAGGAATTCTGAATAAACCTATAATAAAAAATAAATAAATGTGGAATTAGTAATTGTCTCAGTTACTTTCCCATCACTGGAACACAATACTTAATAGTTACAACTTCAAGGAGAGGTTTATTTTGGCTCGTGGTTTCAGTACATTGTTGGTCAGCACCAAGGCAGAAGCAGCACAGCAGGAAAGAATGGTGGTGAGAAGCTGCTCATGAGATAGTGGCCAGAAAGCAGCCACACAGGGGGAGCTGGAAGGAGATATGTCCTTCCAGGTTATGCCCCAGTGGCCCATTTCTCACCAGGCTCCACCTCCGAATAATACCCAGGACCCAATCATCTTCCAAAACCAGCCTCTGAATACATGAGGCATTTAGGGAACATTCTAGATCTAAAGTATAGCAGTAATTTAAAAGCTTTTGACAAAGAAAAACCCAGTCCCAGGTGATGTCACTGATAGTCTACTAAATATTTTAGAAGGAATTAATAGAAATTATCCATAAACTATTCCAAACATATTCAAAATTCATTTTAATAACTTTAATGAAAGCTACAAATATCTTCTATGAATATTGACACAAAACTCCTCAAGAAAATATAGCAAACAGAATTCAGCCAGGTATAAAAAAAAAGGATTATACTCCAGACCAAGTGGGACTTAGTCTAGGAATGTGAGATGGTCCAATATATGAAAACAAATCAGAGTTATGCATTATATTAATAGGAAAAAACCAACATGTTTGTACTACTAGATGCAGAGAACACATATGGCAAAATCTAATACCTTCTCATGATCAAATGGTCAACACACCAGTAATAAAAGGGAACTTCTTCAACCCAAGAAAGGGCATCTATGAGACATCCACTCCTACAATCATATTTAATGGTAACAGACTGAAAACAAAGATGCCCATCCTCACTACTTCTATTCAGCATTGTGCTAGAGGCTTCAGTTAGTCAGACAATAGAAATAAATAAATAAATAAATAAACAAATAAATAAATAAATAAAATCCAGACTTGAAAGCAAGGGAAGTAGCTTTCTTGGCATGAGTTTATATATAATGAATCCACTAAAAGAAAAGAACTAATGAACATATTCAGCAAAGTTACAAGATACAAAATCAATATACAAAGCATCAACAGTGGTACCTTGGTTCATGAACTTTATTCTTTCCACAGTTCTGGTCACAAACCAAATTGGATGAGAACCGAATTGAATTTCCCCATAAGGTCAACATTGAACTGACCATTGAATTTGATTTGGTTCTGTCCAGTTTGGTTTGCAACCAAAATCATGAAAAGAATTAAGTTTGTGAACCAAGTTACCACTGTATTGTATTTCTACAAGCTAGCAAAGAATAATATAAAATGCAGTGAATAAAATAATCCTATTAATAATATCAAAAATAATAAAATATTTAGGAATAAAGTTAATAAGTACAAAACTTGTAACCTGATAACTACAAAAAGCATTGGAAAGAAATTAGAGGATTTAAATAAATGGAAAATCACCCCATGTTCATAACTGAAAATTTTGACTTTATCAAATGGAAATGCTTCCTGAATTGATCTATGGATTCAACCAAATTCCTACAATTACTCCAGCTATCTTCTTTTAGCATACATTGACATGTTGGTCCTAAAACATAAATGGAAATGCGAGAGGCATATGATTCTCTAATCACCCTGGGAAATACAGTTGAAGTAATCATGCCTGCTGATTTAAAACTTATTATGAACCTATAGTAGTCAACAGAGTGTGGTACTGATACAAGTAATACACATAGATCAATGAAACCAAGCTGAGGGTTCAGAAATAAAACCTCATGTGTTTGGCTGACTGGTTTTTGACAAGGGTCTCAAGGTTACTCAGTGGGCTAAAGATAGTATCATCCACAAATGGTGTTGGACAACTGAATATCTGCAGGCAAGAGAATGAAACTGGACCCCAAACTCACACCCTATGCAAAAGTTAACTTAAAATGTATTACAAACATAATTGTGAAAGTTAAAGCTAAAAAACTATTAAAAGAAAATATAGGAGGAAATCTTCATGGCCTTAGATTAGAAATATGTTCTCAACTATGACACCAAAAAAATACCACCAACAACAAAAAATAAACAGCTTAGACTTCCTCAACATTAAAAACTTTGTGGGACTGGTGATGTAGCTCAGTGGCACTGTGCCTACCTGGAAAGCACAAGTTCCTGAGTTTGATCCCTCATACAGAAAACAAACAAACAAACAAACATACAAAAAATTGTGTTTTCTTCATGTGATCAAAAGGTAGAAGACAACAGAATGGGGAAAAAAACATTTGCCAATCATGTATTTGATAAAAGAGTAATATACAGAATAGATGAAGAATTCTTACAACATACTGGTTTAAAAGGATAAATAATTCCATTTAAAAATGAGTATAGCCGGGTATGGTGGTGCACGCCTGTAATCCCAGCACTCTGGAGGCTGAGGCAGGAGGATCGCTATGTGTTCAAGACCAGCCTGAGCTACATAGTGAGTTCCAGGTCAATCTCAACTACATAGTGAGACCCTGTCTCAAAAAACAAAACAAAAAAAATGAGTATAAAATTTGAAAAAGCATGCCACACAAACTGCTGATGAACACATGCAAAGATGTATAACATTTCTAGCTACTGGGGAAGTGCAAGTCTAAACCCAAATGGGTTACCATTTCCAACCTAGTAGGAAGGCGATAACCAAATGGCAGATGGTGACCTATGTTGCCAAAGATGGGGAGAAACTGAAACCCTCACACATTGAGTGGAAAAGGCACAGCTACTGTAGAAATAGACAATACCACAAGATGTCAAATCTAGAGTTCCCATGTGACCCGGTAATGCCCCTCCTGCATACCACATGTAACCAGGAGGAGGGAAAGCACTGACCACACACACCCCTGCACATGGATCTCCATAGCAGCCTCACACATAATAGTGGTGAAGTGGGGAAACCCTGTGTCTATCAACTGACAAGGGAGTAAACCACATGTGGTGCTCCTCATGATGCGATATTATCTCACAAAAAGAGGAGTGGACAGAGCCAGGGATCAGCCTTGCAAATATCACGCTGAGTGGAAGAAGCTGAACACAGAAATGCGCCTACTGCATGTTTCCAATGAAAGGAGCTTCCCCAAATGGGGAAACCAGTGCTGCGCAGTGTGTGTGGAGCGAAGTCATCAGGAAGCAAGAGGCGCCTATTACCAGATGCAGAGAGTGCTCTAAAGCTCACAGTGGTGATGACCACAGAATCCACTGAGAGCTATGCTACTGCCTGGTTTAAGTTTCAGGAGCTGCAGAGAAGGTAGTGCACTTCCCATAGCTGTGAAAAATACTTGAGAGAAACAACTTAAAAGGAGAAAAATTTTTATTTTAGATCAGTTTCCATGGTTGCTTTGAGCCTGTGATAGCACAGAACATTGTGGCAGAGGAGCCTGATTCACTGCAGGGCACCCAGGAAGCAATGAAAGAGACAATAAGGGGCCTCATCCCAACATCCCCTTCCAGGTCAAACCCCAGTAACCTCGCTTCTTCCTCTAGGCCCTATCCCAAAAGGCCCCACCAATGACCATAGTGCCCCAGGCAGGGACCAAGCCTTCCACACAGGGACCTCTGGGGACCACTCTAGACCCAAACTAAAACTGATCTTTATAAATCTGCTTAGAAGCAGTTCTGTTCAGAAGCCAATGTGAGAATTCAACCATCTTGTTTTAAATCAGACATAGAAGGCATCTGTAAAACTATAAACCAATGCCATCCTTCCCACTAATAACTTCTATTTTTGGAAAATACAATCATTTCTGTAGCAATAAGTTTAAATGAGTAGTCACATAATTTTTTAATGAATTAGTAAACATTTTTCAGCTTTAATTTTGATACAATAAACAAAAGCTCTGTGGAGTCCTCCATAACTTTTAAGAATGTAAAGAGCTCTTGAAAGCAAAGTGTTTGAAAACTGTTAAGTTCCAAGAAGATATAATTGGAAGCAAGGCCTGAGCGTGGCCTCCTGAAGATGGAGCATCCTGAGAAGAGGGGCATCCATTCTTCCTCCTCCTTAGAGACAAAGCCACACCAGGGACAGCACCTTGGTGGGGACAGAGTTTCCTGTGCGGTGACAGAAGCTGGGCCCTGGGTTCTGCTTGTGCTAAAGAACAGTGAAACTCCAAGAGGTGAGCATCCTGGAGCACTTGGGCAAGAGGAGGGACTGCCAGACTGCGGCTTTGTCACTGTTGTGATAATCTGGAAGATGTAGGAAGGTATCAACCACTAAGGAGGCAGAAGGTCACATCAAGAAGGACAGGCAATACATTCTCAGGCAGCTCTGAGACTAACAGCCCTGCGGTTTGGGGATGCCCCTGCTGGGGGGACTCTGCTGCAGGAGCTATAGGGCATACACAGCCTTTGGTGCATGGCCCTCGTCTGTCTCTGTCTCCCTCAGAGATGGCCACTTCAAACCAAAGTGGACAGGTACACCACCTCGAGGGGCACACCAGCCAGAAGGGCTCCCACAGTGTTGGGCCTCTGCACCATGTGACAAAGCTCCTTCCCCTGCCACCAGCCAGCCAAGGGCATCCCAGACTGGTGGCCACCAGTGCACCCCCAGAGTAGCACCCACACCTCCCTGGCATGGGCAAGTCTTTGAGCTGCTCTGAGCCTGGGTTTCCTCTGCTGTGGGGCAGAGACAGTGGCACTTGCTCAGGAGTCCTTCAGGGACAAAAAGAAGGCCATGGGAATTGCAGGTTTAGCTTGAGCTAATGTTGCCCCTTTTAGGAACACAGAATTCAAAGAGGTGGGTGGAGGAACAGCTCTGCCAGTTGCCTACTGAGGGACAAGGAGCTGGAAACACAGAGGGCAGTTGGAGCTGCCACTATGCTAAGGCAACCCTGAGAGGCTGGTTCTCCAGAAACTGTATCCTGCACAGTACCAGGACCCTTGATGGTGTCAACATGCTCAGATATGAGTGGGCTCCTGGCCACCTCTTCCTGGGCTCATTTTCCAGAGCTCACCTGCTTCTGACTCAGGGATGTGGCCAGGAAGCCACCTGGGTCCTGTCTGAGGAATTCACATACAAAATTCCAACCCACTTGAGGTAAGTGCAAGTGGGGCACCTCCATCCCTGGGAGTGGCAGGGAGTGTTACATAGCCCTGCAGGGCTTCTTCCTCCAAGCATCCAGGAGTAGCTCAGAGCTGATGGACAGTGAGGGCAGGACAACATGCATGGTGAGACTAGAATCAGCAGAAGGGGAGCTGGTTCTGCCTGGAGCTGCGCACTAGACCTCAGAATCTGTCTGCAGATGGCAGGGCTTGGGAAAATTGCTCCTGGGGAACCTCTTTGAGATGTAAGGTCACTCAGGCTCTCACCCTGCTGAAGGTGTGACTGCCTCTGTGGAACCAGCTCCCCAACCAGCAGCTGATAAAGATAAATGAACAGTTCCAGGAAACATCACTAAGTGCTTGAGTCTCTCCAATGGGAACATGGGGCCGGGCATGTGCCTCTGAAAACAGATTTTCCATCCCAGTACTTCTGTCTGTTTGAATTAGAAGACTCACCCATCCCTACCTGCTCCCCTCCCACTGAATGGGGAACAGCCCTCACCCTGACCTGTGTAAGGACAGAGGTCTCCTCACATCCATTCTTTCCCTCCTATGCTGCTGTGCTGAAAACAGCTGCCTTTGCATTTCGCCAAAATTACTATAAAAGACCCTATGATGTGTGATCAAGGTGCTGGGTTTCTCCCTGGCAAGTTTGTCCATTGGAACAAAGAGCACATTCAGGCCACCCCGCCACATGTTTATGCCTGGAACCTCTCAGTCCTGCCTGGCCTCGCACAGCCACTGCTTCAGCCCAATAGCAACAGGAGACACTGCGCACAGTTGCCCTGTGTGGTGGCCAGACTCTTCTCCAGGCATGGCCCAGTCCATTCCCAGCAAGCTGAACAGAGAGAGAATAGTGACACAAAGTCCTCTTTCTGCAGCACCCCTTAAAATCCCAGGTTCACACACACACACACACACACACTCACACACATTGGCATGAGGATAGTGAGGGGACAGCAGGGGGATTTGCTTGTTAGTCACCCCCCCTTGTTATGTGTGCCCTGAGGGGGTGGCCCTGGGTGTGTTTCTTGTAAACTCAAGTAACACATTTGGGTCTGAATGCCCCATAAAAGCAAGAGCCCCATAGGGCAGGGAGGTGACTGCTCTAGGAAGAAGGAGGAAATAATCTTTGGATGAAGTGCATGGGTGGAGCTTTGTGATAAGGACACCTATAAAATGAGTAGGAACTGGTTTTACAGGTGCTGGAATCTGTATCAGGAGGTCACTGGAAAAGCTGGGGTGGGGCGTCCTATGACAACAGCAACCAGGAATTGAGCAGAGCAGATGCGAGGTGCAGCTGAGTCCTCCTGGGGGCAATGGCGCCCACATTAACTATCACACATTGTCCTGCTGGGGGCAGCCAGGCACTCTTTGGGGATCAACCCCAAAACAGCCTATGAGACCTATGCTTTGCTGACCCCATTTTACAGAGGGGGAAATCAAGGCTTGGGCAGCCTACTCTCCTGAAAGTAGCAGAGCTGAGACTCAGACCATGGTCTGCTAGGTTCCAGAGCCTGCTACCTTCTTGGCTGGGCAGATGCCGATTGCTGTACCTACCATGGCTCACCCATCACCTTGTGGTGCCGGGCATGGAGGGTGAGTTGGGGCTATGGGAGCCAGGGTGCAGGGAGGACCATGAAAGGCTTGAAAATGCTGGGTGTGTCGGCAGTAGAGATGGAGACAAGGACCTATACATGTAGAGATATATATGTCACAAACATGCTAAGCCATGTTTGTGCGAGCAAAACTAATGTCTGAAGGAGGCAGAGGGAACAATAAATGAGCAAATGTCACTGTAGGGCACGTGTGGTCCATGTGGTGGCACAGAGCCCATAGTTCTCCTGGGAGGCCCAGTGTTGGGGACAGCAAGGCTCCCTAAGTTGGAGTCCAGAGCAGCAACCTTGGCTTGCAAAGAATATCATCATGGAAACAAGAACAGACCCGGACTTATCCCTAGTGAGCCCCAAGTCAGCTGGGCATGTGATGGGGGGCCCTGCACATGCTAGGCATGTTATCGTTCATAAAGCTTGGGTCACTCAGTCCACAAATCTCATGCCGGGCACACATGGGGAGGGAAGCTCGGGCAGCGCCAGGGTGCAGCTGCTATGGGAGACCCAAGGACCACTGTCAACCTTTACAACCCAGGTGGCAGCCCTCTGACCTGGGCTCAGTGAGATAGGCAAGCAGGCCCACAGAGCGTGCTGAGCCCCCCAGCCACCTCTCTCTTGGCCTGACATGGACCTGTACTGTGCTAAGACTGCCACAGCAACAGCTATGGTGACCCTGCAGCCACCATTCCTGTCCTCAGAGCCATTGACTGCAGCCAGGGCACCAGCAACCTCCAACCTAATTTTGTTGCTGCATCTGAGTGTGCCCACTGCCCATTCCTGCCAGGCCTCACCCTGGCCTTGTGCTGGTCACCTGAGCTTTCTTTGGTGGCTTCCACACTGGGCTCCACACATCCCAGAAGACACCAAGAGCAGTTGTTCATTCAGACAGAAAGGAGACCAAATCAGCTCAGGTCCAGAGCAGGCTGGGTAGAGCCCGACAGACCCTCCCACCTGTGGGCACATAGGCCGCTCGACTTAGCGCAAATACCAGCAGACCAGGTGAGAGCAGTGCTTGGCAAACACATGGTATAATTTAGGCAAAAAAAAAAAGTATTTTAATGAATGATTGTGTGAGAGCAAAGAGAGCGCCCTTAATCCTACCATAACAGCTCTAACTGGAAAGATTCTGCTCAGGAACCAGCCGGTAGGCTGCTCCTTGCCAATAAACCACAGAGAGTAACAAGACAGTAAAGCTACAAAGAAGCTGATAAAAGAAGGAGACACGAGGGAACTGGCCACAGGGACAATTATGTGCAGACCCATGGGAAATGGCAAATGCCGTTCGATTCTCAGGGACGCCAGAGGGTGACAGATTGTCACCAGCTGGATGAGAGGAAACAGAGGGACAAATCAAGGGGGAAGCCACTCGCCCACCCTTGCCCTGTAGATATAGCTGACAGCCAGAGAAGGAAGGGCTGACCAAGGCCCCCAGTCCTCCTAGGGATTAGGACCGGAACCAGGACATGGCAGCTGTGGGCCCACTCTTTGCACCTCTATCCTGACATTCAAGTGTGCAGCTCTGCTAGGGTGTCCCTGCACAGGTCACCTAGAGAAAGGCCTTGCCCAAACCTTGAGAGGAGAGGCAGAGAGCCTGGGAGAAATCAGATGGGGTGGCGAGGAGTGGGCTTTCCACTGGGGCTGGGCCCCAGGGCTGATGGTCATCAGGGCCCTGCCATTGGCTGCATCTATCACGCCAAATCCTTCCTTCCCCAGATGCTGTGATGTATACAACACTCCAGAAGGACCATCACGAAGGGAGCATGGTCTCTGGCAGCCTCAGCATCAGCCTTGCAGGGTGGTGGATGCCCTCAGGGACACCAGTCCGAGGACCTTGACCTCAACCCTGGAACAGACATTATCCCAAAGACATAGACCTCAGCCACAGGGACTCAGATGCCACTCATAAATCTCAGCCTCAGCCTTAGTCTGCACCCCTCTCCATTGCTGGCTGGTTACACTATTCACCACCACTGTGACAACATACCAGGCATGGGCTCACCTGGGTGTGGGGTGAGAAAGAGAAGAAGAAAGGTGACTCAGTAAGATGGGGTCCCTCTCCTCAGTCCTCTCATAGTGACCCCAAAGACAACAGAAGACCCAGCACAGAAGACATTTGAGGCAGGGTCCACTTAAATTTTACCAGACCAGACAGGGGAAAAAGAGAAGGGAGGGAGGCAAGGCCAACACCTAGGCCCATGAGCACTTCTCATGGAAACAGTGAGGATGTGGAGGAGGTCAGCATGGAGGGAGGGAGCCACGTTCCTGCAGGACACCAGGCCCAGGTGTCTGTTCGCAGCAGGTGCTCCTCCAAATGCAAGGGGGGTGTTTCTGAGTTGAAACACCCTGAACCAAAAGTGTATTTAATGCACTCAACCCACTCAACATCACAGCTCATCCCAAGCAGCTTTAGAAGTGCTTCGGTCACCTGTGTCAGCCCACAGCTGGGCAGTCACCCCCACACGGCCTTTGTCATATTACGTGCAGAATACTGCCTCCAGCTCATTGACTACCATACTGGAAGTGGAAGTCACAGCAGTCACAGGCATGTGGCTACACAGTCATAAAGTCGGGTACCACCTCTCAAGTCAGGATAGACCCCAGGATAGCTCCGACCCAGAGGTGTGCAGACAGCTCCACCCCAAGGTCTTGGGGAGGAAGCGGAGCTGGGACACCACGGCAAGAACAGCTGGCAGAGGAGGGCTATCAGTAAGGACAAGAAGCAGGCAAAGCTTGGATCCTAAGCACACTCCACCCTGCACCTCAAAACAGATGGAGGTCAATTGGAGCGGAACCACTGGAAGAGCAGGGCATCGTTTTCCCTCTGCTCTTGAGTGATGTGGATGTGGCAGCACAGAGGCCTCATGAAGGACAGCCAGTCAGGTTCAAGCCAGGCATTGACCCCCCGAGAGCCCATCTCCAGCACTGCAGTGTCACCTGCTCACAGAGAAATGATAAAAGACTCACCCTGGTCCTCTTGTCTGTCCATCTCATTCTTGCCCTGGAAGAAAGTCCCTCAGACAGCTGACCTGGCAAAGGCAGAAAAACAGAAAACTTCATTCAATCCCTTTTTTAACATCTCCTTCTGTACCTCAGCCCAGTGTCAGGGTGTCCCCTTCTCACCAGGGGTGGCCCCATGCTGCTGGCCCAGTGTTCTCTCCCCTGAAGCTCCAGATGTGTGGCAGCACATGAGCCTGACCCCAGGCATCCCGCTCACCCTCCTCACTGTCATGAGTTGCTGTAGGTTTGTACAGAAGCTGGAGGAACACGTTCCCCCACATCTGCATTCCCACAGATCTGCTTGGGCCCCTGTAGCGGGCCTGGTGAGGATTCCGAGATGCCCAGGACCTATCTCCACCCTGGGGACAGGCACCTGCCAGCACCCCACCCACCCAGGGGACCCACAGAAACCCAGTGACAGCTCTAGAGCTGGGGTGCCTCCCCATCGTGAGGACACAGGAGGGGAGAAGGGACAAGAGAAATGCAGCATGGCCAAAAGTGAGCCCACACTGGGGACTCAGGGAATTTGAAAGGCAGGCTGACCTCAGCCTGGAGATTAGCTGTCTTGGCACTCGATCTCGTGTGGAAAACAAGCAACTGTGGACATTCACACTGCCTGTATCCTCTGAGTCAAGTTCCACCTGCCCCCATGTGACTGGGTGCCCAAGGCCTCCCTGAGGGAGAGGATTCCAGCTCAGGGCCTCTCCTGTCCCTGATTCCCTGCTCTGTGTGGCAGCAGTCAGGTGTGGGCAGGGACATCCCAGAGACTGGGGTCACCCTCATCTGGCCTCGGTTCAACTTCTGCAGATGCAGACCATGGTGCTGACTTTGTGGGTGTGTGGGGTACAGAAAGAGTGGCTCACCCCGCAGTCCCAGCCAGGCCCTCCAGCCGCCGTGGGACCAGGCTGGTGAGGCCCCCACGCCAGCTCCACCCTCCATGCAGTCAAGTTCAAACCTTTCTCCTCTTCCGTACATAGCCTCTTTCATGTGGTTTCCATCTAATCTGAAAACACCTCCCCTCCCCACTGTCTTTGTGTTCGTGAACTGTTTCTTAAGTCACCTTTGGAGAAACCTAGGAAACTTAGCAAAGACATATTTCATCTGTGAGCACTTCCTGTTCTACAAAGGATCCTGCTCTTTGGCCCAGGAACCAGGGAAGGGGGGCTTTTGGGCATGTGCTGCCCTAGTCTGGAAGGTCATTGTCTCCTGCTCAACTGAGAAGGGGGCAGGTGTGGACAGCAGCCTTCCCCAGGGCCTTCAGGTATCAAGGCTGGAGGACAGGGCACCTGTGACAGTGTTGCCCAGCACTCCATGGGGTCACCTGGCCTAGGTCACATTGGCCTGTGGTTTGAGAGGAGGAACAGAGCACCTTGGGGCTACTGCCTGGCCCCAGCCAGGCCACCTTGCCACCTGCCACTGGGCCCCAGAAGGGGGAGCCCTCTGAGCATCCCTTACAGCCAGGGGTCTTAGCAGGTCAGGACCCTGGCCCATGAAGTCCTGTGGCCTCAGGACCCAGCAGAGGCTTTGCCCCAGCCCCTGGGGTCCCCTACCCAGAAGGCCACCATCTCTTGGCACCCACATGGGAGTCAGGAGGGACAGGGCACCCGCGTTGCACATGCTTTTTTCCCACGAGCAGGCTTTCTTCTCCCTGCCAGGAGCCATGCAGCCTGCCTCAGAACTTCCCCTGTGTAGCTCCAAATGATATTTAAGGTTTGACAAGTTACTCTTGTGGTTTTCAAAAGAAATCATTTTGTGTGTGTGTGTGTGTGAAGAACTACCTTTCTTGGCATAAAATAATTGGAAAGTACCTCAGATATCTCAATAAAACACATCAAAAGTAACTTTCTCCAGCTTGTTTTGACACGTCCACTTGTGGTTTCTGTCAACTTCAGCTAAACATCAGGCTTTCTCAGACAGAGCAAACCATTAAAATATCCAACAGAGAAAGCAAACAGATATAATTCCTCTTCTGTTTGCCTATTTTCAAGTAAAAGGCAATACTGAAAGGAGCGGCCAGCCCTACTCAGAGTGCATTTTTCTGATTCATAGATGGCCATGATTATTTGCATAGGATTTAAATGTCTAAGCCCCGGATCCTACCCTTTTTACTTATGGATGTATGTGTGGGTGTATGTGTGTGCACATGTGCGGCACTATAAAGCCGAAACGTACTCGGCCGGTTTGGTGTTTGCAAAGGACAGTGTGTTCTCTGGAGCTGATAAACGAGAGAAGTCCTGGGGTGGGTGTGCGATTAGAATGTCAGAGTCTGTGCAAAGCAAACATCTTCCTTGGGGCAGTGAAGGGGAGCCCCTCACGTTGACCCCAGATAATCTGTACTTAATACCTCATGGGGACCAGCAGACAAGTGAACCTCCTCAGACCCAGACAGCAGGCAAGGGCTGGGGCCAAGTTGCTCTAGCAGCCAAGCTCAAAAGGCAGTGTGCTGAGTGGCATTGTCATCTCTTATAGAAATAAAACTTGAGAATTTATTTTGAGGCAGAAAAAAAAAGCCTTCAACAACAAAAAATAAATCAAGACTGCTGTTCCCCAGAGGTGTTGTGAATGGGGTCTGTGATGGGGTCTTGTGCAAGGGCACTAGGAAT
Organism: Fukomys damarensis; assembly: GCF_012274545.1. Taxonomy (NCBI): domain Eukaryota; kingdom Metazoa; phylum Chordata; class Mammalia; order Rodentia; family Bathyergidae; genus Fukomys; species Fukomys damarensis. Next base: position 85,193,149 of record NW_022900928.1, read on the forward strand.
GTGGAGCAGCCCCTCCCGTAGTCTGGAACAGACCGGGGCCACAGATCCCCACCCTTTCCCTAGTGCCTAGGATGGTGGTGGTATCCTGGGACAGCTGCCCACTACACAGCATGGGGGACACTGGACCTTTCCTGCTGCTCGCGGACATGTTTTGTGCAATCCCCGGGGAAGAAGTTGGAGAGGAGACACACAGACAACACTGGTGTGCAGGAAAGGGATTGAGACAGGGTGGAGACTGGAGGATGAGCAGCAGCTGCTAGGAGGAAATGGCACAGGTGGACAGTGATGCCACCGTGGGTGTCCAGAGCCCCACAGTGCCAGATCAGAGTCTTCCTCCATTTTGAAAGCCCCAAGGCTGCTCTTCTCTATCCTATGTCCCACATGTGGGGAAACAGAGGCAGGGACTCCACCCCCCTGGGGCACAGAGGTCACAAAATCTGGCCTGGACTGGGTCCTCCTGGGCCCACACATCAGCCTCCTCGATGTGCTGGTGTTCTGTGATCATGCTCCGCCTGCAGGCGGGTGCCTTGTCCTCGGGAGAACCCTGTCGTGGTAAAAATAGAGTTCAGTTACTCTTTTCTGATTCTCCAAGACAAATTTGAGTTCCTTTCAGATGCAAAAGAGGCCACAAGAGTGGGGTTAGAGAAGCCAGTTAGTTGCACTTGGGTGACACAGGATGAACCAAATCCCACAGGGTAGGGGGTGCTGACCCTTTAAGGCCTGTTCTTAGGAGCTAATGGCACCAGGGATCAGCTATGCCAGGAGAGGAGTGGACAGGTGCAGGTGGGACCCAGGCAGAGGAGACAGCCCTAGGCCAGTGGTGGTGAACCTATGGCATGCGTGCCACAGCAGACTGTTTGTATCAGTGAAAGCTCTAGAGGGTTTGACATCACTGGAAGGCTGGGGGCACCTGGAGGGGTAGCCAGCCAGGAGGGGGTTCATGGAAGGTGCCTGTGATGGCCAGCAGGAGACACAGTGGGCCCCAAGTGTGGGTGTGGGGGAAGACAGAGAGCTGCTTTAGCACGAGGAGGCTAAGGCTCTTTACAGAGGTAACTAAGGTAAAACAAGGTCATGAGGGTGGCTATAGTCCTATCTGACTAGAGTTAGAGTTCCTACAGGAAGAGGAGATCAGGATGCAGACATTATAGAGGGACAGCCACATGAAGACACAGAGAGGACAGCAACCTCAGGAGGATTCGCCCATGACTCCTGGACCTTGGATTTGCAGCCCCCAGGCTGTAAGAATCAGTTCCACCATTTATGCCCTACCCCTGTGGGCTTTGCAGAACTGTACACACCCCACACCTGGCTGCCCTCGTTTAGCTGCATCACCCTCTAGTGGGAAGAGGCCCACACACGAGCAGCTCCCTTACACTACACGCTGGAAGGAGGGCGAGAGCTCCGGGAACATGGAGGAGGGAGTGACAGCGGCGGTCGCCATGGGAACCAGCTAGAAGGCTGAGTTGGGGCTTCCCTCCCGGCAGAGACCCCACTGCCGGCCATGGGGCAGGACTTGGATTTCAGAGTGTTTTTGTACATCTGCATGGTGCATCCTTACATAACAGTAAATCCCAGAAAGTGCTAACACCAGAGTCACCTGCCTAGCCGGCTGCAGAAGGCCCTCAAATAGCCAAGTGAACTCATCTGCCACAGAGCCTAATTTAAGAAAAGCCATTTCAGTGGCAAATGCCTTCCAGCAACAGAATCCTTCCTAAGACAGAGTTGGTGCTGCAACTCCTCCAGGCAGTGGGTCCAGTGGGTTTGCTGCCTCTTCCACAGCTCTGACTGGGGCCAAAGTGGCCCTGCATCAGCAGCCACATAACCAACCTCACCGGCGACTCACTGCAGAGCTTAAAGACCTAAGAGAGTACCACTCCTGGGCCCTGCCCTGTACCCAGGGCATGAGCAGAGGGCACCTGCCACACTGGGGGCATATCTATACCTGGCCCCCTCCCAGCATTTCACAGGCTCCCACTTGGGGCAGCAAGGGGCCATGGAACTCCCCTTGGAGGGGAGAGAAGGAACCACTAAGGGCACAGGCCCAGCCTTGAGGAAGTGGCAGGTCAAGTCAGTACTGCATAGTCAGAGCTACTGATTCCAATCCCAAGGATAACAGTTGTCCATTTGCCTACAGACCAATCCCAGCTACCTCTGCTCCCAGGTTCTGATGCAGCGCTAGAGGACACAAGGCCCTGAGACTTACAGTGTGGCCCAGGGTGGACAGCCTGGGTCCACACTGTTTACAGTGCAGTGGTGACCTCAGTAAAGGAACACTGTGTCCTATGTTTCAGGCCTGATTTCCAGAGCACTGAGAACTGCTCACTACTGCCCTCCAGTCTAAAGCCTCCATTTCCTCTCCAGACTCCTATGAAACTAGTGTCCATACTGCTCAGTGTCCTGCGTCCTGCCTGTACCCTGTCCTCTTAGGACCAACCATGAGGCCTACAGAGGAGCAGGTCTCTTCTGTCCCACAGCTGGGAACAGCCCAGCCCACAGGGCATATGACGACTGCCCAATAAATACACGAATGAATGATTCCATTTTCCCGAACAGTGAGACATTTAGGAGCCCCAGTGGTAGACCTGAGTTTGGAGAGGAAGACCAGGTCTGCAGTTATTCAGCAAGGCAATTCAACTTTGTTCCTCTGAGTGTTTAGCCTGTTCTGAGTCAAATTCCATATAAATACACTATTTTAGTTTGTCCTTTCAATTTGGGCCATGTGTGGAATAGATGTGTTAGCTTAGAATTTGTCACCATAACATATAAAGTGCTAGAAAAAAGATGGGGGGATAGCTAAACCAAGGCTAAGAATAGAATCTAATTTATGCAAGTTGATTATACTTGTAGCAAGAGTGATAATTAGAGATATTTTGAAAAAAAAAAAAGAACCTGAAAGTAAGATAATTGGAAGATTTATTTCTCCTAGGCTACTAGGTAGGGAAGAATAAGATCTGTAATTACATTAATAAGAAAATAATTATTGATAGTCACAAATAATGTCTCTGCTTGATTCAGGGAAGCACATGACCTGCTAGAACTTCTAATCAATTTAAAACCCAGAGAGAATTTTTAATAATAAAGACAAGCTCTAAGCCAATTGTCAGAAGATAGGGATGATGTTCCCTTTATTAAATCTGAAAGGGTGATTCTTAGCAGGTCACGAAGAAGGAAGCTCTCAGGAGGGGAGTGGGCAGCAGGCCCTCCACAGAGAACAGCAGGGTGAGGCAAGGGCTAGGAATGTGGAGGCTTCCTGTCTTTCCTCATGTGTGGTCATCACCAAACACCTCCTGAGCACGAGGGACACAAACTGCTCACGTTCCTCATAGAGTTTTTGCTCATTAAATTTGGTGTGAGTGGCCTCTCCAGCCAGGCTGAAGCTCTCCGTCCTTTGGGTCCTGCCCTCCTCTTCAGCTCCAAGTCTCCTCCTTCACCCAGGCCTAACCCTGGCGCATGAGCCTTCATCTCCTGATTGCCTCTTGCCTGTGTCAGCCACCCTACCCAGCTACTCCCCCAGGCTCATTTCTCCTAAGAGTCAGCTCTTCCACAAAGACAGCCCCTTGCCAAGGTCAGCTCCTCCTCAAAGTCAGCCGCTCCCCAGGATCAACTCCTTCCCAAAGTCAGCTCTTTCCTAGGGTCAGCTGCTCCTCCAAGGTCAGCTCCTTCTCATGGTCAGCTTCTCCTTCGGGGTCAGTTCTACCCTAGAGTTAGCTCCTCTTCAAGATCAGCTCCTCCTCAGGGCCAGCTCCTCCCTAGGGTCAGGCTCTCCTCCAGAGTCAGCTGCTCTTTCAGTGCCTGCTTCTCCTCATGGTTGTCTCCCTACCAGAGTCAGCTGCTCCTCCAGGAGCGCACTGCACTTCCCTCAGAAAGATGTCATTTGTGCCTGTTCCCTGTGTCTGGAGACTCAGGGCCTGTAGAAGAGGAAAGTTCCTCTCTGGATAAAGACTTCTATAGAGCCACTTTGTGAATCAATCACTCTGTATAGACACTCTGGCTCCACCAACATGATGGACCAAGCCCCACAATCTGGATCAACCCATGTGGCCTTTCCCCTTCACACCTGCCTTCAAGTACCATGCCACACCTCCCCATCCCAGGTCAGACTGTCACAGACAGCACGTGGGACACCTCCCGTGGGTCCATGTGGATGTGATGGATATGTTTCTAGTAGCAGCAAGTCCCTTCCTCTTCCAGCAGACTAAGAGCTGGCCCTCTCCTGCGACTCCCCAGTAGTCAGAGCCTGGCACTCTAAATGCTTGAGACAGGTAGATGCACTTGGCCACAGAACAGAGCATTTATTGAACCTTAAGAGACAAACCATGGAAATCATTGGCATTCAGAGGACAGACCATCAGATGAACACTTAAAAGCAGAGAGGTCTGTGACCAGCATCTGCCCTGAACCTGCTCTGGGGGACATGGATTCCTGCTCCTGGCCTTTGCGTGTGCAGGAGCAGGGCATTTGCTCTCTGGGTTACCCACCGGTCTGGGTGGTTCAAATGCTTTGCAGAAGTCAGGATTTGTTGATGGTATCAGAATGGACCCCCTCAGGAGAAGGAAAGTCAACTTTTTAAGCTATGGACCCACCATTCCTCAGATTTCTCTGTTACCCAGACAATCCTCTGTTTTTCAGAGCGAAATGAAATGAAATTTGAAAACTGAGGCTGAGACCCATGCCTTTTCTGCAGCTCCCTGCCCCATCCAACCAGTTGCCTCCCAGAACCCTCCTCATACCCAGAGGTACTCACTGATTGACAGCTTCAGTGATGGCTAAAACACTGGCTGTGCAGAGTTGTGGATGCTGGCTCTCCCTGTGTGAGGAAGAACATTTCCCTCCACCTGGGCATTTGGGATCTTAACACTTAAACATAATCCTGGTCACCAGGATGGATGTTCCCAGCTGAGATGCAGACAGAGAGTCACCGCCCCATGGCATGGGCCCAGGCCACCATCTCAGGGGTCAGGTGGACAGGGCTGCAAACAGCCAAAGGCCTTGGCAGGAATCTCAGATCTGCCTCTGTGTCTGCAGGGCTCAGCTGATCCACTCAGGCTCCTGTGCATCTGCTGATGGCTGCTTAGGGCCCCATCAACCTTGGCTAGACTCGCTCATGGGTCTGGGGTTCAGCTGGCTCATGGCCATGAGAGCACCCCAGCTGGGACCCCAGGAGACTCAGGACTATGCCTTCTCCAGCAGGTTGGCCTCACACATCCCCACAGCCAGGGAAGAGGGGCCTATTAGACCCAGTGATGGACAAAGAGAGTCACATGGCCCATCTGGGGCAGGCATGACTCAGGATGCCAGCACAGGGACAGCAGGATGTTGGCATTGCTGATGCCAGCAGTCTGACCCCCAGCTGTTCTCCAATCCCACCTGTGACACAAGAGAGCGCAGCCAGAGCATGAGCTGCTTCTTTGCCCCTCTGCTCTGCATGGGACCCCTTGTTTACACATAGTTTCCTATCTGAGAAAACCCATTCTTCTCTCATTTCTTCTAAATGCTACCTGTCTTTCAAGCCTGACCCAGGGCCCTGTCCCCCAGAGAGCCCGGTACTCTCCTCCAAGTATGGGGACACTAATGTCCCTCCTACCTTTCCTCCAGTATGGGGTGACATCAGGAAGCTTCCTGCCATAAACCTCATGCTTGCAGCACAGAGTAGAGCTTGCTGTCTCTGGGCAGCAAAGGAACATTAATGATTAGTCACACACTGTGTTGCTCCCCCCACCCCACCCCCGACTGTCAGCAAAGACTGGATCTTCCTGCAGGGTGACAACAATAATAACAACCCCCCAGGACCTCAGGAATGTGAGGTCTTGGTTGGATCATGTGTGTCCTGAATCCTCTCTCCCACCATGAGCAGAGGACACTCGCCTGCCCAGTCCACAGATTCTCAGGCCCTGCCTGCACCTCATATCACCAAATCCCCAATTTTGCCCCATGGTTTTCAATGTGTGGCAGATACCACTCTGTCTTTGAGGCCATGTAGACAGAGAAGGAGATGTCCTTGACTTTCTGGTCAAATAAGTTGTAGTAGACCACGAGGGAGTTCCTTCTGAGCCAGAAGGAGGTTGAACTAAATGAGTCCTAAAGAAATTCACTCAAGTCTACTGAAAGAGAAACACTGTTCTGCTGCTCAGAATAATTAAATAAAGGATCCCCATGCTACCCAGGAATCACACTTTGGGTATGAACACAAGAAGGACTAAAGACAGAGTCTCAGATGTGTGCACACACCTAGCTACAGCCACCAAGAAGTGGAGATGCCAAGTGTCTGTGACTGATGACTGGATAAAGATGACGAGGATGTGTGCAAATGAGATACTAGATGGTCTTCAAAGGGAAGGATGTCCTGAGACAGGCTACAGCATGGACAAACCTTGAGGACAATGCCCTGAGGGAAATAAGCCAGGCACAGAAGATCACTACCACGTGACTCCACTTATACGAGGTCCCAGCAGGGTCAGAATCACAAAGGCAGAGGAGGATGGTGGTTCCCAGAGCATAAGAGCAAATAGAGATCTCTTGTTTCATGGATGTGGAGTTCTAGTTTGAAAAAACAAAGAAAGTTTTACAGGCCATTTGTCATGGTTTGTATCTAGTTGTCTCCCAAGAGCTTCGTGAGTGCAGAGGCAGAGCTTTTGCACAATGATTGGATTATGAGGCTGCGATAGCTGACTTGCTGTTAGGAGGTGGGGTCTGGTCAAAAGAGGTGGGTTGCTTTTCTGGAAGGAGGACCTGGAAGGGTGAATCTCTCTCCCCAGCTCCTCTCTTCCCTCTCTGATTCCTATAGCCATGCTAGGAGCAGCTCTCCTCTGCAATACCCCTTTGCCATGAAGTCCTGCTTTGGAGCCAGCTAACCATGGACTGAACCCTCTACAAACTGTGAACCAGAATAAACCTCTCCTCCTATAAGTTGTGGGTGTTGGCTATTGTGTCCCTGTGATGAGAATGACTGAGATACTATCCTATAATGATGCAAATACACTTCACACTAGTGAACTGTAAAACTTGTGAATTTTATACTCATGGATTTTTACACAATTTTAAAAAATGTAATTTCCCTTAAATGTGACCACCCGATATAATCAGAGCTCCAGGATAGGCTGGCTTGTGTGCTCAGACAGCCGCACAATGTCCACGGCTCAATTTTTCATCTGAGTTGGCCACAAAGACACCAAAAAGGAACCACAATGGACTTTCTCTTTCCGATGTCACCAAAAGAAACACTTTTACACCACTGCTCAGTTTCCAAATCTGCCAGGAAGAAATCAACTCCAAGGCCTTTCTCTCTACTACGTGATACAACCACGACAGCCAATTAAAGCTTCCTGAGAAGACTGGTGGACAGATGGCATCACCATTTTAATTAAGCATATACATTAGACGTTGGAACCCATCTATTTGACACGACAGACGCTTTCTGTGCTCATTTAGAATTTTTAGTCATTTACTGTCTGTGTGGTGTCAGAATTGGGGCCCCTTGTGAATTTTATCCAGTTCAATTTCACAGTTTATCCATATTTTGTCATTTTATGGCTGTGTCTGAGTAGTCTCAAGCATAATATGTAAAAAGGAAGTGTTGAGGAAACACAAAGCACTTTCCTACAGGCAGAAAGAACCAGCTTGGCTTCAATGACCATTACGGTCCTCTCACAGGATTCAGTATCTCACACCCCATGTAGGTCCATGGAGCTTCAGTCCCCTCTCCTGCCACCACCAGATGTCAGGTCTGCTCCGCACTCAGCCCGTCGTCCCTAAAGACCCCACCTCATGCCCTCCTCCCTCTCTATCCTGACTCTAATTCTCTTCTCCTAAAGTACCACTCACACCATGAAGCTCCTTCATGTAGGACCAGACCGAGATCTTTGTTCCCCTGAGACAGACAGGAAGCACCTGATTCATTTTTCCCCTGCTCCCTCTTGCTTCCCTTTGTCGTCCCTAGGACCCCAACAGACTGGGACAGTTTCTCCAGTGTCCTCGTGGCTATCAAACCCCTACTTTCCATTCCAACATGAGTGCAACCAGAGTGATGCCCTCCTCTACTCTTCCACATCCCAGAATGCTGTTGGTTTTTTGAGAACAGAAAGGGCACCTAGGAGTGGCTGAGATCAGGAAGGGACAGATCTAGGCTCCTTATTTGCATACCCAGCATACACAGCAAGCTTTCCAGAAGATTCCCTGGTTTGGGCCCTCACACTCACTGAAACGGGTCTTCAAGTTACCATGTGAGCAGCACCTTCCAGGCATTCTGTGGGTTTCACTATACAGGGAAACTTCAAGGAAAAGAAAGCCCTGCCGGGTGAAGCTCACTTCAGACCTTTGTTTCAATATGCTCTGGCCCTAAGCAACAGACATGTGTTCCTTACACCTGGGGCTGGCATTTTAAGGGCCAGGCTCGGCAGGCTTCTCCCTGTGTCCTCTTGTGTGCATCTGTGTCCTGCCCACTTCTTAAGGAAGAGCATCCATATGACCTATTTCACCTCGCTCACCTCCTTAGCACCCATCTTTAAATGCAGTTGTGTCTGCAATACAGCCATCCCTCTATCCACAGGGGACTTAATAAAGCTCCAGTATGTGCCTGAAACCAAGGAGAGTGCCAAATCATACAGTTTGTGTTTTGTCTTATGCATGCATGTCTAGTATCTACAATGAAGCTTAATTTATACTTCAGGCACTGTAAGATCTTAGCAACAATAAATAATAACAAAATAGAATGATTGCAATAATATACTGTAATAAAAGTACCCCTTCCCTTCCCTTCCTTGCCTTTGCCTTTTTACTTCATGGCTTCTCTTTGGTATCACTATTTTTGCACTTTGAGGCTCATATGAAATAAAGCAAGGTTAACTTGAACCTAAGCTCTGCACTTCCCAGAAGTAGATCTGCTAATGAAGGCTGTTCCTCTGTCACCCGTGGATAGGTAACATATACCTGTGGATACTCTGGACAAGGGAACAATTCCCATCCCCAGTACAGCAGACTTAGGTAAGATTTCATCATGCTGTAGGGGTGGACAACTTAACACATATGAATTACTTATCCCTGGAATTTTCCATTCAACATTATGAGGCTATGGTTGACACTGAGTAACTGAAAGGGCAGGAAGTTAATTGTGGGGGAGGGATGCTGTCCTGGGAGTCAGCCCAGCACAGCTGATAATGGCCCTCTTGCTCGTTCTAGAGATAGCCAGTCTTACCTGAATTCAAGGGCACAGCAATTCTGCAGCCCCACTTACACTGTTCTCCTCCTAAGTATATCTATTTGTTTGAATTGTTTTTTTTTGTTTTGTTTTGTTTTGTTTTAGGGAACCTGGGGAAATCTAGGCACTGTGTGTATCCCCAGCCTTGCCTGATCAAGTAATCCTAAATAATTCCCTTACAAATCCCACAGTAGATTGAGTCATTAAGAAGATGATTATTTTTCTACCTGGGAGCCAAATCTGGCCTAACTAAAGCCAAGTTCAGCCTACACCATGCCAAGTGGAAAACTATTAGGTGCCCCAAACAACTGGCTTAATTTTCTGCTAAATATAGGTACAGAGATTATTATAGCTGCACCCTTGTCGGGTACAGATGGGCCTGGCTTTTATGATAAAGCATTCCGAGAAACCATGGCAGGTAGACTGCTAGAAACCTGAGCTTCTGAATTCAGCTTCCAGAAAATGATTGGCACATTAGTGGGCATAGCAGAGAGAAGGAAAGAGTGTACTTACAGAGAATTTTAAAAAGTTGCTGCCATGGCTGCACAGCAGGTGAGGGGCTTCAGGTGTGGTGCAAATGCCTACATGGCTAGGGCTCCCTACCCTACCTGCACCACTGAGTGGTTCCTTTATTTGTTACCTGCTGCCCTCCCTGGGGCCTGTGGATACCACAGATAAAGCTGGAGCCAACTCCTGAGGTTGAATGTGACCTAACCTCCAGGTGTGGATGGTGCTCTGACCTCTGGCCCTGGAGAACAAAGGTCTATTTAGCTCACAGTTTTAGCCATTCAAGGATGGCACACTGGCATCTGCTGAGGGCCTCTTTGCAGCACCCCACAGTGGGAACCCATCCCCAATGGGACTCCTGACAAAGCCTGAAGGGTTTTATAACAACCTCTCTCTGAGCTCACACTGGGAGACTGGTGCTCCCACCAATATCACTAGCCATGACCAGGGCCCCCCCCAGCCCCACAGTTGATTGGGGTCCACACCTCCTCAGACTCCACCACCTGGGAGTGACACCGTCACCAACACAGGAGCCGTCGGGGAAAATACGACCCGACCACAGTTCCATGTCACATAGCTCTTAGGGGCAAGGCAAGGTGGAGCACAGGCAGTGGGGTCTCAGGCTGCTCCCCTAACTCTGCATGAAGACCCTGGGGACCAACCACAGCTACCCTGTTTTACATTCTTACCAACAGTGCATAAACTTTCCAATTCTCTGCACCTTTGCCAGATCTTGTTTTTTTACTTACTTGAGAATTAGCTGTCCTGATGGATGAGATGATATCCCAGAATGATTTCAATTTTTATTTGATTACCACTATTGAGCATTTTTTCATGGGCTTGTTTAACCATTCATATATTATCTTGAGAGACAGACATATTTGCATCCTTTATCCAATTTTTAAACAAGTTACTGAGTTAGTTTGTTACTGTTGATTTGTAGGCATTCTTTACATATTCTGGATATGGACGTGTTATCAGATACATGATTTGTAAGCATTTCTTCTCTTTCTGTAAGTGGCTTTCACTCTACTGATTATGTCCCTTGGTGTACAGAAGTTTTTAGGCCCAATTGTCTCTTTTTGCTTTAAAAGTTGCCCATGTTTTTGGTGTCCTACCGAGGATCATTGACAAATCCAACATCGTATATATTTTCCCCCTAGGACTTTTGTAGCTTTATGGTTCACATTCATGTCTTTAATCACTTTTGAGTTTATTTTTTACTGTGGAGTAAGTCTAGGGTTGAGCTTTGCTCTTCTGCATGTGGACATCCTGTTTTCCATCCTGTTTGTTGAAGATACCATCCTTTCCACTGGTGAGGCAGTCTCCTTATGGGCCCTTTCTATTCCATTGTTCCATTGTCTGTCTTCATAACAGAATCACTGTTTTGATTACTGCAGCTCTGTAATATGTGTGGAAGCTGGGATGTATAAGATCACTAGCATTGCTCTTTTGCATGAATTTTGGCATAAATTTTTCTATATCTGCAAGAGAAAAAAAATGCAGTTTTGACAGAGATTATACTGAATTTATGGACCACTTTGGGCAATAATGGTATCTTAACAATATTAAGTTTTCCAGTCCATGAACATGGAATATCTTTCCATTTATTTTATAGTTTTCAATGTAGTTTCAGTATTTTATGTACCTGTCTTCCAATTCCTTAGTTATGTTTTCTTCCCAAAAGATCATTTTTTCAAAAAATAAGGGTTTTATATCTAAGCAGAAAGGAGATTTTCTTCCATTGTGTCCTTTCCATACTCACTCAATCTAGAGTCTCAATCGCTGTTAAATGGAATTTAATTGTTTAATTATAAGAAATTACATTTGTGGATCATCATAGCCATAACAATTCCATTCTTGTCAGCTGGATTTAAAGTGGGCCCTTTCAGGTCCCTGCCCGAGGCCCAGAAGATTGCCGGTGGTAATTGGGCCCACAGTGCTTTCCTGCACAGGCTGTTCAGTGGGCCTGAAAGCCAGGTTGCTACCTATGGGGAAACCAGGAAATGCAATAACTGCAGCGCCTCCACTGTGACTCCTGTCTTTGGAGCGGTTCTGCCCACAAAGCAAATTCCAGTTTGTGGAACTGAATTCAGCCTCCAGGGAGAGCCTGCTGCTGCTGCTGCAGGCAGGGGTTCCAGAGCTGGACTTCAAACATCACAGAATGGTAGAGGTTTGGGCTGGCACCGGAGAGAGTCCAAACATCCTGCCACCTACACCCTGCACATCTTGAAGCCTCTGCCCAGGCCCTGACAACATCATGGCCATGAGGAGGCCCTGATGACAGTGACACCTGCTCATGAGGTTCACCTTTCCAGGAGCTGTGCTGAGTCCCCACGCACTCCCTGCACAGCCCAGAAAGGAGCCATAGCACTTGGAAGGAACAGTCTGAGGGACAATGGGGTGAAAAAAATACTACCCGCTCTGAGAAGAGGAAGCAAGCCTGGCTAGCAGAAAGGCTGGAGGCTGGGCAAGACCCCACCTCCAGGGAAGCCTGCAGGGCCCACGAGGTGACCTTGGGCCACTGGGACACAGCTCAACATCCCAGGGACAGGAAGAGTCAAACACTGGCACCACCAAAGCTAAGACTTAGCCAAGCTTTAGCCAACCACAACTTTGGAATCTAATGTACCAGGTGTGGATCTGAGAGCTGTCCAAGGTTCCCAAGTCTCATTTGTAAACTGCGTAGCTCTAATGGGAGATTTGTTTCCACTGTAGAAGTAAAAGAGAACTGGACTGGTATTTTTCAATTTTGTATTTGTTTTTGTAATACCAAGGAAAGAAACCAGGCCTTTGCACTGAGCTACATTTGTAGAGCTATTTTATTTTTTTATTTTGAGGCAAGATCTTGCTAAGCAATTACATTCCCCAGGCTGGACTCAAACTTGCTATTCTCCTGCCTCAGCCTCCTGGAATGCTGAGATTACATATGTGTGGCACCACATCTGGCTCAAACCACTATTACAAAATGATTATTTTAACAACTATGCTGTACGGGTCACTTCTCTGTTCTGTGATAACAAGAAGGATCCTACCAGCCCACTTGGCACAGGACCCTGGGCAGATGGGTCACTAGGATGTGCTCCCCAGAGAGTAAGTGGGTCGGCTTAGACTGCAGCCCCTCGAGCCTTGCAGCTCCAAAGGCTGCCCCACAGCTGCCACACATCTGTGGCCAATGTCATTGTAGCTGTGTACCAGGACCCCTGCAGGTCACAAAGGGGACAGAGTTCTGCCATGGAGACTCTGATCCTCCTCAGAGACCTGCCTCCAGCCTGTCGTGGGAACCCTCAGCAACACTGCCCATGCCATCATCAGGTAGGAAGCTGGGGACCCCTGTACCCCATGCATGTCTCTGCCAGCTTTACCTCCCAACTGGTCTTGAATGTGCCTCTCCAGTCCACCAGAATCTAGACACAGCAGCTGTCACAGGGCTGCACCCTCCACCAGACTGCCTCCCGGAGTCCTTTTCTCACTTCCCCTGCACACTTGACCTTAGTGCCACTGGGCTGTTCTGCCCTCATGGGTGGCCAACCCCACAACTTCTGCTCCCACCCATCCTGAAGACTTGATCTCACTATTGCTTCCCCCAGGAAGCCTTCCGTGATAGGCCCTAGTCCACAACAAGTAATAGCCTTGCTCCTAGAAACACCCCAAGAAGGACACCACACCAGCCACACCACTTCCCAGTATGTGTGTCTCTCCCTTTCTTCCTCCCAGGGCAGGAGGAGGTTTGCATATCCCCATGCTTGGAACCTAGTAGCCCTCGGTTAATATTTGCTGAATGAATCATAGGAAAGGTTTGCTTGAGCACATTCAAGCTAGCATGTAAAGGACTGATAGTCATCTTTTCCTGAAAACAACTTGTGACAGGGGAGAGGCAGGGGAAAAACTCCAGAGCTCTGTGCAAGGGAAGTAGAGGGAACAACCCCACCTGGAGGAGGTGGACCCTGCCCTGTCCAGCTGTGCTTACCTGCAAGGGTGTCCTCCTTCTGCGAATCTCCCAAGGGCTCACCTGGAGGGAAACCATGGTCCCTACCAGGAAAAGCGACAGGCACTTCAGGGAGTTTATAAATGAGGATGAGGATGGAGTGGGGGTATGGGATAAAAACTTAGCCTGAGAAATCAGAGCAAGGCAGCCCTAGACAGTCTTAGCCTCCTTGCCTGCCACCCGGAGCCACTTCACAACACACCTGGCACTGATACCTCACATGGACTCATTAACAAATGGCCTGGCATTCGCATCCCAGGCAGGAGTGGGGTTTGCCTGAGCCCCAGCTCCCAGCACAATGACTCAAGGTGCTGGCCTGCGAGAGCCCCAATTCCTAATGGTTGTGTGCAAACTGGCTCCCCTCCCAGCTAAGACTCTGGCCTCACATAGTGGAGGGCTGGTCCCTGCTTCCTGCCCCTTACCCTGCCTGCCAACTGCCCAGCCCCTTCTTCCCTGGCCCATCTTCTCCATTCCTTCCACCACCATCCTCCATCCTGCCTGCCCAGCTTTTCCTTGCAATGGGCACCTGTCTCCCAGGTCCTCAGCCCTGCCTAGAGTCAGAAGAGGTCCCCACCCGCCATCCAGGCTGGAGATTTGCCACTTGCTGCATGATAGTGGACAACCCTCACAGTCAGGGCCACTGGGTGGACTTCACTCCCTCTGAGTCTTCACCTTCACAACAAGGCACCAAAAGCAGCCAGCCACACTGGGGTACCTAGCGTGACCTGGACACCCTTGACTGGAAAGTTATCTGCATGGGCCACAGGGGATGACTGAGGACAAAGGTCACAGTCGTATTTCTGTTTGCTTTCATGGAGAAGCTCTCTAAAACACATTAGAACCAGTGACAACAGTTCTGCCTAAAACTTTCCAACCAATTGGACCTGTGCTATATCTAAGGGTTGCTTAGGGTACCCTGGAGTCAGATCAGTCAGGGCAAGGAGAGGGTGACACAGACACAGGAGCAGGTCATGGATGTCATTTTCCTCAAAGCCAACTCAGAAAAGAACCCTAGCACATATAGTCAGGCACACGTGTACACATGCACACATACATTCACACACACAGGCCTGCACATACTTGAATGCACACATGCCCATGGGCCTGCACATATTTCTACATACATACACACTTGAGTGTGCAAGCACACTGGCCTGTATACACACAATACATGTACACAAATATACTCATGCATGTGTGTGCATACACATGTACACATGCACTCTTGTGTATACACCACACATGCTTTAAAGCACGCACACAGGCCTGCACATAGTCCCTTCACACTGCTGTTTGATGGCACTCTTCTGTCATGAAGACACTACTTCCACTTTTAACCCGCCTCCAACTATGAATTAAGAAATTAAGAGCATGTAGTCGGTTAATGAGCCTCTGCCAATCACTGTGTTTACTTAGCAAAAGAGGATCTTTCTTTGCAGGATGGGTGCTGGTGTTAGTCATAGGATTCATGTGGTTTCCTTCCAGGGCACGGGAATAAATGAGGACAGTCATTCTGTGAGCCCAGGAAAATTGTGGGTTTCAGGGTGCCTGGAGATGTTTGGGGTGGGACTGCCAACAGGAAGAGACTCCACAGGTGCGGTTTTCAGGGTGGAAAGGCTGCTAGGGAGTGCACAAAAGAAAGCAAAGGAGGAGACCCTCTGCATCACACCCTGGAACCAGATTTTCTTCTACCCCAGCTATCCTCATGGAGATTCTGGCCTCCCTTGAAGCCAGGGGAAGTGAGCCCTGGGGAGTGAGGGACAAAAGCCCATGCCACTCCTGAGGCCTGTATCTCCTGGCTGCTCAACGGGCTGTGAGCCTCACCTTCAGCCCCGACTCAGCCGGCAGGCATGAGTGCATGCTGGTGGTGACAGGACATCACCCCAGTCATCCCAACCTTGGTGTAGTGCAGGAGTGCCATGACACAGTGGTCGTCTGCTATTGCTCACCTGGAAAGGGCACCATGTCCTTCTCCTGCCTGATGTGGGAGTGTGAAGATAGAGAAAGCCACCAACCCACTGTGGAATACAGGGGCTGTACTACACAGCAGTCACCTTAGTACCCTGAGAAGCCACCTGTGACACACAACTGCCACCTCCTGCCACACTGTACCCTTCTCTGTGCGGCCCACGTAACACTATGCAGTGCCCTGCATGGCCCACAGTGGCATGTTGTACCGTGCTGTGCCAGCACCAAACCACACCACACTCTGCTACACCATGTTGTACCATGCCACACAGCACTGCTGTCCCATCAGAGCCCCCAGAGCAGGGTGGGAACCTGCCTGGAGCCAAAAGCCATGTATTCACAGTCAGCAGTGCCCTGTGCCCTGCCTCTGGACCTCAGAACAGGCGCTACAGCACGTGCTTCACCCACTTCCAGGGTCAACCAGATGGCCAGACTCTGCCCATGCATCTTCTTGGTGGGGGAGGTCCTGCCCACTGGGCTCTGGGCAGCTGGGAGCTGTGTCCCTGGGATCATTGAATGTCACCTCTCAGTTGGGAGGACTACACAACTGACCTCTACACTCAGCTCCTCATTTCCCTCAGAAGTCTTTGTCTGCATCTAGAAAAGGTGAAATTCCCATTTTTAAAATTCCACAAGCCATGGCATCTGCATTACCCAGCTGGGCCATGGGAAGGGGCAGGTGCGGGTTTGTGAATGTGTGGCAGTGCCCCAGGCTCTGAGCCGCACCGCAAGCAAATATTTACCCAACAACAGACTTCTTAGCCCTGGGTGCTGATGAGCTCATTATGAGGTTGCAGAGGCATGGAGCTCCAGTCCCTCCTGTCACCCTGGGCCCCATGTCCACACAGGCTCCTATGCACCCACTGCAGGCCATCCCCAGAAGGTAGGGCAGTTGGCCTTGCATGTCCTCATCCCAGCTGAAGTTACACACACAGCAATCAACATGCGCTTCTTTTGCTGAAGATAGCACCTGCTGGGAGCCGGGAACCCAGAGGGCTGCAGCCGCCCACAGCCACATGGAAGGCCTCCTGACCCCTGTGCCAGCTTCTCTTATGGTGGCCTCTCATCACTCATTAGAAGCAGATTCCTGGGGCTCTTCTCCTGGCTCTTAGCCTCAGGCTTCTCAATGGCTTCTTCAGTCACCCTTGCGACCTCTGTCCCCACAGCTTGGCTCTTCTTCCTTACCTGCTGGTATCCAGGAGGAGCTATGGGGTGTGTGTCACTATCTTTCCAACTCCACACACACAGCTGGGATGGAATACAGCCTCCTCTCACCCTGCCTGATTTGGCTCCTCTTCCTGTTTTCCGGTCCAGGAAAGGGCCCTCTAACCTGCACCTATTGCAGGAACAGAGTCCTGGCAATGCCTTCTTCCTGAGTGTCCTCACCTCCAAATCATGCCACACTGTCCCTGGAATACACGTAGGTCCACTCTGCACCTTCCACCATTGCCCCTGGGCTTGTTCCCATGTGTCTCAAATGCGCTGGCCATGTTCAAAATCCCAGACTGGATCTAGTTCTCTGAACACACACATGGCTCCCTACAGGCTTCTGTCAAGTGGCTGTGGCCTTCTGCTCCAGCAGTGATGTGTCCCGGGGTCCTCCCTCCCCTCCTCTCTGCTCTCCACAGCTCTCCTATCCCACATACCCCAGCCTCAGCTGCTCCCTCTCACCTAACTGAGTCAGGCCCTGTCCCACTTGTGCAGAGCTGGGGCTTTCTCGTGGTCCCTAGGTCTATAGTGAGCACCAGGAAGATCCTCCCCATCGTGCTGCAGCTCACCCCTGGCTGGGCCAGAAGGATCTACTTGCAGGGCTCATTGGGTCCCTGCATTCCCCTCGTGTCCTCAGGTCCAGTACTGAGGACCCTCACCTGCAGGAGACCAGAGAACTAACCAAGGAGCCAGGAATGGTGGTGCACACCAGTGATACCATCACTCGAAATCTGAGGCAAGAGGATCACAAACTTAGACCTAGCCTGGGAAATGTAGTAAGATCTCGTCTCATAGCAAAAAATAAAACCAGGCTGGGAACCTAGCTCAGTGTGAAGGCCTGAGTTCAATTTCAAGTGCTGCCCCCCAAAAACAAACAAACAAAAAACCCCAGAAAATCTGTAACTAGTGAGCAGAAATCTCCCTCTCTGGTCTGGGTTCTGCCCTGGCCACTTTCCTTCTCTCTGCAAGGAGTGGGTGGAGTTGGAAGCCCCCATGCTGTGCTCTCCTGTGAGTCACCCTGGTTCCGGCATCTTGTCATTGGGCTCTCAGAAACCACAGAAAGAACAATCAGCAGCCAGGGTGCAGAGTTCATGCGGGTGAAACAGGGTTTCCTGGTGTTGGGGGTCAGGTCCACCCTCATACACAAAAACAAAGAACATCCAGGGCTGGTGTGACCAGGACAGTGCCAGAGTCCTGTTAAAGCTGGCCTTTGAGTCAGTGCCAGTGTCTGATTCACACTCATGCTATTTGGGGAAGGAGGTACCAGGCTGCAGAGCCACCCCTCTCTGTCCCTCCCTGGCCCCACACTTGAAGATGGATCTTGGAGTCTTTTGTTTTATCATAATAATTCAGATAATCCAAGCACTGACAACAAACCAAAAGGGGAACTCAAATAGCCAGAGTGCTCCAATGCAGTGCTCAGGACTAACTAAGGGGAACTTACTGCAGAACAGGTCAGATCCAGACCCATCTGAAGATGAAACAGCAGAGTCAGGAGCTAACCCCTGCAGAATAACAGAGTCATTTGTTTCCACTTCCTCTAAAGACCAGAGATCCTTCAGGATCCCCCACAGATTTACCATGTGCATCATTTTTGCTCCCCCAGACAGGATGGAGGCTCACCCAGACTGCATCATACTCTGTCTGGGGTTTCTCCCTGGTGTGTGTTTGGCTAAAATCATCCTAGATGGTCCTTGCCCCAGTGGACATGAGATGTCTCTTAATTCTTCCAATTCTCCTACTGTAGCATTCTGATGTTCAGTGAAGAAAGAGTGCTCTGCTCTATGAAGGTGAGGGCAGTGGTGTGCAGGTGTCTACCACCAACAGCCTATGTGCATTCTGGTGACGCCATTTGAGAACAGCAGATTGGGGGTACTCCCAATCCATCTCGGCAGAACTGCCTGGTGAGAACTGCACTTGTGTTCATGTAAAGGTATCAATGCAGGCTTCCTTACAAGAGGGGCCTGGTCAACACTGTCCCCCATGGCCGTGCAGGATAAGCCATCTCTTAATCCAGAGGCACAGGAGCCATCAGATGTAACAAGACCAGCCTATCCCCAAATTCCACAGGCTGAAGTTTCTGTGTACATGTGAAGACAAGTTCCAAATTTCTGCCTGATTCTTTAAGAAATCACTTTTTTGTGAAATATGCGCCAAAAATGAAATGGAAGCAGAGTGGTCATAGCACTTGGTTAATGCAGTTGTTCTGTCCAAGAAAAAAGATCACTTCCCCTGACACCAGGCACCCACCTTTGGAATGTGACAGTGAACAGGCTGAATTTCACTATTTGCAGACAGTCCTGCTACAGGACCAAATTAATAAAAATATCTTTCCAACCATTTAACTCTCAAACCAAACAGATTAAATGCTCACCATAACAAGACTGCTTTCCTTTTCCAATAAGAAAAATGTTTGAATTAAGTCCATATACACAGAGCTCACCTCTGTTCATTAAACTCTATGATGGTGTGATTCTACTGAAAGTCAGTTTATATATGCTCCAGGGTATTGAGATCTAACATCCAAAACAATTGCATGAAAAGCATTTTCTACCAAAAGTTTCTTCTTGGAAGGAAAAAAAATCAGTAGATTCAACATAAAAATATAAAATCTCTGCACATAAAAATACATGTTAAAAAAGGTAGCGAAAAGGCTCAAATTCATGCAATTAGGATATGTGCTGCCAAAGTGAGCACAAAATTCATGCAATTAGGAGTGAAAAAGGTGAAGTCACAAGAGATCCAGCAGAAATCCAGAGAATCATCATTACCTACTTTGAGAAACTGTACTCTAATAAAATGGAAAACACAGAAGAAATGGACAGATTTCTAGATACTTATGAATTACCAAAGTTGAAAGAAGAAGATATAAAAATTCTAAACACCCTAATTACAATCAGTGAAATTGAAAACATAATTAAAAGTTTACCAATGAAGAAAAGCCCAGGTCCTGATGGATTCACTGCTGAATTTTACAAGACATTTAGAGAAGAACTACCGCCACTGCTCTTTAAACTTTCCAACGAAATTGAAAGGGAAGCAATACTTCCAAATTCATTTCTGGAAGCAAGTATTACTTTGATTCCCAAACCAGGGAAAGACCCAACCAAAAAAGAGAACTACAGGTCAATTTCCTTAAGGAACATAGATGCATAAGATACTGGCAAACAGAATACAGAGGGTCATCAAGAAGATCATACACCCTGACCAAGTCAGATTTATTCCAGGGATGCAAGGATGGTTCAACATATGTAAATCAATAAATATAATACAATAACAGAGTCAAGGAAAAAAGTCATACAATCCTCTCAATCTATGCAGAAGAAGTATTTGACAAAATTCAACAACCATTCATGATAAAAAAAAAAACCTGCAGAAAATTGGAATACATGGTCTTTATATCAACTTGATAAAGGCTATCTATGAAAAACCAACACCCAACATCATATTAAATTTCCAAAAACTGAAAACTTTCATGTTAAAATCAGGAAGAAGACAAGGATGTCCATTATCACCACGCCTATTCAATATAGTTCTAGAAACATTAGCCACAGCAATTAGACAAGAGAAAGAAATCAAAGCAATAAAGATAGGAAAGGAAGTTAAACTGTCATTATTTGCTGATGATATGATAATCTACATAGAAGACCCAAACAACTCTGCCAAAAGATTTCTAGACTTAATTAACACTTTCAGCAGAGTAGCTGGATACAAGGCTCAAAAATCAATAGCATTGTATACAAATAACAGACTCACTGAGAAAGAAATTAGGGAAACAATTCCTTTCACAATAGCATCCCCAAAAATGAAGTATCTAGGAATCAGTCTAATGAAAGAAGCAAAAGAACCCTACAATGAAAACTATAACACTCTGAAAAAAGAGATCAAAGAGGATATAAGAAAATGGAAATATATCCCCTGCTCCTGGGTAGGGAGAATCAACATAGTGAAAATGGCCATAATACCAAAACTGCTACACAGATTCAATGCAATCCCAATTAAAATTCCAACAGTAAATTTCACAGAACTAGAGAAAATAATCCAAAAATTCATTTGGAACCAGAAGAGATGTAGACTAGCAAAAGCGATTCCAGGCAAGAGAGACATGACAGAGGTTATCACAATCCCCAACTTGAAACTATACTGCAAAGCCACTGTGATAAAAACAGCATGGTACTGGCAAAGAAACAGACCCAAGGATCAGTAGAATAGATTAGAAGATACAGAAACAGGTCCAGATGTACTCAGTTCCTCATCTTTGACAAAGGATCCAACCATCCTCACTGAAGGAAAGATAGCCTCGTTAAGAAATGATGTTGGAAAAACTGGATTTCAACCTGCCAAAGATTAAAACTAGACTCTTATTTTTACCATGCACCAAACTAAAATCCAAGTGGATTAAAGATCTAAATATTAAAAAAGAAACACTGAACTTGCTGGAAGATAAGTTAGCTGGAGCTCTTGAAGATACTGACATAGGAAAAGACTTTATGAACAAATCCTGAGTAGCATGGAAACTAGCACAAAGAATCGACAACTGGTATCTCATCTTATTAAAAAGCGTCTTCACTGCAAAAGACACCACCAACAGATCTGAGACAACCTACAATGTGGGAAAAATTTTTACCAGCTGCTCCTCAGACAAAGGACTATTATCTAGAATATATAAAGAACTCAAAAAAGGAGGTTCCCCAAGTATAAAGACCCAATTGAAAAAATGGGCATCTGAAATGAACAGACATTTCTCAGACAAAGAAGTAAAAGCAGCAAATAAATATATGAAAAAATGTTCAGCATCACTGGTCATTTGAGAGATGCAGATGAAAACAACACTGAGATTCCACCTCACCCCAGAAAGAATGGCTGCTATCAAGAAATCAAACAATAACAAACGTTGGCGGGGTTTTGGGGAGAAAGGAACCCTTCTCCATTGTTAGTGGGAGTGAAGACTGGTGCAACCACTATGGAAATCAATATGGAGATGCATCAAAGAACTAGGATTAGAGGTCCCATTTGACCCAGCTATCCTTCTGCTTGGGTACCTTTCCAAAAGAATTAAAAGAATCATCCCACAGTGATATATGTTCACCCATGTTTATAGCAGCACAGTTTGTAATAGCTAAAACTTGGAAACAGCCCAATTTCCCAACAGTTGGAGGCTGGATAAAGAAGATGTGAGTTTTCTATAATTTGGACTACTACTCAGCCATAAAAAATGAGAAGCTAGAGTCATTCATAGGAAAATGGATGCATATTAAGACCATACTCTTAAGTGAAATAAATAAGACATACATGTGTAAATACTGAATAGTTTCTCTGGTATGAAAAACTAAAAGTGTAAATAAGATCCAAATGGTATAACTGACAATGTGAAATAGGAAGAAAAGGGCTAAAGGATTAGGGGAAGTGGGAAGAGTAGGAGGAAGGAAATAAGGGAAAAGAAAAAAAATGGAAACAAAGCCTTTGTAAGTAGGGGAGAGGGGAGCTGGTGAAGGCAGAGCTGGGATATGGGGAAGAAAATGAGAGCCAAGATCTGTCATGTAAAGGTGCAAGATCCCAATGATAAATGTAACTGTACTGTATACTTAAAAAGTACCAATAAATTCAATGAAAAAAATACAACATTTAAAAAAAATCAAGTATATGTCTCAGAAAAATGTAACACATATAATAAAGAAAAGTGAATATAGTAAACTGAAAAACCTTATGTAAATAATCACTAAGATGCAGGTAGAAAAAGAGGGAAGGGAACAAAAGAGACAGGAAAAGAAATAAAACAACTAAGAAAAATGAGCTCCATTGAATAAACGAAATACAATGCAACACAATAGTGCTTTTTCCTGTTGTGGCCAGGTGTGTATACAGAGGGCACAGGGGTAGAAGGTCAATTGGGTTAACCTTTCTGCACGCGATGCTATTCACTACAGACCTGTAAAAACAATCATGTGCTTTGGCTGAAATTCTTCTGATTAAAACACATTTTGTGGACAAACAATATCAAAGCTTCATTTATAGCAGTGAAAATTTTAAACTAATAAAGTATGAGTGAATCATTGAATATATCCAGACATTTTTAAGTCCTGCTTCCAAAGAATCTTTAAGAGTAGAGAAATTCATATAATATCAGAAGTCAAAAAAACAAGAATATGAAATTTAATAAGCCATAAGGTTATCCTTTAAAATACATTTAGAGGAAATCCTGGAAGGAATAAGTGCATTACAGTGGCCATTACTGTTATTCTATTTCTTTTTCTCATTTTAAAAATATCGTTGTATTTTCCAAAATATTTTCTAGTAAGCATATATTATTTTATAATGATTAAAAGTTCTCTTAAAGTTATAATAGTATACATTAACTCTTGATTTGCAAAAACAGTGATATTCAGTGGTTTGCAAACAGTCTTAAAGAATGAATGTCTTCCCACATGGGCATGGGATGATCCAAACTCAGTGTTCATCCCAAAGAGGACACGGTTCAGCATTGCCCACCACCCCCATCTAACGGGTTGTGATTGTGAGGCGAGTATGCCAGTCTGTTCACACCTGTCTCCTTCTGCCAGACAAACAGCTCCTGGGACCAACTTCTATGCCTTGCTGTGTCACCAGTCCCTTCCAGAGTTCCCAGAATAGGGTAAACACTCAATAAATATTTGTTGAATGAATAAATTACATATAATGGGCATTAAATAACTTCTTGCTGAATAATCATGAACAAAAGTAAGAACCAAGCTGTAGTATGTACTTGTACTCACTCCCCAAGATTACAAAATGCATGTACTACATACACATACTAATAAAAAATATTGGAAAAAAGGGGCCATGTGTCCGTGGCTGGGGGCTTGAGTGTAGCACCTCATACAGCAGGAGAATGGAGTAATTTCTGGAGAGCCACACAGAGGCACAAATGCCCATGCGTAACAGAGCTGCAAGCAGCCTGCCCACTGACTCCAGGGCTGAGCGCAGGAGAAACCATAGCACACAGCTGACACCAGGGATACAGGCCGTGGGCACTGGGCAGGCTCAGTTCTCACCCTCTCAGACCTGAGTCCTCTCAGACCCCAGTCCCCTGGGCAATGGCTCCCACTGAGAGGATGGAGGACCAGTGAGATGTACTTTCTTCTCCTTGCCTTCTCCTTTCTTCTCCTTGCCTTCTCCTTGCCTAATCCCGAGGAAGATTATACCAGCTGCTGGTGACATCATCCTTTATAAGGACAGTTTTGGTATGGTTTTCTTGTGGAAGCAGCCCTGCCTCTGGAAACAAACCTTGGTACACCAGCTGTCACGCTCTGCATCTCAGATGGGGGAATCGGGACCTACCTGGCTTTCAGGTCAAGATTATGTGCCTCAGGACAGTGAGTACTCAGCTATCTTATCCTATCTCAGCAAAAGTAACCCTCAGGGAAGACCCCTTTGCCTGATATCTGGCCTCACCTGGTGCATTCATTTTTTCTTGAGATGTTAGGGTGGAACCCAGAGCTCCATGCACATAGGCTAGTGCTCTGCACACACCCACCTCCTCTGCCAGCTACACCACCGAGCTAGCTCCTGGTGCAGCCACTGCATTTCTACAATACTGCATGCATTTATGCTATACTAGCTGTGTGCCTGAGACTGTGCTAGGACTGGATGTAGTGACAAAGCTCAAAACACAGACCCCCATGCCCTCCCAGGAAGGTCCACGGGAAAAACATAGCAGGCAGGAAGAGGGTACATTCACAGTCAAGAGAGGACTGCAGCTAATGTTGTGACCCACTGATGACCTTACTGCCCATTACCACATCAGCTCCAAGAGGAAAGGGATTTTTACTGATGCATCTCTGAGTTTAGAGGGGTATCTGCTCACCATAGGCTGTTAGCAAATATGCATTGAATGAATACCTGTATTGTCTTTTGCAAATTATCAAGCTGTCCAGGGAATGTTGTAGAGTATGAGTTCATGATGATAAAAGAGAAACAGCTAAAATACTTCTGTGTTTAAGCAAGAAAAAAGGGGAAAAGTGGGAAAAGGAAGAATCATTTAAAAATTCTCAACAGTCTTGACTGTTTCATAATTATTGCATTCATTTTAGCTTAGGATGACTAAACCCACCTGCCCACCAGCTCCCCCACCCCATGACACAGGAGGAGCTCTGATACCCTTTTCCATTTACCTTTTCTTCAAGAACCCAGGTTGAACATTGGACTTAACCATTTAGGTATTTTAACTCAGAGTGTTAACTCGTAAGAGAAAACGCACCAGCCCCCCTGCCCGTTATCACTCAATAAATCCACAGGTCCGTTTCAGTGGCCTGACCGGTAATGGCACTTATGAGCTCTGGCAAAGTCACGACCACTTAACCGAAGCAATTAAGCTGTGCCTCACTCTTGGGACTGGAAGATTGACTGGTCATAACGTATGCTCTTCCAATGCAACTGACAAAAGAAGGTGATATCCCTACTTTCAGATCATGCCCAATATTGGTATCAGAAAAGCACTTCCTGTCACTGTTCATCGCATGTGATGTTTCTCCTCTGAGAAGCAGAAACAAAGAGACCTGCTTTTGACCTAGATAGGGAGATATTCAGGGAGGTCTCACTCAGAACTGGGGACACTAGAACCCCAGAGCTCTTCTCAGAACATGAGAATCAGACCCACCCCAAGTTGGAAGGACCCCCACAAGGTCAGGGCTGCTCCTTCCAAACCTCTGAAGAGGCCCAGCTGGGGGATGGGAGAGGGGCTGAGCCAGCACCTTCGAGGTTGAGCAGGGCCTTAGGGTGGCTTCCT
Source organism: Fukomys damarensis (assembly GCF_012274545.1). Lineage (NCBI taxonomy): Eukaryota > Metazoa > Chordata > Mammalia > Rodentia > Bathyergidae > Fukomys > Fukomys damarensis. Next base: position 85,218,778 of record NW_022900928.1, read on the forward strand.
GAAGCCAGAGGTAACAGGTGAAAAGACAGGCATGCTTTTAAATAGATATGTTAAATAAGTTAGAAGTTACCTCTATTTTTAAATAAAATGTTCACATTCCCTCTACCACTGCACTCTTACTAAATAAGTTGTTAGTATTTTAAAAATCAGAAATTACCTCATTACTATTTATTTTCTTTTGCAGTGCTGGTGGGGTAGAATCCCAGGCCTTCAGCATGCAGGGCAAGCTCTGTACACTGAGCTCCTCCTCAGCCCCAGTGCTGCCACGATCATGTTTGTTTACTAGTGGATCTGGATGTGTCCTTGCACTCCCATTAATCTATTAGATTTTTCATGCTGTCCCTTGCTGCCTTCTGTGCCATTCGTGGTTCTAACACATATTGTGAGTATCCCATATGACCTTGGCAATGCTGTATGAGGCCCTATAGCTCCTATTTTGGAGGTTCTTAGGGTGCAGTGAGACTGGACTCTGGCATGTGGGTAGAGCTGAAATGCCTGTGCCTTGTCCTCTCTCCCAGGACTTAGCTGGTGCTTCCACCTGTCTCTCCACCTCAGGATGGTGGAAAGAGACCTATGTCCATGGGGATGGCATCACTCAGGGGCATGGGGCATGTGCCAGTGCTTGAGGCTCCAGGTAAGGACTCATATCTGCACACCGTCCTCCATTCCAGCTCCAGAGGGTGCCCCTGTTTCCTCTGTAACTAATGAAAAACACAGCACCCTTATATCTGCACTGTTAGGAGGAAGCCAGCACATCCGACCCACCCCAAAGCTTCTCACCAGCACCTCCAAGAGGCTTGGGAAAGGACAAAGGAGATTTAAAGTGGGTGCAGGGAGTGAACATTTGTCAAATCTTTCTTTTTGCTTGGGGTATCTTGGTCTTTCCTTGGTATGCAGGAGTGTGAGTGTGCACATTAGTGTGTGTGAGCAAGTACGGATATGAGTGTGTGTGTGTGTGTGTGTGCATGTGTGTGAGAGCATGTTTAACCCACACACCTGTAAGATGCTCCACATGGTTTTCCAGCTCATACAGCAAACACAGCTTCCATGGGAGCTTAAAAGAAGGCGAGGTCTCCAAACTTGCATTCCAGAGGCCAAACACGAAGCTGGATGGTGGTGAAGACCACAATGACCAAAGGGTCTCTGTCACCATTACATGCGGTGTAACACTAAGAGCAAGTGTGGAACCAATAGTTTTAACTCTCTGGATCTTCAGCCAAAGCTTTTCCCATCAATCACAGAAAGAGCCATTAGGGCATTTTGGTGAGAGGAAACTGTTCTTAGATTGCTGCCTTTTTTAAGAGGCTGAAAACATCAAGGACAGGAACTCTGAGGCCTTGTAGACAGGTCTTGTTGTGGGCCAAACCGTTGGCTTCCTCTCCTGAAACTCAATACTGGATCTCCAGTAAATAGTTCCCAAAGAATAAAACAAGTGATCACAGAGTCCAGGTGATCTTGAAATCCATGCATGGAAATCTTGCCCTCCTGTTTCTCTTTTCCCCTATCTCTCTTGCCATGCTTCTGGGAATGTTCAACTTGCTGGGGAATTTCAGGGAACCAGAAGGGAACAGACCCTGGTGCCTAAAATGCCTGAGGAAGGACAAAACTTTCTACAAAACACTTGGAAGATAGAGAAGTAAAATGCAAGCTCCAGAACAGCCTGGAATGCACAATGTGCACACAGGCACACACATACACAGACACACATATGTACACATACATGCACACACCCACAAAGACACAGGTGCACATACATACACAGACACACATGCATATACTTGCATGTATGCACCTGTGGACAAGGGCACACGGGTGCACCTATACGGGTACACATACATATGGGGACACAGATGCACACATACATGCATGCACACGTGTGCATTTACATACATGGGCATGCATGCACTGACAGACAAAGGCAAACCTGTACACACACAGGTGCATGCACACAGATATTCTCCTGCAGATGTTACAGCTGAGCCCCAGGCTTGAAGGAGCAGAGTTTGGAGTGGGGAGCATGCACTGAAGACAGGAGGGACCCCACGGGCAGAAGGTACAGGAAGGGGGTCCAGAGACACAACCTGCAATCTGAATGACTTCACAGACTTATCAAATGCTTGTCATAGTAATGAAAGGCTCACCCATGACACTCAGCATTTGTAAAGCTCCAGGTGCATGGACCAAGCTCCACGCTGTGTTTCCCTTTTCAAGGGACATTTCTATGACAGCTGGACTGAAGAAACTTCTGAGTTCAAAGGTGTCTGCTGCATAGCCCTCCATCCCACTTTCCCACCTTGATCCTTTTTGAGGTCAGGCAGGCTCCCTACAGTCCACCAGTGGCTGTCAGAGCACAGAGCATCAGGTGATTTTCCCACTCTAGGAGACAGGACTTGGGCAGGGTGAGCAGTCATAGCCATTGCATCCTGCTCCAGCCTCTCTAAAGGCCGGGAAGAGCCATGAGGGCTGGCACAGGACTGGAAGCTGTTTGCCAAGCCTGACAGAAGCACCAGGCTTCCAAGCAAAGTTTCAGGCTGTAGCTTGTTGGGGCAGATTCTCCCAGGAAGCAAGGATGCATATAGGTCAGAAGATGGGGAAGAGAATGGAGAGTACGTAGTACATGGGAAAAGAGTGGGCTTGGGAAGGAGGGGGCCACAGTCTGTGCTGGTTCCTTGGTTGCTTCCTAGGACTCATTTCTGTGGCCTCAGCTTGAACATTTGCAGAGGGGCTGCTCATCTGTCATGGCATCACAGGCTGCTGACAGTGACTTGTGTCATGCCTTAATTCAAGACCAGGACATACTCTGAGAGTGTCTTCTCTTGCTCTGCAGCATTCCACCGTGTTCAGAACAACTCCCGCACCTGCCCTACTGCCCATCCATCCTAGGAGTGGATGGAGGATGGGACAGAGGAGGAATCTTTTAGTGTCATTCCACAGTTGAACAGTGAGCTTAGGGAACAGGCCAGCGTGTGCCATGAGATGTTGGTCATGGAGTCCTGTGTGCCATGGGCAGAGGGGTGGGGTCACTAAGGTAGTGTGGAGATCTTCAAAGTACTGGAGCCACAGCAGCAGGTCTGGGTGTGGCCACTGCCAGCCCTATAATGCACGGGAAGAGGATCGAGGCAGTAGAGTGTTAGAGGAGTAAGGGAGCCCCACATAGGAAGGGCTGGAACTTGGGGTGTGTGGTCAATGCTTGCTCTCCATCCAAAGGGAAGAACATCACCGAGGAGACCAGCAGCACCCAAAGGACAGTCTGTCTACTCAGCCTCTCAGAAGCACTTCACACTGTTTCAGAATAAATCTTAGCTGTGATTAGGGTTTCCTGATAAAATTCAGGATGCCAAATCACTTCAGAAAAAGAAATATTGTTTAGTAAATATATATCCCATGCAATGCTTAAGACATTCTTACACTTAGAAATTTTTTGATATGTCCCTGAAATTCAAATTTAACTGGGCTTCTTAGTTTTGGGGGGAGTTTTATGTTTGTTTTTTCTTAAATATGGCCATTATATCTATGTTGCAATTGGTTCACATGGTCAGCAGTACAAATGTACCATAAGAAATAGGACCTAAAGACAACAGGGCATCAGCAACAAGGTCTTTTAAAGGAATTGGTGACCACTGCTTGTCTATACAGATAACAAAACACCACACTGTACACCGTGTGTGTACTTTCTCACTTGCCAGTTTAAAAATAAGTAATACAATAAAATCATGACAATTTAAAAGTAAATACATTAAAACGTAAGACAGTTTGACGCTGCACCTTGGCCTTTAAACTGAGCTGAGCTGAGCTGATGAGTAGTAGGTTTCCCCGATCAGGTGGCTTGGACTGGGTTGCAGTGACAAGCCAGGCCAGGTGCTTGCAGATGTGCGACATCACTGCCTGCACACTCTGTCTCTCAGCAATGGGTGCAGTCCCGGACAGAGGAAGACAGAGAATCCACTGTCTGGGCTGGGACCAGGCCTGTGCCAAAGCCGGAAAAGGAGCTCTGGGCAAGGAAGTACAATGGCCCAAAAGTGACACTGTGACTTCCATGTATAACGCATTAGCTGAGCGACTCCAGGAGGACAGGGTCTGACCAGGGCCTCAGCAGGGCCGTCAGGCAGGGAGCCCACAGGGTGGGGGCACTAGTGGGTGCCCCGCCACTTCTGTGGGGTCTTTGTTCTGACTGAAATCACCTATCCATAGTGGAGTCTCAAACAGGACAACTCTTTGTAGGAAAATGATCTTAGCTGTGCCTCGAGAAGGAGGTGACAGGGCTGAGGGTCCCCACAGGAGAAGCAGCCTGCGATCCCAGGGCCCATGCCACCACCCAGGAGAAACCTGCTCCACAGTGGCTTAGCTTGGAGCACCAACCACCTGGTCACTGGGGAGGACAGGGTGTCTGGACAACCTATAGATGGCACCCACCAGGCTGAGGACCAGAAGGTACCCAGGAAAGGTAGACAAGAAGAGCACAGCGCAAAGGCAGCAAGAACACACATCCATCACATGCTGACAACCGTGTCCATCACACCCATGAGGTCCAAGATATCCCATGCAGTCTTAGGGTCACTTGGGCACTACTGTGTAGCCACAACAGGCCTTGGCTGCCCACCACAGACTCAAGACATGGGCCCCCTGAGGAGGGTATTTAAGGGGGAAGGATGGCATGATCCAGGCTCCCAAATCCACATCCTGGGATCCTGACAAGATTTCTTAGGTGAAAGTATGATAGAAGTGAGTTTTCCTGAGTCCAAATTCAGTATATTTAAGACTGCCTTCTCTTGGAAGGCTGGTACTAGATAGTTATGTTGCTTATAAAATAAGGCAGCTGATATATAATGAGCTTTTTTTAAATGTCCTAGATAATAAACAGAGACAGAAAAACAGAGAGGGGCCAACTTGGGCTAGTCACCAGGCTCATTGGTTCATTAGCTTTGGGTGTTCCTGTCTGGAGCCACCATTCATGGAAACAGAAGCCTCAGGAGGTGGCAGATGCCCCTTGGATGAAGCTTTTCTTAGGGTCGACTCAGAGACGTAGCCTGGGCCTTTCCTGGCCCTTGCCAGCCTCATAAATACCACATAGGTCCTTCCATCCCTGGACACCAACACTACAGCCTCCTGAGCCACTGCATCTGTCCTCAAATCCCAACACAGGTCATCCTGTCTGATGCAGGGCACCTCTTCCCACCAGCGCTCGGCGTCCTTTCCCAGCAAGATCTCAGTGGAAGTTTCTTTGCCAGTGGCCGCCTTGTTAACCTCAGCAACAGTAACAATTGTAATTTCTCAGTCCAATTTCCAGCAATTAGTTAGATAATTTGCTTCTTCAAGAGCCCCCATGGTGAATTACCCATTAAATAAATATCTGATGCATTGAAGCTCTTCCTGCACTGTTGAGCTGAAATGGCAAATGAGTGATAATTACACTTAAGTACACACCCATCTGCGGTGTTCCCAGGGTCTGCTCTCATTCACAAACAGCACCAGGATGAACTCAGGGGCACAGCTCTGACCCATTTCACTGACAGTAAAGCTGAGAAAAATAAACAGGAATTGTTTGGGTGAGAAACATGTCTTTTGGACAACTACTTATCCCCACCTACTTTGCTTATTTGTTTTCAAATATCTAACACTGGCATCGTGGTGGTAGATGAGGTGGCCCTGGCCATGGCCCCATGGTGCTCACGGGGTCTGCAGGTTTAGAAAGGATGATGCTACTGAGTGAGGAAATGATTGTGGACAGGTTCTGGCTGGAGACTCACAGCCCTTGTGTATCTCCGTGTCATGAGCTCTCTGTGAGATGAACAGAGACACAGGTGTCCCAGACCCAGAGACCCACACACTGGGTTTACCAAGCCGGGGTGTCTCAGGAGGAAATCTTCACTCTGAAACATATATCACCTTACTAACAGAAAGAAAATGCTTTGTTCTTTCAGAAGGAAAAGCTGGACTCTCTTTGCAATTCTTCCAATTCATTTAGATCTCAGAACCCATCTCTCACCAGAGATGGGATTGGAGTTGGTCAGGCTTGTCTGGATGTTTGCCACTCCTCAGCTTGTGAGTGCCCTGGTGTTTGGTACATTACCTGGACAATGCAGAAATAGAGACAGAGGCAGAGATGAGGCTGGCTTTGGCTAATCACCAAGCTTGCTGGTGTTCCTAGTCTGTGTTGTCCAAACTGTAAGGTGTGGGGGGCGGGCACAGGTGACCAAAGTTCCCACAAAAGGGACAAAGGTAATGATAGGAAGCACCAAAGGCTTTGAGAAACGATACCCACTCCATCCAGGCTAAATGTATCTCCAGGAACTGCAGAAAGAGGAGTCCTGAAACGTCAGGGCTGCTTCTCCACAATTCCACCTTCTGTAGCCAGGAAACACAGACAGCAGTGCACAGAACACAAACAGCATGTCAGGCAGCCACAATGCCAGCCAGGAGGAGACTAACTCCCACCACCACTGCAGATAGAGGGTCTCTTGGAAAGCAACATCTCCTGCTTCCTTAGAACCCGAACTCAAAGCAGGAGCTTCTCAGAGTCAGCCTGCATGGGCAACTGCTGTGGCGGTTCAGTGACACACAATTTTGTTCCCACTCATTTTCATGAACTTGGGTAAACAAGTGTTCAGGGCTGTTCTCACCTAATGAGAAGATGCCCTTTTGGGTGGACTTTGTGACAGAGAGAAGATGAAGTTGTTCAAACTTGCCACTGAAGCATTCTGGGTTTTGGTTTTCAATCCTTCCAGTTGGGATAGTCATGGGACTGTTGCAAAGGATTAATGAGATCCTATTTGCAAAGTGATTGGAGATAATCAGATGAAAAGCACACATAAACACAAAGCATTGCCATTAAGTCTCTTGGGAATAAGTATGTGGTGACATGTCAATGGTCATCTATACTTAATTATGTAATTTCCTGATGCCCAGAAGGTATCAGGAGCAGAGATGCATAAGTTGTAATGCACACAGTCACTCTGTGAGGTCACCGGCCATTAAAGCTTAATCATGTCCCATTAAAAAGTCAAGATTTCTGGGTTTGTGCCTTCCCAGTGCTTAATAACTCCCGCACATGGTTAGGTATGAAGTCATATCAACTTAAAGAGAGGGAGTTTGCATATCAGGCTCAACCAACGCTCTCCACCCATTCCCAGCAAACACCTGTTGAATGCCAGGTCTGCCCGGGGCATGTCCCCAACAACACAGACAGAACCCACATGCGAAGCATAATAACCAGCTAGACTGTACATGGAACCCCAGGGGCCAGGGAGGCGGGGGAGGCTGCTGTGGGTCCCCCTGGGTTCCCTCAGGGATGGGGTACACACCCCACATGTGCTCCGGATGACACACCCTGGAGTAGCCCAGTAGCCCAGGGGCTGCTGTGACGTGCTGCGGAGTGAAGGACATAGGCCTGGGCAGCCTGGAAGAGGGCACTCTGCTGACAGGAGGAGCACCCAGGAAGTAAGGGGGCAAGAGGACCAGTTCGGCTGCTTCAGACAGGGTTGGGAGTCACCCCATAGCCACTTGGTTGGCACCTCTGGAAACACATCCACCCAGCACAGCACCACACACACACACACACACACACACAAAACCTACACATATGCGTGCACACACAGCATGTACACACAGACACAAAGCACACACACTACCTACACACACACATACACAGCATGTACACACATGCACACACAGCAACACAGCACACACATAGCATGCACACAATCTACACACAGGCACACACACAGTGTATACACAGAGCATATGTACACACATAACCTACATATACACATCTACACACATGTACATGCAACACACAACCAAAATAAGTATGTATACCACACACATATACATGTATAATCACCACATACACACTACAGACATGCATGTACCCACAGTTTACACATGCATGCACAAGCATACACACAGCATATATACATGTGTGCACACAAATACACTCAACACACAAATATGCACACAACATACATATGCACATGTACAATCACCAAGCATACACCACAGACACACTTGTCACAGTGACTAGACTGGTGGCTCACAACACTCTCATTTCCGCACAGCCGGGCACCTCCATAGTAGCTCCCATGACACCATCCCCTCCCTGTGTCCTAGAGTGCCTCCCACCTGTGTCTGTCTAATCTCTTCTGTCTTGTTGGGTCAGGGCCACACTGACAAGGTCATGTGGACTCCATGACTTCTGTGAAGCTCTCATTTCCAAACACAGTCACATCATGTACAGCTTAATGACTGGCTGGGGGACACTCTGAAACACGTGTTGCTGATGATCTTGTCTGTGTTAACACCACAGTGTGGATTTAGGTGAACCTGTATGTCTCCCACAGCCCACTACACACACACCCCATAGCACAGCCATCCTGCACTCCCCAAGCAGCATTATGTGACAGAACTATACAGTCATGACCAGAGGTTCTGGAGCAAGACGTCAGAACAAAATTTGGGGACACGATCCAGCCCACATAACTCACTGAAAGCCCTTTACAGAAACAGGACACTGGGCAGATGGCTTTACTGGCTGAGCACCATTTCCTTCCAGGGCCAGGCAGAGCTGAAATCCCAGGAAGGAGCTGCAGGGACAGCAAAGGATCAAGGAACTGCACAGTGGCTTGACTCAGCCTATGGCCACTTCAGTCCTGAGAGCTGCAGGATGGGACGAGGGCTCAGCATTGTGTTCCATGCCCTGTCTGCATGCCCAGCATGCCAGGCTCATGCAGCTGCTGGGTAGACTTGCAGTGCCCCAACCCCACACAGCCAGAGAGACCTGGGGTTCTCACAGCCCCACAATTAGACCCATGGTGCTAATGAATATGTTAATTATGCTAATTACCCATAACCATCACTTCATTAATGAGCTGACCTGCCACGATGGAAATTCTTTGGGGTCTCTGCACCCTGTCTAAAGGCTCCAGCCTGGGGAGGGCAGAGCATTAGATTAAGACAGTCCCAGGAGCCTGAGCTGACAGCAGAGAGCCTGAATATAGGGAACACCAGACCTCTGCAGGGGGAAAGGGGAGAGATTTCTACAGCACAGTTGCTCTGAGATCTGGTCAGAAGAGTCAAAGCAGGTGTAGCTTCCCAGACTGGCTGTGAACATAACCCGTCAGAACCCTTATCTGTTTGGGGAAAAGATAGATCATGCCTCATTGTAACTGCAGGTCTGCCCAAGTTCAGTAACAAACAGGCCTGTACACAGGCCAGGCCAACCCTCCAGAAGCTTGTTCCAGCTCAGACAGAAGTGATCAAGGACGCCCTGCAGACCAGTGTGGGATCTGGGCCCATTTGCAGCTGGGTGGAAAGAAGTGAGTGGAGAGGCACCAGTAAAGCCCCCATCCCATGACAGACTGTATCACGGTTCATATGTAAATATTCCCCCGATCTTGTGTGATCATGAGGAAGTTTAAGAGTGGATTGGATCATAGGGTGCTACACTCATGCATGGATTAGTCCACTGATGAGTTCATGGCTGCATGTGATGTTGGCAGGTGGGGAAGAGGCGGTCACTGGGGTGTGATCTGGAAGGGTGAATCTCCCTCCCTGGCTCCTCGCTGTCCTCTCTGCTTCTTGGCTACTATGAAGTGAGCAGCTTTTTCCCCACCAGGGCACTCTGCCATGCCATTTCTTCTTTGGAGCCAGCTGACCATGGACTGAAACATGAGCCAAAGTAAGCCTTTCTCTCTTTAAACTGTGGGTGTCTTGTACTATGTCTCAGTAACTTCGGCTGGGACTCGCTCTCCAGCTGTGTACAGGGAAGAGGAGGAAGTGTGTCTAGCTAGCACTCCTGCTGGAATCTGTGAGCCTGTATCAAAGGGGGTTCAAGGTGGGCGATCATGAGACCAGGAGATCACTGGGTCACATGGGTGGACCCAGTGTCCAAAGTCCCTTGTAGTTATTTGTCACAGGAGCAATAGGACACTAATGCACGCACATATAAAGATCTAACCACAAACCTACCTGACATAGGCAGGTCTCCCTACAGCTGTCCCAGCTGCTCCTGGGATTGGTTCTGGACCCCTCAGATACCCAACTCCTTAGATGCTTGTCCCTGTTATAGGACCATGTGCTATGTGCTTATAACCTATGCACGTCCTCCTCTGGATGACCTGTATGGCCCAATACAACATGAATCCTGTGTTGATAGCTGTTCTGCTGTCTTATTTGGGGAATAAGAACAAGAAAAAAATGCAGTGTGGATGCAGAGTTCTTCCCATACAGCTTTATTCATCCGAGGTCGAATCTGTGGATAGGGATGAGGAATGTGAGCATTGGTGGTGCTGTTTTCCTCAATGAACTGAGTTTGTCAAGTGAGAACAATAATAACACACCAGCAAAGTCATCTTAGGCACTCACATCTGTGCCATGAGGTTCTGAGACTACTTACTGTGTTCTGAGCAAACACACCTGGGTAGATAAGGAAGGTCTGAAAAGCCTACCTTGGGCAATGCCTCACCCTCCATGCAGGCTGCTGCCCCAGAGCCAGGCCAGGACTTCCTGGGCACAGAGCCCTGTTCACCCTGCAGAGTCCTGCTGCCTGAGGGCCCTTGGGCTCCTCTTTGAGTTCCTCTTTGGGGAGCCTTTGGGTTCCCCTAGGCTCTATCCCTAAGGTGTCCATGGGCTCCCCCTGGGGTTCTATCCTTGGGTTCCTGCTTGATGCGTCCAGCTTCATCTTGTTGCTCGGGTTCTTAGGGTTTCCACCTACACAGATGATTTAACGTGGTGACTTTTCTCCAACCCTAGCACTCCTCTTTCTTTCCAGCTGGTTTCTCTCCAAGAGTGCATCAGTGTGCACACCCACAGTCTTGTGTTTCTTACATCTCTCCCTTTCCACACATGCTGCTCCTTGAAGGAAAGACCTTGTCCATCTGCTTGCCGCTGGTCCTCCGCTGCCTGCACCCTTCCTGGAAGTAGAAGACACTCTGAGCCCTTCCTGTGGTTAGAGACACTCATTCTGTTGGAGTCTAGGGTCCTTGCCCAAGTCTAGCACCCAGGCTGAAGCAGGAACCCACCATCTCCTCCCTCCCCCTGCTCCCTCAGCGTCTCCCTCCCCAGGTCCATCTGTGCTCTCTGCCTTCCTGGGCTGGTTCTGCCCTCTCCCAGAGCTCCTCCTCTACTCCCCAACAGCCTATGCAGTAGAAACTGGAGCCAAAGACTACTGCTGCAGCCTTTACCCCAGCATCCCCCAGCAAGGTTATGAAGGTCCCACTCCCCAGCTTCTTCCCCAAGCAATGGGAAGATGTTACCTGCCTTTACTTATGGGGGCTGAGCACCAGTGGTATCAGTGCTCTCCACACACTGCCCACTTAAGGCCATTGTCACAGCCCTGCTGTTCTCCTGGAGTCATATATAAATCACAGAGACTGCGACCACCCAGGGAATTCTGCATTTCTACTCAGGGCAACTCCTGGATAAAGAAGCTGCTTACACAGGAAGTTTGGTAGCTTTGAGACCTGCACATGCCATGCAGGGCTCTGGGCAGCTTGTTTCATAGACAAGAAGGCCAAGATTCATAAAGAAAAGGTATGATCCCCAAAACCACAGTGGAACCGGAGTCTATTGTGCCTGAGCCCCTAAATGACCAAAGTTCCCTAGGTGACTCATGGATGGATTCTACCTTCCCATGGTCACTACAGAGATCCCTGGGAAAACTCACAGATAATGTGGAAGCAGAGAAATATATTTCTTTTTAGCTAGGAAAGAGCCCTCATAATCACCCTGCTGGCCCCTGTTAACCCCCACAAGGTCACACATTGCCAGGTCCCAGCCACAATGCCCCCTTCTATGTGGGGAACCTGCTACATTCTTCACTACCTTGCAACATTCCTGCAGCCCCACATGCTGCCCAGTAGCACAGTGGTGCAACTTTGCTCACTGTCCTGTCATTTTCTTGGAGACTCCCAGGAAAGCACCAGTAAGGACAGTAGGGCACAGCTGCCGGAAGCTCTGTTGCACCCCTCCTCAGGGGCAACACCAGCCAGGCAGGAGTGGGCAGGGACATCATCTCGAAGTGAGGCTGCTGGGCTGTGGCCTGTGGGGTCAGGGCCAGAGTGACCAGCACACAGGACCAATTGACAGGCCACAGACAGCTACCACCCACTGTGCTATGCACCAGCTCATTGCAGCACACTCATTCTCCCTGCCACTGAGCCTCAGACTCCCACAGGTTCTGGGTGGGACAGAGGCAAAGCTGGCACAGGGAGCCTCCATTGTCTAAGTAAAGGCAGTGCCCAGCCCTCCAAGCAGTGCTTGGCCTGAAGGTCACCAGGCAATGTGACTAAGCTGAACAAGCAGGGGTGAGCGCAGACTCCGGGAAATGAAAATCCTTTTGTTGTGCAGCCCGGAAGGTCAAACGCTGCCATTTGAGATTGCTTGGGCCAGCATGGCGCCCACAACCCCTGTGAAGGTGACAGCATCTTGGGCAGCAGTCAGCATGGCTCCCGTCGCCAATACAGCACCCTGAGCAAAGGCCCCATTATCCTGTCACAGACAGATGCCATTGTGATGCAGAACTGGCCACAATAAAGAGGTGGTTGTTTGAAAGGCCACCCACCAGCTGAGCCCAGGACAGATGGAGAGATGCTCCAGGATAGCTCCAGACACCCAACTTCAGGGCTACCAACAGAGAGACACTCCATGGCAGTGGGACAGGGTCTGTCATCTGAGGTTTCCATGGACCTGTTTTGGTCCTTACTTGCCATTTTCCAGGAGGAACACAGCTTTCCCCAGCCTCTGGTCACAGGATAGTCCACAACCCACAGGGACACCTGTGGGGGACACATAGCAGAAATGCAGTGCTGGCTATGCTGACGCTCCTCCTGGACAAGCTGGCATGTCACAGCATCCTGTGACGGGAGACACAGGTGGCACTTCAGCACTGGAAGTGCCTGGAAATGTGACTGGAAAAATCACCAAATACAAAACCAAGCTAAATCACCTGATAGCAAAATCACCTGATAGCCCTCCCCAGACTCTGCCAGACCACAGGCACCAGGAACCCTTCAGCCTAACAGACAGATGAGTGCCTGTAATTAGGACAATCACTGGAGTTCAGGTGCACCTGCTGTGTGTCTAGGATGAAGACAGTCGCTGGAGTCCATATCCTAAACTGGAGACTGGTCTTACTCTCAGGTTCAAAAGAAGAAAAATCCTTGCAAAGGGCTTTAAGAAAAACAGATATCATGTGTGAAACAGAATTTTCTGGAATTTTGAAAAACTGTAGGTACCCAAACTGAAATTCTCCTAAGAACCAAGAGACTGACCTACTCCTAAGCTCAGGGCTATCAAAGATTGGTAGAGGCAGGAGGGGCTATGGTGAGCCAGGCCGACAGTCATCCCAGCTCCACTATATCACCACCTAAGGTGAAAGGCAGTTGCAGCATGCTCAGGAGTCACTGTTGCCAATGGTCCCATCCATGCTTTCATCAGTGCAGCCTTCCCTGGAGACCGAGGTAGATGGTCCCAAAACCCTCAAATGTGCAGGTCTTTTGTACAAAATAGTGCCCTGTTTGCATATATATTACACACACCTCACGAAGACCTTAAATCCTTTCTAGCTCACTTATAATTCTGCATACAGTGTAAATGCTATGTAAACATTTGTACTGCTTAGGAAATAATGATAAGGAATGCATGTCCAATACAGATGCAACTCTGATTGTTTCTGATTTGCAATTGGTTGGCTCTGATGATGGGAGGCAGGCAGCCCATTGCTCTGATGATTTGGTTGCTCCTAAAGGAAGCTGGGGACCTCCTCCCATGGCAACTGCAAAAGGAGCAGAGGTAGGAGGGGCTCCTCTCTGGGGCAGAGATGTCCTTGGACCTCTGGCTCATCTCCTGGGTGTCCATGTGAGAAGCCCCATGGCTTCTCGCCCAGGAGCCACCTCTTCATTCTTCAACCCTTCCATGGAGGCAGACACCCTGGACAGGGCAATTCCCCCACCCCGGGTATGCAGGATTGTGCGCAGAGGTTGGATATGGGGAAGGGCTTTGCTACCTCCCTAGAGCCATGAGCTGTAACCACCAGGAAGGTGGGTGGTGCAGTCCCAGCTACACATTTCCAGGGATCAGCAGGGACAGAGCCTTCGGTTTACAGAACTTGGTCCCATGGATGTGTCAGCTAGCTGAATCAATACACTTCCTTTTTGCTTACTCTGATTTGAGTTAGGTTTTTATCATTTGGGACCAAGGTTTCTGCTAATCGGCCTCAGCATGAAAAAAGCAAGTCTGTTCCTGAACAAAATTGATTAACTCACTGAGGTAGTCAGAAACCTAACAAATGCCTCAGATGATGCCACCGGCACCACAGGTGCTTGATTTGACCTAGGTAGATAGCTGGACCTCATCTGAGGTGTATTTCAGCCTGCCAAGCCTGGGGAGTGAGTCCACCTTCCTGGGCAGGTCGTAAACTTCTGCTCCAAAAGCCCAGAGAGCTAAGTTCAGACTCTGAGGCTGCCCTGTCCCATGAAACCCAGCAAGGGAGCTGGCCACATATCCAGGAGAAAAGCCAGACTGGAACCAAGGTGGGCTGATCTCTTAGTAAGCTGTGCATTTTCCTTCAAATGTCCTCAATGTCTTTTATAGCCTTGTCTATTTGCCATCCTGTGAAGATATGGAAAAATACATTCAGATCATTAAATGTAGAATGCCATTTTGTATGTTCAGTACGATGCCTGCCCATGGTAGGCAGCAATGCCTCCTAAGCAGATCATTTCCTCAACACCAAGTGAAAACAGAAGACTTCCCTCAGATAATAACAATGGCAATAATGATGGTCACCAACCCTCCAAGTCCTGCCAGGGTTCAGCCACCAGATAGCAATAACACACATTGTCTTGCATAACAGGTGGTAGGTAAATAATACTATTTCCTTAGAAATCAAGACAAGAGTATCCTTTAAAACCATACCTCCAAAAAGTCTCCTGAAAGAGCACGGACACATCTCATCTACCTGGGGCAGCATGGCCAGATGCAGGTGGCCAGGCAGGGACACAAAGGCCACAGGATGCTGAGCTCAGGCTTGAGAGCATTGAGATCCAGCCCAGCTCCAACCAGCCCCAAGCCAGAGGGACTGGATCTGTTCATCGCCAAATCGGAGGGGTTGGGAGAAGTCAGACCAGAGAACTTCCAACCTATGGCATCCTGTGACAACTCAGAAAGTGCCTCTCAGGGCAGCAGGAAATACTGTTTGTTTTTGCTTTTATCAGTGCCTGAGCCCTCTTAACTCTCCAAGATTCTACTGCAAAAATGGTGAAGGCCACCAGGGAGCTGCAAAAGGCCATAAACACCATTTCACCCCATTGGAATGGTGATTACTAAGAAGATACAAGAGAGCAAGCGTTGGCTAAGATGTGGTCAAAGGAACTCTTACACTGCTGGTGGGAATGTATAACCATAAGAAAAACATCATGAACATTCCTGCCCTGGGACCTAACAATCTCATATCTAGGGATTTAGCCAAAGGAAAAGAAATCATATGTGGAAAAGACAGGCGTTCTTCCACGAGAACCAAGATATAGGATCAACCTAAGTGTCCATCATGGATGAATAGGATATACTCAATAAAATATTATTCAGCCATAAAAGGAATGAAATCCTGGCACTTACAACATGGGTGAAACTGGAGATCAGTGTATTAAATGATATAAGCCAGACAGAGATACACGCCATGTTCTCTCTCATATGTAGAACCTAAAATAGTTGATCTCATAGAAGCTGAGAGAAGGTGACCAGAGGCAGAGAGCATGGTGGAGGCTAGCCAACAGGTACCAAGTTACAGTTGGGTGCAAGAGTAAGTTCTGGGGTTCTAAGGCACAGCTGGGGAACTATGGTAACAATAATGTATTGCATATTTTGAAATAGCTGGAAGAGAATTTGAATGTTCACACCATAAAGAAATGATGAGTGTTTAAGGTGATGGTATTGTAATTACCCCAATGCAATCATCATACACTGTATTTGTGTGTCAAAATGTCACATGGTACCATATAAATGTATATATTATGGTAAACAATGGAACAAAAATAAAAGAGGCCACCTACTGCCTCCCTCACCATCTCATCTCCACCAACAACCTTGTAACCATATTCTTTCCACCATCATTAATGCCCCATCACCACTACGTACTTCTACTAACGCATCCACCATCTCTACCACCATCAGCCTCACCACTGTAACCATCACCTCCACCACCACCACCATCACCATCACCACCACCATCAGTTTCACTAATATCACCATCCCCTCCACCACCACATCATCAGCTTTCCCACCATCATCATCACTTTTCCCACTAACACCATCACTTCCAGCTTCACTAATATCACCATCACCTCTACCACCATCATCACCAGCTTTACCACCATCCCCATCACCATCACCACAATTACTATCAGCCCCACCACATCATTATCAGCTTTGCCACCAGCACCTTTACTTCTATCACCATCAACTTTACCAAAATCAACCTCATCTTCACCACCACCACCACCATCACCTTCACTTCTTCACCAGCATCAGCTTCAGCACCATAACCATACTGTTACCACCATCACCATCATCTCCTTGTTCACCACTTCCACTGTCTCCTCCAACCCTACCTCCACTATCTCCACCATCTCCTCCACCCCATCTGATAGCTTCGGGGTTGGGTTTAACTGCAGCTGCTCCTTGGCCTCTCCAGAGAATCATTTCAGGGTCAAGGTTCATACTACTGGTGCAGTCCTTTGGAAGCTGCCCTGGCTCTTCAGACCCCCACTTACAACCTCACCCTGGAGTCCCAAGTGAAACCAGCTCCAGGACAGGTTCAAAGCAGGCACCCTCCTGAGGAGCCTCTGAAAAGGTGAGGGGCCCAGGCCACAGGACCTGCCCAGGCTCCCTGGCCCCTGGGCAGCTCTGTCACCAGGCTCTGTGGGGCATCCTCAGCAAGGCTCCCAGCTCAGCCCAACATTCCTGGGTCCTTGACCTGAACCCAACCCCCACCCCACTACTGGTAACATTGTTAGCACAGTGCCCCCGCACTTGGCACAGAGCAGGAGGTGCTCTCCATACAAAGCTGGGTGAGCAGACTCCGTAGCAGTCGTTTCCAGCCAGAGCCCTATGTGTCTCCCTGCTGCTCTGTGAAGAGCTGAGATGAGCCAGTCAGGTACCCTAAAGCACAGCTGCCCTGTCCTGCACAGATCCCTTTGTCCCTCACAGCCAGGTCCCAGGATGGACCCTTCGTTTTCTAAACCCAAGACCGGGAAAATGTCCCTGTCCCCCAGCCTCGCAAAATAAGCCATGGGGAGGGCCTAGCTGTGAGAGTTTTGCAGGGCCGGTCACCTACTTAGTGCCAGGGAGGCAATCGAGCTGAGCACATGCACAGAGATGGGGTGGCACTGTTCACGCCAGCCCACAGCATACTGGCCAGGGTAGTGCAACCTCAGAGACTTGCCCATGGGAACACTAGGAAGCAGAGGCAGGAAGGAGGGGCTTTGGGTTTGGTGCTGGGCCACCCACACCTCACCAACAATGTGAGTCACCCATTGGCTCTGAGCCTCAAATCCTCTGCCACTAAACAAGCATGTAAAAAACATCTACATCGGGGTGGCACACAGTTCAGCATGCAGATTGGCACCCTGGATGCCTGTCTCTCCCTTCCAGGTGCCCCTAGAAGGCCCATTCATCCTCCACAGGAGGCTTGAGGAGCATTTTCTCAGGCACCCTCACAAAATAGGACTCCTTCCATACCTCTCCCATCTCCACCTAGCCCAAAGACTATAGGATGAAGAAATAGGAGGCAAAGGAGGAAAAAGGAAGAGGAGGAGGAAGAGAAGGAAGAAGACAGTGAGTAGGAGGATGAGAAGAGAAGAAAGGGGAAGACAAGGAGGAAGAGGAAGAGAAAGGGGAGGAGAAGGAGAGGACGGGGGAGAAAGGGATAGAGTGGAGCAAGTCAAGCAGAAGTCAAAGGCATATTTGCCAGCTGCCAGACTGGAGTATTGGGATTGAAGCCCAGGTAGCAGGTGAGCTCAAGCTCGGAAGGGAAGGAAAGACTACCTTGTTGCTGGTCATTGATGACTAGGCCCCTGGAGCTTTGTCATTTTTCCACCACCATGGAACAGTGAGTGGCCCATGCAGAACAAAGCTGTTCTGGGTAGCACCAAGCATAGGGTAGCACTGGGGACAAGCACTCAAAGTGGAAGGGAATCCTGAGCATGGGCTGGGACAGGAGAAAGAGCAGCATCACTGCAATCTTCCAAAAGGTGGACACTCACCCTGGGCTCAAATACACGGCAGAAGATACAGTCATGTGACTCTCAACTAGGCTGGGAGAGAGTATTCCAGGCCCAAGAGCACTGTGACCTTCCACCTCCCAAGTCTCCCCAACAGTCCTGGCACCTGTTCCACCCTCGGCACTTGTCCCATGTCCTCCCTCCCACAGAACTGACCTCCTCCCCACCCAAGGTATCCCCACCACTGCCACCAATGCTCCTGAACCAATATACCCTGCACAGAGCTCTTGCCATCCTCCAGGGCCTGATGGTAAGAGGCCCAGAGCAGAAGTCCTCTGCCTTTGACCAGCTCCAAAGCTCTGTGAGTGGCCACACGGGTGGTGCGGAGGTGAGCATGGTATCATCCTCTGTACCAGATCACAGCTCCCTGGGGAACCGTACTGGCCAGGTCTTTTGAAGACAGCCTTGTCAGAAACCTCTGGACAAGTAGAAGCTGGTGCTCAGCACCCTACCCAACATGCCTGATGGGGGACAAATGGAGACAGAAATCTCATCTGCTCCTCTCTCAGCACCAGCTGTCCCCAGGGACTGAGGTGGTAGCTCCTGGGGGAGCAGGGCAGGGTGCCCAGCACTACTTTCTCTCAGCCTGAAGGCTGGTTCAGGGGACAGGTGATCAGGCACCTGAAGAGACATGGGGGTAATGAGTGGGCATGAGGGAGGCCTGACCTCCCAATAGAAGCCCACAGGCTCCCTCCATCCCTCACAGCACTGCCAGCATGGCTTGCCCTTCAAAGATACGATGCCTCTGTCCAGGTCTTCACCATATCCTGATGAGATAGGATTTCAGCATAGCAAGAGGGAGGAACCGCAGGAGGCAGGACCCCCACACCATCCCTGTCCTCACCACCACCTCTTAGCTACACCAGACAGAGGCAACACATAGGCTGCAGCAGCCAGGAAGACACAGCCCAAACATAGACCTGGGACCGAGCTCTGGTGAGAGGGCGTGTAGCAGTCAGAAGAGCATGTGACAACCAGTGATGGGCAGCAGCAATGAGAAATGACAATAAACAGGCTCACCTAGGGGGTCTGCCCCAACTCAAGAGCTGTGTGGCCCTGGCTGGAATCTCTGCAAGAAGCCTGGGTCCACCCACAGGAGAGTGTGCTGCATTCTGGCTCTGCCACGTCCACTCATCACAAGGATTGAATCACATGGTCGCGTCAGCCCTACGAAAGGGCAATGTCTTGAACAAAGCCCAAATCTACTGGTGAACTGCAGAAGGGATCACCCTACCTCCTGGCAATCCCCAGCTGGCACACGTGGTGTGGGCCAGTCATTCATCACAGCTGGGCACAGCTCAAGTGTCCATGTAATGTCAAATGAGTGGGAAAATCTGGGAAGTCTCAGGGGAACCAAATATTCTTCAGCAATAAGACTGACACTGGGAGTGCGCACAACCACATGGATTAATTTTGAAGGCATGCTCCATAAAAGAAAGAAGATGCAAAAGAAAAACGCTGTGAAATTCCTCTGTGCAGCACTCAGAGGCAGGTAAGTGCCCCTCACACTGCTAGAGACATAGCCCACAGGAGATTTGGATAGCGCCTTTCCTTCAGTGGCCACCCACAACTGTTAGTCACAGGGCCTGATTTATGCACTTCTGGGGTTACAGCCCCTGGCTCTCTGGGGAATGATCACCCACCACATGAAGGAGCCTCTGTTTGGGCTAGCAGAGCCTGT
This sequence comes from Fukomys damarensis, assembly GCF_012274545.1. NCBI lineage: Eukaryota > Metazoa > Chordata > Mammalia > Rodentia > Bathyergidae > Fukomys > Fukomys damarensis. Next base: position 85,238,731 of record NW_022900928.1, read on the forward strand.
GGGGGCTTGGAGGGACCTGGTCACCACTAACCTTAAAGCCATCAGGTAGAGGAGAATCCTTCTGGAGCTGTATTTTACTGGTAACAATAGGTACATTTATATCCCTTACCCAACAACAGCCAGGTGATCTGGACTTGTTAGGACCTCATTGTGCAGACATGGAAAGGAAGGCTCCTGTCCCAGGTCACAGGCTGATTGGCATGAGTCTAGCCCCAGAACAGGGACCCTGGGCCCCCGAGGTCCAAACTGCTGGTGCACACCTGTCTCATACTGAGCAAGGCAGGTGGACAGTTCCCTCCTCTGAGTTCCCCTGACCCTTACGGCATCCCTGCTGAGGACTTAGCCCCTGAAGCCTGGGTTCTTCCCCAACAGCAGGAAGACAAGCCACCTCCTAGAAAAGACATGGCTGCATTATGTAGCTGCTCAGAAAGGACTGTGGGTCATTTTATGCACTTTCAAATCCAAGCTCTCTCACTGACAAGCGGCCAACACCAGTGACACAGCCAGAAATGGTACTTGTCCTTCCTCCAGGATTCCAAAAAAGGCAAAATCTTAGATCTTCACCCTGTGCCACTCCAAGGGATGTGCTGAGCTCCAAGAGAGCAGGAGGAGGGTGGCTAATGGACACCATCACCACCTGAGTACCTAAAATGTGGTCCTTACTGCTAGGCCATTCTCCAAATGATCCTGATGTGCAGCTTCTGTCAACTGGCAGATAGGCTTAAATATAGATGAGGCATTGGTGTTAAGTGACTGAGTGGTTTGTGTGTGGCTTGCAGAACTGTGCACCCTGCAGCATAACAGCTCACCGTGGCGGGAGGGGACAGCACGTAACCCAAGCTCTCTCTCTGGGAAGTAGCGCAATCTACTTAGTGGTTGGGTATCATCCTTGCGATCCATCAGATGTCTGTGGTGAGCTCGCCCAGAACATAAAGTACCAACAGGATAGCGATGGCGAGCAAATTGACAAAGCCAAGGAAACTCCCAGAGCAGCAAGTGAGATGGCTTTGAGAGTTCCCCAAGTAGACCTTGGGTCCAGGAGGGAGCACACAGTTCTGATCCCTAAGCCTCAGAGCACCCTGACCAGGGGTTTATCTTACAGCTTCTCTCCATCTTCTGTCATGAGACTCTAAGAAACATCATTTAACCAACTCAAATGGAGAGCCCATATGCATAGAGACATTCCCAAGACCATCACAGGAATCGTCTGTGTCTCCTACATATGCCATAAGGACCCAGGCTGACAGCACAGGGCCCAATGGGACTGAGCTTTGACTATGGACCCATTTCCTGGGAAGGAGACCTGGAAGTCACTGGTTGACATCTATATCAGTATAGAAGGTATAAATGCACAGATAAAATGTAAGATTGATCCAAGCTGGAAGATACAGATAATATTGAAATGATAGACTGACATTTTACGACACAGAGAGTCTAAATGACAAATCTTTAAAAATGGAATTTATATAGTATACACACAAGATCCTAACCTCAAGAGTAAATGTAAACTAGAAAAGAGTCATCTAGACAACTGAGCATCTAGGAAAAGAACCACTTAATCTGATAACAAAAGTGAGGGGTCTGAAAACATCATTAAATTTGAGCTACTTGGATAGAATTTCATATTTAGACTTTAGCCAATCAAATCAAATTCCTAATACAGTGTCCAGACCTGCACTCCTTGAAGACCAAGCAAGCTACATCGGGTCCAGGAGGGAAGGCACAGAATAGAGCAAAGAAAAGCTAACTACACCAAGTGACCCATCTGAGCAAGCAGCCACGACTTACAGATCTGCTACTTATCAGCTGTGCAACTTTGGACAGCTACTTGCCTACAAAATAAGCATAATTTAGAAACTTTCTCTAAATGAAATAACTGTAAATCACAGTGTTTGTCTCTAAGTAAGCACTTGGCCAATTTGCCAAATCACTGGTATTGTTATTCTTGTGCTGAAAAAGATATCCTGCAAAGTGAACTCAGTAGCTGTCTTCAGATATTTGTCCCAGGAGGGCTGGAGGGGAACGAAAGGATTGTTCCAGCAGCCCAGCTGAGGCTGGTAGATGGACAGTATAGCCAGGCAACCTAGCATAAGGTGAAGTGCCACCAGAGGGTGACACGCCCCACCTCCTGACTTCTTAACTGCCATGTGAAATTCCTGGATAGGAAACTTGAGAAGCACTGCTCTAGAATTAATAAAGTCTTGCTCAGAGAGCAGAATGAGCTCCAGTAGTTGAAGGCAAGGTACGACCCTGCCTTCTTCCAACTCTAAGGTCTTTCTCCCATGCCATCTTCAACTTGAGGGCTGAATGTCATGAACAGGGTTCCCTGACACCTAAGATTGCAGAAAAGCTCTCCAGGATGCCACTCTCTGGAGGAATTGACTCACCCAGCCCAGGGCCTAGGGACAGGCAGTGATGGGAAAAATTCCCTCTTCTCCCAAGTGGTCACCCTGCCCCCACAGTATGCCTGAAGCATCCTTCCTACACATTCCCAACTGTGCCCTCCTGAATGCTGCTTCTCTAGCCTGGGCCATCTGCCCTATGACCTGCATACCTGAGCTGTGGCAAGCAGACAAGTGTCAGCTGCACAATATACTTTCTTCATTCAGGTCTTCAGCTCTGCCTTTACCCACCTTATAAAAGTAATTCATGTACATTGTACAAAACCTGGAAGGTACAGAAAGGTAGCTTTATCTAGAGCTAAATAATAGCCATGTTATGGGTTTACTGTATATAAAACATTTATGTTACGACATTGGGTTTATCAGATTTCGTACAATTGGCAACTTTTCTGTCATTTATAAATATCACATTGTACAAACTTTCCAATTTGTTAGATATTTTTCAGAATTTGGCTGTGGTTTTCCACTACGTGAACAGGGTGCACTTTACTGGGGAAAAAAATATTAGCTATTTAAACTAGCTCTATTATTTTTATATTATATGTAATGTTGAATTAAATGCTCATGTAGAGATTTTTATTATTTCTTTAGGATAAATTCCTAGAACAAGTTTATTTCTGGGTCAAATGGTTTAAACATTACAAATCTTAATAAAAAGTAATAAAACTACTTCCAGAAAATGGCACCAATTTACTCCTAGCTGTGAATGAGTGTCTCTGTACCACTCAACTTCAGCCAGCCACACTGGCCATCCTCTCTGTCTTATCTATGTCAATTCGATCATTGAAAGTATATCTTTATTTTATTGTGAATTATTTGATTATTAGATGGTTGGATATTTTATATACTTTCATTAGCCATTTATGTTACTTCTGCTAAATGTATGTTGACATGTTTTCCTTGTTGTTAGTGGACATTCAACGTTTTCTTACTGATTTTAAGGCATTTTTAAGGATTTTAGATATTTAAGAATTTTGTTCTCATTAAGTTTATTGGTACATTTTAGGTATACAATACAGTTACATTCATCATTGGGATCTTGTACCTTTACATGTTATATCTCGGTTCTTATTTTTCCCCACTCCCCTGCCCTCCCTTTGACTCCTCCACCCTTTCCTATTTACAAAGACTTTGTTGCCATTTTTTCTTTTTCTTATATTTTTTTCTTTTACCTTCTTTCATCTCTCGTACATTTCCCACTTCCCCTACTCCATTAGACCTTTTCTTCCCATTTCACATTATCAATTAAACATTTTGCACCTTATTTTCACTTTTAGTTTTTCACACCAGAGAAATTATTCAGTATTTACATATGTGTTTCCTATTTATTTCACTTAAGAGTGGGGCCTCACTGTCCATCCATTTTGCTATAAATGTCTCTAGTTTCTCATTCTTTATGACTGAGTAGTACTCTATTTTATAGAAAAACCACATCTTCTTTATCCAGTCCCCAGTTTATGGGCAATGGGGCTGTTTCCAAGTTTTAGCTATTACAAACTATGCCACTTATAAACATGAGTGTGCATATATCGCTGTGGTATGATTATTTTAATTCTTTTGGAAAGATACCCAGCAGAAGGATGGCTGGGTCAAATGGGACCTCTAGTCTTAGCTTTTTGAGGCATCTCCACACTGATTCCCACAGTAGTTGCACTCATCTGCACTCCCACCAAAAGTGGAGAAGGGTTTCTTTCTCCTCAAAACCCCACCAGCATTTGTTATTGGTTGATTTCTTGATAGCAACCATTCTTTCTGGGGTGAGGTGGAATCTCAGTGTTGTTTTCACCTGCATCTCTTGAACAAGTAATGTTAAACATTTTCTCCTATGTTTATTGACTGCTTTTACTTCTTTGTCTGAGAAATGTCTGTTCATTTCAGATGCCCATTTTTTAATTGGGTCTTTGTATTTGGGGGGCCTGATTTTTTTAAGTTCTTTATATATTCTCAATAGTAGTCCTTTGTCTGAGGAACAGCTGGTAAAATTTTTTCCCACATTGTAGGTTGTGTCTTAGCTCTGTTGATGGTTTCTCTTGCACTGCAAGAACTTTTTAGTACAGTGAGATCCCAGTTGTTGATTCTTTCTGCAAGTTCTCATGCTCCTGAGGATTTGTTCACAAAATTTTCTCCTATGCCAAATGTCTTTGAGAGTTCTACCTAATTTAATTTCCAGTAAGTTTAGTGTTTCTGTTTTGATATTTAGATCTTTAATCCACTTGGATATTCATTTAGTGCATGGTGAAAGATATGGGTCTAGTTTTAATCTTTGGCAAGTTGAAAGCCAGTTTTTCCAACACCATTTATTAAAGAGGCTATCTTTCCTCCAGTGAGGATGGTTGGCTCCTTTGTCAAAGATGAAGTAGCTGAGTATGTAAAGAATTATTTCTGCATCTTCTGATCTGTTCCGCTGATCCTCAGGTCTTTTTCTTTGCCAATACCATGCTGTTTTTAGTCACGGTAGCTTTGTAGTATAGTTTCAAATTGGGGATTGTGATACCCACTGCCATGTCTCTGTGGTCTAGAATTACTTCTGCTTTTCTAGGTCTCTTCTGATTCCAAATGAATTTTTGTATTGTTTTCTCTAGTTCTGTGAAATATGATGTTGGACTTCAATAGGAATTGTGTTGAATCTATATAGAAGTTTTGAAAGTATGTCCATTTTTCACTAAAGTGATTCTTCCTACTCAAGTAGAAGAGATGTCTTTCCATTTTCTTCTATCCTCTTCAATTTCTTTTTCAGAGTGCTATAGTTCTCAATGTAGAGGTCTTCTGTTTCCTGTGTTAGATTGATTCCTAGATATTTCATTGTTTTGGATGCTACTGTGTAAGGGATTGTTTCCCTAATTTCTCTCTCAGTGAGTCTCTTATTTGTTTACAAGAAGGCTATTGATTTTTGAGTGTTGACTTTGAATCCATCTACTCTACTGAATCTGTCAATTAAGTCTAGCAGTCTGTTGGCTGGGATTTTTGGTCTTCCCTGTAGAATATCATATCATTAGCAAAGAGTGATAGTTGAACTTCTTCCTTTCCTATTTTACTCCTTTTATTTCTTTCTCTTATCTAATTGCTGTGGCTAATGTTTCTAGAACTATACTGAACAGGAAAGGTGATAGTGGGCATCGTTGTCCAGTTCCTCATTTTAACATGAAGGTTTTCGGTTTTTTGGGGTTTGTTTTTCTCTTTCTCATTGAGTTTATTGGTACATTTTAGGTATACAGTACAGTTACATTCATCATTGGGATATTGTACCTTTAGATGACAGGTCTTAGTTCTCATTTTTCCCCTTGTCCCTGCCCTCCCTTCATCCCCTCCTTTCCTCCCCATTTACATACACTTTATTTCCATTTTCATTTTCTCATATATTTTTCCCTTATTACCTTTCCCCTACTCTTCCCACTTGCCCAACACCTTTAGCCCTTTTCTTCCTATTTCACATTATCAGTTATCTCATTAAGATCTTATATACTATTATAGTTTTTCACACCAGAGAAACTATTCAGTATTTACACATGTATGACTTATTTATTTCACTTAGGAGTATGCCCTCAATATGTATCCATTTTCCTATGAATGAATCTAATTTCTCATTCTTTATGGCTGAGTAGTAGTCCATTTTATAGAAGAACTACATCTTCTTTATCCAGTCTCCACCTGATGGCCAATTTTTAGCTATTACAAACTGTGGTGCTATAAACATGGGTGAACATATATCACTGTGGGATGATTCTTTTGGAAAGATACCCAGCAGAAGGATAGCTGGGTCAAATGGAACCTCTAGTCCCAGCTTTTTGAGGTATCTCCATATTGATTTCCACAGTGGTTGCACCAGTCTGCATTCCCACCAACAATGGAGAAGGGTTCCTTTTTCCACACAACCCCGCCAACATTTGTTATTGGTTGATTTCTTCATAGCAGCCATTCTTTGTGGGGTGAGGTGGAATCTTGTCATGCGCCATTATTTCCGGGTTCTTCATGCCCTGCATGAATCCCGGATGCGAGTCCGCCAGTGACGGCGGTTCACGCCTGCGCAGAAGAGGCGCTTGGCTCATCAGAATGACGCAGGCCGGCATTGACCAATAGAAATGGGCCACGTCACCCGAGAGGCTATAAAACGCAGGCTCGCGTCCGGCTCGGGGTCTTTCCGCCATCTTGAAGAATGTAGAAGAACCTCCAATAAAGCGTGCATCAGAAGAATCCTGAGTGTTGCATGCTCCTTGCTGGCGAGGTGCGCGTGACAAGTGGTGCCGAAACCCGGGAAGCGACGACCATCATCGCCGGCATCAGCGGAGACCCCTGACTTCAGGAGGATTCAGAACTGAGACGCAGGAGGGGAGGATCCACCAACTTTCCGAGAGGTACGCTGTCTGGTGTGGGCGGGTGTTTTAATTTGTTTACTCCAACAGGTTTAACTTTGTCGGTCGCCTACTTTCGTAGATAAGGGAGAAATGGGGAATTCTACTTCACAATCACTGGTTTATGCTTTACAAAGCCTTTTGAAGGAAAGGGAGTTAAAAATATCAGAGCAGGTTTTAAGGAGGTTTTTAAAGGAAGTGGATCGAGCGGCGCCCTGGTTCAGCGGTACCGGGTCACTCACGATCCCATCCTGGGAAAAATTAGGAAAAGACCTCCAGCGAGAGAAAGATAAGAATACCTTAAGACCGGGGGTTTTACCAGTGTGGAAGATGATTAGAGCCTGTTTGGAGAATAAACGCTGCAATGATAAGGTGCGGGAGGGACAAAAATTGTTCAGGGAGCATCAAGACAGTGTATCAGAAACGGAGAGCGAAGAAAGAAGTAAGTCTAGACAAAAACGGAGAACAACGGGAGCTCAAGAAGAAGGGAGCCGCAAAAGAAAAAGAAGGCCTAAGTATATAGAGAAGGTATGTGGAAATCATATAAAAAGGTTTACATTTACAGTCAAGAAGAGCTTTCATTCCTTTAACCCTAATTCTACAAGAGATCTCTGTTAATTTTGATCTGCAAAAATTTTGACTAGTCATAACAAAGATTTTATAATTGGCCAAAACCATCTGAGTGCACTCGTTAAAATTGTCTTATATGTTTGTCTGTCTTAAGTGTTATATGTTTGTCTGTCTTAAATGTTCAAAGATGTTTGTATGTTCTTGATCAGAATGACGTCAAATGCAAGTAGATTGTTGATTTCTACAACCTGGCTTTATAGGATCAAATAAAAAATTTAAAAGATATTTAAATACAACCTTCAAGTTTGGATATGCTCCTGTTGGTGAATAAAGAAGCAGCTGCTCAGAAAGTTTATTCTGATCTTTGTTCACTAATGGGAGCCACCAAAATAATTTTTTATAGCCTTATAAAAAGATACATCTTGTTAAATATGTTGTTGGGAATATTGTTGGTTATCAAAGGTCTGAATTATAAATATGTTTCTGATGGTTATTTTCTGTTAAAAAAAAAAGGGGGGGGGAAGATCCTGTTGATACAAAGCCACATTACAGGATATAAGAATTCATTATAATTATTATTGCTATTTTTCTGGTATACAAAATGTATTTATATTGTTTGACCATGCAGGTTTTCCAGCATATTGTTTATGACAATAACCCTTTGGTCCAGGTATTCTCTCTTCTCTTCTGCTCCACCTACTTATGGTTAGTTCTTTTCACCACCAACAACAGGACCATCAACATCACCACAACACTTCAATGGTCTGCGCAACATCACCTTCGCACCCACTCCAGTTTGCGTGTGGCCACCATTTCTTTGGCTTGTGGCTAATGTGACTCTCTCACAGACTATGGAACTGAATTGTGCCAATGATACTTGTTGGTACGCATCCTGCTGGGACGCTACCAAATTTCCTCATGCTGTGGTCGTTCGAATGCCTCGATTCATTCCTGTGCCAACGGAAGTGACGAATCCCTTGAGTATTGTAAGATCTAAGAGAGACTTTGGGATTACGGCAGCAATAGTATCGGCGATAACTATTGCAGCCGCTGGTGCGACCGCAGCCGCCGTCTCTCTTTCCACGTCAGTACAAACCGCAACCGCTTTGAATAATTTGTCAGCCAATGTAGCCTCTGCGCTCGATATGCAAACCTCTGTTAATGCTCATTTGAAGGGAGGGTTAATGATTGTTAATCAAAGGGTTGATTTAGTGCAAGAGCAACTTGATGTGTTATGGCAATTGGCCCAAATAGGATGTATGTGGAGGATGCCAGGACTCTGTGTTACACCTGTACAATATCATAATATGTCAAAAGCTGCGAATCTATCTAGGGAACTCTCTATGTATTTGACATCAAATTGGACGGGACGTTTTGATCACTTGGTTAGACAATTGAGAGTAGCCATTGCTCATGTTAATTCTACCCGAGTAGACATTGTTTTTGCACAAGGTATATCTGATTGGATTGCAAGTGCTGTATCTATTCTGAAGGAGTGGGCTGGAATGGGATCAATGATTGCTTTGTTGGCTTTGGCAGTGTTTTTGGGATTTTGGTGGTTATGTAAGCTGAGACGACAGAGACAAAATGATAATATCATGTTGATGCAAGCTTTTGCTGCCCTTGAAGCCGGATACTCGCCTGCTGTTTGGTTGGCCAATTTACAATAGCTTGAACGTTGGTCATTATCTGCCTATGCCTTGCTCATTCGGGAGCCATAAATATCTGCATCTCTCTACCTCCTTGGACATGGCCTCTGCACTCTGTGGATTAGTCCATTGCACCAGAATCAGGCATGTCTTTTTACAATCTTGTTGATCAGCCTTTGCACCGCTCAGAGGTTCTCCTCATTGCACGAGCTAAGGTGATCCAACAGTTGCTCACATGGAATACCTGCTTCGACCACCTTCCGGCCGGGGTGGTTGACAGGCTCCTCCTGAGCTCTAGTTATTTTAAGGAAGGGGGGGATGTCATGCGCCATTATTTCCGGGTTCTTCATGCCCTGCATGAATCCCGGATGCGAGTCCACCGGTGACGGCGGTTCACGCCTGCGCAGAAGAGGCGCTTGGCTCATCAGAATGACGCAGGCCGGCATTGACCAATAGAAATGGGCCACGTCACCCGAGAGGCTATAAAAGGCAGGCTCGAGTCCGGCTCGGGGTCTTTCCGCCATCTTGAAGAATGTAGAAGAACCTCCAATAAAGCGTGCATCAGAAGAATCCTGAGTGTTGCGTGCTCCTTGCTGGCGAGGTGCGCGTGACAGAATCTCAGTGTTGTTTTCATCTGTATCTCTCAAATGATCAGTGATGTGGAACATTTTTCATATATTTACTTGCTGCTTTTACTTATTTGAGGTTTTCAGTTTTTGACCATTTAGTATGATTTTGGCTGTTGGTTTTTCATAGCTAGCCTTTATCAAGTTGAAATAAAGACCATCTATTCCAATTTTCTGCAGGTTTTTTATCATGAGTGGGTGTTGAATTTTGTCAAATGTTTCTTCTGCATCTATTCAGAGGATCACATGATTTTTGTCCTTGATTCTATCAACATAGTGTATTATATTTATTGATGTACATATGTTGAACCATCCTTGCATCCCTGGAATAAATCTGACTTGGTCAGGGTGTATAATCTTCTTGATGACCCTCTGTATTCTGTTTGCCAGTATCTTATTGAGGATCTTTGCATCTATGCTCATTAGGGAGATTGGCCTGTAGTTCTCTTTTTTGTCTTTCCCTGATTTTAGAATCAAAGTAACACTTGCTTCCAGGAATGAATTTGGAAGTATTGCTTCCCTTTCAATCTCACTGGAGAGTTTAAAGAGTAGATAATAGTTATTCTCTAAATGTCTTGTAGAATTCAGCAGTGAAGCCATCAGGACCTGGGCTCTTCTTTGTTGATAATGTTTTAATTACATTTTCAATTTCACTGAATGTAATTGGGGTGTCTAGACTTTTTATATCTTCTTTGTTCAACTTTTGAAGTTCATATGTATCTAGCAATCTGTCCATCTCTTCTGCATTTTCCATTTTATTAAAGTACAGGTTTTGAAGTAAGTATTGATGATTCTCTGGCTTTCTCCTGGATCTGTTGTGACTTCACCTTCACCTTCACCATTCCTAATTGCATGAATTTGAGCCTTTTATTTCCTTTTTTTGATAAGGTTGGCTAAGGGTTTATCGATTTAAAAAAAACCCAACTCTTCAATTCACTAATTTTTATATAGTTCTCTTAGTTTCTATTGCATTAATTTCTGCACCAACACTTATAATTTCCTCCCTTGTACAAGCTTTCAGTTTGTCTTGCTCTTCTTTTTCTAGAAGCTTAAGGTTAAACATTAGGTTGTTTATTTGAGCTCACTCTGATTTCCTAGAATGGGCATTTACTGTTATGAATATCCCTCAAAGAACTGCTTTTATTGTGTCCCATAGATTTCTGTGTATTTTATTGGCATTATCATTTAATTGTAGAAACTGTCTAATTTCTTCTTTAATTTTCTCTGTGATCCATTGGTTGTTCAGGATGGTGTCATTCAATTTCCATGTGTTTGTGGAGTTCTTGCAGTTTTTTATGCTATTGATCTTCAGTTTAATTGCACTGTGGTCTGATAATATACAGGGGTATTATTTTGCATTTACTTAAACATGTTCTATGAGCTAGCATGTGGTCTATTGTTGAAAATGACCCATGTGCAGCCAAAAAGAATGCATATTCTGATTGTGTGGGGTGGAACACTCTGCAGATATCTAAAGTCCATTTGTTCAAAACCTTGATTCAGTTCTAGTATTTTTTTGTTGATTTTTTGTCTAGATGAACAGTCTATTTGTGACAGTGGGGTATTGAAGTCCCCCACTACAATTGTATTGGTGCTTATTTGGTTTTTCATGTCCATTAATATTTGTTTTGTATACTTGGGTGCATTAGTATTTGGTGCATAAATATTTATGATTGTCATCTCTTTCTCTTGTATTGTTCCCTTTACAAGGATATAGTGGCCTTCTTTGTCTCTCTTAATTAGTTTTTGTTTGAAATCTACTTTGTCTGCAAATAAGATAACTACCCCCACTTTTTTTCTGGGCTCCTGTTGCATGGGGAACTGTTTTTCATCCTTTTACTTTCAGTCTATGAATTTCTTTGTGAACTAAGTGGGTTTCTTGTATGCAGCATATTGTTGTATTTTGCTTCTTTTTATTTTATTTATTTATTTATTTTTATTTTTGGTACTGGGGATTGAACACAGGACCTTGTGCTTGTGAGGCAGGTGACAGAACCACTGAGCTAAATCCCTGGCCCAGATTTTGCTTCTTAATCCATTCTTCCACTCTATTTCTTTTTATTGGTGAATTGAAGTCATTAATATTGGTGGTTATAACTGAGCCTGCAGACTCTGCTGTGCCCCTGCAGGGCTCTGAACCCAATCTGAATGAATATGTGGGACATAGAATGAATGAGTGGATTTTCTTTCCTTCACACCCCCACTTGTAGTCTAGATTCCTGGGATATGACTTATCCTTGTCATGTTATATTTCTGTTGTTGGCTCTTTTATTTTTTATTTCTGCCCCTCTCCCTTTGATTTCTTGCCTTGCCTGGTAGATTTGCTCTATGGAGTTATGACCTTCACTGTCTTTTTCAAGGATATTATTTAGAATTTGGAATGCTGGTTTGGCATTCATGAAATTTCTCAGGTATTCTGTCATGGAAGTATCTTATTTGCCCATCAATATTTTTAATTTATTAGAAACAGAATGCTCATCAATTTTTAAAGATAGTTTTGCAGGATATATCAGTCTAGGTTGGAGGTTGTTTTCTTTTAGGGCTTGAACTATCTCGCTATAGGCTCTCCTTGACTTCAGTGTTCATGTGGAAAAGTCTGCTGTGATTCTGCTGGGCTTTCCTTTGTATGCAATTTGTTTCTTTTCTCTAACTGCTTGTAATATTTTGTTCTTCTGTTGGGTTTCCGGTACCTTGATTATTATGTGTCTAGGTGTAAATTTTTTTATCATGACTAGTTGGAGTCCTATATGCCTCACTTATCTGTATGTCAAATTCTTTCACTCTGTTCGGGAAGTTTTCTGTCATTAATTCTGTGAATAGTTTTTGTGTGTGTGTCATTTGTACTTTCTCCTGCTACTTCAGGGACTCCTATTAGTCTTATATTATTCTTTTTTGTGTCATCTATGAGCTGCTGTATCAATTTCTCATGGTCCCTTACTATTTTTAAGAGATCTCTCTTTTCATGGTCAAAAACCTCAATCCTGTCTTCTATATCTGATATTCTGTGTTCACATTCATTCATTCTGCTGCAAATACTTTCAATAGAGTTTTTAATCTGAATATCTGTTTGAATCTGTTTCATGGATTCCATTTCTTTCCTATGTTGTATATTCATGGTTTCCATTTCTTTCCTATGCTAGGCATTCATGGCTTCCATCATGGTCCTGAGCTCATATATTTTTAAAAATCTGTTTCTGTTCTAGAATCTCTAATCATGTCTTTCATTCTGCTCACCATCTCTGTAGTTACCTGGGAAATTATTTCTGTTTTGAATTTTCTAGAGCCTTGTTCATCTGTTTTGTTACTTCCTATGCCATCAGTTCAGGGTGTCCAGGTGATTATCAGATTTTTCTACCTCATTTTCCCAAGAATTTGCCTTTGGTGAGCTGGTAGTCTGGTTTTGTGCCTTCCTTAGGTGTCTCCTCATTTCTGTTTTTGGTGTTGGTCCTGCTTTTGGTTTAAGTCCTGGGTTGATGTTTCAATATTGCTTATTGTAAGTATCTTTGTTTCTTGTATTTAGAACCCTTATGGTAGCTTCTCAGAGGTGTCTTCCAGATATAGCTGGTCTTTAGGTTTTGAGTCTCTAATGACTCTTAGGCAATCTCATTTGCAATATACCAGGATCAATCCCAACACCTTAGCCCAAGTGGTACAATCAGCAACAATAATAGCATCAATTACAGTTTAGAAAATGACAATTTTTGGTAGTTACTGATTAACCCAAAATATGTTTATAGTGAATAAATTATTCAATATAGTAACTTTACCCTTCAGGATGGGGACTTAGAAGGAGTTGGGGAGGGAAGAATAGCCAGGTAGAATAGGGAAAAATTAGAAGTGAGGTCAGAGGACACAAGAAGATCACGAAAACTCTAGGAAGCTGTTGAAAACAAGAGAAGAAGACAGAATGAAAGAATAAACACAAGAACAGAACAACATAACAGCAATATGAAGGCTAGAAACTATATTCACTTTCCTTTAAAACAATGAAAATTAAGAGAAGGAAAAAAGAGAAGAAAAGACAAAGGAAAAAATAAATTCGAATTAAGACAGGAACAGGAACAAAAAGGGAGAGAAATGAAGAACAAGGTGGGAGAGAGAGTGAGAAAGAGAGAGAAAAAGAAAAGAAAAAATTTGAAGAGAAGAGAAAAATAAACATTTTAAAATTATTAAAAATAAGAGAAAAATTACTTTGAACATAAAAAGTAAAAATAAAGGGCCTCCTTCAGCATATGTGTCTGCTGTCACCATAGACAGCATGGGCAGAAATGTGCAAATTTAAGTCAATTAGTCTCAGCAAGCCAGCATCTATCCTCTGAGATTCAGACTGATTTCTGGCTGCAAGGCCCAAGTTGAGTTTTCTGACCTCCTTCTGGGTTAAACCCTGCAAGGTTCTACTGCAGGTTCCAGCTTCCCTTCCCCTGAAGATAGTTCAGGTTCCATTGGGAGGTGGTGATCCCTCCAACTTACCAACTATGGTTGTCTGGTGTGTCTTTATTGCAGAGGTTTTTTTCACTTTTCCAGTGGGCTTCAGTTTTCATCAAGGAGCCTCAGAAAGGCCATCTTTCTCTTGTTTACTTCTGCTCTATCTTCTGGAGCTCAGAACAATGGCCTTTTTGACCCACTGCCCCTCGGTGGTATGGATCCAGGTGTTGGCATGGCCCAGTGGCCATGGGTAGAGAGTGTGCTGGCTCCCACATGACTCAGCTCCTCTGCTGCTCTGCACCCAAGGGGTAGTGTTACTAAGAAGGCTATGATGCTTGACTCCTTTACAAATTTTAGATATCTAAGGATACCTAAGGATTTAAACTCTTGGTCTGTCATATGTGAACTTTTCTCTAGTACACTTGTTTTTTATTTTAACTTAACATATTCTTTTAATTAGCAAGGATTTTCATTTTAATATAGTCAAGTCTATTAATCTTTGTCACATTCTCTTTGATGTGCTTTGAAAAATCCTCTCCATCCAAAGATAAGTATTGTTTTCCCTCTGATTTTTAATGTTTTTTCCATATGTAATTATTTAATGAACATAAAATTGATCTTGGCCCCTTATGAGAAACTGAACTCTATCTAACTCATCCTTTCTAAGTAGTAACCTACCTAGTGTCCCAGCCTCACTTACAGAATAACCCACTGTATGTGAAAACTACCTTTTGCCAAATACTAAATTAGTATAAAGTGTTGGAACTGTCTTTCAGTGGTTTTTCTTGTTTGTTTGTTTGTTTGTTGATCTTCATGGCTTGAGTTAATATTTCCCCATAACTTACCTGGTAGAACAAGCGCAATCACCATGCACTTTCAAAAGTTTATATTTTTCTACCATTTTGTTATTTGAATCACTTAATCAAGTTCCATAAATACCTGGATATAATTTTGATTGGAAATACACTTTGGTTTTACATTAATTACAGGGAAAGTTGCACCTTTATATTATTGGATTTTTTTCCATTTAGAAATATGGCATAACTTTCCATTTAGTTAAATGTAAAATTTTTAGTTGTCATACCAAATCTGCACATTTCTTAAATTCATTCCGAGATATTTTGTAACATATAATTAATATGTTCTTTTCTTGCCTTATGTTTGCAAGCTAGTGGTTGCCAACATATAGAACACCTATTGGTTAATATTTTTATGCCATGATTAGCCAAGTTAGTAAAAATTCTTTTAAGTATTTTCAATTTATTCTCTTGGATCTTTAAAGGTAGACAACCAAAACATTCACAAATAATGATAGTTTTTATCTGCCTTTTTGTAACTATATTCTTTCTTACATTTTTCTTGTCTTATTGCATTATCTAAAACTGACAGATCTATGCTAAAGTGGGAAAATAGAGTCTCATCCCTCATTCTTGAGTTTCATAGGGGTCACTGGACTGTTTTATCCTACTGTCTGATGTTATATTTTAAGTGGTTCAGTTTGGGTTGTTGTTCTTAGAACTGATGCTTGGACCCAGGGCCTTCTCACTGAGCTATGTCACCAATCCTTTTCATTTTTTCCTTTTGAGACAGGATCTCACTAAGTTACTAAGTTGCCCAAGCTGGGCTCAATCTGAACACCCCCCTGCCTCAGCCTCCCAAGGTTTATAAAGCAGAATATTCACCAAGTTAAGAAAGAATGTCTGTCTATTCCTAATCTGTTGAAAACAATTTTAATCATGAATGGACTATGCTAGAAGTTTATCAAATTGAGTATATTTTCTATCCTTAGGCCTACAAACACAATTAATCATATGAATAGTATCCTATGTCAAGCCAGCATTTAATTTCTGACATAAATCCTTATTAGAAACAAGGTGTGATATTCTTTCCATTTCCCACTGCATATAACTCAGCAGTATTTTATTCATCATTTTATATAACCATATGCATAAGTGAGATTGGTAATTTTCATACTATTTTTGTCAAGACTCATAAAAGAAATATGCTACCTTTGCAAAATGAATTGGAAAGGATTTTCATTCTGTGTTTGGATATTTATATATGAAAATTATCTGTTCCCTGAGAGTTGAAAAGAACTTGCCACAAAAATTTTCTATGTCTTGGATCCATGTTTTCTTCTTCTGGAGTTAATTCTTTGACAATGCTTAACCTTTATTCTGGGGTCTAGGGATATAGCTCAATGGCACCACACCTGCCTGGCAAGTACAACATCCTTAGTTCAATCCCCAGTAATACGTTAATAAATAAATTAACTAACTAACTTTATTCCAATGACTGCAATCTGGTTGCACTTTTGCTACTGTTTTCTTTCTTTTTAATTAATATATTGCAATTCACATATAATAATTGTACATATTTATGGGACATGATGTAGATTTTCAATACATGTGGACAAAATAATTTTACCAATCTTTATTTTCCCAGACAGTAATCAAATTTATCAAATGCAATCATAATCATATTCATTTTCATGTTTAGACTTTGATAACTTCATAGATAAGTCCATATCTCTTTTACATTTTTCTTTTTTATTTGATGTTTTGGATGTCTTCTTTTTCTCAAAAAGCTCACCTATGGGTATGTAATCCAATTGGACAGTTTCCTGTTTCCTAACACATTTATTTCTGCATCTATCATTTTACTTCCTTGCTTTTCTTACTCTGAATTGCACTTACAGTTGCGTCCCTTTTTAACTTTTTATGTATTTCACACATTGATTTTCATTTTTTTCACTCCAAGGACACAAGGCTGCTGTGGATGTGATCTCAGCCAAAGGACAACATTGCAACCAATGACAGCTACAAGACAAACTACCCAAGGTCCGCTCCCCAGACCAGTCCTCACTCACAGCCACAGAGGACTCTGCCTGGGGCTGGCAGGTATGAGCACTCTTCTCTTCTGAAAAAAATAAAGCAAAGACAAAATGTTCTTTTCAAGAAGGCCCCAAATAAAAATCTTAAAGAAAGACTCTGCTTATAGAAACCCTCAGGCAGGAGTCTGGTCCCCATCTTCACCAGCAAGGGTGTTTTGGGGGTGTTGGGACCATTTCTCCTACCCACTCAGATGCAGGCACAGATTCAGTGTGAAGAACCAAAACTCACAGAGGGCTCTCACCTTCAGACAATGTGGCCTCTGAGCCATCAGCCACAGCCACCCCAAACTTGCCAAGATCAGCTGCTTGCTTGCCACTATTCCTGGTGGACACACTGGCACAGTGCCCAGTCATCCCAGGATGTAATGCTGTGTTCAACAGAGCACTAGCAAGATCCCCTCTGGGATGCTGTCCAGCCCCACAGTGTCCTCCCACCCATCCAAGCTCTGTGCTGCTCCTTCTACCTCTATCCACTGCTGACACAATGAGCATCAGCCACCTGGTTCCATGATCTAAGAAGAGGAGAGGAAATCTGGGCCTGGCTGGGAAACAGATGTCCCCTTGGAGCTGAAGAGGAAGAGCCCTCTGAGGCCTTTGTGCCACCCACATCCACACCACAACTGGTGCCTTATGCTTTCACACGACATTCTGCATGCCACGTGACACTGTCCACCAATGCCCTACCCTGGCCAGCTCAATCACCTCTTAAAAACAATGACACTAAAAAACAAGGTTATTTCAAGTGGCTCAGAGGCTGAAAAGCCTTGGCTGTTTCATGGCAGACAATAGAAGAAAAGACTGCACACAGATAGAAAAGAAAACGATTAAATCACAGGCGTGACATTAAATCAATAGAAGCAGCACAAGATCAATACTACTTTGCTCCGAGTAACCATGGTAGGCTTTTGCATATTTTCAGATTGAAATTATTATTTTCAGATTGGAGTTGTACAAAGGGAGGTTTGGCGGACAACATTGGGAGGGAGCTTCTATTTTTTAAATGTCTGATTAGATTCTTCAAGTGCAATTCTATTTTACTTCCTTGACTCAGCACTATAGTCAATCGGCTTTAGCCCGGTGCACAGAGACCCAAGGGCACAGGGCAATTGCCAGACAGAAGTTACTCCCCATTCACAGAGAGGAAATCACATAACTGCTGCAGGCCACTGTGGTGACCGGGCACTGGGCCCCAGATCATGCTAACAGCTCCTTTGGGGCAGTTATATGCTTGGCTTAACAGCTGTATGGACCAGGAGTCCCAGGACAGCTTCCACAGTAGGACAGCAGCCAACCCACCAATCTGTTCCCCTGTGGGGGAGGAGTCAGTAAAGAGGGAAATCCAAGTAGAGACAAGGCCACTTAGCTCTGGTGGGGATGCCACTGTGACAGCAGATGAACTACATTCTGCCAGCTCCCCAGGCCTCTGTCTTTTTCATCCAAAATGAGGCTGTGAGAGCAGGTGACCTTAACATCGTGTTTAACCTCCAAAACTTCATTCTCTAAAAATGAGACTAAAATCTGTGGGACTCATTTTTCTAGGGTGAGAAGCTAAGCAAGGGAACCAAAAGAACCTAGAGGCTTTTCAAGCACTCTGGACAAATGCTACCTAAACAGTGTTAAACACACCTAAACTGAGTGCTTTATCCATAAAGAAAATACACATCACTCTGATTATATCCTGTCATCGATCCTTGCACGGAACCCAGGCAGGATATGGCTGTGGGTCTGCATTGTTATTAATAGGAAGGCTGAATTTTTCAGGACAAAAATAACATTATCTTCTGAACTAAGGAAATGTGAGGCTGTAAATAAAATATTTGCAATTGCTAGCAGAGAGGAGAGTGTATGCAGCATGGCTCTCCAAAACATCTCACTCCTTGGGACTCAGCAATGGATCTCAGCAGAAGGTCTTGGATCTCTACCTGGGGTTAAAATGCTGTAGCTTGACAGCAGGGCTGATTGTCTAGAAATGCTGAGATGGAGTGACGTGTGCCGGGCTGCAAATGGGGGCTGTATGGAGTGGGAACAGGCACTGGAACCTGGCAGGGATGTCCCCACCCCCAAGCTCAGGGACAACACCCATCTTCTATCAGTAGCTGCTGTCACTCCACCCAAAGGACACAAGGACACCAGAGGCAGAAAGACAAGAGTGTAGACCTGGGTCCCACAGCCCCATTCCAGCCCCTTTTTAAAGTTCCAAGCTCATTTTCCTGTTTAGGGTATGTTATGTGCTGAATTGCACATCCCCATCAAATTCATATGTTGATGACCTTAACCACCAGACCCCCAAATGCAGCTGTATTTAGAGATATAGTCATTAAAGCAGTGACTGAGTTAAGGTCATCAGAGTGAGCGCTGCATGCAATCTGACTGGTGTCTGTATAAGAAGAAAGGACTCAGACACACACAGGCACCCACAAGTCTGGACACAGACACAGCCCCGCAACACCTTGACCTTGTACATCAGCCTCCCTCACAGGAGGAGATACTTTCTACCTTGTCAGTGGTGTTTGTCACTGCCACCTTAGCAAACTGATACAGGACAAGTGACTGAGAAAACGTTCATGGGGACACATGGTGGGTAAGCTCACCTGGTGGTGTCTAAGGTGACCTGCCCCAGCCTAAAGAGAAGCAAGCTCTTTCACCCAATGAGTGCAAAGTGGAATACAGAATGAGGGGGTGAATGAGAGTATGAAACCTTCTGTGAGTGGGGACCAGGAAGCAGGTTCTACTCTGGGGGAGATAAGAGCCTTTTCCACAAGGCCCAACTGGTAAATGTCTCACCCCATGAACTGAGGGGCCTCTGTTACAGCCCTCTAACTGCACAGATAGCAGGAAAGGAAGGGGCGTGGCTGTGTTCCAGGAAGACTCTAGTTAGGGACACTGAAATTCAAATTCTCATCATGTCACATGTCCTGGAATGTCATTTCTCGTTTGATTTATTTTGGGGGAGCAGGACATTAAAATTGTACTCTGAAATTATCTCTGGCCACAACAATAAAATTTAACAAATATTCACTAAACAATCTTACTCCTGTCATCAGCTGTACAATACATACAGTATCATAGAACTGGCCACTAGGTTGACTTTTTCTTTTTTTCTTTTTTTTTTTTTTTGTCAACCACTTAAAACCACACAGGTGCCCTGGCAGATGGGGTCCTCCCTCCACAATGCTTAGACCTCTGTTCAACATGTGTGTGGGCAAACACCATAAAGGCGACAGAATCCTGTCAAAGAAGGGAAAGCAAATTCTACTCTTCATTTCCAGATTCTGCCAACACCCCAGACTTGCACAGGTCCTAATACTGGCTGTGGTAGATTCTATTGATGCCTCAGAGAAGAAACCACCCCAAGCCCAGGATACCGCCCTGTGGCTAACATGGTTCAGAATAAATTCCATTGTTTTGCTAATATTGTTTTGTTACTAAGACTTTAGAGGTTTCGTTATGTGGCCTGACCTCATCTGACCTGGCTTATACAGTCTCTTATATTCCTTCAACTTTAGAAACTGTTGATCATCCATCAGACACAACCTCCCATTCTCCCAGAGAGAGATGACAGTGGGGTATTT
The DNA here is from genome assembly GCF_012274545.1 of Fukomys damarensis. NCBI lineage: Eukaryota > Metazoa > Chordata > Mammalia > Rodentia > Bathyergidae > Fukomys > Fukomys damarensis. The sequence goes on from NW_022900928.1 coordinate 85,259,217, forward strand.
TGTTGAATTCTTCTCTTTCTTTTCTCTGCAAATTTGGATGATGTCCTTTGGGGTTTTTTTCCCTTCAACTTTAAAGGCATCCCTTGCCTTTGCACTGTGCAACTCTGGGAGGCAGGAAATCAATCTTTCCCTCCCTCTGTGCTTTCTCCTCTACCACTTGATTTTTATCAATTAGCATTTCATTTTTGCATTGTCAGAAATTCTCTCCTGGATCCATAATCAAGTATTCTGGGCTTTATTCCTAAGGTGATCCAAAAAGAAAAATTAAAATGTTTTAAATAACAAGTGCCTTTGTGTTATTATGACTATATAACAATCACTCCCTGCAGGGCTGTGATAGTGTGGTACAGCAGAATCTTCTCTGAGGGTCACGTGCCAAGATTTACTGCCCCTCCAGAAACACAGCACAGAGAATGAATGGATTCTCTCTTTGTGTGCCCTCCTACATAGTCTGTTCGTTCTACCTGCAGCTTGGCTTTCTTGTGTAGTTTTGTGCTTTTCCTGGGCATTTTTAGCCTTGCCCAATGTGCATGCTCCTTCCCACAGCTACATAGATTTGGTTCACACAGCAAGAGGCACAGGCTCAGAAGATCAGACATGATCCTCTAGGCCAGAAGGTCAAGAATCTGGTGATTAATATTGCCCAGGAGGGCTTTGAAACCACAGATGCCCAGTCCAACCAATGCCAATCAGATCTGACTTCCTGGGTTGGGACCAGGTCTTTGTCTCTTTGAAGTTTCACCAAATTGAGAGAAACTGGTTGAAACCAATCACAGCTATTCTGTTTCCTTCTGCCAGATGCTCACCTTCCCAGCCTGTTTTCCAGGCAGAGGTGGGCATGTGACCCACCTGTGATGAGAAAGACAAAGGGAATGTGTGCTAGAAAGTCCTGGAAGAGTTTTCCTTTTGTAACGAAAGGAAAGCCCTTCCCCTCCCACCTCCATGGGTGAAGTCAGTGAGAGTACTTTGTGCCTAGAACTGAAACAACCACAGACATGAGGTGATGGAACTGGGGAGGGGAGAGAAGCTGGGATTGTGAGGACACCTTTGAGCTTCTCAGCCAATTCACATGACCCATCCCTGGAGTTTCTGCTAAGTAAACACTAAATACACTGAGTGTTTAAGACATTTTGGAGCAATGTCCTGCAGATTTGGAGCTACTTGCAGATTCTCCTATCAACAGATCATTCTATCTTAGAGAAAGCTTATTTCTTTAACTCCATACCATTATTTCCTTCTTTTTCAATCTATGTCATACTCCAGTTTTGATCTCTAGGATCTTAAAATCCCCTGACTTCTTGCTCTGATTGAGCTCTTGTGCTTTCCAAGACTTCACAACATCATGTGTCCCCACCAACTCCTAACTTAGTGCCTGTCTTGTTTCACTCACTGTTCTTCACTGACTTTCTGCAATACTTCCTCAAGTAAATTTTCAGAAAGGCTTCTTTTACCTTGTCTTTATGCCTAAATTGCACCTGACCTTGGTATGGTAGCTTATGAAAACACACTGATGTTAGTCTGATTTTCATTCCTTTGTAGGTGGCCTGACTTTCCCTTCTTGTGCACCCTTAGGTGTTTCTCTTTATCCTTAGTGTCCTGAAACTCCACCAAGATTCAAAAGGTGATTTAAAAATACAATGAATATTTACATGTTAGAAATCATTACAGTAAAAGACACATTGCCATTAATCCCCTCCAAAAGACTCTTCACTTCAAACACATTTACCCCATCATTATTGCCACTTTCTGAAACAGTTCTGGGCATCTTCCTTCATGCGTGTCTTTAGAAGTCATGATCAAAAACACGGTGCATGCTGTTGCTGAGTGCCGTCCCAAGAAAAGCAGACTCATGGAAGCATTGCAGTGTGTCCTCGTCCTCCTTATTCACCAGGTCAAATAGTGTGTGACTACTAGCTCTTCCCCAGAATCAAAATGACTATGAAAGGTGAACATTTTGAATCAATTCAGGACATCAAGGTAGCCATCACAATACAACTAAAAACATTCACAGAAGAAAACTTCCAGAACAGCCTCAGAAAGTGGTAAGAAGGATGGGATGTGTTTGAAGTGATGAGAAGTATTTTGAAGGGGATGAATGGCAACCTGTGTTTTACTGTAATCAATTTTTTAAGTTTAAACATTCACTGTATTTTTTAATCACACATCATATTTAAGCTTTTTTTATTAATCATGCTGGATACTTTGATCCCTGTTATTTAAGAAATTTTGTGCTTCTTTGAGGGTTTTTAAGTTTTCATATATAATTTTTGGAATTTTCTCCCTTCATTTCTCCTCAAAAAATATTTTAGTTGTATTTTTTTAATCCTCTGTATATTTTTTCATTTTTATCATACTTTCCATTTTGCTCTGCATTCTGGAAGTTTTCTCAACTCCTCTCAGTTATGGTATAATCGTTTTGTCTTTGTTTCTGAATAATCTTTCTCATGTTTTCATAAAATCTGTTCATATTTTTTTCCAGCTTTAATTGAGTTTATTGGTACATTTTAGGGATACAGTACAGTTACATTCATTGTTGGGATCTTGTACCTCTACATGACAGGTCTTGATCCTCATTTTTTCCCCTTACCCCTGCCCTCCCTTCACCCCCTCCACCCCTCCCCATTCTGTTCATATTTTTAAATGCACTCTTTACTTGACTGATTGATACTCCAAGATGTATTGTTTTGAAATTAATTTCTGTTTCTGAATTAGCTCTTTTCTTGTCTCCTTCTTACTATGATCTTTCTCTGTTGTGAGGCTGGCATCCTCTGCCTGCTGTGTCACTGACACGTTACACAACAGCTGCACATCCAAGAAGCCAGCATGGTTTTTATCTGCACCAGGTGTGTTTCCCTGCAGTTTCTCCTAGAATGGGTGGCTGACTGGGTACACCCCATCCAAGCCTGGAGCTACTGACTGGCCCATAGGGAACTCACTTGCCTGCATATAAACTGCCCCCCCACAATGCCAGAATGAGAAGGCATCATTCAGAAGCTCTGCAAGAAATCCATTAGTGCCTACAGCAGAGAGCTCATTTCTCCAAGCCTACAGCCTGATTCTCACTGGCTGGGACAGATGTGGACTGGGGACTCACAGGGAAGTTGAAGAGGCTTCCATCTTTTTCCCTCTGTACCTGGACCATGTAGTCTTGTCCCTCCATGTGGGCCCACAGGCTGGCAGACACACAACCTCCTCTGGAGACTTGGGCTGCTGGCTTCTCAAGGGCCTTCCTGTCTCATGCTCCTCTACCATCACCTCTGATTTCTGAAGGCCCCTTCCCAAATCCTTTTCTCAGGCTCTGCACTCCATGGGACTTGGCCTGAGGCAAAGCGTGCTGGTCTCCAGGGAAGGTAAACTGGTGTGTGGAAGGTGCTGACTTGTTGAGAGGGTGAGGGCAGAAGTCAGGTAGCCCAACAAGCTGGTTCCAGTGAACAGGCCCAGGAAAAGCTGCTGAGACATTTGCTCATGGAGCCCCAGGACAGGTCTTGCAGAAGGAAGAGACCACATCGAGGGACCCCAAGAAGAGAGACCTGCAGAGGCTGAGGTGCATCCAGGTTGGGATTTCTTCTGGGTCTTGGCACAGTCAGCAGTGGAGACTGGACTGCACTAAGGGGTCCCCCAAGTCCCCAATGGGAGAATGGGGAGGCCTATCAGCCCCCACTGTCTTTGGAGGAAGACCCAGTGTGACTAGCCTTAGCCTCAGAGGAGACTAGACCTTGCATGGGCATGGGAATCCTCCTCACAGTGGCACCTTTAAGTGACCAAGTGCTGGGTCATGATACCCAGCACCTCCTCCCTTTCCATTCAGCAGGAGGACCCTCACCCTCCAGCTCCAGCACAGCACTGTAGTTGGGGTGTGGTCTGAGTGTCCCTCAAAGCTCCTGCATTAAACTCCACCCCCACTGTGAGGTATCACGAGGTAGGGACAGGATCCACCCACAATGTGGAAAGATGGGACCCTTCAGAGGTGGATGAGGGTCAAGCAAAGTCATCAGGGTAGGGCCCATGACTGAGGCCTGGTAGCTTTATAAGAAACCTGTTGCTTGCCACACGATGCCCTGCACCATCTTGCAAATCAGCCTGCAAGAGGCCATTACCAGATATGGGCCCTAAGCCTCCAGATCTGTGAGTTAAATATACATCTTTTCTTCTCAGAATTGCTTGGCCATGACACCTGGTTCGTGTGCCATGCAGCCAGACAGTGTCCCTTGGACTGCTCTGCAGCCAGTCTGCCCATACGGCTGACACAAGCAGGGAGCAAAGCTGCAACCTCTATGCCCCAACTCTCCTCCTCCCTGGTCCAGGAGAGGGATGAAGCTGAGCCCTGGACCTAGCAAGAGGCCACAGGTGTAAACCCTGGGCCCTGACCCCTCAGAGCTGCTCCTCTAGACTGCCACACTTCACAGAAATGACTTCTGGTTTTGCTCAGGTGGACTCATTTGGGGACTTTGTTACAGCACCTCAGTCTGCACCCTAGCAGACAAACGGCAGGGTAACTGGGATGTTCCAGGTAGCCCTCCAGATGTAGCTCAGACTGGAATTAAGCCTGGACCCAGGCAGGGCTTGAGAAGAGCAGCTGCTGCTGGAGTTGGGCAAGGAAGAAGGAAAGGGGGTGTCCTGAGGGATCTAGGGACATGGCCCAGAAGCCCTGCATCCTCAGAGCAGGCTCCATGGAACCACACCTTCCTGAACACGGCAGCCTGCAGGTCCATGCTCTTGCCCAAGGGGAAGAATTTGCCCTGCTGCTGGGAAGCAGTCAGGGGCAAAATGGGCAAGGGGGCAGCACCAGGCAGGGCACCTGTGTACTGAGAGTCAGGCCCAGGAAGACCATAGGGAGTCGGCAGCACTGGGATTGCTGCAAAGGAGCCAGACTTGTTCTCCAACAAAGAGCCTCAGTGAGACAAGGTAAGCCAGAGACACTCTGCAGAGACCCCCGGCCATGGGGCTCATGTGTAGCCCTTGGGTCCCCACAAGCCCACCTCATCAAGATGAGTTCTACAGACTCCCAAGTGACTGTGAACAGAGCCCAATGGTATAGTGAAAGACGGGGAGGGCACAGCTTGAGCAAGGATGTCACAGTAGTGACAGCCACAAGACCACAGTGTCCCTTGTAGAGACAGACACATCTTTCTAGACCGCAGAAAATGCAGACACAGAGCTGAGTGAGCTTGGCCTCTTGCATGTGGGGCTGTCACCCTGAAAGCTCTGTGAAGTTGCACTCTTTCCTCTGGACCCCTGAGAACAGATACAACACAGGGAGAGAAAAGTAGGTATTAGGGAAGGGGCCACAACCAGAACACAGCCACAGGCCCACCAGCCCCAGGGGACAGGCCTGAGGGCTATGTGACCTAAGATGGCCAGGGACAGTCACCCATGTGCACTGCGCAGGAATTGTACTGTGTACAAGTGTCTCCCCTGCTGACCCCTATGAAGGCCACATGACACTGCCAGGTACAGATGGATCCCATCTCAACTTGGCCCTGAGCAGATGGGTCTCGCCACCATGGGTGTTTCCCGTGAGGTTGCCTGCATCTGGGGGACAAAGGGCGGGGAGTGAAGTGTCCCTGGGATCTGAGTTGGGGAAACGTGTTCCCACGGCTCACCAGGGCAGAGAGCACACACCTGAGGATGCCCCATCCAGGCATCAGGGAAGGCAGAGGCCTCAAAGTCAGGGTCAGGGCTGGAGCAGGGACAGGCACCCTCTAAGCGGAGCTCCGGGTGGTATCTGCTGGGAAACCTTGCAGGTCCCCATGACCTTAGAAGGGCAGCTGCTTGCTTTGCGTTTTCTCATTGCACTAAACCCAAGAATCATTTTCAAGTTAAAGTTTGCATTTAACTTTTTTTAAATTGCAAAGAGAAGTTTATGGTCCAGCAATAGATAATCCTGTAAATCATCATTAAAATGCCTGCCGTCGTGAAACAATGACAAGAATAATAATCGATGGACATATATCAAGGGTGAGAGGTTTATGCTGGGCTAAGACAACAGCACAGCAAAGCAAATGTTTGCATTCTTTAAGAATAGCATTCTCATATATAAAGTATGAGTAATAAAAATCAATACTGCTGAAATGAGCAGGGGCAGGGTGGAGCGTGTTCTCCCGGCATGAGGACAGGTGACCAGATAAGAATGTTCCCTGTTCTTTTCACTGAATAAAAATATGAGCCCAAGACTTTTAATATTCTGCCTACAGTCCAGGTGAATTTTCTTTTATTGCCTAAAGAGATTCTAAGTGAAGGTGAGATCCAGGATGGCAAGTATGTGAGAATCATATCTCCCTCTGGATTAGCCCATATCTTAACTAGTCAATGCTCAATAAATACACAGGTTAATTGATAATCGTCTTGCCGTTAAGAGCCTTGAACTTGAGTGTGTAAACTGAATCCCTGTGGCCCAGTACTGACTTTGAAGCAGAGTAAGGAGCAGAGTTTGGGAAGCACCCCCCAGCTGGAACAAGAGGACAGCACCTCAAGTACCCAGAAGAAAGATGGCTGTTGATGTCATTACCATGGAGATGGGCTCTCTGATTTGGGCAAGGGTGGGAAGCCGTGCAGTTGACATCTCTTCCCTGTGGGACTTGATCAGCATCAGGGTCGTGCATGGGAGAGGCAGGGCATCTCACATCTAAGGACTTGCTATTTAAGGGCATGCAGGGGGGCTGTCTGGAGGGCTGCCGGGAGGAGAAACGCACTTGCCTTTGCAATCATTCCTCAGAGCTGAAATTCTGCTGTGATTCCTGCCAACAGCCACTTGGCCCTGGGCAAGGCCACCATCGGGGTTGGCACAAGCCTTGTCCCTCCTGGCTGGAAGACCTAGCCCTCTACCACCCGGAACCTGGGCTGGCCTCAAGCCTCTCCTGTTCCTGTCACTACCCTGCCTCTGTCTGTGCTCTGTGCCAGGGTTTAACTGCTCACCAGGCATGGCTGTGATTTCTCCTTGTCTGCAGAGACAAGCCTGGTGGCGATGGCCCTGAGAGCCCTTCCTGCAGCTGGGCAAAGGCTAACTCACTGCTGCTTCCCCAGGGAGTCTAGAGTGCAGCCCCAGCTGCCCTCATCTCTGCATCAGGGATCTTCTGCATTCCAGACCTGGACAAAGTGCCCTGAGAGGTACCCAGTGTCTGACAGTCACCCTCAAGAGGCACTTGTCAGGGCTCCCCGCCCCCAGCTGTGGTGGGCACTGAGAACGCTCTGAGGATGAAGCTGTGCTTGGCAGCCCAAGGCAGGGCTGCCTGCCAAGTGCTCTCCCAGCAGAAGGGGCTGCTTTGCAGGAAAGAGAAAAAATGATTGCAAATATGAGCAGACATCAGCTTTCTCTTTGGAGTAGGATGAGGTCATCCCTGGCGCTGTCCTCCTCCTGAATTGTTTCTGTCCCTCTGGACCTGCACAGCGCTAAGTCTGAGGCTCTCCTGCTCCCGGACTCCATGCAGACAGTGACTGCCCAGGGCACTTGGGGTCTTGAGGGCCCATGTGGCTGCTGCCCTGTAAGCCCTCACTCTGCAGTGGGCTCTCTAAAAATAGAAGCTTTCCAAACAGCAGCACTTCCTGGAGCCAGACACTTTCCCGACACACAGAGGCTGCGAGACACCTGAGAGCCTCGAGATTGTCTTCAGCAGCAGCTCAGCATTTCTCTTCTGACGTGGCTTTGTCAGGGACACCCTGGAACCATGACCAGCCTCAGTTTAGTCCTGAAAGGCTGAGGCAGGGGAAGAGGAAGGGACCCACACACAGGGTCAGCAGCAAAGACATCCTTCCAAGGAACAGTAAAAAGGGTGGAGCTTCAGGAGGGTGGGGATATAAATTACATGGAGAAACATGGTGTACAGATGGACAGAGGGTACAGGCACAGACACTGATGTGGGCCCAGGCCCAATGTGGTCCGGATGTGGACAGAGACACAGACAGATGATGGGGAGAGAAAGCGAGATCAGAATGCAGCTATGAGTACAGGTAGAGATGGATATAAAACTGATGTGGATATGGGTGTGGGCATAGATATACTCACAAGTGCACACTCACACAGCATACACTTACATGTACTTATGCCCACTTGTGCATGCACACGTTTATACACTCAAATGTGCACACTAATGTGTTCACACAATGCGCACTGATGTGTTGTCACAGGAGCACACACTCCTACAGGTTTATACAGCCACATGTGCATACACTCGCACACACTTCTGTTCACTCCACCGCCCCCACCCGGGGGGCACGAGGGGAGGAGCAAGTCACTTCTCCCTGAAGTAGACTAAGCTGGTGACAGCCAGCCTGACCAGGAGCTGTGGACCCCCCGCTTCGGGGCATACACTTCCTCTCCCTTCACAGCATCCAGAGCCACCACAGCCTACTGGTGGCAGACAATAGTGCCTTGGTGTGCACAGAGGCCCAGTAACATCTCCTTGCTGAGTGCACACAGTGAGCCACAAGGATGGCAAAAGGGAAAGCAGCGAAGCCTGGAAGAGCACCGAAAGGGAGAATCTCCCACCAGTGGGACCTGTTGACAAGTACCGTGCCTGAGGCCTGGAAGGCCAAGACTCTGGGCTGGTTCTGGTGAGAGTTCACACATCAGCCCAGCCTCTGAAGCCACCCTTGGAGTCACAGGGCTCCCTGAGAAGGGCAAGACTAATGCCGCCCTAAATGATCCTTCCTCCCGGGCCATTCTGGAAGTCCTTTCCAAGGACAGCAGGTCCTCCCAGGAACACATGGCTCCAGGTCCCTGGGCTTCCTCAGCCCAGGCTCTGGCTAATGATACCCCAAACTGCAGGCATGGCACAGTTCTGCCATGGGAGTGAGCCACTCCTGGCTCGGTCCTGCTGTGCCATGGAAGAGGTCAGGGTGTGGTTCCTGACCCTGAGCACTGGGACCTGGGGTAGGTTTCTGTGTGCTTTTACCCCAAGATGCACCTAGGCCACACAGTGTGGTTTTCATCTGCATCTTTCACCATACTTTGTGGTTTTCATCTGCATCTCTGTGAAGACTGGTGATGTTTCACATTTTCTCATATGCCTGTTGGTCATCCGTGCATCTTTTTTAGAAAAATGACTGCTTGGGTCCTTGTCCATTTTTAACTGGGTTATTTTGCTATTCTGTTGCCTAACTTCCTTTTCTACATTTGTGAGTTTGATGTAGTGCCCCTTGTTTATTTTTTGTGACCTGAGCTTTTGGAAATCACATTGCTAAAGTCATCTCCAAGACCAACCAATGTGAAGGACATTTTTACCTGTTTTCTTCTAGAGTCTTTATGGTTTCAGTCTTATGATTAGGCTGTTCATCCGTGTTTGGTTGATGGTTTTGCATGGTATACCATGCACATTTGTAAGATAGGGATCCAATTTCATTCTTTACAAGCGGATATCCAATTGTCACATCGCCATTTTCTAAAGAGACCATCTCTTCCTTATTGTATATTCTTAGCACCCTCCTTAAAGACTGGTTGACCATACGTTGGTTTATTTCAGAGCTCTCTGCTTATTTTCATAGAAAAAGCATCTCACTGTCTGTGCTTACACCAGTATTATCCTGATTGCACAGCTTTTAACAATTAGAACTCAGACATGAGGTGCTTCCAACTTTGCTTTTCTTCCTCAAGATTGCTTCACCGATTTGAGGTGTTTTGTAGTTCTGCATGAATTTTAAGTTTCTTTTTAATTGCTGTAAAATGTATTGATATTTTGAGAATCTGTACATTACTTTGAGTAGTAGCGACTTTTTAAAAATATCAAATATTCAAATCCATAAACATGGGATATCTTCCCATTTATTTGTCTTTTGTAGTTTATCAATGTTTTATAGTTTCCAAAATACAGATCTTTCATCTTCTTGATTAAATTTATTTCTAATTATCTCATTTTTTGGATAAAGAAAATGTGGTGTTTATACACAATGGAGTACTACTCTACCATAAAGAAAGAAAAACTTGAGGTATTCTTTGCCAAATGGATGCAACCTGAGAACATAACATTAAGAGAAATAAGTCAGAAAAACAAGCTTAAATATCACGTAGTTTCTCTTATATAAGAAAAAATATAGAGAATGTACATATAAGAAATATATAAGAATATATATGATATATATATGAGATATATATACATATATATATATAGAGAGAGAGAGAGAGAGATGGAGGAAGGGAGGTAGAGGGAAGGAAAGGGAGAGAACAAAATAGAAAACAGATAAACAGAAAGTAGGAAGATTTTTTTCAAATGAATGGGGGAACAAAAGATGGAGGCAGGAGGAGGGAGAGGAGGTAAAGGAGATGGAAAAAAAGAACTGAAGGGAAAAAAGATGATGAAAATAGAGCTTTTGTAAATGGGAAAGGGATCAAGAGGGAGGGTGGGAGGGGTAGAGAGAAGAATTAGGATATACTGTGTACGTGTGCCACCATTCCATGGTAAATGTAACCCTCATGATGCTCCATTGATGTCCTTGTCCTCTTTCTCCCAGTCAGTGTCAGGGCATTTGCATGGCCTTGTATGGCACTCAGCTCCCTCTCTTCCCAGTTCTTCCCTGTCTGTCCCCCTGGTCTCCACAAGGACCAATCTCTGGTGAGAGTCTTTCTATGCCACCTCCTGCTCTCGGAGGATGGCACAGTCCTTGTTCGCCACTTGTGTTCCAAAGCAGCTGGGAGATTTGTGTACCCAAAGTGAAGAAATTGTTTCATACTGTTGTGTGACCCCCACCATGTAGACATGGGTCAGAGCATGCTGGTGAGGAAGAAGAAACTTGCTTGAGGAGGGCCTGGGTGGTTTCCTGCCACACATGTCACCCAGAGAGAAGGAACTGTCCTGGGAAGACAGGATGCCTAGAGATAAGAGGGAAGGAAAGGCCCAAGCCATGGTTCCTCCTGTTTTACTGCAAATGTTTGATTCTGATGTGTGGGTGATGCTGGTGTTTCTGGCCCTGTCATCATTACCCAAAAGCAGAAGTCAAGACAGCTTGGATTGTTAGCTGTGATTGGAATCACAGTTCTCCTTCTAGGTGAGAGTGTTCAGCAAATAAAAACAAAAGGCTTTTCTCAAGCATCAGAGAATGTTTGGCAAGCAAATGTTTCCTCAGACCGGAGACGAGAGAAGGTTCGTTGTCCTCCCATTCCCTACATCAAGGCTGGTTCTGTCCTACGGCATCCAGGCTGCCCCTTAACCAAGGACAGCAAAAAGGAGCGAAGGCCAGCGTAGGTTAGGTGCTGTCCAGACTCTCCTGTAAACAGGGAAGGGGATAGGGAGGGAGAGGGGATATCAGAGACCTTGCAGGTAGACAAAGCCGAACTCACAAAGCCAGGAATCCATCCAACATGAAGCAAAGCCAAGCAGGCACACATCAAAAGTAATTTAACCCAGAATCCAGCTTGTGGGACACAGAAAGCCTAGAAAGTGTATTTCCAGCGCTCTGGGAGGCTGGGGTCAGAAGGTTGCAAGTTCAAGCCCAGTTTGGACAACCTCACGAGACTCCTTTTTAAAATAAGAAATTTCACAAAAGGCTGGGGATATAGCTCGGTAGGAAGGCTCTGAGTTAATCTCCAATACCATAGGAGAAGAAAGGAAAAATGGAAAGGAAAGGAGGGAGGGAGGGAGGGAGGGAAAGGAAGGCCTAGAAGTGAGATAGACCAAAAAGGGCAACTGGTGAGGAAGGCAGGAAAAAATTTTTTAAATAGCTTCCAGAACTGGGTTGGCCCTCCTAAGCCAGCCAGCCAACCAATCTCCCACTCTTTCTCATTAAGTTTATTGGTACATTTTAGATATACAATAAGATGACACTTATCATTAGGATCTTGTGCCTTTACATGATGTATCTTGGTTCTTATTTATTCCCCATTCCCCTGTCCTCCCTTCACCTCTCCGCCCATCCCTATTTATACTTTGTTTCCATTTTTTCCTTTTCTCATATTTTTCCTTTCTCTTCTTTCCTTTCCCCTACTCCTCCCACTTCCTCTTCCCCTTTAGACCTTTTCTTCCTGTTTCACATTATCTATTATACATTTTGATTCTTATTTACACTTTCAGTTTCTCACACCAGAGAAACTATTCGATATTTACACATGTGCATCCTATTTATTTCACCTAAGAGTATGGTCTCAATGTGCATCCATTTAGCTATAAATGTCTCTAGTTTATCATTCTTTATGGCTGAGTAATATTCCATTTTATAGAAAAACCACATCTTCTTTATCTATTTTCCTACTGATGGGCAATTGGGCTGTTTCCAAGTTTTAGCTACTACAAACTGTGCAGCTATAAACATGGTATGATTCTTTTAATTCTTTTGGAAAGATGCCCAAAGGGGAATAGTTGGGTCAAATGGAACCTCTAATCCTAGTTATTTGAGGTATCTCCATATTGATTTCCACATTGGTTGCACCAGTAAGCACTCTCACCAATAATAGAGAAGGATTTTTTTCTCCCCCTGACCCTACCAGCATTAGTTATTGGTTAATTTCTTGATAGCAGCCATTCTTTCTGGAGTGAGATGGAATCTCAGTGCTGTTTTCATGTGCATCTCTGGAATGATCTGTGAACTGAACATTTTTCATATATTTATTTGCTGCTTTTACTTCTTTGTCTGAGAAATGTCTGTTCATTTCAGATTCCCATTTATTAAATAGGTCTTTAAATTTGGGAGATTGAGGCTGGGGATTTAGCTCAGTGGTTCCGGCATCTGCCTTGCAAACTCAAAGACCCGAGTTCAATCCCTGGTACCACAAAAACAAATTTGGGAGATTGATTTCTTTTAGGTTCTTTATATATATTCTCAATAGCAGTCCTTTGTCTGAGGAACAGCTGGTAAAAATGTTTTCCCACATTGTAGGCTCTTAGCTCTGTTGGTGATTTCTTTTGCAGTGCAGAAGCGTTTTTATTTTCCAGGGGGTTTATTGGTACTTTTTAAGTATACAGTACAGTCACATTCATCATTGGGATCTTGTATCCTTACATGACAGGTCTTGGTTTTCACTTTTTCCCTATATCCCAGCCCTCCCTTCACCCCTTTCACCCGCCCCTATTTACAAAGATGTTGTTTCTATTTTTTCCTTTTCTCATACTTCTCCTTTTTCCTTATTTCCTTTCCCCTTCCCTTCCCATTCCCCCTACTCATTTAGCCCTTTTCTTCCTATTTCACATTGTCAGTTATACAATTTGGATCTTATTTACACTTTTAGTTTCTCACACTACAGAAACTATTCAGTATTTACACATGTGTGTCGTATTTATTTTGGTCTCAATATGCATCCATTTTCCTATGAATGACTCTAGTTTCTCATTCTTTTTAGCTGAGTAATACTTCATTTTATAGAAAAACCATATCTTTATCCAGTCTCCAACTGATGGGCAATTGGGCTGTTTCCAAATTTTAGCTATTACAAACGGTGCCGCTGTAAACATGGGTGAGCACATATAACTGTGTTATGATTCTTTTAATTCTTTTGGAAAGATTCCTAGCAGAGGGATAGCTGGGTCAAATGGCACCTCCAATCCTAGTTCTCTGAGGTATCTCCATATTGATTTCCACAGTGGTTGCACCAGTCAGCACTCCCACCAACAATGGAGAAGGGTTGCTTTCTTCCCACAACCCCACCAACATTTGTTATTGGTTGTTTTCATGATAGCAGCCATGTTTTCTGGGGTGAGGTGGAATCTCAGTGTTGTTTTCATCTGCATCTCTTGAATGATCTGTGATGTTGAACATTTTTCATATATTTATTTTCTGCTTTTACTTCTTTGAGAAATGTCCGTTCATTTCAGATGACCATTTTTCAATCAGGTCTTTATATTTGAGTGGCCTGGGTACTTTTTGTTTTTTTGTTTTGTTTTGTTAGTTATTTATATAGTCTAGATAATAGTCGTTTGTCTAAGGAGCAGCTGGTAAAAATTTTTTCCCACATTGTAGGTTGTCTCTTAGCTCTGTTGGTGGTTTCTTTTGCAGTGCAGAAGCTTTTTAATAAGATGTTGTTGATTGTTTGTGCTAGTTCCCATGCTACTGAGGATTTGTTCATAAAATCTTTTCCTATGCTAATACCTTCAGGAGTTCTACCTAACCTATCATCCACAAAACTTAGTGTTTCTGTTTTAAAATTTAGATCTTTAAGCCACTTGGATTTTAGTTTAGTGCATGGTGAGAGATATGGGTCTAGCTTTAATCTGTGGCAGGTTGAAATCCAGTTTTTCCAGCACCATTTGTTAAAGGGGCTATCTCTCCTCCAGTGAAGATGGTTGGTTCCTTTGTCACAGATGAGGTAGCTGAGTATGTCTGAAGTTGTTTCTGCATCTTCTAAACTATTCCACTGATCCTTGGGTCTGTTTCTTTGCCAGTACCATGCCATTTTTTGTCACAGTGGCTTTGTAGTACAGTTTTATGTTGGGGATTGTGATACCCCCTGTCATGTCTTTGTTGCCTACAACTGCTTTTACTATTCTAGGTCTCTTCTTATTCCAAATGAATTTTTGGATTGTTCTCTAGTTTGTGAAATATACTGTTGGGATTTCACTTGGGATTGCATTGAATCTATTGAGGTTCATCACTTCATAACGAGACAGGGACTCTGTGAAATATACTGTTGGGATTTCACTTGGGATTGCATTGAATCTATTGAGGTTCATCACTTCATAACAAGTGACAGGGACTCTCATGGGACAGCAGCATCCCCAGGGCCTACATGGATTGGGACTCATACGTACATAGCCACAGGGATGAGCATATGTTACAAGACAAGCCCGGGGCTGGCCCTGCACCCAACAAACTCTGCTCAGAGTCCAGAGCACATGGTCTGGGACCCTTCCTTTGGGCAACATTTGTTTCACCTTGTGAAATAGCAAGCAATATTGGACCCCAAACCTGGGCAGTAGGATAGTTCATCTGGGGGGGATCACATGCAACAAGACCTTAGCTTCCCTAGAGATGTTGGGGAAGGAAAGGTGTCACTGGGACAGGGTGACCAGGTGTGCTGGGTAGAGAAAGGACTGTGCACTCTTGCTAGGAGCCTGAGTGTGCATGCACATATGTGCATATGTGTGTGCTTCCCACTCTGTCTTGGAAGAGCCACAAACACACTGGGAGTCCACCCTTTAAAGGCATTACATGGATTAAACCTTAAATGGCTCCCAAAGTCACATACTGAAGTCATGGTCTCAGCTGATGGTGCTACTGGATTGTGATGGGCCCTTAAGAGGTGGGGTTTAATGGAAGGAAGTGAGGATTTGGATGTGTGTCCTTGAAGGGAATGCTGGGACCATGCGCCTTCCTGTCTTTTTCTCTTTCCTGGTTACCATGAGGTACATGTGTTCCTTGCCACCTGCTCCCACCATGACATGCTTCCTATCACAGGTTTGAAGCAACAGGGCCAAAGACCATGAACTGACACCCTTGAAACTACGAGCCAAAATGAACCTCTCTTCCCTAAGTTAATTTTTTTGGGTATTTTGTACCAGCAATGCAAAGTTGCCTAACACAGTCATTTGGAACCTATTCTTTTGAAGAGTAAATACAGCTCCAAATAAATGTTTCATCCACCTGGCACACCACATCTCAGGTCTGAGGAACTACCTGCCACACACCTGCTCATGAAATACACCTAGATTCTGAAACTCTGAGTAGATCTTTCTCCCGTCAGGCCCCAAGAGCCAGCTAGAGTAGACAGAGTGTGAGCATTGACTCCTAAGTGTGCCAAAGATTCCAACCTTTCTCTGTCACTGCACCCCACTGCAGATGAACTTTGCCTGAGTTCAGGGAAGCAGCTCCAGGTAGACAAGGACATTTGCCAAGTGGAAATCCCAGCCCTTTGTATATTTAGTAATGGTCAAAGATAAGATTTCTTCACTGACATCATGACAGATATAATCAGAGCAACAGCCTGCCACAGTGACCAAGGGTCCCAGAAGAGCCAAGCAGGGTCAGCCCTCTCAAGACTGACAGGACCTGAGGGAATCCAAAGCTCATCTCTCTGGCATAAGGGTCTCTGAGGCCAGCACAGTGCTGGAGCACACCAGCATAAACTTGGTGAACATGTCAGTGTAGTCTCATCCAGACAACTGTCATCTGGAGCAGGGGGTGAAGAGCTCCCACCTTTGGAAAAGCCTGCTCCCACTGCCGCTTCCCTGTAGCCTGTGACTTGATAATAGCAGGTGCTGCAACAGGTCTGGCTACTCGGGCTCCCTCATCAACCCCAGATCCTTACCCACACAGGAAAGCAGGAGAACCACGCCGCCTCTTGGTGACGTCAGGGTTCGAGGCCAAATCCTCCCAGTTTTGTAACCTTGGCTTCGGGCCTTTATCTGTGGAGGTGTCTCTGCTTTAAGATTATTGTGATGGCTCTGTCTATCCAGTGCAATCCCAGGAAGCAAATAGCTCACCAGGTAGAAGTCTTGCTGTCTAAATCTGTAGATGCAGTCACAGCCATGAGCACATGTGTTCACAGAAGTGGGTCATTGGACCAAGCATCATAGCTTTGGGGAGGATTCTCACTTAATGCTTACATTACTTAATGCTTACATTACATTACTTATTTCTGTTGTCCCACAGCTCCTGGCAAAAGTTCTAAAAATTTCATGGGCTAAAAGCTCAATAGGAAGGGAATTGTAGCCTACTGGCTTACTTTTTCTAATTCAGTTATATTGTTTTGGGTCTGGATGTCCCCCCAAAGCCTCATTCAGTCAGAGGTGGCCAAATCTGGAATGTGTGATGTTGGGATTAAGAGCGTGTGATTATTAAACCACTACACATGAGGGAGTGGCTTAACACTTCCCTAATCCTGGTAGTCTGGATGGGATAAAAGAGGCAGAAAGACACGATGAAACTCTTTTTGCCTTTGTTACCTTGTGCATGCCATGTTGTTTCTCTTCTGTGAGGCCTGTTTGCCATCCCTGCCTTCAAGCCAGCCAGTTATGGACTGAAACCTCTACAAACTATAAGCCAAATAAACCCCTTCCCCTCTCACTTTGGGTGTCAGCTATTTTGTCTCAGCAATGAGAGAAAGATAACTAACACAAGTTAATTGAGCTTGAAACCATTATGATAACTAACAACCCAGAAAACAACCCAAATCCCTTTCTTCTCAACTCTAAGATCCCTTAGTTAAGCCCAGAGATCTACAGTGTTTTTGCAGAAATATTGTTTTAAGACTCCCTGAACCTCCATTTTCTGTCTCTTCTCCCCAGCCTCTGAACCCCTTAACTTGGCCTTGGAAATCAGATCCACCCCACAGTGCACAAGGAGTGAGCAGGGCTGAGCAGGTGCTGCTTACGTGCCCAGACAGCATCTGTCTGTCTGCCAGAGAAGTGCAACTGGGATGATAATGATTGTAGCTGTTCCTTCTCAAATCTGTTTTTCTCAACTTGCTCATAGCCATCAACATGCATGTCCTGCCACATGCAAACCTGGGGAAGTAGCATCACACCTTCCCTCTTCAAAATCAAGGATAGCCATTATAGAATCATATGGATACTGTGCTACCAAGGGCACCAGCAATATCTTGGCTCTGTAATGATCTTGTAGTTAAGATGGAGAGGCCAAGGCAGTCGGTGTGGAGAAGGCAATGTGCTCTCCAGGTCCAAATGGTAAGCACAATCCAGGGCCTTGGCCAACCAAGCCAACACTGCACAGTCAGACAGACGGACAGACATCTGAGATCATCTTCCACTGGCACTGTCATTGCTGAAGCTTTAAAAAGATCACTTGAGATCCTTCAAGCACTTTAAAAGCATTTATTAAATACTTTCTGTATGCCCACTGGAGCAGGGCAAAAAGAAACAGGATGGCATTCAGAAAACATACTCGTCCTCCAAGGGGTCAAAGCTGAGGGACGCTTCAAGGCCAAGTTCCGGGAACTCACTCCTTCTGGGGGAGCCTGTAGCCTTCACACCTCACCCAGGTTGGGGAAGAGAGTACTTCAGGGGGCTGGACAGCAGCCTCACACCCCAACAGCCAGGGACTAGGGCCTCTGAAAACCTCATCCCCTAGATGTCAGTATGGTCCCCTCCTCTAAGGACAGGATCATGTCCCTGTTACCAGCTTGGCCGGGGCCCTGCAGCCAGTTGGGCTTATGAAGCTAACAGATGCCTCCCTATGCATGCAGGAGACCCGAGTGGAGACACCAATGGAACAATGAAGTCCAAGGACTTTGTTTCCAAAGGGGGATGCCCAGGCCCGTCAGAAGCCAGGATGTCTTACTGAGGCCAGGCTCCCAGAGCTGATGGGGCAAAATCTGCTCTGGGGGATCCCCATCTGTGTCTGTGGATCCCTGGGCTTCTGTCCCACAGCTCAGGGTGGACAGTGGATTTTTTACTCTAGGCAGTGCCTGCTGACAGAATCTAGTGCACACCTATTTACACAAGGTGATGACCAACCCCAGCACTAGGTGTGGTGCTGATGGATTAGCAGGATACCCTTGCCTGACCCAGGGTCTCCAGCATGACAGCCAGAAAGAGCCCAGGTCAGGCAAGACAAGGACATTCCCGCTGAGGGAGGGGCCTGGGGCCCTGCCCAGGAGCCAAGAAAACCACAGGCACACAAGGAAAAAATAGTGGTCCAGGGCAGCTCTAGAGCAGGATTTTAGAGCAGGCTGGTTGGGAAAGATGACCCCAAGATGCCCATAAAGGATGACATGGAGCAGGGCACCTCCGAGAACTCTGAGAGGCCCTAGACCTGCTGGCGTGGCCCACAGAGAGAAAGCAGGGGGCTCAGCTTCCTCCAATATCTTCTTGCCTACAGCCTGGGAAAACCCTCTTCTCACAGGTGGGCTCACAGGAACCCAGGGGGATGTGCACAGGGGTGCACAGAGCACCTACAGAACTGCTCCAACCCCAGACATCAGAAGCAGAGACCAAGAGTGACCTCAGCAGATGTTGCCCTGTCTCAAGCTCAAGGCCCAGAGATATAAGGAGTGCTGGCAGGTTCCCAAGAGCCCAGGCAAAGGGACCCACCCTGGTGGCGATAGGCCTATGCTCATCTGTTTGAGGTCCATCTGCCGCTCGCCATTGCTACAGTCCTGCTCCACAGGGTGACTTCTGAAGTGAGAAGTCAGGGAATGATAATGACAGGACAGTGCAGGCAAAAGTAAAGTCCTACGCCTACTTCCTGAAGACACTGTCGATGGATGACTTTATTGTATTTAGAGATTATAAGAGTCACAAGGAAGAACACAGAGCCCTCTGCCAGGCAAGAACTTTGGCCAGCTTTGCTGCCCCTGAGGATGTGCACCCCAGATTATTTTCTCCTCAGGGAACCCTGATCTTTACCACCTGCCCAGGGTCACAGCCAGGGACAGGGCCCAGGGAAGGGGAACATGGCCCTCTGGTGACCACCATAGGCCCCGGTTTCCCACTTCTCCTCCTGCTCTTTCCCTGGCTGCTTCAGAGCTAAAGCCCAGGCACCCACTAGCTGGATATCTGCATTCCCACAGGAGTTGGACTTTGCTCACTGCTGCCCAACACAAATGCCCACTGTGGATGAAGGGACTCAGAAGGTGGCACGTCCACCCAGCCCTAGTAAGCCATACTATGACACAGATGGACAATGGAGATATCGCATTACTGCAAAATGCCAGCCACAAACCCTACCCATCAGATAAGTCTATACATGACACATCCAAAACAGGAACCTCCACAAAGACACAGCTTACTGGGGTCATCCAGGGCTGGGGCACTGGGGAAGGGTGGCTTTGGGAAGTCAGAGAGATGTCCTAGGGCTGTGGCAAAAATTACACATGCCTATGAACAGGCTAAAACGCTATACTGAAAATGAGTGAATGTATGGGAAGTGAATTAAATCTCAATAAAATCGTTTGAGAAAAAAAAAACAAAAACCAATCTTGTGGCATCACAAGTCGGAAGCCCTGCATCCCATTCCAGCTGTGCTGAAGGTTCCAGCCCAGCCAGAACCAGGTGGGGGCAAATGGGGCACCCCTGTCCCACCCTTGCAACAGGTGTTACTGGCCCCTCGGAGCACAGATTCCCCCATTACAGCTTTCGTCTGAAATTGGGCTCTCCTAGAAGAGCGGGCAGAAAACTCAGTGCCCTTACAAATCCACTGGCATCTGGTACCAACTGCCTGAGGCCATTGTCCTTGAGCAAGCAGCACACATGAGTTCCCCATCTACACTACCAAGGTTAGGGCAGAAGCAGGGGCTTTCTGGACAGCATGGGAAAGACTGTGGTGGTCTTTGGGGGCAATAGGAACCCATGAGCCCCTTAGCTGTAGGAAAAAAATCCCAGGCTGCCTGAGGAGCAGCTCTTAGTGGAGGAAGGAACAGTCCACCAGTTGTCACCACTAAGCCCAGGGCTGTCCAGTTCCCAGAGCACTGCAGAAGAATCTGCCTGAGGTTCCCAACTGACTTTGGTGGCAGAAAGTCAGAGTTAAAGGGACCCTGTGGGGCAAAATCAAGGCCACTACACCTAGGAGAGGGTCCCAAGAGCTGTCCCAATGCTGACACACTGTGAACCACCCTGAAACAAAGCACCATCAGTGAAGATTTCAGATGTCTCAAGACTGTGAGCCTAGTCTGTTGACCACAACTTCCTGCCTGGATACACACAAAAGGGAACATATGTCATTAGGGGTTCCAAGAAGTTGTTTGGGGGATTCTGAGGACCTGCAAGCACCACAGCCTAAAAATATATGCTCTGAGAAGGAGTGAGCCATGCCAATGACAGAGTCTGGCCACCCCGGAGCCCTGGCAGCCCCTACATCACCTGTCCCCATCCCCTCCACTCTATAAGGCCCACTGAGGAGCACTATGTCCCACCCCAGACAAGTCATCATTTCTGGGGGTGAGGCAGTTTTCTAGCACTTTCCAGATGGTTATACTGTGCAGCGGAAGTTGAGAACCCCACAGGGCTGGGTGAGGCTCTAGGACCCTCTAGCTTGACATCCTCTGTCCCACCTCTGTCCCAGAAGCAAGTGAACACTGGACCAGGGCAACTTTGATTCAGAATGTGCAGCAAAGCGACCAAGCAGACCTGTCCAGCTGGCTGTTCTCTATGGGGAGCACTGAGGCTGGAGCTCACCTGGAAAGGTCTCAGGGGGAGGGACAGGTTGGCAGAAGTGAAGAACCACACCAGTCTCCAGTTACTCAGTCGCCAGGGCCCACCTTCTCCCAAGTAGATGACACTTGTTATCAGGGGTGCTGCTTGGCAGCGACAGGGCCCTAAGCCCCCTCAATGCAGCCAGGACTTGGTTCTCCACTGTCCTAGGCATGGAAGAAATGTGACTTTGGACCTGGCCAGACAGCCCAGGGCTGGCCTCCCCTGGGTCCCCTCTGTCACCTATTGCGTAGCCCACAGTGCCATCCCCTTGTCCCACCCCCACCACTCTGCCTTATCTCCAGGCTGAGGTCCCCTTGTGGGCTTCCCAGTGGCCCCTGTTGAACACAGCCTCCCACAGCCACCCCCAAGTCCATCCACAGAGACCATGCATGGCCACATGTGGGGACAGTGAGTTCAGGAACAGAGAAATAGAGGCAACAGCACCCCAGAATTCACACTGGGAGGAGGTGCAGGATGATCTTGGCTCACCTGCACCTCCATGCTCAGCCTTGGCACCCCTGGTTATGGTGTTCTTTTCCATCATCCTGAGTCACTCTTCCCAAGTGCTGAATCCCCAGAGGCTATGCCAGCCCCTGGTGCTACTGCTGATGGTCCAGGAGACTCCATTAAAGCACGGTCCCTGACCTAGTGACAGGTCATCCTGTGGGGGAGGCTGTTACTCCTACAGCTTTCAGCCCTTCCAGGAAGAAGACCACCTCAGTCCCTTCCCTGGGGACATCCAGTCCCTGGATCACCTGCCTGTCCTGTAGCTGGATTCACATTCCCTGCCCTCAGTCATTTATTCTTTTTCTTTCTATTTTGATACAGGATCTCACTAAATTGCTAAGTTGTCCACACCAAGCTCAAATTTGCAATCTTCCATTCAATTCCATGCAATTTTCCATTCCAGTTTTATAGACGTGTGATTGACAAAAATTGTACATATTTTGGGTGTACGACATGAGATTTTGATATATATGTGCATATGTATGAAATGATTACCATCAATTTAATTAACATCCTATCTCCTCACCTACTCACCTTTTCTGTCTGAGAGCATTTGACATCTGCTCTCCTAGAAGAACTTAAGTGAGCAGCTCATTATCAGTGACTGTAGTCAGCCTGCAGCAGATCAGGACTCCAGGTCCCTCTGTACCATGACCCACTCCAGCCTCTGGTAACCACCCCTCTGCTCCCCATTAGTGTGAATTCAACTGTTTTAGAGATTCCACATCTAAGTGAGAACATACAATATTTGTCTTTCTGTGCTGCTGGCTTATTTCACTTAGCATGTCTTACATGTTAGAAATGGCAGGAATTTCTTCTTTTTTAAGGCCACATAGTATCCCGCTGTATTTGTACACCACATTTTTTTATCCAGCACCCCTTGATAGACACTCAGACTATCTCCCAATTCCACTGAGTCCCTCAGAGGACATGGGTTACAGGCATCCCTTCAACACCTGGTCTCAGTTCCTTTGGACAGACACCCAGCAGTAGGATTGCTGGATCCTAGGTAGTTTCGTTTTTAAGATTTTAAGGCATTTCCATGCTGCTTTCCACAGCAAGGTAAGTTAAAACAGTCACCATACTGCATAAATAAGGCAAACTGCAATTGTCATTCAACACCATCCTCTCCTCCTTCCAGTTATAAAGTCCCTCTCTGATTTCATGCTTCTCTATTGGATATACTTTTTGCCCAGACTAGAAGGTCAGATAGTCCCTTACTCTGCCACAGCCAGGGGTTCAGAGGTGAATACCTGCTCAGTCTCTTAGAGCACCCTTTGAATGCAAAGACCACCTGAGCCAGGAGCTGCTGAGAGCTACCTCTGGCACCCACCAGAGAGCTCTAGGAAATGGGATCAGCAGAGAGGGTGCCCACAATGTGGTGCATTTGGCGAGCAGGGACCACTCACCCTGGGTGCAAATGGAGGACACGAAGGTGGCAGATCATTCTCTGCAGGTCCAATATGTATATCTGGAAAGGAAAGAGGGTGAAAGGGGAGAAGACACCAAGTCAGGTGCCTACGCTTGTGGCCGGGCCCCAAGCTGGGTGCTGACAGAGTAGTGGGAAGCAGGGCTTTGCCATGGGACACTGAGCACGGGGGCCTCCATCAGCAAAAGTGCTGGGTGAGGGACAGGAAGATGGCTCCAAGAAGCAGGAGAAGAAACTGGCTGGACAGAGGACTCTGGGGCAGACAAACAGGAAAAGAGAGCCCTCCCCCAGGAGACACTGGAGTCTTGGTGTGGTATCCAAATTGGCCCAGCTTTGGTGCAGGGTGTCCCAGCTATCTGAGTCAGAAGCAAGCTGGGGGCTCTTACAGCTCTTTGTCCTCAGCTCCTTCTGGGTTCCATGCCCTTGATTATTCCTCTTAACCCAGGATGGGTCTTACTTTTGAACCAAGGGATAGACCTGGCCTGGCCTTAGCACATTCCAGGAGTAGACCCAGTATTGTTGGGCAAAACTGGTACACAGAAAGGACACCAAAAGCACCAGGGAACTGCCTGGGCTGTAAGTTTGCAGCATCAGAGAGCACTGGGCACCTGTCCTCTCGACACAGAGCTGGCTGCAGCTGGACACAGAATCTAAGAGGAGGAGCTGATGGGGGCAAGACCCAAAACGGTGGGAGGTCCGCACCGCAGCTTCCCTGTTCCCCTCTGTCCCACTGGTTTCCTCCTGGATCCAAACCTCCCAGGATACCACACTCTCTTTTTTTGATGAGTCAGAAGGGTAAAGCTTTCCGGGGATGTCAGGACCAAGCTGAGCACTGTGATAGGGATCATTTTCTAGCTGCGCTCCCAGCCTTCTTTTATGGTCGCCCTCTGAGCACTTTGTGTTCACTTTGATTTTCATCTTTGCTCTTGGAATGATGATTTATCTGGCTTTCAGAATAGAAGGCTAAAAGGCCTAATTGTATATGTGGCTTCTGGGGTTGTTTAGATTTATAAATATTTTAATAGGATTTTTATTCCTTTATAACAAATATCTTAGAAACCTTTGTACTGGGAGCAAGTGCCGTGGTTTTTCCTATTTTAAAAAAATGGATTTTCCCCCTTCTCTACCTTAAGAGAGTGGAAAATTGTCACAACTTTAAATGTCCCTAAAGGGCACGTGGTCATACCTGATTTACACTGGCTCTGAGATGCTTCATTGCATCAGTTTCCCATGATTCCCTGCTGACTTCTGCCCCTACCCAAACCCAAGACCACAGTCAAGAGGCAGATGTCCCTCATTTTAATTATGCTTCTGAAGGAATGTATTACTGAGTAAATACGATTACCAGATATTAAACCTCTGACTTCAGAAGTCATAAAGGGAAATTAGATGAGCACGAACCCTGTACTTGAGTAGACGCAGCCCAAGCCAAGACAGGGGAGGGAACAGAGCAGCCCTGACATAGTAGGGGACAGCACTTGGCGTCACGGACACACCTGTTTGCACTGGCTTCTTTCCTTCCATGTGACTTTCCTGTCGACACAGGGTTAGGTTCACCAGCTCACTGCCTGAGACTCTGGCTTATCTCTGACCTTGGGCCTGCTTCCCTCACTCAGTCCTTCCTTTTGTGTTGCATTAAAACCTTACCCAGAAACTCACTTCAGTAATCCCAGTTTGGAGCCAGGCATGGTGGTGCATGCCTGTCATCCTTGCACTTTGAGAGGCTGGAGCAGGAGGACCAAAGTTGAAGCCCAGCCTGAGCAACTTAGTGACATAGCAAGACCCTGCTTCAAAATTAAAAATACAAGGGCAGGGATGTACCTCCATGTACATCCATTCCCAGTGCATCTTTACCACCACCACTATCACCATCATCTTCCCAGGCTGTGTCTATGCAGCACCCAGTGTCTTCTGAAATTAGGGGCTCTGGGGTTTGGCTCACACACATACCTCTACACAGTGAGGGTGGGTGGATACTGCTGGCCATGAGGACTGTGACAGCAAAGTGCCGAGCTGCCCTCTGAGTACTCAGATGATGCGCTGGTGCTGAAGCCAAAGGATGACAGCAGAGTTGAACTATTGCCCAAAAGCAATTACTGATTAGAATTGATTATTTCTACAAAGAAAGGTGACCGATGGATTAGTTGTCACATTGCAGCAGACTTGGGAAGAACTGCACAAACTATTAAAAGGACCAAGCTGCCTCACCCAAAGTCAGCAGATGCCCTGCAGCACCCAGGATGCCCTGGTTGCATTCTATAAACCCACAGCTAATAGGCTGTTGACACAGCGTGAGCTGCCAGGGCTGTCCTTCGTGGCTCCTCCCCCGGCCCCTCCTGCTACAGGGGTTACACCATGCTGTCCCAGCACCCTGAGGCATAAGTACACAATGTGGAAAAGCAAGCCATGCTTCCGCCTTTGCTTCCAATTTACCAGAAGATTATAGAAATTCAGACCTTGTTTGAGCACACAGTAAATTAATAGGAGATGACATGTGACTGAATATTTGAAAATTGTTGCTGGGCCTTATTTGATTTGCTTAATTACGTGTTTTACTGCCTCCTTCCCGGAGCTCTTACTTAAGGTATCGAAGCCTTTACACATACTTCTCTGCTCATAGCTAACTCACATAGACCCTGGATTGTGTTGGCATACAGTTTTAAGACTGCTCCCAAGTCCACGGGCACTTGCGTCCTGGAGAGAGAGGCGGTGGGGCACTAGGAACCACAGGTCAGCATTCTGGACCAACCTGATAACAAAGGACATCCATCCCTCCAACACCTACACCCACATCGCTCCTCCATGGAGCAGGGAGAAATAAACAACTCTGGGATATAAATATGTCAGGATAAGAAAGGAAACACGGACACAACATTCAAACACCGTCTGCCTGTGGGAAGAGACAAGAGACGCTAAGACAATCGTGCACATACTTGCCTGCTACCATGGCCCACTGAATGCGGTGGTTACCATGGCGGGAGGAGCCGGGAGCAGCGCGGCCTAGGGCAGGCTTTGTCTGCACCCTGCTCAAACAGAGTTGGGATTCAGTCTGTCGGTTTGTGTACTCTGGGGCAAGCCATACTCATGATGAAAGGCCAAGAGAAGTGCAGGCCAACTCCATCTCATACCTCTGGTCTCTCTTGGCACCCTTCTGCCCCCACTGATGGCCTCAGCCTTCTCCACCTCCTCATCTGTGGAAACAAGTGGCACCAAGCGCTCTGAAGGAAGAGTGCCAGTGAGGAGCCTCACAGGCCGTGGATGAGCTACTGCTAGGAACAGACAGGCCCATGGACAGTAAGTCAGTGTAGAGCCAAAGGAATGTTCCTCCCTTGGGCAGGAAATGGATTCAAAGCTTGGTCCAGGCTGGTCTGACACTGGGATGGCCCTGGGGCTCAGTTGTAAGGTGAAAGAGCTGAGCACCCAGTGCTCACACTCAAGCACTCTCAATCCCCCTCACTCATACGCAAGCACACTTGACTCCTGCCTCCAAGAGGAGAACATAAAGGGTGTGGAGCAAGAGCACAGACAAAGCGGAGACCTCCAGTCCTTGACCTCATCAAATCTGAGCGTGGCATGACCCGTGGAGATGTTGACGTGGATCTTCCCCCACACACCTTCACTCAGGCGCCCAGCACATGAGCCCAGCTGCAAGCAGCACAGCTCTCTACCACCTCAGATCACCACAGGGGATCCTCACGTATGAGGAGCAAAGATGCCAAAGGCATAAGAGGAGAAGGCTGCTTCCTAGGTGTGGCCCTTCCACAGGGCCCATGTTGGTACCTGCAGGCCCTGGTCCATGAGGAGTTCTGCTGTGACTCTTCCATTTGCTGTTCCAAAGCAGCTTCAGGAGCACAGGAAGTAAGATTATTTAAATTAACCCAACAAGATTGAGAGTACTTTCACTCAAGCTAAAGAACTGAGCCTGTTACCAGTCCTCCTCTGTGTAAAAGTAGCTGCCTACAGTGCATTTGTACCAACACATCCAATATTGCTGGGCTGATGTGCTGCCAGTGCTGCTTCGTTGGCTCTGTGGGCCTGGCTGCTGTATGATTTCGCAAATGGCAGCCTTCCAGATACATCTCACATGAGCCACTGGCTACCTGGATGACTTCTGAGAAACTTCCTCCCATGGACAAATCTATTTTTTTTTTTCAGTACCGGGGATCAAACTAAGGACCTAGTGATTGCCAGGCAGGCATGGTTTCACTGATCTAAGTCTCCAGCCCTCGTGGACAAATCTTTACTGAGCATCTTCTGAGCTGGAAGCTGAGGTTCCTGCAAAGACAAATGAGACTCATACCTTGCAGGCTTTTCTGGAATTAGAGGACAAGTCTCCAGGATGAATAACAGGCATGATGTCAAAATTCAAGCAGCAGCCCCAAAGGAAAACAGAGACATATGCAATGACATAGAGGCCTCAGCAGCCACCCACTGTGAGAAGCAGGAACTCCTGAGCCACAGGTCACTGTGCAGGGAGCTAAGCAGACATAGGGATGTCAAGAGGCCACCAGGGCTCGTGGGCAGAGGTGCAGATGTCCTTCCTCTCCCAGGCTAGTGCTGTCTGCCACCTGGTACTTCAGGTCCATTTTTTCCTGGCCCTACCAGTATGCAGTAGACCTCCACACAGAGCTTCAGCTTCCTATCTATGAAGTGGGAAGGTGCCATGTTGGGTCCCCTCTAGAGCAGGTGAGGTACATCAGGAAAGCTCCTTGTAACTCAGGACACACTGACCAAAGAAGTCCTGTTGCCCAGATGGAAGGCTTCCTGCCAAACCCTAGATGTCATCATGTCAGCTGCCCACAAGTCATCCATATGGGTGACCCCTTTCCCAGGGCCACTGAGGATCCCTGCACGCATGCCTAGGCACAAGCCTTCTCCACCTGCTGCCCTCCAGGGATACAAGATGCCGAGACAGTGATGCTGAGTGCATGCCACAGCCAGGGAACTGGTGTGTGACCAGAAAGAAAGGCACCTGTCTGTGCCTCAGTTTCCCCAATGCTGTGGTGGTTCCTCCTTTGCAGGGCTGCTTGTGTTAATCCAAGCACCACTAAAAACTGTGCTCAACTTGGAGCTAGGAAGTTACTACACCTCCAGGGAGGGTGGGTTGTGACCTCAAGCTGGGCATGGCTCTGGCCTCAGGGTCCCAGCCAGAAAGTCAGGGCCGATGGTGGTGCTGTGACTGCACATGGAGGGAGAAAATGAAAAAGCACATCGTTGCTTCAGCCTAGCCACCAAGGCGAGGGCCACCTGCCCATGCTGCAGGGTGTCTTTGCAGCCAGAGGTGCCCCACAGCCTTCTCCAGAAGTTGACTCTGTCTAGCCAAGCAGAAAGAGTATGCCATGCCCTCTTTGTGGAGATGGCAGAAGAGGCAAGCCTAGCAGCCTTGGCTAACATGGTGAAGTCTAGGTGTGTATCTGGCATCCTTTCCCCTTTGAAACCACCTCCTACCCTTGGCCCATGCAGCCCACCTTCCTCCCCTTCCCCCTGCCCACCCTGCAAGCCTTCCTCCTCCCACCCCATCTTGGAGCTGGGTATGTCATAGTGCTGCACATCTGAAATTCCAGTGCTTTGGGAGTCTGAAGCAGGAGGATCACAAATCCCAGCCCCATCTGGGTAATTCAGTGACTTAGTGAGAGACTGCCTCAAAATAAAAAAATACAAGGGTGATCAAAATATATGATGAGTGTTTAAATGAAGACTTTTATTACAGTAAAAGGCACACCACCATTCATCCCCCTCAAAAACCTCTCCCTTGATTCAAACACATGCCACTTTCTGAAGAAGTTCTGAAGTCCTCTTTCATGTGGTCTTTATCAGGCATGATCAAAAATTCGGTTATTGTGGAAATGTAGTCTCATAAAACATGACTCTGTGTCCACATCTTACCATAATCATTAAACCTGGCACCATGTGACTTCTGGTTCTTCCCCATAGTCAAAATGGCCATGAAAAGAAAATGTTTTTGATCAACTCAGGACATTGAGGCAGCCACAACAGGATGACTAAAGACACTCAGGAAAGAGGATTCTAGAATTGCTGTAGAAAGTGGCAAGGGTGGTGGGATGAGTATGTTCAAAGCAAGGAGTAGAATTTTGAGGGGAATTCACGGCAATGTGTCTTTTACTGTAATAAACTTTAGAAATTTAAACATTCACTGTATTTTTTAATCACACCACCTAAAAAGTGCTAGGGATGTAGCTCAGTGGGAAGGCCCTGGGGTCAACCCCCCAATACAAAGGAAAAATCAGAAATCCCTACCCTATCTCTGCCCATCTCCCCACCACAGAAGGCCTCAGCCACCCATGCCTCTGTCATTTCTGGCTCCTAATTTGCCATATTAAGGAGGATGTATATCTTATCTCCTTTTAAGAAAGCAAAGGACAATGTTCCATAGAGGGTTGGGGATGGGGTCCACTGTCCTTCAGATTTGGGGAGCAGCTGCTCCTGCCCTGGGTGCTGGTCAGGCCCTGTGGCCTCTGGACTCCTGTCCAGGCTGCTGTCTGGATGGCTGAGGACAAGGCCAGCTGCTGGCTGGTCCCCCACACAGTGTGGACAGTACTGAGTGGATGTAGCAGCAGCAAGGGGCAAGAGGGTGCTGCGTGGCTTTTTGGTGTCCATGGCAGGCAGGTAGGTACGTGAGGCTCAGTTTCCCCCTCTAAGCAGGGACCAATGTCTGAGCACTGTGGGCTTCACCAAAAACAGGCTCCAGGCTCCCAGAACTGAGGGGCAGAAATTACTGGTTTCTGACAAGCAAGACCAATGTGTAGGGGGCCAATGACTCACTGAAAGCTCTTGGAGGGCTGTGGGGTCTGCTGTCTCCTACACCCAGGTCACAGCCCTGCCCCTCCACAGTTCCATGCTAGGGACAATGGGAGGCCTGGGAGCTGTTGCAGGGAGGAGCCTGACAGGAGTCAAAAGATAAGCTGGGTGCAGGGACAGCCAGGCCTGAACCTCTAAATTACTTCTGCTTTTAGGAGGAATTGGCCAGTCTCTCCACTCCCTTTCATGTATGGATGGAGGTTGCCAGATGACCTCTGCTTGCCCAAGGTCATAAGGTCACAGCCACCCTTTGGCCAGTAAGGGACTTCCCAGCAGGGGTGAAAGTGGCAACAAGTAAAAATGCCCCTTCCCGGGCAAGGGAGGGTAAAAGACAAGCAGCTCCCACTGTGGTGACACTCACATCCAGGGAGGCACTGGAGAGGCTCCTGCAGATCCCTGGGCCTCTCCTGTGTCTCACCCTAATGTGTGCACACACCTTCACATACATGTCCCACCATCCACCTCTGCCACCTTGGATTTGGCACCAGGGTGGCCAAGGAAGAAGGGATCCCAGGACACACCACCTCCTGCAGGACAAGACAGCACCCTGAGGTGGGAGCCTAGCTGCAGACCTGGAGCCAGGAAGTTCTGCTCCCTCCTTTTTGGGTTTTGGGGTTCCCAAATAGAAGTAAGCAGAACAAGGACTGGAACAGAGAAAGGCAGGGGCCAAAGCACTGCCATGGGCTTCTGTTTCCAAAGCTACTGAGTGGCACTCACAAGCACAGGGGTCATGAAAAACCTCCCAGAGGCACCTGGATGCCAAGTGGCCCACAGATGGAAGGGGCAACTGTGTCACAGGAGCAGAGCAGGATCTAGAGGAAGGGCTGGGGTCCAGATCTGCCCCTTCCTTGGCATGAGGCCACCTGTGCTTCCTGTGTACACAGGTAAGTAGAGGTAATAGCTACCACTGTAACCCTCGAGACCAAGAACCCACACAGCAGAGGGTTATTTGGACCTGAACCCCCTCTGCTTGCTGAAGCCACACAGGACTGATAACAACCATAAAGGCCCCAGGGCAGAGGTGCGGTGCAGAGAAGTAGGAAACTCAGAGGGGCTCATTCCTGCCCAGTGCCAGCTTCACAGAACTGAGGTCCCCCTTCCCCTGCTCTTAAACCCCAGAATTGGGGGGGCAGGTGGGAGACAACAGTGTCCCGGCCCAACCTGCCGAGAGATACTGCTCTGGGAACCACCAGCACATAGGCTCTCAGGCCTCAGCCCCTGGAGGTCCTTTACATCCTGGTCAGGGCCTGGCTCCACAAATATCTGCACCAGGCAGTGCTGTGGCCTGGACTCACCTACCTGCACCTATGCTGGGCCATGACTGCCAGGCATCTAGGCTCCCCAGCATCCAGGGCCTATGGCTCTCCTGGGAGCTAGAGACACCGCCCTCAGGGCTGGGCAAGGGCCACTGCTTAGGACAACAGTGCCAGGCCAGGCTCCCTCCTGAGGTCAGAAGGGACCCAGGCTGGCAATCACAGAGAGAAATGTGACTGTGGAAACTCAAACTTGAAACTGTAAGTTCTCAAAAAGAAGGTGAGACTGTACGTCTGGTTGGAAAGTGACTGCGCAGAACTCTTAGAAGGAAGAGGAATGGAGGGGAGGGACAGAGGAGTGGAGGGAGGAGGAACAGAGGGCTGGAGCTGGAGGAGGGGATGGATGGACAGCCCTGCTTCCGGGTCCTTCCAACCTGGGGTTGTGGGAATTCCCCAAACTGGCCCAGTCCAAGCCCAAGGCAGAGTGAGAAGGCCATCTAGTGGCAGGGGCTGGAAGGAGGGGATGGAGCAGGGCCCAGGGAGGCACCTCCTGGAGGGTGGGAGGGCGGGCACAGCCAGGGATGCACCTGTACTCAGCAGGGATTTAGGGGGGAGGGGTGGGAGGGGGAGGTGGAAGGGAAGGTGGAGGAGCCATGGAGGATGCTGCAGAGGGAAGGAGGCAAATCTCCACATGAAGAAGGGTAGAGCCTAGGAAAACCAGCAGTGGGTTCTGAGGGTGCCTGGGGCTTGGAGGCTCTCACTGGCCTGGGGAGGAGCCCCCAAGATCTGAGGGGAAAGGTAAAGAGAGGGAGCCATCTGGCGTCTGGAGGTGGAAGGCAGTGGGTGTCTGCTATCTGGACACAGTCATGGGTAGGAGGGCAGAGGCTGCAACTTCTCCCACTGGCTCAGCCCAGGGCCCTGCTTTCAAGACAATAGACAAAAGGTCCCCAAAACAGGAACAAACCAGCTAAGTAAGCTCTCCTGTGCATCCTTGTTCCACTCCTGAGAATCTAGCCAGGCCCTGTTCCCAAGGTGCTAGGATTTGATAGGCTCTCTGGGTACCAGAGCTGGCTGGAGATGGAGGGAGGGGGCATCGTCCTTTAGCCCTCCAGTGAGGAAGCCTGAATAAACCTCCCTGGTGGCCCAAGGCAGTAGAAAGCCACATCCCCTGACCCAGGAGGGAGCTGATCCTGGGAGTGCCAGTCCAGCTGTGCCCATGAGGAACTCTGTGCTTCTCCAGTCTTTGCTCCTGAAACACCCTGCCTGCCCACATGTGGAGTCCTGTGGAATTGCCTCTTACCTGTCTGCCCTTAATAACCAGGTGCAGGGAGTGGGGGAAGCAGGCAGAGGGAGGGATGCCAGGAGGCCAGGGCACCCCATGATGTGACATTCACAAGCTGTGCAGGTGACCACCCCCTGGATAGATGAGAATGTCACTGCTGTGTCTGTTGTTCCCTGAGCTCTGGGCACAGAGTCACCCAAGCCAAGTTGGCTGACCAGTAGAGTCTGCTGTTCAGGCTCAGAGGCATGCTGTTTCTCTGCTCAGATGCTGGCCTGGAGGAGAATGAGGGATGCCCCATAGTCTGTAGTCTTCTGAGGAAGAAGGGGTGGGTGAGGGGGCAGAGGTCAGCCCTGCTTGAGGGAGGGTGCTGGGCGGCAGGGCTCCAGGGCACACCTCTCCTCCCCATCAAAACAAGTTTGCCTGCAAAGCAAGTGCTCTGGGAAGATCCCATTGTCTGTGGCTGGGCTTCAGGCTGGGCCAGTTCCCTGGGCTCCAGGGAGAGCATTTGGCCCCCAGGGAGCTCTGGAGGACCAGACCATCCTCAGGGCCAGATTTCCAATCCACAGGGATACCTTCATCCTGCTGGGACTGGAGAGGGTGTATTCCATAAAAAATAGAGTTTCAGGTCTAATTTTTCTGGCTTAATTAGGACTTTTTTGAGACATTTTTCTAGATTGGAGGTTAAAATATTGTTAATTCCTGGATACAGTGCCCATTCCTAGGGTGCTGCTCTCTGATATTCAGGCTTCAGGCCTAGCACCTGGCTTTCAGGGCCCCATGTACAGCTAGCTCTCTGCTCTCCCACCCGCTGCTGTGGCTGTAGTGAGGAACCTGAATCCCACATTCAACTCATCCCAGCCCTGCACTTTGCTCTGATCGATTGTGGGGGTGGTGTGTTGAGTGTGTGTGTGTGTGTGTGTGTGTGTGTGTGTGTGTGTGCAGCCTTGCTGCCCCAGGCACAGCAGCCTCCACCCACCACTTGGGCACCAGCCAGCCCCAACCTACAGCCCCCTCCTCTGAGCTAGGGTGCAGTACCTAGACCCACCCAGCCAGCACCCACCCTGGGGCCCTCCACAGGCTCCCTTCTACCCACTCAGTAGAGGTTCTGACATGATGTATTCATTGCAACACAAGGAAGGGTCAATATTTTCAAGTTTTTCTATGGTGCTTAAAGCAATTCAAATAGCAATGCTTTAAGTTGTGGCCACTCCTAATTACCCTCCGTCTAGGGATGGTAAACAGTCAGAAGAAGCCCCAGGCTCTCTTTCTTCCCATCTTGGGTATACTAGCAGGGTTGAGTCTGGGGGCGGGTAAGGACTAAATCAGAGCAGGGCAGCTTTGCCTCTCAAACATTTGAGACTGTTTGATGGTTAATGCTGGTGTGGGGAGGGGATCTAGGCTGTCCTTTAAAAACTTATATTGGTTTTTAACTGAAGCACCTACCATTCCGGAGAAAGTAAAGGGGGAAACAGAAGATGTATACAAAGCCGGCAGTAATTGATGTTATCCTAGGAAACGTGCCTCGTCCCACCCACCTTCATCTTCGGAAGATCTTTTTTTTTTTTTTCCGTT
>NW_022900928.1:85293117-85301128 GCF_012274545.1 Fukomys damarensis
GGGGGGGGGGGGATGTAGCCTTCTTCAGGGTTAACATCAGAAGACAAGCTTGTGCGGCTGTGGCCAATCAGATGCGCCCCTGCCAGCTATAATATAGTGCGAGAGGCGGCCTGTCTCACAAGCTCTCCAGGCTGGCTACCATTTAAAATCAGACTCTTTTTGTCTTTTGATTGCTGCCTCCCGACCCAACTCCGATGTGTTCCGCTATCAGCGACCGGCAGCCTGCCATCGCAGCCCCTGTCTGGGCCGAGATCGGCGGAGAGTACACCGCAGCGGCGGCAGGCAAGGTTATATAGGAAGAGAAAGAGCCCAGCAGCGCGCGAGGGAGCCAGCCAGCCGGAGAGAGGCAGCCGAGCGCAAGGCAGGGCGCACACGCACACCGCGCGCACCCGATCGCGCAGACAGACCGCCGGGACAGCTTGGAAGTCACCGGGTTCCATGGGCGAGATGCTGCTGCTGGCGAGGTGTCTGCTGGTGGTCCTCCTCTCCTCGCTGCTTGTGTGCTCCGGGCTGGCGTGCGGGCCCGGCAGGGGATTCGGGAAGAGGCGGCACCCCAAAAAGCTGACCCCTTTAGCCTACAAGCAGTTCATCCCCAACGTAGCAGAGAAGACCCTAGGGGCCAGCGGCAGATATGAAGGGAAGATCTCGAGGAACTCAGAGCGATTTAAGGAACTCACCCCCAATTACAACCCCGACATCATATTTAAGGATGAGGAAAACACCGGAGCGGACCGGCTGATGACTCAGGTAGAAACCCATGAGGGGTGTGGAATGCGTTCCTTCCAGGGGTTGCCGCGAAGGAGTACCCAGACTTACTCTGTTTGCTCTTCGGGCAGATAGAAGGCTGGCGGTTTCACCCTCTCCTTCCCCCACCCACCTGCCCACCTAGCACTTCTCCCCTTCCGGGAGGAGAATGGAGTAACGTTAAGGGTCCAGGAAGTTTGGGGTGTGAGCGGGTGCTAGCAGCAGGGCGTGTGGTTCATTATGGCCCTGATTTGCTCAGTCTTGAAGGGATGCCCCCCCATCCTGCTGTGCTCTGGTTTGTAACTTGAGGAGACCTTCACTTTTGGGGGTGTCTGCTCTTCCCAAGGGGACAGCAGAAATAGAGGGAGAGGGTGAGGATGTCCCCATAATCACAAAGTGGCATCCAGGTCAATGTGCAGACATGCCTTGAGCATTAGAGAGCAGAGCTTGCACACTTCCCTTTGCCTCTGTGGTTTTCTTTGCCGAGGCGACCCCCACCCTTTGCCCACCACCACCACCACCAAAGGGTCCTCCCAGAAGAAGACAGGGGCTGATCTGACCAGAGGTAGAGGCTGCAGAGGTGCCCAGTCTGTCCCCCACTGAGCCTCCGAGCTGTCTTTGGACTCCCTCAGCCCCAGTGGAGCCCAGCAGAGTGTGAACGTATTAATATTTCTTTAAGGATGCTCTGGGGTTCTCCAGAGCCCTTAGCAGTACCTCGGGGGAGGGACTTAGAACTTGTTGGCATCGAATTGCTTTAGTTTTGAACCTGCTTGCATAAGAATTGGGAGAAAATAAATATTAGTGGAGGAGGTGGTGGTGGAAGAAGCGAGCAAAACATGAATTCTTCTCATCCTTTCTACCTCCTTTGAGACTTCTGGGCTGCCAATCTCCCAGCCAATTCTAGACTTTCTGAAACTTCATGCACGTATAAAGCTAGAAATGGGTTTCCTTGCAAATATAGGTCAACATCCTTTTTATTGCCCTATTAAAATATTCAAGTCCTACCTTTAGGGCTAGGTGCGCACAGAGGCTGCGGGAGCGGCGCTGGCGGGGCGATTGCCGCGAGGGTGAGAGAAGGGAGGGAAGGAGACGACCTCGCTCAGTGCCGCGCCCCAGGTGCCCCGGCCTAGGGCACCCGCAACCAGGTGACAGACCGCAGCTCGCAAGAAGATGAGGACTAGGAACCTCGAGGAGGGTCCTCCCTCGCTCTTTCGCATCTCTTCCGACCACCTTAAATCTGGATCCCTAGTGTGGACGCGCTTGCCTGTGCCAGACGGCAGCGCGAGCCACAATTAACTCTGCGCGGGCCGTGGGCGCTTGGCGCGTGCAGCTGGCCAGAGGGAGTTCTCCACCTCGGGGTCCCTTGTTATCCTCCGTCCCTGCAGAGGAGGAGCCTTCTCGGGGTCCCTTGGACCAGAGAAGAGGGAAGCGATGAGGGAGGAAGCGGCGGGGACGGGGACACCCGAGGTCCCCCGGACGAACAGGTCTGCGCAAGACCTTTGAGCAAGGCGACGGCGGAGAGGGAGTCCCCGCCGCGCCCCTTCCCACGGCCCTGGGCTGGCTGGCAGCCTGCTGCGGAGCTTCGAGCCAGGCAGCCAGGCAGACGCATTTCAGCTCCACTTACTCCGGGCTGATCGATGCCGCAGCTACGGTTTCAGTGAGCGCGGGGATGGGCTGTGCCGCCATCCCTACCGCCCCACGCGCTGCGCACCGGCCCTCTGAAGCCACCCGTGTTCCTCGACCTCCGCCACTACCCAGAGGGAGCGGCCTGGGTCACAGCGCAGGCTCTGGGGGCTGCGTTGGTCGAGACCCCAGACCCCTCCGGCCTTCGCGAGCACCCAGAGCCCCTAGCCAGCCAGATCCCCTGCTAGTACACCCCGCCCGGGATCCAGCGACCCCGCGCCGGGCCACTCTAGCCACCGCGTGAGCTGGCAGCATTTGAACTTCTGACCTCCTGTCAACTTCCCTCAGACGAACGAAACGAAAACAAATACTTTTTTTTTCCTTGGGCACTGGCTATTCCCGTTCCCCGCACAAAAGGAGGGGGAAGAGACAACCATGGTGGGGGTGGGGTGGAGAGAGCTAGACCAGGAGCCTCTCCCGGTCCCTAAGTCGTGGGTACCTGGAGGATGACAGGGTATAGGGTGCCCCTGGCTCCCCCGACCCAGTTCTCCCCCTTTGGGTCCGACGGTTAAGGAGCGGAGGGACCGGGCTGGAAGTACGAGGCTGGGAAGGTGTGCGCGCTTCTGGGAACCCGCTTTCCCGCGGGCCCCTCGCTTTCAATAACCACCTGATTCGGGGCCCAGGTGTGCCTGTCCTCTGTCTGCCTCCCTCCCCGTCTGTCTCTCTAACGTGACTGCTGCCCGACTCCCTCAACCATGGCAAGATCGTCCCCAGCGGAACTTTCAGCGCAGTTCTGGAACGCATGAGCTGCTGGTTAATATTAACTCCAGAGAGGGAAGCACAGACAGACTCGCTCTCCGCGTGCAGGCCGCCGTGCCAGGAGAGGGTGCAGGCGGCAGCGGGGCGGGAGCCACAGGGCCCGGACCTGGAGGCCCGGGGGGGGGGGCTGGAGGGGGCTACCTGCTCTCGCTCTCCGCGTGCAGGCCGCCGTGCCAGGAGAGGGTGCAGGCGGCAGCGGGGCGGGAGCCACAGGGCCCGGACCTGGAGGCCCGGGGGTGGGGGCTGGAGGGGGGACTACCTGCGATGCAGTGCTACCTAGGTCTCCTGAGTGCTTTGGGGAGGGCCCTCTATCTAGAAGACAGGGGTGCTTCCGGAGCTGGAGAAGGCGAGTGGGGAAAGGTGTGCCCAGGGACTGGTTCTGTTTAACGTCCCTGGCTCCAGGGGAAGCCCCTGGCCTCCCTCCTCAGGGTGCACGGTGTAGATGCGGGCGGTGGGAGGGAGCACAGGCTTGGGGAACAATTTGGCCTTCGCAGACATAAAGCCAGGCCGGCGGCCCTGCTGGTCTTCACGGTGGCTGCACAGGGTCCAGGCATGATTCGCGGCACACGACACGATAAATTAATAACCCGCTCAGCTACCCGGCCTTGCCCATCTCGCCTGGTCAGGGCGGGGGTGCGTCCTGCAGCCACCAGCCAGGCCTGGAACAGGGAGGTGAGAGGGCATGAGCGTTTGGGTGCCCCCTCGAGGACCCTTGGCCTCAGCCTGTGTGGGTTGCCTGGCCTGCCTCCGCCTTGGAGCTCCTGACCTGGGGTCCCCCATGTCTGCCCAAGTAGTCTAGCTCAGGATGCAGGGATTGGAGTCCTTCCCACCCTGCCTTTCCTCTCCTAGCTGTCTGGTGGGCTACAGTTCAAAGCCTTATCTGCTTCCCCTCCTGGGAAAAGGGAGTGGGTGGGGTGGGGGCTGGAATGGATGCTGTGGTATGTACCCTTGTGTGTGCCTGGGCCCACTAGCTTCAGACCCAGGCTCCAAAGCAACCCTGGTTTACTGATTGATTTTCATGTAAAACGTGTTCAATCTTCAAGATGACCTCACTCAAATCCTCCCCTTCCGACTTTTTCCTTCCTTTCTTAAGAAAACTACTGGCAGATCCAGAGACCTGCAAGCACTGACCTGCTACCAGGGCTGCCCCCAGCCCTGCCCCCGCTCCATTTCTTGTATGTTTAACTCTACAACCACATTGCTGGTTTTTATTGCTGCCAAATACACAGAACTTTTCCTGTTGCGCAATTTGTCAGTCCCCAGAAAGCGCAGGCAAAAATCTTTGCAAGATCCTCGCCCTTTGCCAGAGAGTTCCCCTGCTGTAATTAGGGCCCCTGATAGGGGCAGTCTTTCCCCTCCTAACCCCCTCCAAGTCGCCTATCACATTGCTTGGGGCTACAGGAGGTTAGAGAAGGCCCTACTTCCTGCAGAAATCAACTTGAAATTGCTTCTCCCGCCTCCTCTGAGATCCCCTTCCCTGATGAGCCCTCATTATTTTGCCCCTGGCTCCCCCTTCCCAACTCTGAACCACACCACCAGCAGTTTAAGCATCTGGCTAGTGAGTTAATTCTGCCCTAGACGTGCACACTTGACTCAACCACCTTTACTGAATCCTTTTCTGAATGTGGCCTAAGAATTATGGAAGGAGCTCCCATGGCCCCAGATCCCACCTGGCCTAGGCAGTGGCAGAAGTCGTTGAGGGGAGACCCCCCAGACCAGGGCTCTGAGGCCTCAGGCCTAGAAAAGCTTCCTGCCCCCGCCCTTATATTTGCTCTCCAAACTTGCCAGATATCATTCTGCAACCAGCCCAGGAAAACAAGAGAGGAAGAAGAGGAGAACAGGTTAAAGAAAACAAAAGCACAATCAGGCCACAGACAGGCCTGGAAGAGAGGAGTTCCAAGGGAAGGAATGTAGCTGCCCAGACCAAGAATGTTTGTCCTCCTGCCCTGCCTGTGCCCGGCATCACACTCACCAGCTGGCCTTGCACTTGGCAGACTCCACCCTGAGCAGGAGCTGCCACCTGAGCTCTCACCTTTGGCTTCATTCTCATCAAAGATAGGCTGGGGGTGGGTGCGGAGCAGGGACAACAGGGCTTCTGGATCCTATGTACTTGGCTACTATTCCCCATCTCTTCCAGCCACACACCTGGGGCATAGGAGAAGGGGGACCTCACACAGGTGTGCAGAAAAGGGACACACAGGGGAAGGGTACAGAGTGTCTGAGGGTGCCCCTGGGCGATTCTGGGCCTGGTGTCTGAAATGCACAGCTCACCTAGTCTGGAGAAACTCTGGCCATGTGAGTTCCTTTAGCACTGGATACAAGAGGACTCCTGCAGTTACCCTACCGTCTTCCCACCTAGTGCCCATCTAGTACCCTCTCCAGTCTCCCCACTGCTCTGCACGTCCTCCCCCAGGCTAAGTAGCTGGCTGATGAGGTGCTGGGATGGCACTAGGTCCTCAAGCTAATGTGTATGCCACTGGGTTCCTCTCTCCACAGAGGTGTAAGGACAAGTTAAATGCCCTGGCCATCTCAGTGATGAACCAGTGGCCTGGAGTGAAGCTGCGGGTGACGGAGGGCTGGGACGAGGATGGTCACCACTCGGAGGAGTCACTGCACTATGAGGGCCGCGCCGTAGATATCACCACCTCTGACCGTGACCGAAGCAAGTATGGCATGCTAGCCCGCCTCGCTGTGGAGGCCGGCTTCGACTGGGTCTACTATGAGTCCAAGGCACACATCCACTGCTCGGTGAAAGCAGGTGAGCCCCTCCCTTCCATCTTTCTCAGGATCCCCTACTCTACCCACACTTTGTCCCTCACTCCAGACCTGCCCTCCCAAGAAGATCTTAAGGTCATCTTTGTGCCTGCTAGTCTGATTTGAGGGAAAGAGAGAAGGACCAGGTGTGCCTGGTATTCTGTTGTAGGACCTCTAAGCCCACCAAGCCAGGAATCATCCCAACTTTCCAGGCCACAATGGGTTCAGGTCCCCCCTGTGCCCAGATGCAAGGATTCTGCAACTTTCTGAGATGGTGAAATTGGGAGACATAGGCTGTGGAAGGAGACTGGTGTTTTTTGTTTTGGTTTGGTTTTTTATTTTTGGGTTTTTTTGGCAACTCTGACGGTGTCCTCTGATCTCACCTTCCTCCGATTCAGGATTTAAAGGCCCAAGGCCACACACCGCAAGTCAGGAGGGTCTGTGGGGGTTCATGCAGCAGCACTCTCTCTCTCCTGCTGGGCACCTGTGGAGACTAAACTCAACTCACTTGCTAAGCCTCTCGGAAAGGGCCTGGTAGGAGCCATAAACCTTACAGCATCTGGAGCCACAGGCCTAGCAGCATCCATTCTTATTAGGAGCAGCTGGGTGCCCTGGGCCTGGGGCAGTGGCGAAGGCGTCCCCTCCCTGGCCTGAGGCGCCATACGCTGTTGCCAGGAGGAACAGCTGGGACAGGAGCTGGCACTGTCACTCGTGGTTCCTGGGTGGTGTGCACACCTCGCATCTCAGCACAAGCTGTTGCCTTTAGCAAGGCGGTTCACAGTAAATTTCCGAGGAACTCGACCTCCTGCCCTCGCTCCCCCGAGTTTCTTAAACCATCTTAAAGGCAAATGTTAGTGGAACAACACTTTCAAAGTGTCGGGGGACATCTCCTTGGTAAAGAAAATACAACAGCTCTGGCGGTTTCAGCCCGGGGAGGAGCTGGGTTCAGACCAGGGACTCCACCTGCTGCATTCTGGATGGGAAATGGGGCAACGGGAGCCCCCACCCCACCTGCTCCACCGCGGCCCTAGGCGCGCCTTTCCCTCTGGGGCTTGCCACGGCTTTCCAACGCGAGGCTCCTCCTAGCGGCCTCTGGCCGCGGGGTCCCCCTGGCGGGGGTCCCTGGAGTTCTCCTCCGAAATGAGCAGCGGTAATCCTGCCGCCAGGTTCCGGGCGCGAACACGGCGCGGAGCCGCTCATTCTTATTCCGCGCACGCGGGCGGGGGCGCGTCGCGCTGCGTGTCAAGCGGGGTCGTGCGACTCGACGACTCGGGCTCTCCAGCTCCTGGGGTCGCATTCCGGGGGCCTCCGGAGGGCCTCCCACCGTCGGCCCCGCACTTCATGCCGAAGAAACCAATGAGCAGATTAAAAACCTTCTGTAATTCCAGCAGGAAGATCCTTTCTCGCAATCTCTATTTGCAAAACGCATGATCCCGGAGATTGGAATGCAAAGAAGACGGGGACCTCCCCGCCCCCCGTGGCCCGCCGCGCTCCTCCCCAACCTCAATTATTGTCACCGGGACAGTGAGCCTCGGAGAGCCACAGCCGAGAGCGGTAGTCAAGGGGCCTTGAGAACTGGTGCTAGCAGCGCTCCGAGCAGGCCGGGCCATTTAAAATTCAAATACACATCTCGAGTGCTCGCAGGAGAGGGCTGGCTGTGCAAATAGTGCCTGTGGGGCCCGGGGCCGGAGAGACCATGTGTGAATTGCACACGGGGGCGGGGGGGTTGCACCTGAGCAAATAGGGAGGGGGCAGCCGCGAGCTGCAAAGAGGGGAGCTGAGGAAGAAAGGGAGGGGCGAGGTAGAAGTGTCCCCTCTTCCAAGAGTGTCTCCTATTTATTCCAGAAATCACAATGGCAATACTGGGTCCTTTATTGGATTTTAATTAGAAAATCCACACAAGCCTCGGATTTTCACACCTCGGGCAATTCCCTGGAATGTTTGTCCAGTTGCTACAACTACTACAGCTATTTTGCGTCCCCGCCCCCCACCGGCCGACACCGGGGCCCAGGCTGGGTGGGGTAGGGGGCTCTTGCAGCCGCGAAGCCTCCGGGTCCAGCACACCCCCAAG
>NW_022900928.1:85310545-85311039 GCF_012274545.1 Fukomys damarensis
CTGGGCGGGTGGGGAGGGGGTGCGCCGGCGCCCGGGGAGCCGAGACTTCCCGAGACTCGAGACCCGAGTAGAGAGCAAATATCCTCTGCTCTTCGAGGCTGAGGGTGTGCCCAGCGGGGGATGGGCTGCAGGAAGGCGGAAGCCCGGTGCACAGCGGGCCCCTCCGGAAGACTTCGGCCAGCCGGTTCTTCCGCGGTATCCCACTAGGTTGCTCAGGAAGGTGCCTGCGCCACACTTTGGCTACCGCAGTAGTGGGGTGAGGGGCGGGGTCCGCGCGCACCCTTGGATCCCCTTTTTGCTCAACGTTTGTCCCCTCTTCCTCGCTCACAGAGAACTCAGTGGCGGCCAAGTCCGGCGGCTGCTTCCCCGGGTCGGCCACCGTGCACCTGGAGCAGGGTGGCACCAAGCTGGTGAAGGACCTACGGCCCGGGGACCGCGTGCTAGCGGCCGACGACCAGGGCCGCCTGCTCTACAGCGACTTCCTCACCTTCCTG
>NW_022900928.1:85311595-85318464 GCF_012274545.1 Fukomys damarensis
GAAGCCGAGGCCTCGGAGGAGCGCGGGAGGGCGCGGCAGCAGCGGCGAGGTGGAACAAGACATACAGAAAAGTGCGCGGAATGAGACATTCATCATCATCATCATCATCATCATCATAATTAATAATAATAATAATAATAATAATAATAATAATAATAATAATGTAGGACAGTCCAAAGTAGACTATAAGGAAGCAAAGACCCCGGGGAGTTTTGTTGTTGTGTTTAGTTTATATATATATTTTTTGAATTTTTGGTTATTTTTTCTCCTCTCCAGGCTATTTATTTGTTTGGTATGAATAGATGTTTTAAATAATATGAACCGGACCTTCAAGAGCCTTAACTAGTTTGTGTCTTGGATAATTTATTATTATCATGTGAACTGTATTCACGGGGGGGGGGGAAGAGATTATTTTGTGCGGCCAAGCAACCTGCTCAGAGTCTATTTTTCTACAAGTTCCTGGTCCTGAGAGTCGGGAAACAGAATTCTGTGCTTGCCAGTTCTCCTCTGCTATGCTCCTGCTTCTCTGCAAGTGTAAACTAAAACATGCTTCATGGGGGTCCACAAATTATATTTTTATACACAGAATTGTAAATTAGATTTTTTGAGAGATCAATACTTAACTGAATGACATTTCATTTTTTGAAATAGTGTAAAATATGAAATATATTATTTTAATTTAACTAGTTTCCAATGTTAATGGCCATCTCCTGTACTGTCTTCATGGTTTAATACTTGCTTTCATCATCTTTATTTTGGCCACATTCTTGGAAGCCAAGACTGTTACACACTCACTCACACATACACTTTTTTTTTGACAAACTGGAAGAACTCTGTTATTTTTAACTTCAAAGAGTTTATTAGAAAATAATATTTTTTAAAAGTGCACATAGTGATGAGCCCATGAGGATGGAGCCTGTAGTTTGTACAGAGAAAAAGGATGTTTTTGCATTAATAAATTGAGACATAACTGCTGTAAATTTACTAAAATGTATTTTTTAATATTTTGTAATAGTTTTATAGAAATAAAATGTGCCACGCACAGACCGGTTAGTACATAATAACTCGGAAATCCTGTCGCAGCCCCTCTTCTGTTCCTTTGGGCTTCTTTGTTGGGAAACCTAGCGCCCCAGGATCTGTCAGGCAGGGATAGCATAGACAGCCAAAGTAGGCCAACTGGCCTCCTCTGCGCTGGAGAACCCACAGCTCTGGTCATAATTACTGTGTAAAGCTCTTTTGCAATCCTGGAGGTTGAGGGTGCCATATGTAGGGGTCCATCTTTCGCTGCCCCAGCTTTTAGTAGCAGAGCCTGGTCTGCAGGCCTGGAGGAAGTGCCCCAAGGGAGGCAACCTTGTACCTTTCACTGGTCTTGCGGTGTTTGATCTGTAGTCCACTGCTGCCTTCTGAAGTCTTAGTGTGACCTTGGCAGAGAGATGTGGATGTCTGAACCTCCCACCTCTGGGTTGAGTGGGGCTTCTGCAAGGGCCTGGGACCATGCCTGTTGTCTGTCTGTAGTGGGTGCTAGGCCTGGAGTTGTATCCCTGGGACAAGGCTTGTGCCCGATGTCAGCTGGGGCTGAGAATGCTTCCTCTGAGCTTAATGATGCCTCACAGCTTGGCAAAGAGGTCTTT
This sequence comes from Fukomys damarensis, assembly GCF_012274545.1. Lineage (NCBI taxonomy): Eukaryota > Metazoa > Chordata > Mammalia > Rodentia > Bathyergidae > Fukomys > Fukomys damarensis. The sequence goes on from NW_022900928.1 coordinate 85,313,227, forward strand.
CCTCTCAGCTGCAGTCACTTCCAGTTCTGTGTCATAATTGGAGCTCTTGGGAGAGGCACCTGAGTGGCTGGCCTTGGAAGGGTGGAGACTACCAGCAGAATACACTTGTCTTGGAGGTAACCCAGTGTCAGGAAAAGGACTTGATGGGCCTAACGTCCTGTGGCAGGGTCTGGCTCCAAGGGGTGGCTGGTGGAACTCTGTAGCCAGAGACTGGGTCCCCAAGAGCTTTGGTGCTGAATGGCCATGTACATTTGGATGGCCCTGGGCACTGGGGTCAGGGCATACCCTCTGGGCAGCAGTGGGCCTGATTTTCTTCACAAACTTTTCCTTGGTCATCCAGGGGTCAGTAGTGTCACAGCTGGCATTTATAGTCCCCCTGAGGCTGATGGCTTCCACCATTCTAGCTGTTCAAGTCACTGTGGTCAGAGAAAAATGAGCAATGGGTTATGTGCAGGCTGTGCCCAGTGACCTCAGTTACAAGCAGTGCAGCCCTGTCTGCCAGAGAAGGGACTCAGACTCAGTGCTGGCACAGCCCTACAGTAGGCCTGGCAACCAAGGTACCACATGGAATATGGGGCCCTGGCAAATCCCTGCAGTTGACTTCTCCAGCCCTCTCTGTCCCCCTTAGAAATCCTTCCACAGAGAGCCAGGCATGGTGTCACACCACCTGTAACTTGGGAGCACTTGAGAGGCTAAGGCAAGAGAATCACTGTGAGTTTGAGGTTAGCCTGAACCATAGTGAGACTGTCTCAAAAACAAAAACAACGAAAGAAAACTTTTTCACAGAGAAACAATAAGACAAGGCAAGGAAAGGAAGTCATGGTTTATATAGAGAAGCCGGGCCAGGAGAAGGTGCAGCCCCTCTGCCTGTGTGGGGTGCCAGCCTCTTGAGGCTGTAGTACCTAGAGTTTGTGCAGTTTGCTGCCTGTCCCTCAGGACCAAATGCATATCGGTTCCTGTCAAAAATGTGTTTCAGAATGCATTCGAAACTGGCATCATCGTGTTGTATTGTTTGGATCATTAAAGAAATTACAGAGACTTTCTGCAATGTCTGTTATGTGGCTGAATTCCTATCCCACACCATCATCTGCTCTTTTGGTTTTCTTCCACAAGGCTGTTCGCACAAAGTGAAAGAAAAGTCCCATTGAGGAGTAGGCAGCCTCTCTCAATGGGTGAGCTGGCTCATTGTGGGAATCTGTCCCGGTGCAGCTGGGCACGTGACTACTGTGCTTGCTGGGCTGACACAGCCATCCTGCCCTGACTGAGTTCTGTGCCATCAGCATCGTGTCCATGTCAGGAATATTGGGAATACATGCAAAGAATGCTGGTTGGATGAAGGATTTGGAGAGAAAGCAGCAAAAGTACCTGTGAAGGAGCCAAGCTAGCATCCTGAGCAGGTGCTCAGGGCTCTATAAGGGCACAGGCCAGGCATTGGGTCCATCCGTTTCTACAGATGCTCAGAGAAGTGACTGTTACAACATGCATTTCAGCCTTCCCAGGAACACCACTGGACATGCATTCTGGGACAGAGGACAGAGGCTCTGAGTTCTCTTTTCACATAGCCCTTACACTGAGACTGTTTTTTAAATATTTCAAAATATTTGAAACAATCTAAAAAAGGATACTGCCTCCTGACCCATGAATACTATATTAAACTGGAATGTCAGTGTCTTTCAATAAAGCACAGCACACATTTGCTTACACATCCAAGACTGCCTGCCAAGCCCCATGTCCTCATCTGGCACTCCATAGAGCCTTACCAAGCCCTTCTGGGGCTCTTGCATTCAAACCAGGCTTGGATTTGGGTGTTGGGCTTGGAAGCACTGGGCACAGCCCCTATCTACTCCAGGTCTCCCTGTGAGAGGTCAAGCATCACATTTAGCCCAGGCAGGCCCAAGCATAGACAAGAAAGAGCACCTGGGCCTGAGGACCCCAGTAGAGGCATGGGGACCCAAGAATAGCCCAAGGCAGACTTTCATGCTGCTTGCTGAGAAAAACACCCCAAAGTGAGCTGTAGGGAAATCTTCTTATGGAGGGAACTTTCTTTTTTTTTTTTTTTTTTTTTTTTTTTGGCTGAGACTGGTCATCTCAAGTTAAGGAAGAAAGTATATAAATGCAGTTCTCAATTTATGGCGCATACAGACTCAGAGCCTGTTCAAAGAGTCAGGAAACGAGCATGGAAGAGATGTTGCCAAAGCTCCTGGTGGTTCTCAGAAATCATGCTGTGTTTCAGAGGGGGAAACAAGAGAAAGGAGAAATCCAAAAGCTGAAAACAGAAGAGAGAGAGGAGGACAAAAATGGAAGAACATACTGCTCTCCCCAGGCCCTGCTTTCTGGATGGAGTCCTGAGCCACACAGGCCTGGGTGACCTCCTGGGAAACAGGACAGCAGTCCCTCCCATCTGGGCACCCTCAGAACTCATAGCCACCAGAAGCCTACAGCCCAGAGCACCAGCACTCCAGGGGCCCTCAAGGCCCAGCTCCACCCCGTGCCTGTCCTCCCCACTGGCCCGGTCAGCCGGGTCCCAGCTGAAAGTTGTCCCCAGATGCAGTCCACCCAAGGGCAAGGCTGACAGGCAGGAGCCAGCAGAGGATGGGGGGGCTTGTGACAGAAAGACCATGGAGTAGAGGACAAGGCACCTAGGGAGCTGCTTGCATTCAGCTGGATTTCTGGTGCCCCTCACTAGCAGCTGCAGAAGTAGCAGGCACTTCTGGGCTGCATTTGAGCTGGGGCACTTGAAGACAAATGCCACCTGTGCCTTCCTGGTGCCCACTTCCTGCACAGTCAAGGGAAGCCCAGCTTCCAAGCCCCTTCCAAGTCAGGACCTGCCTGCCATCTCCCTGCCAAGCCTGCTGTGCCTCCTGGGAGCAGGCTACCCCAAGGGTCAGCTACCAAGCTCATATTTCTGTCCTAGAGCTGGGCTTCCTTTCTGCAGTCCTCCCACAGATCTGGGCACTCCCTGCTCCCCATGCCCCCCAGTGTAGAAGGCCCTGGTGGTACAGAGTGGGCACTGTGGGTGAAGTACCCATGTTGGGCTCTCTCCTCTCCCTACCTGCCTTCCCCTCCTCTCCACTCCAGGATTTCCCCTGTCTTGGAAAAGACGGGCACCTGCTGTCCCTTCATAGAGGCCGGGCGCCCTCTGGTGGTCCCAGGAGAAAGATGACTGGGGCCGCCAGGACCATGGCTGGTACTGAGGACTGGCGCAGAGCACCTGCATGATTGGGACCAGGACTACAGACGAAACAGAAATGCGATGGCTGCCTGTGGAGGACAGAGGCACAGATGCCAGTATCCTCAACTAGGGCAGAAGGAACAGACAGAGGGACAGGTTGTTGACCATTAAAAGTCACATGGAAAGCCAGGGGGCTGGGGGAAGTCAGAAGGGCCTGTGTCCCTTGACTTCAGGCCTTGGTCCCTGGAAGGCCCAGCCCAGTTCACCCCCTAGGCCACACTGGAAGAGAAAACCAGGCATGGGGAGAGGCCTGGTCTGGGATCAGGGTCTGCTGCCCTAGGCCTGGCTCTCTGGGCTCCTGTAGTGATACCAGCGTGTTGTTCCCAGGTGGCTCTTGAGGACCCCTTTGTCTGCTATGGGCTTGGGTGTGAGGCTGAGCTTCCCATTGTTTGATGGAGAAATTCAGAAATAAAAATCTAATGGAGGGACGTTGAGTTTCCTGAAGACCTTTGCTGGAGCCAGCTGTGACCTTCGGGACTGACTCATCCCCAGCCTGTCCCCTGTAACAGACACATTTCCACCCAGGCACCCACATGGGCTTCAGACAGCCAAGGTTGCTCCACATGTGTGCACCTTCCCCTGTCCTTACATTCCAGGCACAGGACTGACAGGGTGCAGGACCTGCTGCTCTGCACCCAGGACTAGGTAAAAAACAAAAGGGAAACCAGGCACACATGTATAGTCCAAGCACTTGGAAGGCTGAGGCAGGAGGATCTTGAGCTGAAGTCCTACCAGGGCAACTTAGTGAAAGCCTGTCTCAAAATACAAAAACAAAAAATTTTAAGGGCTGGGGCTGTAGCTCAGTGCAAGGCCCTGGGATCAAAGCCCAGTGAGGTAGAGAAGAAAGAACCACATAACTCTTTTGGTTTCCCAGTGCATTCAAAATCATGGCTGCCTACTACTGCCAGTCCATTAAGTGTGTACAGGTGTTGTTCCTGAAAACCAATATATGTGGTGTGGCTTAAAATTACTATTGTTCCAGCACTCCTGAGGGCCAAGGCAGGAGCATCGCCATGAGTTTGAGGCCATCCTGGACTACATAGTGAGTTCAAGGCAGCCTGAACTGCAGCCTAAACTCAAAAACAAAATAAAACACTTTATTATGCTACCAATGGCCCAAGCTCCATGGAGTTGTGGTCTTTAGCTGGAGTGGGGTCCTGCATTCGTGCAGGCAGCTGCTAGCCCACAGGGTGGGGGCTGCTAAAGGCAGCACTGACTGTGGCCATCTCTCAAGGCATCACAGCTGTGGCGTTCCTGCAGAGGTCCACTCCTTTCCTGAGAGGTTCCTCTGTGGCAGGCTAGGCTGTGTGATCGCATTTTCTTTCAAAATTGGAATCACTCCTGTGACTGCCACAGCTTTGTCAGCCAGTTTAGGTAATAGTCCAGACCCTGTTGTCACTCACTTATCAGGCAGGGATTCCATCTCAGGATACTGCTTTCAGCCAGGTGTGGTGGTGTGCACCTGTAATCCCAGCACTCTGGGAAGCTGAGGCAGGAGGATCCCAAGTTTGAGGACAGCCTGGGGAATTTAACAATTCTTTCAATATGCAAACACAGCATACGCTTCCATTTACTTTGTCATCCTCCATTTCTCTCATAATGTAGTACACCTTTTGGTGTATGAATCTTTGCCTTCTTGGAAATTTTTATACCTGAGTATTGCCATTCAAGTTTTCTATGTCCTCATGATCCACTCTTGGTAGTTTGTCTGTTTTGGGAATTTATCCTTTCCTTCTATTTTAATTTGTCCACATATAATCATTCATAGTAATGCTTTATGAGACTTTGTCTTTCTGTGGTATCAGTCTGATTTTAGTTTGTTGAGTCTTCTCCTCTTGATCTCACTAAAGTTTTGCCAATTTTATCTTTTTGAGAACCAATTCTTGGTGAGAATGTAAACTCGTAAAATCACTATGGAAATCAATATGAAGACTCCTCAGAAAACTGAAACTAGAAATTCCATTTGATCCAGCTATTTCACTTCTAGGTATCTTTTTGTCATTTTT
>NW_022900928.1:85318487-85320159 GCF_012274545.1 Fukomys damarensis
TTTTTTTTTTTTTTTTTTTTTTTTTTTTTTTGAGACAGGGTCTCACTATTTAGTTCAGGCTGGCCTTGAATTCACTGTGTATCCCAGACTGGCCTTGAACTTGTGGTGATCCTCCTGCCTCAGCCTCCTGAGTGCTGGTATTATAGGCATGTGCCACTGTACTTGGTTCTTTTCTAGGTATCTTTCTGAAAGAGTTAAAGACATCATATTGCAGTGATCCATGCATACTCATGTTTATAGAAGCACAATTCATAATAGCTAAATCTTGCACACAGCCTACACGTCCATCAATAAATGAATGGATAAAGAAATGTGGTATCTTCACACAATGGAGTACTACTCTGCCATGGAGGATAACGTCGAGTCATCTGTAGGGAAAGTGATGCACCTTGAAATCATAATGTTAAGTGAAATAAATCAGACACACAAGCTTAAATAGTGCATGGTTTTTCTTATATGAGAAACCCAAAGTATAAGTAAAAAGTAAAATAAAAGGTAGATATAAGAAATAAGGAGATATCTTTTTCTCAAAGGGGAATGTGATCAAGAGACGGAGAGGGAAGGGCCAGCCAGGGATTTAGCTCAGTGGTTCTGCCACCTGCCTCCCAAGCACACGGACTGGAGTTCAATAAAAAAGACATGGAGAGGGGAAGAGAGGAGGGGAGGAAAAGGAATAAAAAATGAATTAAGATGTGTTATGTACAGATGCTAACTCTACACAAGGAATGTAAACATATACTGCAAAAGTGGCCTAATAAAAATAAAAATAATTTGAAAGAAAAAGAGAGCCAATTCCATGTTTCACTGATGATTTCAATCATCTTCTTAGTCCATATCTCGTTTAGTCTTGCTCTGATCTTTATTCCTTCTGTAACTTTGGGCCCAGTTTGCTCTTCCTTTTCTACCTGCTCCTGTAAGATCTTTGCAGGGAACTTCATGTTCATATTCATGTGCAAGTCCTGATTGCTGGTGACCTTACATGGAGATCACCTCTTTATCACCATTCACTTGAGACCCCTCCTCTTTTAATGCAGGTGTTGGCCTCAAGAGGTCTTCTCTTAGAAGTGCTTTGCTCCTCTCATTAGTTTTGCTGCTGTTTCCTTTTCTCCTGTCTACGGTATCTTTGCGATTTCCCTTTGACCCCCTGGGCATACACAAGTGTGTTGTTTTATTTCTGCATATTTGGGAGTGACCCAATTTTCCTCCTTTTATGGATTCCTAATTTCATGCCATTGTGGTCAGGAAAGAAAGGTGATTTCACTGGTAATTTATTGACTTCTCTTGTGTCCTCACATGTCTGGTTTATGCATGGTGATATTTGCTTTCCGCGCCCAGGGGCTCCAATGTTGGGTGTATATTTGCAATTGTCATATCTTCTTGATGAATTGATCCCTTTATCATTTTATTTTGACCTTATTGGTTGTGACAGATTTTATCTGAAATGCCATTGCATCTGACGTGAGTATAGCCACCCCTACTCTTTGGTCTCCGTTTGTGTAGAATGTCTTTTCCCATGATCCTGCATGTTCAGACTCCACGCACTCTTAAAGCTAAGAGTCTCTTCTTGTAAGTTGCAGATTGTTAGAACTTTTAAAAATTTATTGGAGGGGGGGGCTGGGGATTTAGTTGAGTGGTTCCGCAAACACAAGGACGAGTTTGATCCCCGGTACAA
>NW_022900928.1:85320260-85360174 GCF_012274545.1 Fukomys damarensis
GGACTGGGGATTTAATGCAGTGGCACTGCACCTGCCTCTCAAGATCAAGGTCCTGAGTTTGATCCCCAGTACCACACACACACACAAAATGTGCCTTTTGATTGCGGAATTTAATCTATTGACATTTAAATACTTATTAATTAAGGACGACTGTTGCCACTCAGTCTCTTGTTTTTTGTTGTTCCTCTGTTGTCTTCCTTTGTGACTTTTTTTGGGGGGGGTCAGTGATCGAACTTGGGTCCTTGTGCTTGTGAGGCAAGTGGTGGCACCACTGAGCTAAATCCCCTACTCATTAACTTTTGTGTGACTATTAGAGTTTTTTCCTGCAGTTACTCCAACAAAAGCCTAAAACAGAATAGTTTTGACAGGCTACTTTAAGCTGCTATAAAGTGATCTCAATCTCACAGGAAACTCTACCATTGGACATCTCTCTGACACCCACCTCCCATGCTCTCAGTGTTACCACTTACAGTGTGGCTCCATAGGTTGCTGGGAGGCTCAGACTCTCCATACTACACTAGCAGCATTACAGGTTGAACTGTATCCCTCCCCACGAAATTCATGTTGAGATCCTCCTCATCTGTGACCAGTGTGTTTGGAGATAAGATCCTTTATCATTCAGATCTGGATGGTGCAGAGGCCACAGCCTCAGCCCAGGGAGTCTCAGCCGATGTCAGTGGGGGAGATGCTGCCTAGCCACAGGCTCAACCCTGTCACCACCAGCATTTTTCTACAGCCACACCCACAACCAGCAGCAGCAGCTTGCCAATCCCTGCCGGGCAGCCCCAAGGCCCAGCCAAAGCACTGAAACAGGAGCAGAAACACACCCTCCAGCAGACCAGAAAATGCCGGAGAAGAGAACAGGCTGTGTTGAAATAAATGACAATGTTGGAGAAAGAGAAATATCTAGGAAGAGTGTGGGTTCTGAGGAAGCTACCAGCCCTATCTGCAGGGTCCTCTGTGGCAGACAGGGAAGGCCAGCACCTTTGGGAAGGTAGGAATTAAAACCAAGCACTTCATTCAGAAAAACAGTATGATCTCGCTCTGTGGCACATTGGATAGCCCATTGCACTTCTAGACAGAAAAACAGTGTAGACAAGAAGAATGGGAAGTCGTATGAAAATAAATCTGGAGAGAATCTGTGGATAAGACCAATACTGTAACAATACCAAATGATGTTTTAACAAGTAACTCAGGCTATGTAACTAATGGTTATTTGATGATAGTGGATCAGAGTGGATATACCATCCTTTAAAAAAAGAATGCTACACACAACTGTCTAGCAGGGTTGGGAAGTTAATTTAGTGCAGGACAAAATAATGCAATAACAGACTAATATTCCAACCTTAAAACAAGGACTTGAAACTTTCAGGGAAAGAAACTATAGGGAACAGAAGGGAGTCAAGTTGATGGTTTGAGGCCCATTTGGAAGTCTGAAATTGGGCCTGGAGGAGCCACTCATGGAAAATCTGCTGTGGGTTACATGCTTCGTAAAAGCTCAGATATTTTTACTCTGTGAGCAGCAAGTTTGTTAGCCCAAAGGAAAGCCAGCCTTAGCTGTTGCTTCCAAAGACTTGTGAAACCTACTTAAATCACCCAGTTTTTCTAGCAAACAACAGCAGTGCTAAGATAGTCCTAAAATCAGTTGTGTAAGCAAAGTTAAGGAAAACCTCAGCAAAACTATACAGAACTGTTCTGTGTCACCACCTTCATCCTCCTCGACAGGGGAAATGCAGACCCAGTCAAGTTGGTTATCCCAGGTCTCTGTGTCAGTGCTGGATTTGTTATTCTGCCACTTTTTCTCATGGGCCCATGCTAGCAGGGCCCAGTGCACTTGTGCATCCTGCAGGCTCAGCTACTGCTGACTCCTGCTGCTAACACTAACACCCATCTCTCCCAAAACTGACTCAGCACTTGGGACATGAATCTTTGTCGAGCAAGTTAGATCTAGCCTTGTCCTCTGCCGAGTAGGCATGCAGTGTGCTGTGGAGCACAGCACCAGTGATCTGCCCTCCCCAGACGATCAGCAAAGCCTGGGGTATCTTCCAGGATTGATGTGCTTATCTGTAAATGAGCCCAGTGCTGGCCCTGAGTCCGATCCTGGGAAGTCATCACATCATGAAGTGATGGAGGAAACACTTCAAGGAGCATATCCTACCACGTGGGCTTCACAGAGTGCCAAAAGAAGCTCCTCAGGAACTGGGCATCCTGTGCTTCCCAGGCTTCTGAGTGGGAGAAATGGACCTGTGCTCAAGCTCTGGGTTTAAAACTTGAAACTATTACAAGAGTGAAGCCTTGCCCTTGGGACTACTACACAGGTGTCCTGCAAAAAGCAGACACCAATAGTTAAGGGCTTTAATGTTTCTCTCCAAGGACAGTGGCTCAGAAAATCCGAATCCTCTGGCCTCACCTACCGATAAGAACAGGGTTACCAGTGAGGCCTAGAAAGGAATGATAGCCGGGTTCTTTTGATCCAAGGGCTGCTACTGTATATCACACTAAAAAAAGGGAACCTATTTGGAATTGGCAGAAGCAAGATCCCAAAAGGATATTCGCTTCCAATGAAGCCATGGATAGTCCAGTTCAGTAAAGGACCAGATAGCCTATTTATGACATTTCTGCAGCACTAGAGGTGCCATTCATGAGGGACACAAGGCTTTCATGCTCCTAGATCTTCAGGGCAGCAGGAGAACTGTAAGTAGAGGCACAGAATTACATATATATAATTATAAATGTTTGTATATTTATATATTTTTAAAAAGGCAAATGAAAGTAAAGAATCAAAATTATTTCAAGAGTATACACATGGTTATTTAATCTCCAGTATTATTTATTATTATTTTGTGAATGCACGTGATTAATGAATACTTAACAAGTGTGGTGTGGTTGGAAAGTTCCTGTTGTCCTCTCTGTGGACAACAAATGTCCCAGGGAGAAGCCCGCCCACTTAGATGTCTGTACCTGGTTCTGCAACTAAACTGATAATCAGTGGACCCAGAGCCATTCAACACTACTCCCTTGGTATCCTGCTTCTACTCTAAGCCCTGTGAGGAAGCTGGATAAATGCCTTCAAGTGTGCAGATGTGGCAGACCCCTCTGGCCAGGCTTAGAGAAGAGGAAGTGTGGAGCAGGCACCCATCCCATAATTGGCTACAATGTATTTGGAGCCGGGCCAAAGCCTTTGTGACTCAGAAGCATGTCAGATGGTACACGGGCTAACCTAAGCCACCCTGCCAGCAGCAATGATGGAGACCCAAGTCCTGGTCTGTGAAGTTGCAGGGCCCTTAAGTGAGATAACATTGCAGCCAAGGACCTTGTGGCTCCAAACCACATTTCATGAGCTGTCCCTCCCTCAGCTGTTTTAGTAGCTTACTAGTTAACCTAGACCTACCTTTGATCTTTTCTGTTCTTTTCATAAGAATGTCTTATCCCCCTTCTACAAGCCTTGCATGTGTCCACTGCTATCACTGGATGCCATACATATCTGCCTACCCTATTTTACTCATGCTTGTATAATCAATAAATACCAGCAGTCCTGGTTGCTTGGGCTCCTCACATGCTGTGTGGTCCATCCCAGTTCCCTGTTTTGCTGTGAATCTTTGTGTCTTTTCACCTTGAGTCTTATTGCCTTACTTCTAGAAGATTGAAACTCTCAGCCAAGGTCTTCAATATACAGGGTTTTTTTTTGGTTTTGTTTTTTGTTTTCCAGTACCTGGGATCAAACTCAAGATCTTGCACTTGCAAGGCAGGTGTGGTACCACTAAGCTCAATCCCTGCCCCTATGTTCTGAGCAGAGATGCTCTGCATGTCTTGCAAGGAATTAAGCAGCTTCACTGGGGTGGTTCAGAATGTATTTTCTTATTTTTGTGGGCAAGATTAGGGGAGGACCTTGAAGGTCTACAATTCTGGAATAGATGGTGGGTATATAGTTAACTTGCTTTGGTTACATGCAGGGCTTTTAACAACTGAAGAATCCATGAATATTATTCAAAGAAAAGTTGTAGAGAAAGCAATTGGTTTAGATATGTATCAAAATTCTTGTGCCCTTATTTTACTGTAATTGTGTAAGAGGGAGCAAAAATACATTGTACATCTCAACTACAGATGCTCCAGAGCAGCTGTCGCTAACACTAAATGTAGTTTTCACTAAACATCAAACCTTTCTGTAAATTCTCCTTTAATAGCTCAGCAAAATCTGAAAGGGTCTTAAAGAAAAAAGCCCATAGGAATTGAAACTTCATGTTTTTAGCCACTGAGGTGTTAATGAAACCTAATAGTTGTGTTTTCATGAAAATTATACTTCTGAGCTTTCAGTCTTCTATTTGTTTTTCAGTACTAGGGATCAAACTCAGGATTTTGGGCTTGCAAGGCAAGCGTGGCGCCACTAAGCTAAATCCCTGGCCCATTTCTATTTGTATCTTAATACATATATTTATTACTATAGCAAGATGGACTTTTAAGGAAAATAATGTGAAATTCTGGAAACTTTCTTTTGGGCAGAGAAGAGCATTAGTCCTGTTGCACTGCAGTTTGTGCATAGCATGCTAAAATAAACTTTGTGTGTGAAGAAAAAACGATCTTTTATCAAGTTCAAGTGAGATCATTAGGGTGGATCCTTAAAAAGGGGGAGATACAGACACAGACATGCACACAAAAAGAGCACTGAATGAAGGCAAAAGTGGTGGGGGTGAGGATTCCAGATACAGAGCCACCCCCAACTTGCAGGAAAGCATCGAGGTCAGGAGAAGCCAGGTCGGGTCCCCCCTTGAAAACTCAAGAAGAGTCTACCTGCTGGCCCCAGACCCCACAATCCCTGGATCCCATACTCTGGGCCTCCAGAGCTGGGTAGCCTTCCTGCTGAAGACCCACACTGCCATGCTAGAACCCCCTCCCATGGTCCCCTCTTCCCAGCACAGCCTCGCGTCGCTCTGCATAGTGCAGTCCTCCCTTGGGCTTAGCTAGGGCATCCCACATGAGCTGTGCTGTGTGGCCATCCCCATATCCCCCTAGTTGACTCACAACCACCACAGTAGGCTGGGAGCCATGAGTTGACTTTAGACCTTGTGTGTGTGTGTGTTTGTTTGTGTGTGTATAGTGGGGGCGGGTGTCTTACCCTGTTCTGGTATCCAAGGGGAGGAGCACAACAGCCAGCTATTCTTGGAACCACCCGACCTTCTCCTAGACCCAATGGCTAGTCAGCGTTGGTGTCACTCCCTCCTTCTACACCTGTGGGGCCAATACAGCTGTCAACAGCCTGCATTTCACTCTCAGAAGCAACTGTAGCAGTCATGAGTGGTGGCGCATACCTATAAACCCAGCACTCTGGGAGGCTGAGCCATGAGGCCCTGGTCAGTTCAGTGTCAGCTGAGGCTGTAACTCAGCAGGAAGACTCCCAGTTCAATCCCCAGTACCAAGATGGGGTGGGAGGTTCCCCAGCTTAAACACAGCACCGGGGGTGCTGTTCACTGTGGAACTCCTAAACTCCTCTCTGGGCTATAGGTGAAGCCTGGGATGATGAAACAGTCAGACTTCTCAAACAAAATGCCTTTCAACAGGTCCTGTACATCCTTAAAGTGTTTTTAAAAATGTGGTTCCTCTCTTACTCAAAGGTCTGTAATTCTTTCTGAACAATCTGAGACTGTTGAACACAGTGTGCCCCTTTATTGTCCTAAGAGGATCCTTTTACTCCACCACAGTTCAGGGCAGTTAGCCCTTGGCATCTTCAGATTCTGTCTCTGGATTCAAATACAGCTCAAACTACCTGGCTGAAGGCCAGGCCTGGTTGTGCACATCTATAATCTCTGCATTTGGGAGGCAGAGACAGAAGAATTGCTGCAAGTTCAAGGCTAGCCTAGGTTACATAGTGAGGTCAAGGCCAGCTTGAACTACATAGTGAGACCTTGTCTCAAACTCAAAAACAAAAAACAACAAAAAACCCTGGCTGAGTTTTGTGGCACTGCCTAAAAGGCTGAGGCATTGGAGACCAGTTTGAACTTTGCAAGACTGTTTCTTGACACTAAAAAATGGGTAGGGCTGGGGATGTGGCCCAGTGCTCCCTGGAAGTGATCCTTTCTTGTCTCCCTGAGTTATTAAGAATGGTTGTTAAATGCTGGCCAAGGATTCTCTTAGGCAGAATACAAATTTTCCTTCTCATTCTCATGACATCTTGTATTAACTGACTCCAGACCTGAGCCATCCTGGCATTTTGTAGCAGCCTCACTGGCCATGGTATTATTTTCTAAGTGCCATACTTCACGGTGTCTGGTTGACAAGTACTTTATTAAGGATGTTTGCAGTGACATTCATATTGTCTGTAACTTTTTATCTTAGTTATCAATTATAAACTTACTTCATAAAAAAAGATGTAAAACAACTTTCACTGCAAGTGCTTTGAAACATTGGAGGTAGCACTGGTTCTACTCTCTGGTAAAATTGTGACACATGGGTCTGGTGCTTTTTTGTGTGGTCGTCCACAATTCTGTCTTCTGGAGGGATTGGTTTAAGCTTTAGATCTCCTCCACAGCCTGTTTTAGTAAACCATTTTCAGAAGAAATTATCCATATCATCTAGGTTTTTAAACTTATTTATATGGAGATCTGCAAAGTCTTTCATAACGTTTTAAAAAGCCTTTTTATGAACAAAGAACTTGAACAGACTTTCCTCCAAAGGAGATATACAAATGGTCAAAGAGCATGTGCAAAGATATTCAACATCACTATTAGGGGGGATACAAACCAATACCACTATGCAACAGTGCTTTATACCCATTAGGATAGCTATTTGGCTGTTATAGAAATAGAGAGAAAATAACAATGTTTGCAAGGAAGGGAGCAACTAGAACCCCTGATCTCTGCTGATGGGAATGTGAAGTGGTTCAGCTGCTGTGGGACACAGGATAATAGGTTCCTCAAAAATACCATTATGACCCAACATTTCCACTTCTGCTTATATAACCAAAAAGAACTGCAGCAGGATTCTGAAGATACCTATACATTCACACTCACAGCAGCTTTACTTACAACAGTCAAAAGGTACAGACAACCCACATGTCCATCAACAGATGAATGGATATGCAAAATCTAACCCATCCCCACAGCAGAGTATTATTCAGCCTTCAAGGAAAGAAAACCCTGACACATGCCACAGCACGCATGGACTTTGAGGCATTATGCTAAGTGAAAGATGACAGTCACAAAAGGATAAGTCCTGTATGCACCCACTTGCAAGCAGTCCCTAGAACCATGAAACCCACAGAGACAGAAGACAGAATGGTGGCTTCCAGGAGAATGGGAGCTACTGTGAATGGGGACAGAGCTCCAGGATCACAAGAGGGAAGGCTTGTGGATGGACAGTGGTGACAGCTGCGGGGCAGTGTGAATATGCTTACCACCACCACAGAGCACTGTATACACAATGTGACCAGAGCTGCAAATGAGGTGTTACATTTTACTACAGTATCAAACCGCCTTTTTCTTAATGGTAATTTCCCCTTGGTGTGTTTTGTGCTTTTTCTTAACTAGTGGTTGGTCTATTTTACTAATTTTTCTCTAAAAATCATAATTATTTTATTAAGTATTTTTACTTAAGAATCTAAAGTGTCTGCTCTTTACTAGAATAAAATAATGTAAAATTCTTCAGACAGTGAAGTTGCTATCCCCCGACTGGAAGATAAGGTGGAAATAGTCAGGTATCTTGTGAGCATGGCAGACCCTGATGCACTGTCTTCCTCTGGACCCCCAGTGTCTTGTGCCATGGGGCTCCTTGATGGAAGATGGCACATTGCTCATCCTTGCACCTTTGTTACATCACTGGAATGGAAATGCTACTGCACTGAGGGGAGCTGTGCCTCGCCCTCCTGCCTTTAAGGGTGCACTGGGTCCCAGCCATGACACAGGTACCACTTGCAGAGCCAACCCTGTGAGATGCACAAGGTGGGCACTTACCCATCATTCTCTTTGGCTCTGCAGATGCTCAACATGGGCTGGGTCAGCAAAAGAGTTGTCGTGTCCTGCCCACTGCCCCTGGCCTAGGCACTGTCACAAAAGGGCAATGGAGGGCTTGGGTCATGTAAGCTGAACATCTCTCACAGAAGTCCAGGGACAGAGGGAAGAACGCCACTAAGCACAAGCAACACTATGTGGTAGAGTCCCAGCTCTGGCACAGAGCTCGCACATCAGGGTTTATTCCTTGGATGCTTCCTTAAAGTTTTGTGGACGCAGAGCTGGTGTACCTTTCAATTATTTTCAAATTAAGCCATAAACTATGAGCAAGGTAGAGCAACATGAAAAAGGCTTATGAGGTATTCAACAGAACATGGACACTGTGGCTACAGCTTCTTAAATAAGACTTGCACAGAACAGAAATCAAGTGCGGCAGGCAGCAGGGTGTAGTACGCACGACTGATTTTCTCCATTATCAGTCTTTTTTACTAGTGTTGAAATAGTAACAGATATTTGTAAATGCTTTAAAAAACTTAAGAGACTCTAGCTCCACTGTCCCCAACAAAACAGAACATACTTTAGCCTTGTGTGGTCAGTTCCCAGTCACGTGGTGCGTGGACTGGATAAACTGTTCCCTGGATCTTGTGTGGGTCCACTCATCAGATATCTGGGCCAAAGCCTTGGGCTGCACCTCAAGGGCAGATGGGGGCAGCAGTGCATGAAGGGGCCCTGTGGTATGGATGGACCTGAGATAAAATGAGAGTCACAGAGTCAGAGGGGACACTGAGACTTTATTGACATACCTTGCAAGATACAATACAGTGCAAACAACATCTTTCAGGATGAAATCAAAACACAAATGATACACACAATACATTGTCTTTTCACCTATGCCACTACTATTCTTCACATATAGTCCTTGGAAAGTTCCCACAGGGGTTTATGCAAAGGGGAAGTGGGGTAAAACATAGCAACATCATTCCCACAGAGGCAGAAGAGTGTAAGTGGCAGAAAACAGGAAGCCAATCAAACCCAGAAGAGAGCAAGTCAGCCATCCCTTGGTTTCCAGTCAGTGCACTCCCAACAAACAGAGCTCCACGCCGCACCTCCGAGCTGCATCAGGTGCAGCCACAAGGTGCACACTGCATTAGAAGGGCCAGTCAGCAAGGGCAGTGACATGGCCACATGGCCACTGCTTCCAAGCAGAACCAGAGGCGCACTACCACTACACTGACCCACGCCCCAGGCCCTGCGAAGGCAGAGGGACAAAAACAGAGAAGGGGTGATTAATGCACGGCCAACCACAGCTGCAGGATGCTGGCATCTTTGGGTCGCCCCACACTCCTACAAGAGAGCCAAACTGCAAAATAACAGAATCAAAATGTTATTCTCTCCAATCAAAGACCTGGAGGAATAAATCATGAATGGAGACCTGTCAAAGCAAAGGGTTAGAGAAAGCAAGTTGTGGACACTGTGCAGAGACATTCAAAACATTCCGCTCAGCCAGAGTGGAGTCCTGAATGTTGGACTGAAGACAGGACAGGGGTGAGGAAGAGGCAGGGAAAGCAGGGAGTGGCAGCACCTTGGGTGGGAAAGGAGCGTCCAGTGTAAAGAAGGGGATGGGTCCACCAGGAAAGAGGAATAGAAGGCAAAGGAGGCACCCACTCCCCAAGAAGGTGCAATCCAAGACAACAACAGCAGCCAAAAGAAAACAGACAGCCAACAAGCTGAGAACCAGCTCAAAAAGGAAAGAGGTCAGACTTTGCACTTTGTCACTGCTGCACCTGCAAATTAAACGGTGGGATTAAAGCCTAGGAGTTAAAATCCTCACAGAGGAAAAGCATTCTGGATCCCACGCCTGTGAAAAGCAAAGCAGAGTTATAAAAATAGGTGGTTATTTTGTTCCTCAGCTGACAGCGTTACTGTGTGTGTGTGTAAATGTTATTTAAAAATATTTTATATGCTAACCAAATAGCACAGAATGAAAAAGTTTCAAGTAGTCCTTTAAAATCAGCTCCCACTATTTCTTCCCTTAAAATAAAAATTAGTTTAGGAGAAAAGCATGTAGAAAGTCAAGAGGACACTTTTATGGAGCATACTAATCTTTCAAGGTACAGATTAACCCAGTACCTGTCTGCTTGTCCAATATGTGGGAAATGGCAAATAAAAAACTATAGGATGCTTCTTTCTAAAGGACCTGCATTTTCTCAAACCTTTTTAAAATTAGTAAAATGAAACCAAGGAGAACACAAAGATCTCTATGTTTTAGATTGTAAGAAGAAAAAGGAAAAAATAAGTAGTTTAGAAACTTCTCACTACAAGCACCTATTCCATCTGCCCATCTTGCTTAAAAAATTTCCTACAAAACACTATAGGGAGAATTAAGGTATGTACGACAGTCTCTAGAAAAGGCAGGTCACAATGAGTATGTAACCTGGGTGCCACGAGGAGGCATACCTGGGGATCCAATATGAATCAGCTTTCACTCTGGTACACAAAACCAAGGGCTCATGTACCTAAGAAGTTATGCATTTTCAATGACAAGAACTAAACAGGTTGCAAAAAAACCTTACACAAAATCCTTGGGATTTAATATTATATCAAGGCTAAATGCCTTTGTAGCATTCATAGTTAAAAATATCAAAGTAATACTTTATTTACAGAATTTACAGCTGAAAACACCACCTGAGATGCTCACTAAACACAGAGTATGGAAAGTTTCCTGTAGCTGACCTAAACTCTGACAGCTACCTTTGTGGGAGGGAGCCCGACTCCTCTCTTGGGCCCTTCCCTTTTAGAACAACTCCTGCATAGTCTCAAAAGATATCCCCATGTTCTGCCTCCCATTCTACGTAGACAAGGCAGAGAGTGGCTGCAAGCTCCTGAAGGGGATTTGGACTGATGCATCTAACAGCGGCTGTGTGAAGGACGGAGCCCTACAGGTAGGAAGGGAAGAAAATAAACAGGGATTCCTATGAAGGGCAGTAGCAATGCAGTGAAGCCCAGAGCCAACCAGGATGGGCCTCACATTTGTGCTTCTTGATACCTGGGCATTTTGTCTCCAGCAAGAGGACAGGGAAAGCCACCACAGAGAGATCGAGGATGACCAAGAGCAATACCCCAGCCGCTACACAGACCTCCATGGGCTCGTGTAATCAAGTCACTGGGACTTGTATAACTAGCGTCTGTCCAATGTCTATGAGGTGAGTTTACCTTCCCGATAAAACCAAAGAGAAGTAACAGGTAAAAACAAACAGAAAAAAACCAAAGCCAAAAGAAAAAAGGGAAAGACTTAACCCCAGTCCTTGGAGAAAGGCCCCTTCACCTAACCTGTGTCCCCTGTCCCAGTGGAGGGAGCCCCTCTCCTGGCCATTGTCCCTCACTCTCCTCCCACCCTCCCCTCTAGCTCCTCACCAGCTTCCCTGAGCAGCAGAGCCTCTGTCTGCAGCACCAGGCAGTAGGCTGGGCACAGGATCTACGCTGTCACAACTCAGCAAAGCTCCTGAAGGGAACTTAGGCAGCCATTCATGGAGGACCGTTACACAGCATGTTAGGGATGTAAGATGCTGATGGCTAAAGCACCACCCTCTCCCACCCCATCCCCTCTCCTCCCAGCAAGGCTGAGGTGTGGTTGCAGGGCCTATACAGGAAGCTGCCTGTCCAGGACACCAGGCTACTGCCACATTTCTTTTGGAAAGAAGAGTTGAGATTTACCCTAGAGAAGAGTATCAGTATAAAATTTAACAAATGTGGCCAGGCCAAGGGTAATGCAAAGCTATGTTCAGGTCAGCAGCTGAGAGAACTTACATTACAGACAAAGTAAACAATGCAAAAAGAGGAGAGGTTACTTGACTACACATAATCACCTGCCGATTCACCTCCTGAGATCTACTCACATTTACTGCCTTAATGCTTCTTGAATTTGTGAACAAATAATACACAGATGAGGATAAAATGACTTACTACCATCTTTATAAAAATCGAATATACACACAAACACATAAACAATTATGGAAGTGTCTCCATCAAACTGGTAAGACAGCACAAAAGAACTAACAAATAGCTAAGTTGTCACGTAGATGGCATTTCCAATAACATGTCATTTTAAAAGATTCATTTTAAAAGGTCCATATGTACACAGAGTGCTAACGCCCTGCCCCTCACCTTAAATGCATGATAAAGAACAAAGATAATGGTTGCAGCAGATCTTCCCCAGGGCTCAGGTGCATGTGGGGTCTGACTTCCCCACCAGAAGTGCACCTGAGAATGAAGTAACATTTCTCTCTAATTCTGCTTCTTTCCTTTTCTGCGTTTCCTCCATGGATACTAAGCCTGCAGCATTGGCCTGCCCAGTGCTGAGCTGCTCCAGGGCATGAACACTGAGAAGCTGGACTGCACCTGCGCTCAAGTGCCCTACCCGGCCCTGTGTACAGCCCTGCCACCTCCGCCTCCACTAATGAAGGAAGAGAACACTTGCCCGCATATGCAGATGGCTATGGATGCGGACACACACACATGCTCCTGGAACTCACACCACCCTCAGCCAAAGCCAAAGTCAGACCTTGGAGGGGCCCTGAAGCCTCGCTTGAACAATGTTACCCAGAAGGACTTATTCTCTCAACACTAACTTCCATGCTTCAGCGCCTGCTGATTTCCAGAAATGAGGTGCAGATCTGCATTTCAAAAGCACAGCACTCAAGACTATTTGTGAAAGTGGTTTAAAAAAAAAAACTGTTAAACTCATTTTATTTTATACTAAGTCCTGGCCGATAAAATGAAGCTTCCTATGACCCACAAGATCCTAAGTGGTTGGGATCCCTCTGAACTAGAGCTTACAGGCTACCAAACTCACTGGTTCAATGCAACTCTGAGGACTAGGCCATGCAGACTGCACTTTCACCTGTATGCACAAACCTGTACCTAACTAGACAAGAGTGGGCAATGACAGCTTTGCCTAGGCTGGGCAGTGGCTTCTGGAACAGAGGCAAGACCGCAGGGCAGGGTCTGCTAGGACATCCTCTGAGGGCCACAGTTTCCCAGAATCCACACAAGCACCTGCACTTCCCAGTGTCCCACCTAGGCCTATGATGTCAACTCAGAATCAGGGCTACACAAATACTTACAGGGCCTGAATATTACTTTCCAGTTCTTAATATTGGTAACTTAATTTGCAAGCATAATATAAAACTGCACCCGTTAAAACCAGAGGCTACCAGTACCCTCCTGCTCCTTAGCTACTGTGGGGCACTCTGGAGAGCAGAGGCTCAAGATGGCTTAACCAGAGGTGGTGACAACTAGCTTCTATGCCCCATCAATTCTACTAATAATGTGACATGAAATCACAGGTAAAACATATAGCTAAAAAGTCTGAGTGTGCCCTGGCATGCCTGGTCATACAGCTCAGGCCCACTCTGGACTCACTGTATTAGTGAAACACCCAGGTGGAAACAAAGTAAGGCACTTTCCAGTGTGTGCCCAGTAGGGATTTCCACAGAGCGAGTCTCCCCTCAGAACCTACCAAAGCTACGTGTCTGTGAGACAGTCATCCTCAACATAGGTGTGGAGAACAGTGAGCCACAAGAAAGCTCTCGGGTCCCTAAAGGATGGTGAGGTCCCTATAAAAAGGCCTTCAAAGCAAAAGGTAATCAAATCAATGATAGTTCATGTCACTAAGCCAGTGATACAAACATCACCTGGGGCTGCGTTTAAAAAGAAGAAAACCGAAGCCGGTCTAACTACCCCTCACCAGTGCCTCACTTCACAGGGCAGGACACAAGACCCCCCAGGGGCTGTGCCTGCCTGGGAGAGCACAGACAAGTGAGAGTTCTCCAGGGAATCAGGAACACGTGGTGAGCACTTTGGAGATATCTACAAGAAGCAGAATGGCCACTTCCAACGGCACCATCCCAACCCCCACTTACACCTGGCTTTCCAGGCTATGCACTGTCAATCGATAATCACCCAAATTTTAACTATATTTTCACCAGAGCCTTTGAGGGCTGACAAGATAATTCTGGTGAAGCTCAGTGGAGACACTCCTTTCTAGCCTGCACTGAAGATAAGTGCAACCATTATCAAATATTCTTTGCTGTGAAAAATATTCAGAACCTGCAGCATAATGTTTCCTCCTGACTGAATCACTGATCAATCAAACAGTAGGATCATAGAGAACAGGGTCTACATGCATCGTGAGCACTTGGAAACAAAGGGAAATGAGAACGGAGTTCTTATGGGCAATGGAATGCAAAGCAACCCAACACCCATCTTGCTCGCCATGTCCCGTCACCCAGCTCTACGCAGTCCAGGCGCTGGCTGGCGCCTGAATAAGAGTTACAGGCTGTGGACCGGAGAGGCTGTGCTCCTGGGGTCCTTGCCAGCGGCAGCTTCCTTGAAATTCATGTGTGCAGATGAAGCGAGACTCTCCCGTTAGACCTCACTCCACAATCAGGGCCACATTTATGTGGGACAAATCTATCATGTGCCTGTGGAAAGTTAAAGAGACAATCAAAACCAACTCTGGACAGCGATAATTAATTTACCAACGCAAGAAAGTGAAGTAGAACAGTAGGTCAGAAATAACATCTCTTCTACAAAAAATAGAAGTTGGGGTAGGGGTGAGGCTCAGTGGTGGAGCATTTGCATCCTGTGTGCAATCTCTAGCACCACAAAAAGAGAAAAATAAGAAAACAAGAAGTGCAGATTTATACCTAAGATCGACATACAAACACAAGAGAGCACTCCTCATGCAACAAGAGGACTGCTGGTGCTCTGCTGTGTCACTGGTGCAGCCCGCAGTAGGTGGAACCCCCCGCTCAAGCCCAGGATAGAGACTTCCTCCTTCCAGCCACACTTTCAGGACTGAGGGCTACCTATGGAATTTCTGCTGAAACGCTAGTGCATGCGCTGGTTCCTTGAACTTCGCAATGGCTTTCCGTTGCTGGGGAAGCATCTGCAGGCTCTGGAGGAAGAGAACAGAAACAGTTCACCTGCCACTATGTAATGTAAAATGTAAATGCTCATATACTCTGAGCTACAACACAGAACTGAGGGCCAGGCCGTGTGGAGCACAGAACTGACCTCCACCTTCTATATACTTGGCAATTTTGCTCACCTAGCAAGACAATCTACTCCCAAACAGTGCTTTTCCCATCAGTCCCATGAGCAGAAGTTCTGTCCTCCAAGCCTGTATTTAGACCTGCCATCCCCTGGCCATATTCACCACCCAGACCTTCCCCGAGATCAGCACAGGACTCCTCTTCTCACATCTTCCCTAGAGGTAACTTTTTGGTTTTGTTTTGTCTTTTGAGACAGGGTCTCACTATGTAGTTCAGACTGACCTGGAACTCACTATGTAGCCCAGGCTGGTCTCGAACTCACAGCGATCCTCCTGCCTCAGCCTCCTGAGTGCTGGGATTACAGGCATGCGCCACCACGCCCGGCTCTCAAACTAATTTTTAACAGGATCTCTCACTAACCTTCCTGAAGAACAGTACACAAGACTGTAATTCTGCACTCTGGGAGGGTGAGGCAGGAGGACTGCAAGTTTGAGATGCACCTGGGTAATTGAGACTTTGTCAGCCAATCAATGAATCAATCAATCGATGCCCAATTATGTTGATTTAAACCCTAGTAATGCAACACCATCACAACCACAAAGACAACAATGCACTCCCACACCAGAGAAAATCTGAGAAGTGAGAGGACTCCTGGCCTACAGGCAGCAGTCACTCCCTGGTTTGCCACTGTGTGAACTGAGGGTCTCATGCACATCCCATCACATTTACCCTACAAATGGGCACCTGTGAGTTACTTCAATGTTATAGACTGAGCATACTTGGCTCACAGAGGTGAAGTTCTCTGACTAAAAGCTCCACTGCCAAGACACTGCAAAGCCAGGATCTAGATCACAGCCTCGTGCCTCATGACAAAGCCTCTCATTCTCACTACACTTTCCAGCTGCACTCTGCAGTGTCTGTGCAGCAATACCTCTCAGCTGACTCTGGAATGCATGAGCACATTTGTGATGCTTCTATCTTCTGCTCATGCCATTTCTACACACTCCTGTCATTCTTACTCTAAAGCACCTTCTGACAGTAGTGAAAGGAAGTAAAACACTGATCTGAGAGCAGCAATGACTGCCATAACACTGATACACTGAGGAAAATCTCAGATTCCACAGGTTTACAGGGCATAGTTAATATGAAGTTACCAGGAATTTCTAATGGTGAAAAGGCCAAAAGCACAGAGGTCCCTGTCAACTATATTACATGCCATCGAGTGAACACTAGGTGGCACCATACTCCAGAGCACAGACATTTTCTTCCTGGAACCAGGTAGGCAGAGGCTGAAACCCTGGTCAGTCAGCACTGTCTTTCTAAAGCGTGCATTTAAACCACTCAGTTGCTGACATACTCTTTAAATTATTTCTTTAGCCATCAAGTGCTGGAAAAAGCTTGTTGTATTAATTTTTTTTTCTTTTTGGTACCAGGGATCAAACTCAGGACCTTGCGCTTGCAAGGCAGGTGGAACCACTGAGCTAAATTCCCAACTCAGTTTTTTTCTTTTTATAGGAGTGCTGCCACCTGCCTCGCAAGTGCAAGGTCCTAAGTTCGATCCCCAGTACCTAAATAAATAAGGAAATGTAGCACTTTGAAAATGCCATGCTTAAAAGTTTCTTTTTTTTTTTCAGCTTATAATTGAGTTTATTGGTACATTTTAGGGATAACAGTACAGTTATTAAAAGTTTCTTTAAGACTACCCCACAGGCCTAAGGCTAGTGGGAGCCTGTCTGCAGGACAGGAGGAATGGCCTTCTGGAGTGCAGAACTGATCCTGGGGCCTGCACCTCTGGCATTCATAGTGACTGAGGGGCACAGGAAATGCTCTCTAATTAAGCAAGTCACTATGGCCAACTGCAATGTTGCCTCTGCGGGGATTTTAAGTGGCTCCAATCAAACTTTGTGATACAATGATTTTTAATTCTTTCCAGATAGGAAAAAAAGAGACAAATGGAAGAACAAAAGCCAGCCAAGAGATCATAAAAAATTTCAAAATTCAACTTAAAAGGTTAGGTGGTTTCCCAGCTCCAAGGTCATTTTCACTATGCAGGCTGTGAGCCTTACTCAGCACTATGAGAAGCAAATAGTTCTTGCTGTTCAGATTCCAGAATATTCAAGAAAATGTCCAAGACCGCTATGAGGAGGCCACACTGTAAAATTGGCAGGTCACATATGCAACCAGTGCTGTCTGTCACTCACTGGCCCACAAAAAGGTGTGTCCCTGGTCTGGACTCAGGTAAACCATTATGCTACGCACAACTGTCAACTGTACTTGCTTTGAGTTTCCAAGTACATGAACCACATTTTAAGGCACTTAAAAATCTCGTCAACTCTGTTCCTGCACATAAATCTGAATGATGACCAGCTGCCTAGAAACACCTAGTGAGCACAGCCTTTATGGTTCTGACAAATAACAAAGTATTCCTAAGATACAACTAGGAGAACTGCTCCTAAAAGTGAAAGAGGTTTTGGTTCTTTTTAATGCTAAATACAAGTAAAATCCGTAACAAAGGTGGCAACAATTTATACCTATGTAACAGACATTTGAAAGCTTTCATCTTCATCTCATCCTCATTTTTAGGACTCTCATTTAGTCTGAGATCTGAAACAGATTATAAATTAGTTACTTGTACCAGCCCCTGCCTGAGAATGCCCCTAGATTCACTCAGAAAGCAAGAGATTAGAGGCTAAAAAAAATTTTCTGCTGTTCAGAAATCTAATACCTCTACTAGGTATGTTTCTGAAGAGCTCTGTCTTCAGACATAGCTCTAGCTTGATGACAATATGTGATGAAGGCAGTGAACAGCCCTATGTGCAGGAGGGCTAGAAACAGGACAGGGGCCAGGCACTCACTTCAAGGGGCACCTGCAGAGCTTGGTGAATAGAGAATGTGGTATTGTTTATTTCATATTTACTCATTTCCTTGGCAGCCACCACAGGAGAGACTTCTAAACATCAGAATTAGCCAATTTTAAAATTTAAAGATGCAAACAGGCTAAGCTACCGTCATTATCTATAAAATCTAAACAGTGTTCCACAGGTAATAATTTATGCAATTATTTCAAGATATAAGACAAGGTTAAATACTTAAAATTTTTAAAAAACAATTGATCTGATAGAACAAAAAATGCATGTGTGAACTATAGGATAATCTGAGGATTTCAAAGGATAATTTATTCTATTGGAATCCTTATTTCTTAAAACTTTAACTGAGAACCTGAACATTTCAGGTGTAAGGCAGAAGCTCAGGAATCAGTGTGCACAGCAGATAACATCTCTCAACTGTTAACTTTAAAACAACCCAACCACACTGTGGGCACCAAGACAGGGCTTCCATATGGGACCCAAGAGAAGAGATGCCAGGCTACGGCCAGGCCACCCACCTGGATGGGTCCCACTGACATCAGCAGGCTCTTCAGTTGGACGTCAGTGGTGGACGAGGACAGCCCCTCCACAGACACAACGCAGGGTTGTGGTTTGCACTCCACCACACGTAGGTTCTGCTTGTTGGGCATTAGGCGCCCCCGGCCCATGGGACCTGCCACTCCTCGGCCTCGTCCATGCATGATGGGCTGGAACAACAAAAGAAATGCATTCTCATGTGCGAGTGTGGGCTACCTCCTAGCTACTAAGATATCAAAGGAGCAAATCACTCAACATCCGTTAAGACACAGTGAGCTACAGATTCTCTGTAGTTGTCTAGCCTCTGCCCAAGGATGGTTACTGCTCACTGAGATAGGAAAGCCCAGCAAGACTAGGCGAGGACCAGGAGGGAAGTGACAACACACCTGAGTCTCCTGGGGCCACACAGGCAATCGGTGCACTCTGTGTGCTGCCACTGTTTATGATGAAGCACCCTGGGGTAGGGAGCCATAAACTTGGAGCAAGTAATGGGGAAGACAGTGGACCCCAACCTGACTGCCCAGAGTGCACACTTTTCCCACTGTTTCAGTGGGGACCAACCAAGCAGTGCTGAATCTACCCGGCAGTTCCAAGAAGGTGCAGCTTCAGGGACCCAATTCATCTGAACAAAGTCTATACCAAACTCAAAAGTCTCCCAAACTCAAAAGCAGGTTCTGCAGCAGGGCTGCAGCCCAGCTACATATTATATTATGATCATTTGCTGAGATTTAAACACACACCCAACCAGAACTAGGTACCATTCTCAACCCCAAGCATGACCCTCCAATCACTGGCAGGGCCCAGAAAGCATCCCGTTCTTTTCTAAGCCATCTGAGATTCAGAAGCACTGCTCAGACTGTCTTGAAGAGGTCTTTCCAGCATTCTCTCCTGCTTAGGAAATTACAGAGACTATACCGACTTCGAGTGGAAATGACCAGCACTAGGATTCCCAGATGCCCCAGAGCATGACCAGACAGGAGTAAAAACAGCAGCCTCCCACTCCTCACAGGAAAAGGAAGAAAACAAGCCAGAGTGAGAACAGAATTACCCCAGGGTGCAATGGTCATGATGCAGAGGAAGCTAGGAAAAAGTCACGTTCCTTGGCACTCTGCAGAAGGTGATGTCTACTCCTACAGAGTGCTCACTCAGGACATTCCAGGGCCACAGTGAGACACTCATCACAAGCCCCAAGTGACAAGACTGCAAACCAGTAGTAAATGTTCTTTTGATCCAATAATGTAAAGTTATATTAATACACTGAAGTATGCTTATTTATAGGACAGGTCTCTATACAGATCACTACATAAACTCCTCCTGAGAGCTCAAGTAAGAAACATCATCCTCCTCCATTATGAGGACAAAGGAGCTTTGTATCTATGCAAACCACATACAGACTGTGCATTTTTTCTGGTCTTTTTGGTCATGGAGCAAGGGATAGCGCCTGACAGGACAATGTGACTGGAGGTTTACTGCTGCCTGTCCAAGGTAGCACACACAAAGGAACCTCAATATGGTGTACCTACAAACCACAGGCCTTAAGGAAGCAGTCACGGCAGGTGCCACCCTGCCCCTCTGTCCAGCCTCACTTGCCCTCAGATCAGTCATGCTGGCTGCTGCTCTAAGAGGGACCTTGCTGTTGCCCATCCTCAAGAACTATAAGCTGCCTCTGCCTAGAAGCCAAAGGAGGGCACCCTGGCACTGCCGCACATGTAGTGGGACCAAATGGGCATCCTGCACAGAACAGGCTCCAGCAGACACCAGGCTTCCTGCCACCAGACTGAGCTTAGATGGGGAGATGTCCTTCAACCCAGTGGCCAAGGGAAGTTTCAGGGCCAGGACTACAGCTCTATCACTTTCTCAGGTTACTCTACCATCACAGCCTTCAGTTTCCCCTCATGGAACTGGGGTGGTGACCAGGAAACCTGAAGACAGAACTCTGGCTCTGTAGTGGGTATCCCCAGAAGATCAGTGGAGAGAGGGAAGGTTCAGATGCTGTGCAGCTCGCTGTTCAGAGGCACCAGCAATAGCTCAGCTCTGTGATGTGTGCAACTGGCTGGAGTGTACTAGGCAAGGAAAAAACTTTGATGAAAATGTCAGTATTTTTCCAAGCCAAGACTAAGGAAAAGATGGCTCACTGGCCAATATAAGTACTAACAAGTGCCAGGAAGCACAAATCAGAGAAACTGTGCTTAACCAGTGGGACACTTCCTGTGAAGCAGGCTGCCCATGTCTGGGCAAGCAGGGGGCAGGCAGTACCTTCTTGGCCTGGTGAATGCCTTGGATGCTTTTGATCCCTGGAGGAACAGCTGAGTGCACGTGGGGCCCCACAGGGCTGTGCTGGGGCTGCTGAGGGACCCCCTTGGTCAGCGTCACCTTGCGGGCAGGCTGCTGTCTCACTTCTGGAGGCTGAGGAAGCCGCTGGGGCTGGCCCTCGAGGTGGAAAAAGCCGTCACTCTCTCCTCCCTGCTGAAACCAACAGGCAGCACAGGGTTCAGGGCTGGCCCCACACTCCTTCAGCCTGGGAGCCCGCGTCCTGGACAGGCTGCAGGGCACAGCCCTTGTACATAAGCGAAGCCAAGCCCACTGCTCTACGACAGCCAGTGCAGGGATTTCTCACCAGGCAGTGATTAGGGTTTAACAATGTTTTTGAAATTTAAAATTTGTGAAATCAGCTTTAATTACTGCTTCCATTTAAGATCTGTGATTAAAATACTGCAAGTGCTGCTGGGCATGCTGATGCAGCACTCTGGGAGGCTGAGGCAAGGGAATCACAAGTTCAAACCCAACATGAGCAACTTAGCAAAATAATGTCTCAAGATAGGAAATAAAAAGGGGCTGGGGTTTAGCTCAATGTAAAGGCCGTGGGTTCAATCCCCAGTGCTAAAAAGAAAATAAATGCTACTTAACTCAATGACATACTGCTTGATTTTAAAAATACTTTCTACACATCAACAGCATGCTTACAACCAAGAGAGCAGTTCTAACTGTGACTCCTACTTCACCCTGCTCCAAATGGGAGCAGCCCAACTCTGCTGGACATGTGCTGTCTTGGAGTAGTGTATAATAAATACTAGCACCTGTGCCATCTATACAGAGCTGTTAAGTGCTGAGAGCAGGTGTTGCACACCCCAAAGAGATGGGAGGGGGAAGCATACAATGCCAGCTGTGCAGACTGCCCCAGGGCGTGCCTGTCAGCTACTTCCAGGATTCAACTGCAGTGCCCTGCTGAAACAGGGATGGGGGTGGGGGCAGAAAGATCTGACAATAAGAATCCTGCCCTGCTAAATTACGGGATCTCAACAGAAATGGATATTGCAACTTGAAAAGTAAGACTGCACTTGAGGCCCACTACACCCCCACCCCTGACAGAAAGAGCACATCTGGCCACTCAGCCATGCCAGTAATGGATGGGAACTTAGTAAACTAGCTCAGAAGAGGTCCACCTATCCAGGTCCCTTCCAGCTACCTGGCTGTGGTTTGTCCCCACCAAACCCCATGCTGACACTGAGTTGGCGATATAGCAGTCCTGAGAGGCAGGAAGGTCTACAAGGGCTGTTTGGGTCACAGAAGCTTCACCTTCATGAAAGAGATTGATGTAGTTCCCACAAGAATGGGCTGGCTATCAAGATGCTGATGACAGTATCTCGCTCCTTTGTGCAGAAGGAATTTCTAAACAGAACCACAACTGCCTGAGAAGTAACAGCAAGAATCAATAAATGGGATTACATCAAATTAAAAAGCTGCACAGCAAAGGAATCAATTAGTAGAGTGGAGACAACCTACACAATGAGAAAAAGTTTTGCCAGCTATTCCTCAGACAGAAGACTAATACCTAGAATATACGAACTAAAAAATCAGGCCACCTAAAATAAAAGACCTAGTCAAGAAATGGGCAAGTGAAATTAATATACATTTCTTAAAGGAAGAAGTACAAATGGCCAACAAATATATGAAAATGTTCAGCATCTTTGGCCTAATTAGAGAAATACAAATTAAAACAATGGTAAAACAGGGCCGGGGATTTAGCTCAGCGGTTCGGTGGCCTGCCTTGCAAGTGTAAGGACCCGAGTTCAATCCACGGTACCAAAACAAAACAAAACAAAAAAAACAATGGTAAAACAGGGCCGGGGATTTAGCTCAGCGGTTCGGTGGCCTGCCTTGCAAGTGTAAGGACCCGAGTTCAATCCACGGTACCAAAACAAAACAAAACAAAAAAAACAATGGTAAAACAATTAAGATTCCATCTGATGCCAGAAAGAATGGCCATCAGCAAGAAATCAAAAAATAACAAATGCTAGCGTGGCTGTGGTGAAAAAGGGACCCTTCCCTCCTACATTGTCAGTGGGAATGTAAACTAATACAACCATTATGAAAATCAGTATGGGGATTTCTCAAAATACTAAAATTAGAAATTCCATATGACCCGGCTATTTCTTTGTCTAGGTATCGTCCCAAAAGAGCTAAAGACATCACACTACAGCAATACATGCATTCCAATGTTTATAGCAGCACAATTCATTAATAGCTAAATCCTGGAAGCAGCCTGATGATTGGATAAAGAAAATGTGGTATTTATACATAATGGAATACAGTACTACTCTGCTATAAAGAAGGACAAATCCATGACATTTGTAGGAAAATGGACTCACCTGGAAAATATAATGTTGAATGAAATAAATCAGACACCCAAGCTTAAATAACCTATAGTATCTCTCATTTGAGCACAGCAAAGTATAAACAAAGAGCACAATAAAAGAAAGAAACATGGAGATAAAGCTCTTGCAAATGGTAAGGAGCCCAGGAGACTGTAGCGGAGGCAAGGGGAAATAAGCAAAATAAAGATATGCTATGCACAGGAACTTACTAACTTCAATGAATATTAAACATTATGTCACTGTGCTTTGGCAGCACATATACTAAACATTATGTCATAAACATATTATCAACAAGAATGAAAATAGGACAAGGGGATTTAAAAGAAGGGAGGTGAGAGGAAAGAGGATTTAAATAAAATAAGTTGTATTATGTACATGTACACACTCCCCAAGATGGCTGTAAACTTTGTGTACTACAAACATGTACTATTAAAAATAAAAATAAAGGGATTGGGGAGACTGAGACTGATCGATTTGGTAGATACAAAATGGAAAAGGCAAAGGGGCCACAGACTGGAGTGACGCGGCCACAAGCCAAGGAAAGCTGGCAGCCACAAGATGCTGGGAGAAAGAAGGTAAAGACTACCCCAGAGCCTTCAGAGTTAGCATGGCTGGCCAACACCTTGATTTCAGCCCGGGGTCCAGATCTTATCAAGTTTGTGGTAATTCATTATAGCAGCCATAGGAAACTAATACACATACCTAAGTAAGCTTTTCTGAAGCTATTATTCATTTATTAAAACCAAGTGTTAAACTGAAATTAAAGCTAAACATCGAAGTTGTTTTTTAAAACACAGTATTAAATATCTTAAAAAAACAATGAGGCATCATATATAGAGGCTCTCTAAAGACCAAATATATCTGTATTATGTGGTGAATGAACACAAAGGACTTTTGGCATCACAAATAGAATTACACTAAAAAATAAAAAAGAGCAACCTTCCCAAACATACACAAAAACAAACAAAACCACCTTAATAAAGTATTAGCACTTAATCCAGCAACTCAGAAAAGAGATCACACTCCATGACCAAGATTCTCCCCAGAAGTGAAGGCTGGCTGAACACCTCAAATTAACTAACATACCATAGTATATGAAAGAAGGGCCCTGGGGCTGTGGGTGACTCACCCAGGTGAGTCCCCTCAACATTCTGTGACTATGACATGTACTGCAACTACCTAAATGTGTTGGTCTTACTGGGAGTCATCTCTTCCCCCAAAAGAAAATGGTCACTGGCTATTAGGATATGTGATTATATTTTTAAATTTAAAAACTACTTAGCATGAAAAATTTCAAGCACATATATAACCACAGAGAACCATACATCTTTCTAAGAAACAGAATTTGAAAAATCTGGCACTCAGAACAGGCCCTGATGTCTTAGGTGAGACACCTGCTTGCACAGTGAGGAGAAGGAGACCTCTCCATGGGTATCAGCAGTAGCTGACTGTGCACACCTCAGGCTTTCCAGGGGTCTCCCTTGACAGAGGCCTTGGTTGGTGGGTAGCCCTGGCTAAGTTCTGGAACTGCCTAATGCTATGGTTTGTGTTAAATTGCCCCCCCACCCCCACCCCAAGCCTCATGTGGATGAGGTAGGACTTTCTTTTTCAGAGGTAGCTGAATCTGGAATGTGATGCTGGGATTAAGGGCATGTGATTACTAAACCACTACATGTGAGCAATTAGTTTGGCACCACCCTAATCCCAGTAGTCTGAATAAAAGGGGCAAAAGATGAATTAATTACTCTTGTTACCTTTTCTTCCTTGTGTGAGCCATGTTGTTTCTGCTCTGCCATGTCTGTCTCTCATCCCTGCCTTGGAGCCAGCCAGCTGATTACGGACTGAAGCCTCTATAAACAGAAGCCAAAGAAACCCCTTCCCTTCTAACTTTGGGTGTCGGGTATTTTGTCTCAGCAACAAGAGAGAAAGGTAACACACCTACGTTCAAGACAAGGTCACACCCCCTACCACTACAAATAACATATTAAGCCTTCATAACAGAGGTTTCCAGGTTCTCCTGGGATCTCAAAAATCATCAGGAGCGATGGCATCATTCAACATATTCTACTTGTCAATGCCTGTGCAAATGACAGGAAATTTGCCAGGAACATTGTTTTCCTCCAGTCCTCTCTGTGAGCTAAGGAGTGTCATCTTCACTTTGCAACGGACAAGCTGAGGCCTTTGGTCACACACAAGTGCCAGATAACCTCCCTGGTTCTAAGGAGGACCATGTTCTGGGAGGAACTGACAGTAATGTGCTTTGTAACTACCTTCAGCAAGAACTAAAACAAAAGGAATGAGGTATCATTCAATTAAATCATTCCAATTAAGCTACTAAAATGCTGTGCTTTGAAATTTTCACAAGATCAGGCTATGCAGCCACAGACTGAATACAAATAATTTCATTTTGTAAGAAAAATTGAAAAAATTTTCAATTAAGAGAATGAATATTCTTTCAATTTAGCAAAATAAAAAGCTAATTCTAGGGGGAAATTTTAAATTTCTACAATAACATTAGGAAATGATCAATCTATCCATTACTAGGTTGAAACCAGGAACATATTTTTATAGCCACAATGATGCAAAGACACATACTAATAATATATAATAATAATAATAATAATAATAATAATAATAATAATAAAGACACATACAATAAAAACTAAGCCAAGCTAAATCTATCCATTACTGACAGATCTTCTATAACCTAGACCAGTGGTGGCAAAACTACAGCAAGGGTGCCTCAGTGGGCTGTTTGTATCATTGGAAATTCTAAAAGGTTAGCCATCACTGAGTAGACTTATAGTTACAGCATTGAAAGAGGGCCTACAATTATGCAAACTGGCTATGCAAATTTTAAAATGTGACTGATTGAAATTAGAAATTTAAGAAATCTGTTCTTTAGATGTAAGCAAATCAGTGATGGTGAGTGAATGAATGACACATTATGCTATGGTCATGAAAAATGAGAATGCTTGGAGAGTCAGTTTCTCTAGGGCTGTACAGTGTACTTTTAAACTCTTTACACAGCAGTATTGGGTACCATTTTAATTATCTCCAACTTTCTCCAGAGCAAATGAGGGGAAGAGAAGCTGGGCCTGCCTGAGCACAAATTGGGCCCACTTTAAGTCTAAATATTGTTGGGTTTTACAAAAATGACTATCTTTTTAATGAATACAATAAAAATGTCTCAGTGTTGTTTAAAAAATATCCTAGAGGCACTACCTGAATTAAGTAAGCTTAGAGAATACTTTTTATCATCTTAATCATTATAAAAAATGACGTTTGTACCCACCAACATTAGCAGACAAATTTATTTATAACAAATGCTTTAAATATATTGATAGCAAATGCCTACTGATACTGTCAGGCCTTCTTGCAATTTGACAGATCAAATCTTATTTTCATTCTTAAACCCCATTAAGAAGTGATATCACTGACTTGCATTCACTAGCGAGCAAATTGATTAATCCCTCTCCATAGAAATCTCAACCCTTGATTATACCTATCAGACGTTAAGCAGCATTATTCTGGAGTGACAACACTTGACAAATTCCCCAACCATTTTCCTCAGCCTTTGTGGCCCTGCTAGCTTGTATTAACCCTGATGAAAAATTAATTTTCCTTATCTTCTTCTAAACCCCAAAATCCAAATCCGCCAAACTGGCAACTCTTTCTGTAAAGGTATTATGAAAACCTCTAAAAGATTAATTGCATGTCTTCAGGTGACATTAAATTAATTTCTGTACTCATGACAGACATTTGATACTCCGCACTGAGAGGACAGATAACATTGTCAGGACACACAGAAGGACAGTGGTGTGGTGTCCCAGGGCAGCCTCTTATGAATTCTCCCTCTGATAAGGCCACACTTCACTGTCACCTGCAGTGCTGCTGATCGCTTGGCCACAGCCCTCACAGCACAGGTTTCTATTAACTGCCACAATGCAGGTCCTATCCCTGTGATCTTTGTGAAGCTCATTCAGAATCAACACAATAAATGATATGCAAGCTATATGAGGTTTCTAAATATAAATAAATACATCTAAGATTCCTCTATTTCTCTGAAGAAAACTGGATCAAAGCAGAGAAGGTAAAGAAACTAACATTCCTTTTCAGGTTCCTAGGTCAACTTCCTAATTAAATTGCTGCAATGTGATAGGAGGGGAGGCAACATTTCTCATTTACAGTGTTCATTTATTCTCTGCAAAAAATTATCCTTATGTAAAGGCAAACACACCAAACATGAACTGAAACCTTACTTACTGCCTCTATCCACTTCTAGCAATGGGTCTATACAGGCTGAATACAAATCAAACCTATAAGGTTAAAGAGACCAGGGGAGCTGGGCCTTGTGACTGCTGGGCTTTACAAAAGAAAAAGATCCTCTTAGCACATGCAAACAATTTTTAACTGTTCAGAACAGCAAGAACATGGCACAATCATTCAAGTGCTTGTTCTCCTAACAACCTGCCTTTCTGAGATTAGTTTGGTATATTTAGAGAAAATATGTAGAATGTGAAATTAGCTGGCCTTTGGAGGAACAAACTGAAGGGCTCTGATAACCTCAGAATTCTCCAATTTGGAAAGCAAAAATCTAAGTCTGAAAAGCCAAGGATTTCTAGAGCTGCCAAAGTGCAGGGGAGAGGGGCCCTACATGCTATGACTTCTCAGGCAGCAGGGCTATACAGTGTGGCTTTTCTAGCTCTAGCCCCTCACTTAGGCATGAATTTCCTAGCTACTCCACCAGCCGACTCTGCAACTCTACCTTAGAGACTGCTGGAGCCACAAGGTGGGACCTGTGCCTCCCTCTGCCCAGGGGCCCCCGCTGTGTTATCCCGTCCCTGGTCTCAAACTAACCCCCTGGCCCAAATCTCTGCAGAACTCCCTTTGTATCTTTCCCTCTGACCCTGCAGCACAGAGCAGAAACACACTATGTGAGACTTCTACAGTGGTCCTCAGCTCTGAAACCTGTCCACGCCCAGGCACCCCCAGACTGCCCTATGGCGTTAACTCTGAAGTCAGGTATGGGCTCCCTTGAGTAGTAACACTCCTAAAGGCTCAACAAACCAACCAGCATGGTTGAACAAAAGGTAGCAAACGGGCCATATGTAACACAACTAGATAAACAAGGAATTTGGGGAAAGGACAATAAATCCTGGCAGAAAAAGGTGGTTAGAAGATTTTGTAAGGATAAATTATCATTTTCTGATTTTTTTCCCCAAGTTTTACTGTCCTCCTGGTATCACCTAAATGTCCACAGAAACAACTATTACTCTTATCCTCAGTAGTACTTGAGAAAATATTGAACCTGCTTTTCCTTTAAGAGAAGATTTAAGAGAAGAAACTGTGAAATGTGATGTTTTTAGCTTAATATTTAAGTTTCTTAAATATTTACAATGTCTCTGAAACCGCTCTAAATTCTGCCATATACTGCCTGCCCCATGAGGGACTGTGCCAGCACAGCCCAAAGAGAATGGGCCTAGTGACCAGGGATCAAACTTTTGCAACTGTGAGCCAGAAAAAAATCTTTCATTTCTTTTGAGTTCATTATCTCAGGTATTTTGTCACAGTAGTGAGGTGACATAGTACGCCTGATGACCACATTCCACTGAGGAACAAGATGCATCCCAACAACCCCCTAAAAAGGAAGCAAGCAGGCATTCAAAGAACGGTGGAAACTTCCCAGAAGACACAGAAGCCAGTGGGAAGTGGCTCTCAATGGCCAGTAAGGGTCAACTGTAGCAGTGAAGTAAATAATTAAAAAGACAGTTCACTGAATATTACACCAGTAAGAAAATGAACAAATGAAAGAGGGAAAAGAGACAGTTATCACCCGGAAAGAAGGCAGCAGACAGAGGCAGAGGGAGCAATGCCTGCCCTGTGAAAACATCAATGCAGCTAACAGTGAACACGTGGCAACAGGCACACAAAGCACCCCCCATAAACTACCACCATAATTGCAAAAAGTAAAACTATAGCCACAGGGAGAGACTCAGCAAACAGTACCTCACCAAGTGAGTGGAGACTATCTTGCCAACACTGCACAGACCTCTTGATTGGCCATTTGGCCAGAAATGCCAAGCCCGAAACTCATGAAGAGGAAGCATTAAGACAAACCCAAATTAAAGGACAATCCACAAAATAATTGGTCCCAGCTCTTTAAAAACATCAAGGGCAAGAAACAATAAATGGTCATCCAAATGCCTCCAAGTAAAGGAGACCACAAAGGTAGCTCATGAGCCTAGACCGCCCTTGGCTTGAATAATGATGATGTATCAACATGAAACTTTCCAAATTTTCGTAATATGCAACTGTGGCTTTGCAAGACGAGTGTCTGTGGTCTGAGGTAATACACTGTGCCTCCAACCTACTTGCAAAGAGTTTGGGGAAAAAAAGTTTTGTGTATGTGAAAGGACAAGAAGAGACAAGGACAAGCCAACACAGCAAGATGGAAATAGCTGCGAATATGGTGAAGGGCTCCCAGGAGCTCCTGTACCGATCCTGCAACTTCTCTCACATTGAAGTCACAAGAACTTGCCCTACAGCCCATGAGAGCCCAGTGTACACTGACCACCCTCTCTACCAAATCTGGGCACAACTTCTGAGAGGGCAGCAGGGGAAGAACACCATAGATCCATCCAGTCCAGACCCTCTACAGCAAGCACGCACACACAGACTGGGGCCTTCTGTATACAGCATTTTGACAGCTTTTTAAAAATAAAATAAAGAGAATCACAACTGAACAGCTGGCTTTCCTGGTGGGAAGTTCTTTCCGTCTCCCCTGTCTCTGTGTGGCCCACAGAACAAAGGATTATTTACTTAATTTGCAGCCAAATTCCTAAAATTTTCATTACTTCCATCAGAGTAAAACATAAAGAACATTATAAACAGCCACTATAAACAAGTCTTTGTTTCCTCCCTGAAAATAAAGGAGAACAGCACGATAGTTACTGAGCTACTCACATCACATGGATTACAACCCAGACTCTTCAACAGTTCTGGAAGAACTGAGTTTCATTTTATCAGTGAGTAAGCTGGGGTAGTAATCAAGGTGACAAAGATGCAAACAAAAAAACTGAGATTCAAGAACTACAAAGACTAGGGAAACCAGAAGCTGAAGACCTACAACTATTAAGGACTTTCCAGGGACCCATGCTCATTCTAACTGCTTTTTCTGTGTTTAATCACAAAGAATAGCTGAAGATGACTAGTTAAGTTTACACTAAGTAAACATTTCACATCTTTTTTCTCTTAATACTGGAATAGTTTTATTTTTTGGATTATGTATTGATTATGACCAAAATTATTATTTAACAAGGCTTCTCTAGGTCTCTTAAAATTAAGCACTTAAAAACAACTTTCTGAGAAATGCTGTATGAGAACTATTCAATTAAACACTTTTTTTTTTGCACTGGGGATTGAACTCAGAACCTTGCACTTGCGAGGCAGGCACCAGAACCACTGAGCTAAATCCCCGGTAAACACTATTCTTTAAATAGGCTTTTATAAATAATATTCGGGGAGGCATTTGAAATTTTAGAATATTTGTAGGCCTCCCAACACTATCAGCAACAATAATTTCTTCAACCCTTGTAATCTCACCTATCAAATCCAGACAATATAATAAGGAAAAACAACTCACATAAGCAGCAGCTGATTTGCTTCATAGGAAAGGTCTCTCAATTTCTAAGTCCTCTGATGTTTCCCCTCAAAGCTTTAAATATAAAGCCTGACTTCCTTTGACTCACAAGAAGTGTTCAGAGACGTATTTCCAGCACGTGGCAAAGCAGCACTGCCCAAGGGTGAAGGAGCAGCTGTCTGCCAGCCCTGTACCCACAACAGGGTTGTTCACCTATCACCCAAGCCCTTCTCTGCATCCTGCTCCATCAGACACTACCAACTGGCAGGCGTCAGCAAAAAAATGATGCCTACTCATCGCCCTTATTACAGAAGGCCCCATTAGCAATCTTTTGAGCCCATCCTACCACTATTTATTTACAGGAAACAGCAGAATACAATCCTTACTGGAGAAATAGCTAATAACAAAAAAGTTACACTACAATAGCTAACTAGCTCTTCTAAAGATGAGCAAAAGGCCTGAGATGCAGAATCCAACAAGAGCTGTGTGCCTAGCCCTACAACTTAGCTGTGTGGCCCCAGGCTAGCAGCAAGCCCTCTCTGAGACTTGGCTCTCACCTGTGAAAGGGAAATAAGCCTCTATCTCAGGTGATGCTGAAGTACATGCTGAGCAGTGGACCAAAAACAGCCACTGCTACCAAGCATGAGACCACAGATTTCAACCAGGGGCCTCAGAGCATTCTACAAAAGAAAATCAAATTATCACATGGCTCCTATCTACCAGAAACTTTCATTTACAGACTCCTCATGGCAACCTTAGTAATCCCTTAATAGGCCAGAAACTGAGGTTCACAGAAATGAAACCATTATCAGCATCTCAAAGGCACAGATCATCCAAGCATGGGTCCTCTGCACCCAAAGCCCAGTTGTTTTCCCCAAATCTTGTGGGTGATACCAAGTCCTGGAGAGAAGCACTTTAAAAGCACTTTAAGCTCTGAACACTACGAAAGGAAGTTGCAGAATGGCCCACACCAAGCCTGATGCCAACAAGAAGATTTTGAAAAAAACAAAGAATCTCCAAGCTCCAAGCAATATAACTACCCAGTCACCAGAACTGTATAAGAACTGTATACCAAGGAACCATTTTCATTAAATTCTTTCTGAAAATGTTCCCTATGTTCACAATGCAATAGTGTCAACAAAGAGGACTGATATAAAAAGAAGAATTAAAATCACATAAAAGCTAATGTAATTAAATGAAAAGGCAGGCATAAAAACTACCATCTCAAGTCTCAGGCTCTTTCACCCTTCAAAACTTTAAGTTTAAAAAATTCAAAGATTAAATGATTTTATTTTAAAAATGAGATACTGAAAATAACAAAAGAAAACTGTTCTGACTCACAGTTGCATCACAGGCCTAAGTACTCCTAAACAAGCCAACTTAAATTGTATGATGTTTCCAATGGGCATGATACAGCAAGAACACCAAGAATATTCTGCCTTACAAGAACACACAACAATCTTCTGGGCAGTATATTGATTGTGGTCAGCCACCAGAGATAAGTTGTTGAGTGGTACTCATCACAGAAAGTCCCATATACTGGCCAGAGAATGACTACTAGAAGGAGATGACTGAAAGCAAACAAAAGTTTCATTATATTAATTTATATAATTGGTTAAAAAGAAGTGAAGGAAATAGTTTTGCTTACTTTTTTTTTTTGAGACAGGGTCTTGCTATGTAGTTCATCCTGGTCTTAAAACTCACTATGTAGCCCAGGCTGGCCTCAAATTTGTGGCAATTGTCCTACCTCAGCCTCCCAGGTGCTAGGACTGATTACAGGCATGCACCACATACCTGGCTCATTTTTTTGTTTTTTGTTTTACCTGACTCGCTCTGGAGCAACTCTATTAAGAAACCTTTTAAAAAGACATGTTACATATCTTTATACTGGCAGAAAGTAAGAGTCAACAAGGGAAACTTAAACTAACAATGAAAAGCTTTTATTAAATAACTGTAATACTAAAATATATACCTAATAGTCTATTCAGGTACTGTGTACAAATTAATTCTCTCTATATGTAACTTCCAGGCAGTGTAACTCCTAGCAGAGTGTGGCTCAGCCCTGGGCTCACAGTATAAGACTCTCATAGGCAGAGCAATGTATCAATACTGATGCTGACAGAGGTGGAGAACCACCTAGATCCTGAAGCTGCAGCAGCAGTCAAGGGCACAGATAAAAGTTCAATCAATGTGAGTGTGCTTGGCACTTGATAAAACTGTTTCCTTTTTTGCAATGCCTGAAACAAATGCAACTTGCACCTAGCCTCAATTAAGAATATACTATCTTGTCTCTGCCCTCCCTTCACCCCCTCATACCCTCTCCATTTACAAACATGGGAGGGCAGGGGTATGGGGAAAAAATGAGAACCAAGAGCTGTCATGTAAAGATACAAGATCCCAATGATGAATGTAACTGTGTTGTATACCTAAAATGTACCAATAAACTCAATGAGAGAAAAAAAAATACTATCTTAAAAATAGTATCCACCCACCAAAAACAAAAAACCAAGAAAGCCATTAGGGAAATGTTATTCATCAGTTCAGAGAGATGCAGGCAAAAGATAAGTCCTCGAGGAGTCAGAAACTCACATGCTCCTAGACAGTCACTTGTTAGGATAAACCCTGTTGGCTAACTTGAAATTTAAGATTTGAAAGACAGATTTGGAATATAGCTTTTGTTTTTCCTGTTTATTGCAAAACTGGGAAGCACCATTTTGTAATTAGGCCTGATATTTATTTTCAGGATACAAATATAGGTGTTAAATGCAAAAAAGAGAGCAAGTATTTAAATAAGAAAAATAAATTTTTTGAAAGGAAAAGTGTTTCCTAATTTAATTAGCTGCTCTTTGAAGGCAGAACTGACCCCCGCAACTGCCATCCCTCCAGGGCAGACAGTATACACAGCCTTTGCAACCACAGCGGGCATGGGAAGCCTGTTTTCAGCACCAAGCCTTGTTAGGCTGGTGATTCAAATTAAAACCAGACACTGATGAACATGTTACACTCAAAAAGAAGGCTAGAGAAACAGCCTCAGCAATCACAGGAACCAATGCACACTTGGTTGGCATGCAGAGGAACAAACTCTTATAATAAACAAGTAACATTATATAACTTTCTCCCATTTCGACATTTGGAATCACAGTAAAAAAAGTGAGAAAAATCAGATTCAGATGAAACAAAATTATAAGCACTTAATGAATACATATAGAAACTGTGGTGATCCTCCTAACTCAGCCTCCCAAGCACTGGAATTACAGGTGCCCACCAGCATGTCTGGCTATTTTTATTAATGTGTGTGCACGTGCATGTGCGTATATTACAGTAACTGCCATGCTCTAGAAAGTCATGTTGACAGGGCTGGTGATTTAGCTTAGTAGTTTCACTGCCTGCCTCGCAAGTGCAAGGTCCTGACTTCGATTCCCAGCACCAAAAAAAAAAAAGATATTCATAGCTCTCCACATTTTTTCCTCAGTTTACAATGTAAATTGCACACAAAAGACAGGTCTCCTTGTTACAGAATACAATAAACCCATGGATGCTTGCATGTGATATGGAGTCCTCAGATTACAGCTGCATATGCAACCGAGAGAGCATGGCAGAAGGAAGTAAGCAGCCTACATAGCACCTCCACTAGCATTTGGAGTACTGAACTGTGCACATGTGAGAGGGAAAGTACATTCCTGCACCTTCCTGTGAGTGATCTGAATTAAGCACTGTTCAAAAGAACTGAGGCATTGGCGTGCTCTGCTTTGGAACGCATCTGATGAGATCGCATGTGATTTCAATTTAGAATCCCGTTTACTCCTTTTAGAAAAACGAGGAACACTAACTAGGAAACAGAAACAGGTAACAGTGTCTAGATGGTCCTGTTCAGACATGGACTCATGTACATGCTGCCCATAGGCACTCACTGAACTAAACCTGTGCACAACACATTACTTTGTGTACAGGAAATTTTATTTATTTATTTTTTTTTGGAAATTTAATGGTTTTAATTTGTTGAATTTGTTACCACAAATTTAACACAATGTGCTATCATTAATTATTGACAAAAAGCTGATAAGCTAATTACTGACATCCATGGAATGTCATACCGGTCTTTCCATAGACAACTGACATAGTATGGGGTGGAAGCAGTGCTTATGAGTACAACAGTTCTCATACCAACTTTCAGTAAGCAAAGAGGCTGGCTACACTGAGGTATAACAGCTCTCCCTATAATAGAGCATGATAAATTCATGGGTGCTTGGATGTGATACCAGTGTTCCACAGGTTACCTGAGCTCTTTTTTAAAA
The DNA here is from genome assembly GCF_012274545.1 of Fukomys damarensis. Classification (NCBI taxonomy): domain Eukaryota; kingdom Metazoa; phylum Chordata; class Mammalia; order Rodentia; family Bathyergidae; genus Fukomys; species Fukomys damarensis. The sequence goes on from NW_022900928.1 coordinate 85,355,252, forward strand.
AATGAGAGGGCTGGTGATTTAGCTCAGGGGTGCCAACACCTGGCTCTCAAAGTACAAGGTCCTGAGTTCAATCACTGCAGCAATCAATCAATCAATCAATAAATGAATGAATGTACGCACGTACGTATGTATGACAACAACATTTTACAAAGTTGTCACTTACATATGTTAATTGTACTATGTATTTTATACACAACCCAAGCCAATTCCTCTTCACTCAATGTGGTCTAGGCAAGCCAAAAGGTTGGAAATGCCTAATAGGCAATTTTTAACTTTCTGTGCAAATCAGGACCTTCTAAGAGAAACAGATTCAAAGAAGCAGACATAAAACTTGTCCACTTACCCCTGTTGACAACTTAATCACCCTGAGCTTGGAGCTCACATGAGGCCCGTCGCCACCACCTCCACTGTTGGCCCGGTGCATGACCGTCCTCTTCACACCAGGCTTTATGTCCTGGGGCCGGCCCTGCAGGGATGGCACTCGGGCTGTCTGGGGGATGGGTGGGAGCTCCTCCATGTCTGCAGGTTTGATTTGCAGTACTTGGTGTGGTGTTTGACTCTGAGGTACTATTCTGGCCTGTCTCAAATGTTTCAGTGGTTTCATCTGCTGTCCTTGATACTGCACATTAGCACCAGATGGTACAAAGTTTGATGTTTTGGGCTGAACACTTGGAAGAGTGACATCTTGGTTTTTCACAAGAAGTCTGGTCTTCACATTCTGCCTGCCCTGTGCACCTGGGAAGGGTAGCAGGGGGTTCCCATTGGTGGAGGAGGGAGCAGCCACCTGCTCCTCCTGTTCCCCTGGGGTATGTGGGGTGTAGAGGTGCTGCTGGTGCTGCTGCTGCTGTGCAAGTCTTTCCAACAACTCCTTCTTCCGAGCACCTGCCTGCTGCTGCCTCCGGAGCTCCTTCTGCTTCAGGATCTCTTCCCTTAGCCGTTTCTGTTCTTCTATCTTTAAGCGATATAACCTTGTTTCTTCATCTTCATCAGGAAACTAAAATGAAAAATACACATGGCTTATTTAGCTGTGCAAGGTAAGGTGACCATTTCACTTTTGACAATCTGGAAAAGGTATTACCCAAAATCCTTTCAATCTGGTATTTGAAAGAAAGCACTTCAATGTGCTTAAAGACTGAGTATAACTCCTTCCTCTGGGGAGGGGCAAAAAAAAATTACACAGTTAAAGCTAATTTGGAAATCTTATCAGAATATTAAAAATGAAATAATGTAAATTTCCACTCATTTACAAGTTTAAAACCAATTAAACCATTCATTTAAGATATCAAAATATATTTCCAATAGGAATGGCACTAGCAGCAAGGCCCGCTGTCACAAGGGTTTTATCTGGCTCTTCCCTGACAAACCAACAAAAGGTGGGGTGTAAATGACCTGAAAGGCCCTGATTAGAACTATTGATTTTTCGTACAGAATTTTCATCCTGATCTCAAACTCATTTGTCACAGAATAATTGGTTATAATGAACAGCACGAGTCAATCTCTCTGACCTTGAACTCATGTACCTTCCTTAGAATCAAAATGTTGCCAATTGCAGTATTGGAATATTAATGGTATACAAGGAGTGCCTTGAATATTCCAGCCCCAAACCATTCTGAGAGTTTATCAAAAAATTCTCTGAAAAAAACCCAATAACTTTCATAAAATACACATGATATGGAAAGCTTATAAAAAGTTAAGCATTTAAAAAATAATATTCTAAAGAAGTCACTGATAGCCACAGATCCACTGTAGAAAATGTCAGATTTAATCCACTTAGAATATGCCTATTTAATAGTCTTACCTACCCTCAGCAAGCCCTAAGAACCAGGAAGGTGAGATCAGACTATAGCCAATGGGTTAGCTGGCACCCAGGGACCTCCTCAGGAGCCTGTTTGATCACCCAGAGGCAATTCTGACCTGGACACATTCCAAACAACGCATCTGAAGATGGCTGAGGGGCTTCTATCCAGGTGGGCATACAGACCAACAAGGACACTGAGGCAAAGCTAAACAGCCCAAACAGCAAAGGTGTTTGGGCAATACTCAAAGGCACTGGGAGCAGCAGATGCACTAAATGGACCATCACAAGACACAGAAATAATTACTATTTATTAGTATTTCCCCAAACAATCCAGAAAGAGTTAAAAGTATGTTCAGGAATGCAGGCAAGATTTCATCAAAATAGATTCATCCTTTACTATATAAAGGTACTACAAAATTTTTAGCAAAGAAAATTATAAACCACCCCAATTCAGTTTGAAAATCATTATTTTGTCATATATTGATTATAAAACAGAAATCACCCTTCTAATAAGCTCTTATTAAATGGTAAAGCAAGATTTTGACTGTATTTACAATTCTGACTTGGTAACATTACAACCACAACAGTAATTTGTTAGAAGAAAATCTAATTTAAAAAATTAACTAATTAAAAGATAAAACCAGTGTTAACTGTTTTTTATAAAATTAAGCATGACTTGCCTAAAGTCATAACTAGAGAAGTTTCATGTCATCAGTTATATGCTAATCTCTTATGCTACTTCTTTGTAGTCCACATAAATCTTCCCAATGTTGATAAAACTTCGACTGTCTCCTACCAGGTCCAATCATATCCCCTGCCTTGTTTTATCCTCATTTAATAGATAAAGAAGTTGAGCCTTGTGAGAGGTGAGGACCTCAAATGCAAAAACGTGTCAAATACTGGTCCACATTTATTATTAATACTTGACAATCTGCACTTCTATTATTATTTTGGGAGGGGATTCTGGGGATCAAACTCAGGACCTTGAGCTTGCGAGGCAGGCAGCAGAATCAATGAAACCCCCAGCTCTTATCTGCACTTCTTTTAAAATTAACAATATAATTATACTGAAAACAAACCTAACTCTCCAAAATCTTCAAGACCAAGAGAAAAAATGGCCTTTCTTCTAGGAGTCCACAGTGTGAATCAGAAAAAACATTCCAGAAACCCAGCAGTGTATGGTCAGCCAACCAAAGCTCACACAAATCTGGACCCCTCCTGGTTCTGCAAGTTGCCACTGAGACACAGGCATGTCCATTTCTTAGTAAACTACTCAGAAACTGCCTTTATGCTAACATGAAAAATTGAGCAATTACAACAACTCAGACTATATGCCTGAAATATCTACAAAAGATCTAAACCCTTAAAAAAAAATCTGCTAAGCCCTGGAATATGCTGATTCTATATAATAGAATTGTTCAAATATATAAATATATAATTGTTCAAACATACAAAATCTAACTGAGTAAACAAGCAAGAATATATAGTTATTCAGCTAAAATACTTAATTGGGAGAAAGAAAAACTGGGCATATTTTGTGAATAACTTTTTGGATGAGTGAACTAAGATTGACCTGGAAGGCTTCCTGTCTGAGACCAAGTTTTTTTAACACAGAAAATGCCCCACCTCTGGTTCTGTTTTTGAGTCTTCCTTAGGTTGAGCCGCAGGGCTAACTGGCTTGACTTTCATATCAGTCTTTCCTTGTGAGTTCCTGGAAGCCACCACAGCCCTCGCAGGTGGAGATGTGCTGACAATGGGCTTCACCTGAGCTGGAGGTGTGGAGGAGCAGCGACTCCCGCTCATTTCTATAACGTGAGACGGCGCTATGGGTAATTCACGCAAATTGCTATTCCTGGGAGCTGTGGGCTGCATCTGCTGCATGGGCCGTTTGGTTACATTCTGAGATGCTGCAGTCTATCACAAGAACAAAAAGATTTTAATTACAAATGCGAAGCTGGCAGAAGGAACATAAAAAAGGCACATCATGAAATAAAAAATAAAAAAGATCATTCTCATTAGTAACTGAATTCTCTTCTGGGCAGCTGATATTTTTCATACATAAATGCAGCCTCATGGCCTAATTCTGAAAACTCAAGATAAAGCTATCCTGTTTGCCTACACATAGGTTCCTGCCTACAGACTCTTACCAGGTAATTTTTGGTTGGAGCTTCAGGACAAGGACTAACATTTTTGAGGCAGGCGGCAGAACCACTGAGCTAAATCTCCAGCAAGACTAACATTTTTAACAGAACTCTAAGAGCCAAAACGCACTCTATCTGCCTTAAGGACTCAATATCAAGAGCACACCTAAATTTAAGGCAGAAAAGGAGAGGATTCAAGCATTAAAATTATGATCCTCAACCAAATAAATACATGTCAATTTCCCACAACTAAACATAAGTTCCTTAAAGGCAAGGATCTGTCTTTACTGTTTATGCTGAAACTTGAGAATACCTGGAAACAGGGGAGTTAGAATATTTCTCATGAATTCATTTATTTATTTGAAAGCCAGAGAGAGATAATCTATGCATCAGAATTTAAGCCACTGGCAAAGGTAACATGACAACCACCTAAAAGTACTTTCTAAAGTTACATGTCAATTAATATTGATCACTACTGAAGCATTGCATCACATGAAAACAAGATGCTGAGGTAAATATTAACAGCTTTTAAACAAACTTTAGGCACAAATGAGTAAGTCATTAATTTCTGTATTTAAGAAAATAATTTCCTAAGTGTTTTTTAAAACACAGATTCACTTCAGAAGAATATACAACGTATCTATTCACTTAAAATCAGATCTGGGAGACAATCTAACCAATTATGTCCCTTGAATTCTATTTTCAAGTTAAAACAAGACAGCCTAATACTTACATGCCGCAGGCCTTGGCGTGGGGGGCACTGCACCCGACTGTTGCTGGGCTGTGGCTGTGCTGTCTGTACATGTGGCCGGAACTGAGGCTGAGACAGAGGCATCAAAGGAGGGGGTGGCGCAGAGAGGTGGTGGTGATGCTGGTGCTGGGGAGGAGGCTGGTGCTGGGGTGGGGGCTGGTGCTGAGGAGGAGGCTGATGCGGGGGCTGGAGGGGGGGCTGGTGTGGGGGGTGATGCTGATGGGGGCGGGTGG
>NW_022900928.1:85360377-85408684 GCF_012274545.1 Fukomys damarensis
TGGTGCTGCGGCTGGTGCTGATGGGGCTGCGGCGGTGGCTGCTGCTGCTGGGGCTGGGGCTGTGGCTGATGAGGAGGGGGCAGAGGAGGGTGCAAGGGCCCCTGCCATCCAAGAAAGAGAAACAACAGTTTATAGGCACATATACCAAGTATATTCTGAATCAAATGCTTCTTTAAAACCTCCACCCCAGAAAGAAACAATAGGTGGTGTAAGGCTTAACTTTAAATTTGCTGATGAAAGTGATATTATCTTAAATGCAGTAATACACAAACAGCTAGTGCCCAAGTCCTTTCTACCCAGGATTCCAGGAATTTATCTAGAAGAAATAACTCTAATGTGAACCAACAGAGAACCTCAAATATGATTCCTACCGCACAACAATACCAAAACACTGAAACTAACATACATATCCAAATCAGTGACCTTGCACAGTATGCTTAGATTATGTAGAGAAAAACAAATCACTGATGTGAGAAGGTCACAATGACAGTGACTGGGGAAAAAAAGTACAGTGATGAAAACTCATTCCTTCAAAGACTAAAAACCACACATGAAAAGTGTTCATCATAACTGTTTCTAGGTAATGAAATTATTTAATTTCCTTTTCTTTTTTTGGGTGGTAACAGGGACAGAACTCAAGACCATGTGCTTGCCAGGCAGGCACCACTGAGCTACATCCTCATCCCTCCTTTTCTTAAACTTAACTAAACTCTAATATTTCTACAATGGGAATAAAATTTTTATAAAAAGAAAAAACTTAAAACACATTTAATCCTTCACTAACGCCCTAAATAGTAATCATTTCCCTGTTTCACTTAGGTACATATTCTATGTGCTTCTAAGTTGCGTCAAGTAAACCACTGTTATATACATGAATGGTAAACCTGAAATACAAGGAATAAACCAGACAAAAAAGATGTTACAAAGACCAGAGTCCACCCAAGAAATACACCCGCCAGCAGAGGGCACTCGAGTCTGGCACATACTGAGTGAACCACAACTATTCTTTCCTGCAAAAGACCTTCTTACTGTCTAGCACTGGAACAAAGAGTGATATTTTTCAACTCCCCAAAAATAACAATCACTTCTTCCATCTCTCCTAGTATTTGAGAAATAAGCAGTATCATCCAGAAAACTGTGGATTTAAAACTAATTCCTACATTCTTTAATTACAAACCAATAGACTGGAATGAAAACCTGAATTTCACTTTCATTCAACATGGATGGATATAGCTAGGAGCACTAAGTTTTCCTTGAGGCTGGTCAAGTGCATACCTGCAGGTTAGGCTGTGCATGTGTGGGCAGGAATGGCTGGCCTGGGCCAGGCAGGAACGGCTGTCTAGGAGGAATGAAAGGCCGGGTTGTGGCAGACCCTGGCTGGCTGAAGTGCAGGATTCCCACTGGCCCTGGGGGCTGCAGGGCTGGTCGCACAGGCCTTTCTCTTGGGAATACTGGCTGCTGTCCTTGCTGATTAAATGCTGGTCCTGGCTGTGTGAATGTTAAGGGACTCTGTGCAGGAACGGTATGACTGCTGTTCAGAAGCGTAGGAGGTGGCGGGGGTGGAGGAGGGCTGCGCTGTTCCAGGAACAGATGACTGGGGAACCTTGGTTCACCTGAAACTGAACAGCGGTACAGTTATGCCTTCAAATCAGAAAGACCACACACTTCTTAGAAAAGAGGTTTATGAACTGTCTTGCCAGGATAAAAATTACAAATGTGGGTAGGGCATGGCTACTTAGACAGAACCTTAGATTTTGCCCATTTCTATACTGCTTTACAGGTCATTTTTTTATAAACATTTCCTCCTTTGTGAGACATTTTCACATTTTGGATACCAACACTGTCCAATGTGAACATGTGAAATGACAGGCAGAAATGCATAGTACAAAATCTGACAACCCCTGGGGAGCTAAGTCCGCTCTCACAGTAACTAACTATTCAGGTGCACCAGCAAAAGTGCAGTTTCTGCCCCTCACTGTGCCTGCCACCCCTTCCCAGTGTACCTCCTAAGAAGAACGGGTCTCGATCCTGCGGTGGGGGTGGGGCTCTCCACTGGTCCTGGAGAGGAAGTCGTGGGGGCTGGCTAAAATTGTTAGGAACAGGTCCAGGTGTATGCTGTGGAAACTCCGGAGGACCCTAAAGAACAGCAATGGGAAAACAGGGTGAAAGACAGAAAAATACCTTGTAGTTTTCAAAAATGTATACATGGTTCCATGTTTTCTTCTGAAAAATATCAGGCATGGTCAGCCTGCCATACATCTCTATGAACATACACACACATATATAATGACATGCTATAAAAAGTGACTCTGCCATAATGAAACAGTGAAGAAACAATGCAGCATCAAAAAGTAATTCAATGCTTTAATATTATTACAGTGCTACAAGAATATTATTTTTAAGCTTATTAAAATCCAAGCAATTACTGACCTTCTTTTCTATTAATCCAAAGGACTAAATGTCTACTTGGAAATTTCATGACATTTATCTTCTCAAAGATGGTATTCTTCGCTATCTATTTAACACAACCATAAGCTACAGCTATGAAACTGTTTTATTCACAAAGGAAATTCAATTTGTGCCCTAACAAAAATCCGGAACCTTTGATGTAAAAGAAAAATGTGAATATTTAAGAAACCAAATTACTGTTAAGATAAATATTAAACAGTTTAATTATTTTGGATTAAAAAAATGTTAAACACAGAGTATTTTTCAACAACTATATACTATAACTCTACACAAAGGAAAACTGTTCACCTTCCAGTTGTCCTTTCAAATACTGAGAATTTTTTAAACATCATTTTTATGCAACAGCACTTAAAGGTGGTGTACCAAAGAGAAAGAATTATTAACTTCTCCAAAAAGGAATAGTTAATTATTAGCTAGCAAGAAGATAGTCTGCATTCACTATTACTCCATCTTTCAGAGCTGAGCCAGTATATCTCAGCTTTTCATAATCATACTTCTTAAAAAATTGTAGCATCAGATTCTACATGTCTAGCATCTCCTTAAAAAGCGTGCTCTGCCCTGCTCCCCAAAGGCATTGATGAACTACAAAATATTCACTGGCCAAACCAAAACCCAGAAGACAGCTGGGAAGCTAAGAGTAACAAAGAAGCTAGGTTTAACAAACATGACATCTTTATGAAAACACAAGTAGTAGGAACTTCATGAAAGCTGTGGAACAGAAAGCCCCAAAACTTGAAAAGCAGGAAGGGAGAATCCATGTCACATATTCATGCTTGACTAGAAAGGCTTTTTACTCTTATAAATATGTGTTCTTTACCATAATATTAACTTGAGACTTTACTGCTGTGGTGCTCTGGGTATGGATATTCTTTAATATTTTTACTTTGATAAAATGCATAAAAATTATTTCAAACAAATTGACTATTATGCAGTTACCTTTTAAATCTGCATGAGGAGTTTCAGTGGACGTGCCTACTTTTGCCCAAGGACAAAAAGGGTCTCACTTTTTATGTGAAGCCAATGAAAAACATGGGATGTAGGAGCCATGTCTACCAAAAATAATTTTGTGTTCACCAGGTAACTTATATGTTCCATTTATAAACAGAGCAAGAGTATTCTATGTTTAGCTTTATATTTCAACATAATTCTGACATATACAAGTTCAGCATTCCTAATCTGTTTTTGTTTTTGTACCGGGGATCGAACTTGGGTCCTTGCGCTTGAGAAGCAGTTGCCAGAACCACTGAGCTAAATCCCCGGCCCAAGCATTCCTAATCCGAAAACCCAAAATCTGGAACTATTTTCATTTGTACTCTAAAAGTTTCAAATTCCAGAGTATTTCAGATTTCAAATTTCTGCAGCAGGGATACTGAATGAGTAAAGTCCATGGGTAAGTATTCCAACATCTGAAAAACTCCAAAGTGTGAAATGCTTCTAGTCCTACTCATTCTGGATAAGGAATACTCAAGCTGTACAGGCATTTCCAAAACATTTTTAAGTAATCTTCAAAAATTTCAGTATAACAATAAAATAATAATCAAAGGTTCTGCATTATTTGAAAAACTTGTTTAAATGTTGTTTCTTGGAGTGGCCCAGCCTGTGCTTTGAAGTTTACTGCACTACACTGCCTCTGATCCAAGCCATATGGCAATTCTGGCCCTGGGTAAAAACCCTTCTCTGAGTAAGCAGGCCATTTTCTTAAACTATGTGTGTGAATGTGCATTTAATTATACTACTCTCTTAAGGGGGCTCAGGGGAGAGCCTTCAAACAGATAAACAGAAAGAAAACTAGTAACATTCATTAAAACAACTCATGCTACAAAGTACAAAACCCATGAACAAAACTATACTACCGAGTAGCTGAAAAGGAAAACACCCTAGCCTTAAGACTAGCTAATAACTGTGGTACATCGGTTCACCAACACTTTTGTTTCTGAACAATGTGGTTTGCAAAACAAAAGTGTTTGGCAAATTGTTTTTCTTTACAAATTGTACATCAGGCGACAAACACAACTATGAATCACTGGGAGCTCAGCTGCACTCTCATACCACTGGAGAGTGGAGCACTACAGGTGTTATCTTGCTCTCCTACTGTGATGCTGCATCACTGCAGAAATGCCCGGCAGGACTCCTCCCAGAACAGAAAGACCGGGCTTCTAGGGCTGGCCTTTCTCCTTCAGGCTCTCAGGACAGCCAGGGAGCATTCAGTGTCTCTCTCACTGCCTCACTTTTGTTCCTGACTTTCTGTCTTTGTTATTTAGTACAGAAGGCCCGGTATTTGTTCCTGAATTTCTTACTGGTTCATAGGGAGCTGGGAAATGTGTTGGTCCCATATGAACTCTAGACTACACAGAGTTGTGGGTCTGGAGAGCACTGATCACAGGTCTCACAGGACCCTTCCTTCTCTTCCTCACAGTTAATTTCAAGTCCTCCAGAGAGGTTTTCTCATTACAGATAAGGCAAAATGTAACTGGGAAAGCAGAATGGCTCCCACTCCACCACTGAGTGGGAGTCTTGAAAAGTTCTAATTTCTGATTTTACCCAGGTTTGGATTAGGGTAAAGGACTCTCCTTCATCCCCTTCTATCCTGTTCTCAAACGAAGTTGTTACTGAATCAGAAAAACTCAGCAAGAATGATAGATGAGTTTTCAATAAAAATTTCAATGGCCTGAGATTTAGCCCAGTAGTTCCACCGCCTGCCTCTTAAGCGCAAGGTCTCGACTTTGATCCCCGGTACCCACCCCCAAATTTCAAACTGACTGAAAGCAAGGTACATTACTTTCTAAGTCTTTTAAGTACTAGCAGATTCTCTGGAAATTACTTTAAATATTTACAACTTCTAAAGATACTTTCTTATATTAAACTGAAGATATACTGGGATATCAAATCTTGCCCCCCTTGGAATCTTAATATATTTATCTCTTTCTCAAACCTTTCTTTTCCCTAAGTAACTCTGCGCCGTCTGAATGCAAATTCAATGGTGTTTAAATGGTATATATAAAAGCCCCCAATTCACTCATAATAGTTTTCCATACTCATGGAATATGAAAGCTTTTAGAACTTACAGTAATAATTACTTTAACTTCCGGACAATCCTAAACTCTCAGCTTAGAAAGCAGCACTCAGAAGCAGGCTGATGGCAGCACCTGCTCTCTGGAGGGTGCAGAGCCCAGGCTAAAAGACAACCTTCTCCAGCCCTGACATCTGCTGGCTGCAGCCCTGGGTAAATGATTGAACCTGACTAGGCTTCCACTTGCTCCTATAAAACAGGGATAACAACAGTACCTATCTCTCTCATGGGGAGATCAAAGTACTTAGATCAGTACTCTATAAATAACATAAATCTATCACAAATGTTGTTATCACTTTCACAGGCCTCTTTTGCAGAAAGCAGTCTGGACTATAAATAATAAAATACACAGCTTCTAACAACCTCCATGATTCTGTAAGGTGGAAGACAAATTGGCACAGACCCCTCTTTACACATTTCTGGATTCAAATAGAAAGCTTTTGACAAGGGACCATCGAACCCAAGAAACTGTCTCCTAAAGCGCTCCAGTCCACTTCCACTTCTCTCTGTCCATTGACTGCTAGGTCTGTGAGGACTGAAACCATGTCTGTCTTGTATATTAAGACACTTCCTTGCCTGGCACAGTGAACAATGAGTGAACAACCTATTTCTACATCAAGGTAATCCCAGACTTGCATTCTACACCTCAAAGTGCTACAGCATGTTTTTTAAAACCTAGCTAACTGCAAAGTGGAGTGAAGCATGCCTGTAATCCCAGCACTCTGGGAGGCTGAGGCAGGATGATCCCAAATTACAAAACTCTCTGGGCAATTTAGTGAGACCTTGTCTCAAAAACGGTAGAGATTTAGCTCATTTACAAAGGCCCTGGGTTCAATCCCCAATACCAGAAACAACCAAACTACAAACCAGCTATCCATACATCACTGAGATATTTATCAAATGGCGGAATGGAGGACCAAAGTACAGCAGTCAGGATGTACTGAGTGAGACCTGGGCAATAACCAGCCTGAAACTCTTGTGTGCAGTGGATCTGAGACACAGAGTGCACCAACACCATACAGAGCCAAGAGCAGGGATGATCTCTAGAAGTAAGTTTAATTTCTATAATTATGAAACATCGCTGGAAAGGAAAAAGGGAAAAAAACGTAGAGACTGCATTCTTCCCTTTGCAACTAACTACCTGCCAATTTTTAGAGACAACTGTTCTTCAAGCATGAAAGTCAGTGTAGAATCCTTCCACACTGGCCAAGGAAACACGGCCTTGGTCAGCCTCTTCAGCCTGTGCAGATCTAACTGGAGCCACATAAACATAAGATGGATGACACTGATAAAGCCACACAGGAGGGAGTGAAGACCTCCTCAAACTTGATGCTTGCACTAACTGTACCCCCCATACGCACATAGCCACAAAAAGGTATTTTGCAGGGTCAAATCCTAAACTTAAATACAGGTTAACAGGTTTGGACTACATTTTTTTTTTTCAGCTTTGAGTTTATTGGTACATTTTAGGTATACAGTACAGTTACATTCATTATTGGGATCTTGTACCTCTACATGACAGGTCTTGATTCTCATTTTTCCCCCTTGTCCCTGCCCTCCCTTTACCCCCTCCTCCCCTCCCCATCTACAACTACTTTATTTACATCTTTTCATTATCTCACTTTTTTTCTTTTCCCTTTTTATCCTTCCCCTGCCCATCACACCTTCCCTACACCTTTAGCTCCTTTCTTCCCATTTCTCAATGTCAGTAATCTTATTAGGATCTTCTGTATTATTACAGATTATTCACACCAGAGAAACTGTTCAGTATTTACACATGTGTGCCTTATTTATTTCACTTAGGAGTATATCTTCAATATGTATCCATTTTCCTATGAATGAATCTATTTTCTCATTCTTTGTGGCTGAGTAATATTTCATTTTATAGAAAAACCACATTATCTTTATCCAGTTTCCAACTGATGGGCAAAAAGGCTGTTTCCAAGTTTTAGCTATTAAACTGTGCCTTTGGAAAGATACCCAGGAGAGGGATGGCTGGGTCAAATGGAACCTCCAGTCCAAGCTCTTTGAGGTATCTCCATATTGATTTCCATAGTGGTTGCACCAGTCTTCACTCCCACCAACAATGGAGAAGGGTTCCTTTCTCCCCACAACCCTGCCAACATTTGTTATTGTGTGATTTCTTGATAGCAGCCATTCTTTGTGGGGTGAGGTGGAATCTCAGTGTTGTTTTCATCTGCATCTCTCGAATGATCAGTGATGTGGAACATTTTTTCATATATTTACTTGCTGCTTTTACTTCTTTGATGTCTGTTCATTTCGGATGCCCATTTTTGAATGAGGTCTTTATATTTGGGGGGACTGATTGTTTTGAGTTCTTTATATATTCTTGATCATATGGACTACATTCTTTATGTCTGAAATTGTTCAAGAAAAGTGAGATATAGCAGGAGCAAGTTTACATAATGGAAAAACTACCCCCCCCATGGAGCATGGAATCTGTACAGTACGAAAGATTTTCTGAATTTTCCCAAGTGCTAGAAAATGACTTCATATATACAGATGAAAAGTTTTTTAAAAAATGAAAAGAATGATTTACTGCTGTTACAGGAACACAGAGGCTAATAAATACTGATGCAGATGGATGCTGCCTGGCTTTCCCTTGTCATGATTCCCTGGTCCCCAGACAAGACTGCTGGGATCCCCCACATGTGTTCTTAGTTTCTGCTGTCTCCTGAGCAACACCCAGGCTCCAGCAGGGTCACATGGTCACAGTACCAGGTTGGGGCAAAGTAAACGTGTACAGTCTCAGACTTGGCAGTTAAATAAAACTCCCATGTACACTCCTCATTCTTTTCTAAGCTGCCTATAAACAGAGACCACTGAGGCCAGAGAGGGGGACCTGATGCTCGGAAAGCTGGCTAGTGACAGTGATGGTGCCAAACTCTTAAGGGTTCTGTGCTTTGAGATCTGTCTATGCCAACAGGTACTCCTAGGTGTAGACCCTAGGGCAAACCTATGGCACACATGCTGCAGTGGACTGTTAGTATCACGAAAAGCTCTAAAAGGTTCGCTGTCACTATTCTAAAAAGTTCACCACCACTGCTCTGGGCAAAGGCTGTCAGGCTGCTAGGTGCTGCATCTCTGAGCTCTACTGGACAAAGGACATGTGGGGTTGCTGTCAGCTGCTGTCACAAAACACCACCCCCAGCTTACAACTGAATAGATTTGTGCCCAGACCACTCATTCTCAAGGATCAGGCTTAGATCAAATCTCATACCTGAAAGCACTCTTAGCTCTGCTCCATGTCCCTCCTGTCCTGCTTCTGTGAGGCCCTCACATAATCACAGGCACCTAAATACCCATCTCGGGTTGTGCTTCTGCTATCCTAAGGCTCAGCCCATTTTACTGCTGCTTCTAGCCAATGATTCCTAGTGTCTCACAGAAGGCTTGGAGCCTCTACACTGGCTCCTTCCATTTTTGGGGTGCCTCCAACAGCCTGAACCCCTATCCCACCTTGGTATGGAACAGACAAGTATATGTATTATTATTTTTTCTTTTTTTTGTACTGGGGATCAAACTTGGGACCTTGTGCTTGCCAGCTAGGTGGTGGAACCACTGAGCCAAATCCTCTCCCCTAGACAAGTATATTCATTGATGGCTGGGTAGAAAAACAAAAACATGAGTTTGGAAAGCATCAGAGAGCTAGGTGTGGTGGCCCATGCCTGTAATCCCAGCACTTGGGAAGTTGAGGGAAGAGGACTGTTATGAGTTCAAGGCCAGTCTGAACTACAGTGAGTCAGGACTAGCCTAAACTACATAATAAGAACTTGTCTCAAAAATAAAAATTAAAATTAAAAAAACTTGGCTTTTTAAAAGTTAGCATTAACTGAGTTTTCTGTGCCATGAGCCTCACTCACCCACATCCCAAACCACAACAGTCACAACATCGGACCTGACAAAATATAGCCCCAAGACACACAGTCTGCTCAAATCACTTTTCCCTGTGTGAAGATTCAGAATTACAGGTGAGCTGCCCTGGGTTCCACCTTCCGCTAACAACTCCAACCTCCAGACTATGGTTCCTGAGATGGCCTTTCCACAATGCTTCTTCTGAAAGACATCTGCCTTCCATTAACGCCACGGAAACCAAGGCTCCAGTCTGCTGTTTGGGACACAAAAAGTTCCCTTGATGTGATCACTCCTTAATAATGTCTTTCATCTCACGAGTGTGAGGGTAATAAATTAGCAGTTTCCTCTACCACATACAGAATTATTTTAAAACCGTGAGTTGTGACTAATTCATTTAATAGAACTTTTTGGTACTAATGTAATTCTACCTTTGGAGAGAAAAAAGACTAATCCTTTCAAACAATTGCTCTGTTTTTCTTTTCTTTATATCCCTTTAAAAATCCAAGGTAAGAAATTGTCATTCTCTCTCTCATAATTCTTACACAAATTGTACTTTCACTTTTTTGCATCTCTTGTTAATTACATGATGTTATCTATATTAATCCTATTCAGAAAAAACTGATAACTTCAGTTACGAAAAAAAGATGGAAACTTTGCATAAATTGCTTAGCACAAAGTTAATCGTATAAAGCTGAGAATAAAAAGGCTCCAACAGCTATTATGTGATTTATCAGCTTCCTTAACAGGGTCAGCCAGTGTGCTTTAATAAGACTAATTAAATACCTTAACAATGTCATTGAAACTTCACGAATCTTTCAATAAATTACAACCTTCTCTATAACGTGTTTTCATTTATTAATCTCACTTAACATGCCAAGAACTATTTAAGAAACCAATTGACACTTAAGAACACCTCTCAGTTAATTCTGATTAAATGGGTTAAATGCAAAGAATAAAGACCACTAGTGACCCCTGACATAATTAAAATTACAGCCTTCTATCACAGTTATGTTAATCCTCTTATCTCAGAATTCTCCACAGATTCTTTTTCTTCTCAGGTTGTGCCTTCTTTAAATATCTACATTCATTTTCCTAGAAGGTACTTTTATACTTATAAAGGCATACTAACATTTTGAAAACACATATTTACCCAGTGACAAGTAGTACCTATACTAGGATTTCCATATTAAAATAGTGTTACTGGTTCAAGCAATGAAACCAGAGCACTAATTACAAGATGAAAAAACTTATCTGTAGCACAAAAATACTGCTTTTGCTAATGCCACTAAAGACTACTTACATTCTTTCACAAAATAAAAATCCTATACTCCTGCACCTCCCCAACTTTGTTCTTGCCCAAACAACACTGCCCACAATATCCCCTACTAGTAAACTCTCCACCTGAGTAATGAGAGACTGGCATAGTCTCACAAGAATTAGGATCAACTTCTTGTTTCCCATCTTTTTTATGCAGCTTACTGATGTGCATTTTAACATTTAAGGAGAGGGTACTGCATAAAAATTAAGACACAGACTATCTTGGTTCCAGTTGTTAACTGAAGCAATGAATTGTTCCAAGACTCAGCTTCCCAATCTATAAAAGAGAAAACAATGCCACCTCTCTACTCCATAGAGTTGCTGAAAACAATTCTGTGTAAAATACGAAATACTGTCATCACTCCATTTTTCTTTCACCACTGATCTTCAACAACATATACTCTAAAAAGACCATCTCCTCATTAAAAAAAAAAAAAAAAATCAAAAAGTAAAGCAGTAGTATCAGCTGTATGAATAGAAAGCACAATTTTAAAATGTCAGTCTATAAACATACCTACCTCATGACCTACAATTCTCCTCCCAGGCATTTACAAAAGACCTATGTTCACACAGATGGTTCTGGCACCTTTCTGGTCAATGGATACAAACCGTGGTGCATCTGCACAATGGAATACTGCAAAGTAACAAACATAGACATACTTCTAACACAGATGAGGCTCAGATGCAGTATACGCCACAAGAGAAACCAGACTGCAAATAAAACGCGCTGCAAGATTTCCTTTATATCACAAAATCACAGGAACAGAAAATATCAGGGGTTGCCAGGGTCCAGGCCAGGGCAGTGTGGAATCCTGGAGTGAAGGAACTGTCCTCTGTCATCCCTATGGCAACTACACAACTGCAAGTAATGGTCAGAATTCACAGATTAGTGGAAAAGTCCAATCTTTTGGAAGAACTGTGTTTTGATACTCTTAGATCTCTTTCAAATTTATCCCAAAAATGCATCTGAACAGATTTGAGTCTTCAAAAATACATGGGAAAATAAATATTAAAACAGAACCTGGGCCAGGGATTTAGCTCAGCGGTTCAGTGGCCTGCCTTGCAAGCACAAGGACCTGAGTTCAATCCCCGGTACCAAAAAAAAAAAAAAAAAAAAAAACCAAACAAAACCAAACCAAAATCCCCAAATACCAGATCATGGAGATGTTCTTGGCTAAGAGACATGATCCAAGACTGAAACTGTGTTATTGCCAGACATTTCCAGGCTACATGATTAAGGTACAGATGGACAAACTGCATTTAAACTTTAAGTCAAACTCATATAGCATTATAATCTGAAGCGGGTTTATGGAGACATTATTGTCAGTGTTAATAGTTTTACTTATAGTAAAAAAAATAAACAAAAGTTTATCATATATCTTATAATATGGTTTTTGCAGAATGACTCAATGACTTCAACAGTAATTCTCCAAGACATGGGTTTTATATAATTTCAGTGCCTATTCCATGTCCTTTTGAGCTTTAGAGTGACCTTTAACCCATCCCTATCTCCACCCATGTATAAAATATATGCTGACAATGCAGGGAGTAGAGTTAAAGGGTTACTGAATTTGATAAATTACCACCATGTTTAGCTGCTCCTGTTACTGCTGCAGATGGGAATTCATTGATATGATTAAATTTGATGGTATGATAATGTATGGTAATCACGATTAATCAGAAACCCAGGAGCAAGTGGAGGATGTTGGGTATTATGTCACCTGCATTTTAAACTGCATCTTCTCCTCCCAAACCTGACAGAGTTTGACAGCTGGAAAGCTCTCCTACCACATTCTTCTGCTACTACTCATAGATCTGATAAGAGAAAATGCCCATCATTCCTTCTTTACCTTAAGTGTTAGTAATTACAAGGCATTTGGGGCATGTTGTTAAAAACAGCAACATTCAAAAGCAAGCCCTTCTTTCCTAGATAGAATGAAGTCTGGATTCTCAGCTGTAAAGGTTATAATCAGAAAGAAATGTGATTTGATGCAGCAGTCTCCTCAGACATGATTTGCATGAAATGGTGTTTAGGACACATCTAGTGGTCGTCAATCACCACCACCTGATACCACACACTACTGTGCAGCCCCATGCCAACCTCATCTGCTGCTTTACCTAACAACGTAACGACTCATTCAAACTTACCAGCACAATTTTCACTTTTATTTTAAACAAAGAGCACTAAGAAATTATTCAACAGTTGAACTACTTGTATTCAAATGGCTAACTAAAATATCCTCACCCAACACACCAATGCAAAATCAAAAGGCTATATTGGGGGCCAGGAATTTAGCTCAGAGGTCAGCCACCTGCCTCGCAAGCGCAAGGTCCCAAGTTTAATCCCCGGTACCAAAAAAAAAAAAAAAAAAAAAAAAAAAAGGCTATATTGGTTCTAAAATACCTTAGGTCAAGAATCTTGAAAATATGGATTATTTGGGATTTATCCAGAAAAATAGCAATTAGACAGGAAAAGAAAAAAAAGGTTAGAAAAATCTCAATGTAATACTTTAAAATATTTCAACAATTGAGATTTTTGTGTTAACTTTCAATAAGCAAGCAATAAGTTTCAGTAAGAAACAAGATCTCTTCAATGATAAAAATGTGAGTGGAAAAAAATCAAGAAAAAGATTTGCAATTTTATATTAGTAACAAAAACAAAAAACAAAAACGGGGAAAGCCTTTATAGAAGAAACCAATCAGATTATTAACATGTTAAATGAAGAACACAGAATTCAGATAGAAACACAGACTCTGACTGCATTCAAGGAGAACTAGCAAATCCACTAGAAACCCACTTTCCTATAAAACAAAATAACAGAAACAAATGTTTTGTGAAATTACACCTGAAGGTCCTGACATGAACACAATGAGTGGTCTGTTAGGTAGCAGGAACAGCAAAGAGCTAAAAAGCAGGACCTGTGAACTCCCAGTATATGCTATTTCCAAAGTCCATCAGCTCATGTAAGTCTTCACTACTGGGAAAGGAGAGGAGCAAGATGAAAAAAGAATGAGGATGCATTAGGTACATGCACCAATTCTTCACAATGAATGTAATGATTATGTACTGCAAACATGGTCTATAGCTGACATACATTTTACATTAGGAAGATTAATGTTCTGACAAGGAAATGAGAATGAAAAAGTCATTCCTGATACGGTATCAACTGAGACACATTTCATATTTGCAAGAGATTCATAACTCTGTTTTACAAAAATGGGCAACAAAAATAAGTTTAAGAAGAAACATTATGGAGTTTAGCACTATCAGCTATATCTATAACTACAGTTAAGTACATAAATATAATCTTTACTAGAAGCTAACTTACAAAGTGCTTCACAGAATTACTTAAATAAGTAAAAGACTAGACACCTCATCTAGCTGCAAAGACTAACATGACCAAAACACTAAAGAACTAAAACCATTTCTTTCAAAATAATAAATACAAAGATCCTTTTCTTATGACATATGCCACTCTGACATTCAAATTTTTGCTTTAAAAATTGCTTACTCAATTTGCTAAGTAATATTCATTTATGGGAAATTAAAATTTAGTCTTACTCTATCTAGTATAGCCTAAAAGGTATTCTGGCCTAGGATTTGAATTTTTAAAATTAATGTCAATTGGGGAATATCAGATCAGTTGGGGATGTAGTTAGGTGATAAGAGTTAATAATAATTTTAAATAATTCCATGAAAAACAATGTTTCATATCAGGTTGCCTAGAGTTCTCTGTAATTATTTAAAAACTAGAGACATGAACTGGGGGGTCACCTCAAGGGCAGAATGCTTACCTAGCACACCTAAAGTCCCCAAGGTTCTACTCTCAGTTCCAAGTGGTGGGGGTGGGGAGTGTTGAGGCACTATCACTTAGCAAAGTATCTAGACAACTCAAGTCAAAATTAAGAACCATTAAAGTTTCCATATAATTGTCACACTAAGTTGACTTTAAGCAAGTCAAGTGCCCCACTCCTGGGGAAAATAAGGAAAACTTTACTTTAGCACAAGTGACAAATATAAGATCCTTGAAGATTTAGAAATAACGCTACTTCTATCTACTCTCCAGCACCTATCCTCCTTTCCTATTAGCTGGGCACAGAGCTGAATTTTTTTTACAGTTCAGTGTGCGCAACATAACTCTATCGTGCAAATTCATTTATGTATCTTTAAAAGCAACATAAATTTTAAAAAAACAACACATTAAAATATGTCCCTTTTGATCACTGCTACCAAAAAAAAAAAAATGTGTGTATGTATGTGTATGCCTCTGTGTGTGTGTGTGTGTGTGTGTGTGTGTGTGTGTGTGTATCCCTTATCTACACTACTCATTCTGCGCAAGGCTTCCTGGAAGTGGCAAGGTAATTCAGTATTAGCACTGAATGCCTGTGTACACGTGTTCTATAATTTCGTCTGTGCCTTCTGTGCTCAAAGACCTAGGCTGAGGCTGCACCACTGTGCACAGGATGACAGGGAATCTGCACAGAGGTTCATCAACAGGCCTTCACCAGACATCACACAAATATAGGGAAATGTACAGCCTGACTGACAAGAGCAACTGTGTGTGCACCTTGTCCTCCGATGGGTCCTTGAAAGGGACTCAAACTGGGAAATGACAAGATTACAATGGACCTTGCTTTGCTCAATTACCAATTTCATGCCAACTGGTACAAAGACTTCCAATTTAAATCTAGTCTTATGTACCAAGGAAATACAATGATTCAAACATCCTACTTTGAATATGAAATTAGGTTTCCAAACTTGAATGTTTTGTTAAACTTCAGTGTAATGAATATTGATTGAGCCAGAACAACAGAAGAGTAGTATGGGAGAACCTGCAGAACACCTGGCCAATAAGAGATCTCCAATGCACTTTATTAAACCATAATATTGTACTGTCTTCATTGTTTTATACTCAGAATGAAAATTATCTTAAAGCTGTAAGTTAGGTTCCACTTAATTATACTTGGACCTTGAACACTTGACATAAAGTAGGTCCTTGGTAAATATTTACAAAATTAAATTCACATTCATAAACAACCAAGTTTAATCTAGTAGTAGAAATGGGGAAAAAAATTTTACTTAAACAAAGAACTGGCTTAAGTGAAATGACAGGAGACAGCAGAGAGTTTATTATCCTCCTAAACAGGATTCAGATGGACTTAATAAAAACATAATCTGCATTTACAAAAAAATAAGATTCCACATTCCATTATTTTCTCTAAGGGAGATTGATTATATAAGTACAGCACTGCATCTCCCACAGCACAAGTTCACTGTAACTTCAGCTTCTGGTCCAGCAGCTGGGGCTAACAGGAGAGCTGGGCTCCAAAAGCATCACCACCTGCAAGCCCACCATTCCCACCCACATACACTTCCCACCTCAAATACAAAACTTCATACCTGCCAAGAACATTTCTAATCACAACAGTTCAACAATATTTACCATCCTCAGTCTCTACAACTTAAAAATTAAGTTCTATTTCTCAAAAAATTATCTTTTATTTTCCTCTAACACTCTCAAAGTATTTTTTTCTTCTAGTATCAGATACAATTGTTTGCACAAACTGAAAAATATAAATGAAAATTGCAAGTAACTAATCCTAATTTTATTATTAGTAAGCACCCTTTTACCAAAACATCAATAATATAATTATTGCTTTCTGTTTATTTCTTAAAATTATAAGTGCTTTTTCTCATCAAATTGTATGCCTATAAACAAAACATGAAAATAAGTTCAATAATGATTTCAACACAGATGTTCACAATCTTGAGAAAGGGTAAAAAATGCTTAAACTGTTGGTACTTTATAATAATTTGCAGATGAACTACTTCCTCAGAAACAATGTATCTAATGGCTAAAATCACAGGAGCCTTGGGCAACACAATACTAACCTCAGCTATTTAGAAAAGTCCTTTGAATTAAGCATTGGTGCTCAATAAACAATTACATTTTTTAAAATAATGAATTTTTAAAAAGATTTAAAATAAACAGGCTGGGAGTGGTTGCTCACGCCTGTAATCCCAGCACTTGGGAGGCTGAGGCAGGAGGATCACTGTGAGTTCAAGAGCAGCCTGGGCTACATAGTGAATTCCAGGTCAGTCTCAACTACATAGTGAGACACTGTCTCAAACCCCCCCATCAAAAAAAAAAAAGATTAAAAAAAAATTTTTTTTTCAGAACTTGATCAGTAATCTAAAACAAATTGTAGCTAAATATAAGAATGAGACCAAATGGAACCAGCTTCAAAAACCACAACATAATTCGTAAATAACTACAATCAAGAAGGCCTCTAAAAATACTTAGAATCTTAAATTCAATACTGAGTTTACTTTTCAGTCACCACCTAATTAAACAGGTGTGTTTTTAGTTTAAACCTGTTTGGTAAATTCCCTATAAAAATTTTATCTACTGGACTATCAAAGCTAATCAGTCAAATAGGTCATTTAAATATTTCCTGAAAATTAAATTGTTTAAGCTAAATAAGACTCTCTGGTTTACATACAAGTGACACTACAATTTTATGGCCTGGCCCATTTCTTCCACAGTTAAAACAAACAAACAAACAAACATATCCATTATTTAATGAAATATGAACAGGCTATAAGGTCAAACCAAAAATTCAAATAAAATAAAATGCATATATTTAAATAAGAGCCAGTTAATAGACATTTTTCTTCTAATTAAAGAACGTAGAGGAAAGTGTACATGCCTGTGTCTATGTGTACAAGAGGGAGCAAAAATATGAATGTATGCTTTTTAAAAAAATTTGAAAGAGGAACTTTGTTAAAAGCATTCAACAAACACCTCATTAAGACTCTGATGGCTCTTTTGAAAAATAAGCAGATCTCATTTTTATTACCTGAATTTGACACACATACCTCCCAAACTCCCCCTACACTCTTAATAAAGGACTTTTCCTTTTCACTTAACCTAGGGCAGTAACAAAATCAGAATTCATATTCTTTAAGATGAAAGGCATTCTGCCGATGATCCTAATTGGAAAATTTTACAGTTAAATAAAATTAATTCCACTTTCAAAAATCAATTGGCCTTAAACTTTTAACAAACATTTTCCATGGCAGCGATTCCAGTCAATATTTACTGATACTCAGAGTTGTGTGTAGCTGGTGCCCTTGCATCTCTTATAAAATGTGTGGGTTCTTCCCCTTCAGATAAGAAGGGGAGATGCTACTCACTGGGAATCTCTGGGGTCCCACGGTGGGCCTCGGCTGGCTTGGAACTGGCAGCAAGGGCACTGCAACAAAACACCCTGTGTTACCATCACTTCCCATCTGGCCCCACAGGAAAATAGACAACCTATAAAGTCTCGTTTAAGACACACAGTACATGTAGCATACACACCATAAAACACTAGGTTTATACTTGTGTAAACCAGAAGGGAGAGTAGGTTTCTTCAGCACACAAGCAAAAGCTGAAGCTGTCACTAAGAGGAATCACAGTATTTTGCAACAAAAGAAGACAGTATTCCTCTAGATTGTTTTCTACATCCTGAACAGATTATCTAGGCTATCCAATCCCAGTGATGTCTCCTGCCCTAATAATACTCAAATTTAAATCTAAATCCTCTAAAATCATGAAAAGGAAGGAGATAAGGCAAACAGGAAAATAGCATACCCTAGAAATTGGAATAAATGCTCACACCCTTATAAAAAACGACCAAATGAGCAAACTATTATGCTAAGATTTTCAACTATTTTTGTTTTCCAAAAATTAAAACTCTCACCAACCTACCAGATGATCAAGAAATCATTTTAAAGAAGACATTTCACTAATAGAGAGGTGAGATGTTAATTTCATACCTTGAGGATAAATCAGATATGCTAAGCTCTTTAAAATGTATCACTATACTGATCTTGATTTTGAAAAAAGCTCACTACCTCCAAGGAGCTGTATTCCTCACTCAAATGTACTACTACACGCACCTAGGAAGCTCTCCAATGATCAGAAGTTGGGGAATAAAATGTACCCAAATTTGTAAGTTGAACCTACCCCTAGGACCTCAAATATGATGTATTTGGAGATAAGGTAATTAAGGTAAAATGCAGTCTTTGTGGTGAGCTGTGATCTAATCTATTTTTCTTGTAAGAAGGGTCAATTTAGCCATAGCCATGTGCACACATTGAGTGGGATGATATACTGGACACGGGGAACAAGGACAGGCTGCGCTTGCCTTCACCTTGGGCATGTGGACTCCATATTGTGAGAGTGTAAGTTCTCTGGGGTAAGTCCCCAGTCCGCGTTACATGTTGAGTAATCCCACTGCTGATGGGAAGCTGCAGTTACCATCAGTAATGCCTTCACCATCCCCTGGGCCTTCACCTTGGGAAGGAACCTCGGGGGTAACTGTCCTTCTAAAAGACTTTGACTTCTTCGCAACTCACCACTTTTCCAGACCCACTCTCAATCTCCTGCCACCATGATGCCTCTCATCAGCCCATGTACCCCACCCCCACCCCAGCCAGGGAGGTCAGCTCCTGATCACTGCCACAGCCTATAAACAATCACCCTGTCTATGCCCTGGCTCTCCCAGCACCCTGTCCCTCAGCCCTAGCCACCTCAGCAGTGCTCACCACCTACCTGTCCCTGACTGCAACAAAGCCAGCCTCTGATTCTTAGTACCACATTCTCTTCCCACCTCGCTCCCTCAACACCCTGCTCTCCAAACCTCCCTCCTTACCATCTCCTGGCCCAGCCACCTGAACAGGGGGTGGGCATAGCTAGAGAAGACAGCAAGCTGCTGCCCCCCACATCCCTCTTCAGTCCTAGACTGGTAGCTTCAGGACTTCTCACTTCTGGCTGCCTGTGTCCCCAACCTCCCCACTTAGGTGCTTATACCAGCCCCAGAACACCGTCTGCCACCAGCCTGGCACTGATGTCACTCACAGTGGTGGCCATGGGTCCCATCCTCATCTCAACACACTGTTCAGTCCTACCAGGACAAGCTTTCTCTCTCCTCTGCACCAATGATTGGTTTTCTCTATGTATGCAATGCAATCCTCCACAGCTTAAAATAAAAAGCTTTCTTTCAAACCCACTTCCAATAAACTCATGTTTTGCAGAACACTGCCGAAATCCTGGCAACAATGATACATACTCTCCCCCTTCTCAGCCAGTCTTATACCTCCTCCTCTTCACCCCAGAACCCTGAAGGCCTTCCTACCACTCTACCCTCCCACTTACTTCCTCCACTCAGATGTAACACATCCCAGAGTTTTCAGTCTCCTCCTGCTCAGTGATGGCAACACCCCCATCCTACCCATTGGCATCTGAAAGTAGGCCCCTGCCATCATCACCTCCCACTTTCCCCCAGGTCATATGACAGGCCCTTTCACAAAAAAGCAGCACATGCCAGACCAAGGCATTTCTCATAACCTGGAGAGGAAAGCCACATTCGTAGGACAGCTCAGACACAACTTGGCTCTACGCCTCTTTGCTTCTGTCATCCCTTTAAAGTCACATTGGTCTCCTGGTGGCTTCAAGCACACAAGGCACAGGCTTGCCTTGAATAAGCCCCTGGTACATGCTAGTCCCTTGGCCTGCGACCTTCTTCCCTAACAGCCAGCTACTGAAGCCACTCTAACTGCTCCACTGATGCCACCAGCCCCTCCCCACACTCTCTGTGCTCCTGCTGCACCATGCCACGCCACGCTGAACCCTTACCGCTACATTCCCTGCTGACAGACTGCTTCAGTCCATGAGTCACAGAGAGCTCTGTCTCCTGTTTTCTTCATGCCTGAGGCACCAGGATGAAGCAGTGCACACTGCCACACGAAGGGCAAGGTGCCAAGTGCAGCTACTCACAATAGCACCCAGTGCTGGCCCATGTTCTTGTTCTCCCAGCACCCACAGGGATAGGAAGGCAGTAACTGCAAGATGACCTGGGGTGAAGTAAAGGAGCATACTGGGCAGGACCCAAGAGGGTCACTCATCACTTCCAGCAATACCCCAGGAGACACATGAAGTTATCTACTCAGGCATCTCAACAGCTATTTCTAGTATGTGTTTCCAACGAGAATGTCCTTTCGGTACTTTCCACTCTATCAGAAAACATGAGCTTGTCACTGTGTGGAAATTAACTAGGCCATCAAACTAAGTGTGTCTAAGGGGTGGGGAGAGTGCCAAGGGAACAATGTCTGTTTAGACTTGAATTCAGTAGCACTCTGCCACACAGACAGCATGGCCCTGGATCACAGCACTTGTAACAGCACCAGGAAAGAACATGCACCTTGAACAGGGGTCACCACTGTACCCTTGAAGTGTGGGTTGATGTGGATATTCTTGGGTTGCTGTGGAGTCACAGGAGGTGGTGTCAGCATCACTCGAGGGGCCTCCATCTGGGGGGGCATGTGCATGCCCTGGGGTGGGGACGGATGATGTGGGTGCTGCAGTGGGAGCAGAGGCTGCGGATGCTGTTGCTGCTGGAACAGGCTCCTGATGGGCTGTTGCTGCTGTGGTGGAGGTGGAGGGGGTGGCTGCGGCTGCGGAGGGGGGATCAGTCTCGGAGAGTGAGTCTAGGAGCCACAAGAAAGAAAAAAAGCACAGAAATCAACACATGCAAGAAACTAAAAAGAAAAAAAATGCTGCTGCGCTACTCGTTTACAATGATCAACTTTTAAAATTTAAGATTTACGTACACAGTGACAACTTGGATAAAAACCACAGGAAAAATAAGCTGCTCCATCTACCACAAAGAGGGACAGCTTCACAGTCAGCCAGTACACAGCGAGGGGAAAAAAATGGCAGCTCCAGAACACCCATCACTTCAGAAGAAAAAATGCAATCCAGCAACCCAAACTGCTCACAGCAAGCAAAGCTGACCAGCTGGAGATAGAACAAAGCTGCCTTTGACCTCCAGGTATGGCCAACCCCATTCTTCCTGCTCCAGGAGTCTCAGGAGGCAGACAAGAAAATACATGAGCAACCCTGCCATGGACCTCAGGCTTAAGAAAAGGCCAGGGTGGCAGAGAGAGAGAGATGCCACAGAGGGAACTTCTCTGAGAAGATGGTGCTGCGCCAGGCTGTGATGAAAGAAAAGCAAGGCACCACATTGGTGAGTAAAAGAATCACCTGACAGAAGCCGAGGGACAGAAGCCTACTGGCCTGTTTGGCAAAGGAGAAGGAAACCAGTATGGCTGTAGACATGAAAAGGAGAAGGAAGGAAGGCAGTGGTCAAAGATCTCCAAACTGTTCTGTCCCAGTCACTAAGGAGAGGAAAATCAACAGCAGCAGCCACAATGCCCTGAGTCTACTTGTCTCAAGTCCACTATGAGGTCAGCTCACAGGGCAGCACCCCCGCCAAGAGGTAGGTCCTCCTCTTTACCAGACCGTGCAACTGGGAAGCAAAGAGCTGGAATCAGAACTCACACTCTCTGATTCCACAAGTTTTGTTTTTAACCACTAATCAAACTGACCACATAGCTAATGAGCAATAACACCACTAATTTAGCAGGGTAATTTAACAAGCAGTTCCCCCCTGGGAAGATGCCAAGTTATGGAGGGTGAGGAATACTGAATTCCAAGGGAAAAATCGTTACTACGCCATATACAATGCATTGATGAGAATCCCTGAGGAGTCTTTGGTAAGAAGACAGTCACTAACAGCGGCAAGTTGAGATGGATGAGAGGAAAAAGAAAGAACACAGAGCAGTCCATCAGACACAGCTTGAGGGAAATAAAAGAAACAGCCAAGGGCTGAGGGACAGCAAAGACACCATTCAAAGGAACAATTTGCAGAATTTAAAACTACATTGTAATGACCTTGGCTTCCTTCCTAGCCTTCTTCTGGGAAGACTTTTCCAAAGATTCCAAGATTCCCACTCCCAGAATCCAGGCCACACTCTTCTCACACTCATCACCTTTTAACGCGCACACAATGAGAATGGGGCTGTTCTCATCAATATATCCCCAGAAAGAGCACACTCCCCACCATGGGAACACCCCAAGAAAACTTAATAGAACCAAAAAGGACTACCATACACAGTCGTAATATAAGAAAAGGATATTGGAGTCTTAAGGAAAGATCTTGTGTTACTCACTTCAAGAGAAGTTCAGGTCCTGTGAAACACCCATGCAGAAAGCTTACAAGGATACATGACATGCAGAAAATAAGAGTGAAAATAAGTCACTTGGAGGTGAAATTTACAGAGATGGGAGTGGATGGTTAAGAAAGCTGCCTCGTGAGATGAGAAACAACATAACAAAAAGGTAAAAGAGTGAGCTTTAAATATTCTCATCTATTCTCATTGCACACACACACACACACACACACACACACACACACACACACAAGGACATGAAGTAATGGAGATGTTAATTAGTTTGATATAAGCACTGCACAGAGGTTTACATGTATTGTAACATCACAGCAAATCTCATACACCCAAATAAAAGCAGCTCAAGATAAAGACAGTAACAGTGATGCCCAAGGCCCCAGGGTGTGACCAGCGCCCACACAGTGCGTCTACTCTTGGGCCCTGGGAAGGTGGACTCTAGTAGCAAAGAGGAACTGACACAGAGAGACAGGCAGAAGCAGGCATGAGCCCCAATTATTCCTTCTCGAATGTGGAGTGAAGAGTCATGGGATGGGACAGCCCTGCCTTTGCAGTTAGCTGGCAGCTGGAAAACACCACTGACAGCCAAATGAGACTGCATCATAGCCCCTGGCTAGGCAGCCACAGTCAGGCAGCTACTTAGT
Source organism: Fukomys damarensis (assembly GCF_012274545.1). Taxonomy (NCBI): domain Eukaryota; kingdom Metazoa; phylum Chordata; class Mammalia; order Rodentia; family Bathyergidae; genus Fukomys; species Fukomys damarensis. The sequence continues at coordinate 85,383,824 of NW_022900928.1, forward strand.
TGGCTGCACAGTTGCATCAGCCCCATCAGAATTTAGAGACAGCTTCATGTCAGGATGCAGGTTACCTTCAATTCTGGGACAGTTGTTCAAGTATCTCTCCATACACTCTTCCTGGGCTAACTTCTCTGAAAGTTACATGACCCATGCCCTCCCTCTCTTGGTAAAAAAAAAAAAAAAAAAAAAGTTCTATGACTTTTCCAGGATCATGGGTCCAAAATCACAGCCTAACAGCTGTATGCACAACAGCAGCTCCAATGCTACCAAACACTCAGGCTGCCATCCACTTGGCTCCTCCTCTTTCCGTCTGGTATATCAACATGGGGCTCTCATACTGAAGCAAAACACCCATCTCCTACTGCATGATATCACAAACAAATGACTCCTACAATGTTTCTGCACAGGAGAAAAGTGCACTCTGATGGGCAGATGACAGACACTGACTATATTTATTCCTACACTCTGACTTTCAAAGGAGAAGGCCATAAAGTCCTTGGACTAGCAAAGTAACAACAAAAAAGGACACTACTGTCTTTGCGTCTAAGATATACCATAGCAAATACAGAAAAAATTTAACGAGTTAAAATTACATGATTTATTCCTAAATTACAAAAATATCTTACGGATAACATAGGCTAATTATGTTAAAAAAAAAAAACGTTATCTATGGAATAACAGTATACAGAAAAACATTTTTTATAAAATGATTACTGCTTAAAATTTGAACATATTAAGGCCAGCTTTCGAAGCAGTACTCTGAAGAAACCTCCTCCCTCTCCATTGGCAAAGCAGCAGAGTAAAATCCACCAGGGCCTGGTCTTCTGAACGCCAGGTCATCAATTCTTCTTGGGAAGTGCTGAGGTGCTAGATTACTGAGTACTGCCGGGTTAATGGAGGACTCATTTCTAAGATCACACATGAAATCATATCACACTATGAAGCAGAAACATTCACCTTAGCACTTATCTGTAATTTCATTTTAAGAGGTGAACATAGAAACACCACCCACAAAGACCACTAGGGTTGGTCTGAAGTTTTCAGACTATTTGGGAACAGGACAGTGGATTACCATGACCGGAGGCTGTGTGGGAAGCAGGGCAGGCCTGTGATCTTTCATCCTCCCCCTCTCACTGCTCTCTCTTCTCTGGTCTCCCATGCCACGACACATCAGAGAGCCACCTCTCCTGCCTCCCCGCCGGGATCCATAGCGTCCTTGCTTGTGCTGCCGCTCCCTTTCTTCAAATTCAAGCAATGCAGCTTTGGCTTCTGCTGAAAGCTCTATTTGAAAAGACATATATGTGTTAGATGGCTTCAAACAGCCCATAGGAGATTCACAAGACAGGAAAGAAATACATGACAGCAGAAGTAAAGTGGCACATACTTCACTAGCATCATGCCAGTGATGATACTTACACCTTCTAGGAGATCTGTTGCACGAAGTTTTTCCTTTGAGCTTTATATTCTCTTAAATATAAGCATCATCCATGAATTTTAAAGTATTTGCACCTGAGACTGTGGGACCTAAATTACAAGCCCTTGCTAAATGGCAAAGGGCCTAGGAGACAGTGTCCTGAACCCCTCCCATTGTAGCCAGAGCCCGGACCTTTGTTCCAGCCCTGGCCTAAGAATGTGTATCACTCTTGTATTGTTTGAAGTCCGGATCTGAATCTACTTGTAAATTAGAGACTCCAGACATAGAGCCCCAAGTTAATTGACAAACTGTTTGCTCATCTGGAGTGTCTTGGTGACCTTTGAGACATCCTATGGGTGGTACCTGTCACTCATCAATATATGACTGTTGAATATGTGACTGCTGACCACCAGCTCAAGTCAGCAGACCTTTGTCCCCTGTCTGTGAGCCCAAAAATGTTAACCCCCTCTTTTACTCCCTATAAGAGGACCTCAGCCCCTGAGCTAGGGGCCTCTCTGAGCCAGCCACTTGGTTCTGAGAGTGCCATCTGGCCAGACTAATAAAGGTCTTTTACCATCTAGCCTGGTGTGTTCCTTCCTGGGTTTCTCGTTCCTCGATAGCGCTCACGGAGCCTCATTGGGCTTTAGGGCCCAACAATGCAAAGGCCTTTTGGGCTGTTTGCGCTCCATGGAGTGGAAGTGAGACTTTTAAGTCTTACAAGACCACTAAGTGTGCTGCATAAAGTTAAAAAGAAGTGGCTGGTGTCATCTGTAACCACTGTCCTTTTTTTTTTGTTTTTGGTTTTTTGAGACAGGGTCTCACTATGTAGTTCAGACTGCTCTGGAACTTACTATGTAGCCCAGGCTGGTCTCGAACTCACAGCAATCCTCCTGCCTCAGCCTCCCAAGTGCTGGGATTACAGGTGTGCGCCACCATGCCCGGCTTTGTAACCACTGTCTTATATGGCCAGGTATTCTGCAGTCACTTCTTTTCATGGAAGCAGGTGATGTCGGGAAAGCTCTCTTCCCAGTTTATGATACCAGAACGACTTTCCCACCGAGACCAGGAAGAGAACACCATCAATACACAATCGCACAGACTCAAATCATTCTGATTCAAAAAAAAAAGCTATTAATGAACTCACTCTGCAATCAGATTATTAGAAGTTAATTCTCTAAAGAATGAAAATACCCTTCCATTTCAAACTTTCATATTCATTTTTTAAAAAACTTCACTCTGTGAAGTCTGATACAGATGGATGCCTTATCCAATGACAGCAGGGTCACACAGGATAAGCTCACTAATACAGACACTGGTAGAATATGGAGCAGCTGCTCACTCACTACACCATGCTTCACAGGCACTGGACGTAAGAAACCTCCTTATGCCACATTATCATAACACCTTGGGGAGAAATTCTAATTTACCCAAACAGGTTTCCTTTATTTTACAATCATACCTAAATCGTGATAAATACATCTTAAATTAGTAAATGCTTATTTTCTGAAGTGGTCACTGGAAGCTTTCTCATGCATTCTTTCATAGAAAGGGTATGTTTTAATTTAAGTATCACCGAAGTCCACTTCCTTCAATGGACTCAATCATCATTTCCAAATTCTTCCCAAGTCTCTGAGCCATATTTTATTTTCCTGAAATTGTTTCTGTGGTATTCCCTTCCCCTCCAAATAAATCTAGACCCCAGGTGAAAGAAAATTTAATCTCCTTTTCACCAGCAGACTTTTATTCTAATCTTGACTACATGATTGGTTCACACACACATTTTATGCGGTGAATCAGCAATTATTTTTCTAGTGGTTCTAAGTGTCAAGATTAATTTCACTATCCTCAGTAATAAAATGGTTTCAAATGACATCTTTAATCAGCAAGTAAAAATGCTTTCCTCCAATTGAGACAAGCTGTCACAAAAGGTCACCAAAATATGACAGGATGGAAATTACATTTGTAACTTCAACTGAAATGTTAATTTCCCTTTAGTGTTTTCTGAACTACATCCAGATTCTAAAGAGATATAGTACAACCAACAAAGTTTTGTCCCTTTCTAAAATGTTAAATTATTTGCATGCAAATAACTAACAATTGGAAATGACTGATATGCAACACACAATTTACTTGGCAAAAAAAATGGCAAATGGTAGTCTGAGATTTTTTTTTCTTTTTACAAGTGAAACAAGGTATTTTTAAAACCTTGCAAATACAAGGCCCACAATAGGACAGTATAGAATTGCTGGCATTAACAACTTAAATTCTTGTCACTAGTTAAAAATGTTTACCTCACAGAAACTTAAGTCTTATTGACTAAAGATATTAGTTTGAGGTATAACAAGCAGATTTTTTAGGCCAAAGCAATAAAAATTTAACATATTACACGTGCGAAGGAGACTTAGCATAACATTAAATCCGGGAAGTCTACTTACAGATAATAATTAAAAATCCTAACTGAAATAAATGCGGCCTTTCATTTATGGCTTGCATTTGAAAAGACCACCTGAGGTCACTTCCTAGACCGACAGAATGGATAGCTCCGAACTAAAGGGCTCACATCTGAGGAAAACTGGTCAATGACACCTTCTCTGAAAATGCTGTGACATTTTCATTCAAAATCAACCACTCCGTTACACATCTGTTCAGCAACCCAGCTCAGCTAGATTCCACAAGAAAATGACTTCCATTCCACAGCATCATTCACATGCTGTGGATTAATTAATTTATCTTCTGAATATGCAGTCTTAAACCATCCCTGAGTAAACTGAGAAAAAAGGCACAAAAATCCTTCTATGGAAGGTTTAATTTCCAGGATCCTAGCTGGGAAAAAAGTTAATTAACTAAGATACTAACTTAAGAAGAAAGCCCCCAAATTCTACTTCTAACTCAACCTATAGTCAAAATACAAACCAACAATTGGGCATCGGGTTCTTTAACAGTCAAGACTGTCATGTACTGGAAATAGTGTTTCAGGTGATGCCATGTATATGAATGTGAACAAAGACTAAAATGACAAAATTCCCTTCTGGATTTTGAAAAGAACTCACTACTTCACATGCAAACTCTTAAGAGTCAGAAATAGTAGGCACCACAGCACTGTCTGATTCTTCTTTTGAAAGAATGGAGTGTTCTCAACATTTACCAACGCTAAAAAATTATTTTTATTTGTAATCAAAATGTTAAAAAAAAACACATTATTTTTAAGAATATCTATCATATGAGACAACATATATAAACTGAGAACAAGATATTTTAATCTCATTGCCAAAAGTAGGCAACCAGCTTTATACAATCAAATAAATGCAATTACATCTAAACAGACCCTGAGACTGCTATTTCTATCACCAGAAGGAGCTCACAAACCAACAATTCATGCAAATTTCTAGTTTTCAAACATTGTAGCATCCTCTGATTTTCAGTGAACCTTTTCCTAATTTGCAAAGTTAGTCTCTGTCTTCAGGAGGCAACAATAGTCATGGAGCTCACTTTCTCCGGAAACTAGTTTATTCAATCAGATATAATCCTAATTTTGCAGTTCCTGGAAAAACTATCAGGAGCAAAGGAAGGACTTTTAAGCAACACTTTCACTTGCCCTATTACTTAGCAAAAGAACCACATTCTATGAAAAAGTATTTAAGTCCCTCTTTAAGGTTTCAAAGAATGGCAAATAATCATAGCTCTTAGGCTTATGGTCAAACTGCTTCAAAGGACCCCAGATCTCTTCCCTCATATACCAAGGGGAGTGATTTGCTCATAATGAACCAACCTTTGCAGCCCTGTCACAGGGTAGTCACTATAAAGCTGCTGGGCGACTGGACAAGGTGTAGGCGTAAGTGTAGGGGTGTATGTGTGTGTCCTTTGAATAAAAGGATAAATGATTCTGAAAAGAAAGAAATGATTCAAACGTCCTGCAGAGATGAAACACACAAAGCCTACAGATGTGGGTCAGCTGACATCTCAAAATGAGGATACTATTCGTGCTTGGCTAGGAATAGAACTAAGAAAAAGGTAGGTGCAGGCAGAGAGGCAATGAGGGTGGGGAGGTGACACCGGAGGCAGGTGACCCAGAAAGTCCACCATGGCCAGCAGCCACCTGGCTGCAGGGGAGAGGTACCCATTCATACTGCTGGCTGCCAACCTCCCAACTGTGGGAGCACTCAGGGTTTATGCTCTTACACTTCAGGTTTCCAATGTACGCAATCAATGCCCTAGGCCAGACAATGAGGGCCACAACCAAGAAATGTTGCCCAGTGCCCTCAGTGTTCAACCTGGCAAAGAGACTTTCAAAACCCAGAATCACGAGGTCTTTGCTCCACTAAGTTTCTTCTGCTATGTGGCCAATTCCTCTTCAAGTATCTTTGTTTCTTCTAACCTCACCTTCTTTTCCCAGGGCAAAATTCAAGTCCACTTTCTTAGAAACACTGCAAGTTTCTAAGAAATATTACACTGTCTCTATGAAATCTGGTTCAGACCAACTGGCAATTTTATACCATAACCTGAGACAGTATAGGGAAATCTTGGCCAAAGGTGGAGAAGAAGGCAACTAGACAGAGGAGATGGAGAAGGCTGAGAGTATAGCAGACTCTATAAAACCTGATCAGTAACATAACATGGAAGACCAGCTTATTGCTGCCAACTTCTGTGCCTGGGGAGCTTCATGTCTGTTGGAGAATTTATCTCTGCCTCTCAAAGACACATGTTCATGTTTTGGGTTAAAAGCAACTATAAAAATGTTTCCTAAAATAAAGACAGTAATAGTGGCTTGATAATGATTTTTACCTAGGCTAATGACGGCAAACTTTTTAGACAAGTGTTCCAACTGCAACCCAAAATCCACTTACTTATCACAAAGTGTCAACACAGCAATTAAATTTGAATATCACTCTGGTTTTAGTTTAGAAAAAAAAAATTCACCCATTAGTATCTTTTGCCTTAAAAGAAAAATAAATAATGTGCCATAGGTTCACCACCACTGACCTAGACTGTGACCAAAGGGCAGGCACAAGCCCATGTCCTGTCAGCATCATCCTTTCCTGTGGTTCTGCATATTCAGACTTCAGGTCCAAACAGCAGCACCTGAGTTGGCACAAAGCTTAGCTCTCAAGATGGCTGGGAAGTGGGCTGAAAAACTTGTTTAACAAACTCCTTGAGGTGATTGCAGGCAGGTGCTCCTACCACTGACCCCAGCCTCCTTCAGGTGATTCTGACACTCAGACAAACTTGAGAAGCACTACCTGATGGGAAGGGACACTGGAACTTACTGCAGGAGAGCCATGAGGTCCCTGCTGTTAGTCGGCAACCCTATGCAGCACATCACCCCAAAGCAGAGTGTGCTCAGAGTGACAGTTCATCATTTCTATATACTAAGTCCCTCACTTAACATAAGGAAGGCAAACAGAAGCAGATAACCAAAAAAAGGTAGCTATGAAGATGCTGAAGGTATGGTAAATCCAATTTGGTCTAGAATTACTCCTGGCAACCCTCTTGGGAAGGTCCAAAGGGCCCTGTCTAGCATTCCCATACCCCACCCCTACTCCACCCAGGAGTAGCCAGGAAAGCAGATTTCACAGGAGAGCAGCTCTAGACCACAGGTGCCAAATGAAAACTGTTAAAAACAAGCAAGAGGACCTGGGATTTAGCTTAGTGGTGCTGCCGTCTGCCTCACAAGCTCAAGGTCCTGAGTTTGATCCCCGGTACCAAAAAAACAAAAAAACAAGCAACAGCACAGGCCTCATTCAAATTGTTCATCCAGACTGAAGGGCCTTCACACCACAACTAAGCAATGACCTCACACAGACCATCCATCCTCTAGATGACAGCCACAATCACCTACAGGTAGCCTTCCTTCTTTGTGTGATTAATTTAAACTATAAAAGAATTTAAAATGAGCATGAGGAAGGGTAAGACAGGAAAAAGAAGTTACCCAAAGTTTCTGGAATGTTCCTTCTCTCTCTAGTTACATCGGAGAGCCTAATAATTGTTCCTTCTTTCCTTTCAGTTTTGAAACGTAATCGTCCAGATTCTTCATCCTCGTCATCTTCTTCATCTGATTCTTCTTTTACATCCTTCTGGAGCTCCAAAGTTTCCATACCTCCCTACGTGGCAGACACAGAAACCAAACAAAGAGGGAGAATGAACACCAAAATACATTAGGTTATATCTAAGATGTGAAGATACTTCAAAATTTCCTCACATAAAGCCCCAAGAAACACTGAACTGACCCAAAGAAAAAATAATTTCAAGTGTTAAAAATTAACTTAATATTGGAAAAAGCTCAAATTTCTGCTTTTAGTTAATATTCAGTGTCCTACATATGGTTTCTACTTACACATCTGAGAGGACAAACATAACTGCAAATACTTCTGCGAGACCTATCCTCACCTCTAATCCAGATCACAGCAAACAAAAATCAATGTAACTTAAACTGAACATAATTTCAAAGTTAAAACTTATATATTCCGGCCAGGCATGGTGGCACACGCCTATAATCCCAGCACTCAGGAGGCTGAGGAAGGAAGATCGCTGTGAGTTGGAGACCAACCTGGGCTACATAGTGAGTTCCAGGGCAGTCTGAAATACATAGTGAGACCCTGACTCAAAAAAAAAAAAAAATTATATATTCTGTCTAAGTTAAACACAAGAGTTCTATGAATTTTACATACCCTTCCTTGTAACTTCGATTAGATGACATCACACTCCTGCCAACCACGAGGGCTCACAAGTCCTGACTCCAGACCTATGTACTTTGATCTTCTTCCTCCTCACTCCTTCCAGCTTCATCCACTGTCTAATCCCTAGGGTTAAGCCTAATTAAAAACCAAAACTACTTTTTTCTTCAGCCACACCACACAAAGGCCAACTTTTATTCTGTTTATTATATTTGTACCTCCCCCAAAAAATTTATTCTAGCCTCGCCCCAAACCAAAGCAGCTTCCTCACAGACAATTCTTACTGCCGAGTTATCACCTCCTTTCTCCAAAGGTCAGGCTCAGCAATCACTCTTAGGTGGAAGATAGGTGCCTACTGAGTGTGTGGTTCATTTAAACACTACTTAGCAATTTTATAAAAAAAGAATTTGCCCCTTTATTCTCATGATTAATAATTTTTAAATTTTCTTTAAGTATAATTAAACTGCTGTATCAGAAAACTCACACGGGGGGGAAAAAAACATGACACTATCATTTTGTATTCTTCCCATCCTCAACATTTTCCACATTTAAAAAAAAAATCTTCAGGAACTTCTGTGCCTGAAAACAAAAGGATAACTGCAACTAGATCTTCATTTTCAGCCTAATGACTGCAATACCACTTTCAATATTCTGATGTTCAGATACTGAAGCATTCTAAAGCAGCAAAATCTCAGAATTTGATACCATTATTACTGCCATTATTACTAGTTTGCTTCTATTATTGCAATATTTCTGAGTCTATGAAATTAGAGTGAAAGATCTGAGAGAAGCTGGAGGGGCCGGCCAGGCCCTCATGAAGTATCTCTCTCCAGTGCCCAGCAGTGCTCACATCAGCATGTATGTCAATCACTGAAAACCCTGCTCAAAGAGGATTCTGACTGAGCAGGGACTGGGTGAGGCCTGAGAGTCTGCATTTCTCACAAGCTCCCAAGGGAAGCCTACACCAGATTCCATAGACCACTGAATAGTAAAGTCACAGAAGAAATCATCACCACACAGGCAAAGACTGACTACAGCATTTTAAATTCAACTATTACAATTACAGCTGCCTTTTCAAACAAATTCAATGTAAACCTAACAGTACTGAAATGTATGTAGTTTATTCTCCACCCAAATCTCTAAGAAATCTAAAGAGGACAAGATGATCTGAAAACTGTTTCTTTGAAACAAATACTATAGCCCACTAGAAAAAAAAAAAATACAGACGTGATCCAGCAATCCCACTTTGAGTTATTTACACCAGGGAAATGATTCCTTTGTATTCAAGTAAAAGCCTGCAAGGAAATGCTTACAGCTGTTTTCAAGATCACCAAAACTGGAGACACATGGCCTCCAATGAGTGTGGATGGATGCACTGTGTTATATCCAAACAGGAAGTGCTATTGGGCAATTAAAAGGTGTGAACTCTGGATACAAATGGACTGAAATCATACAAGTACCCCAACAAAATTACATACTGCAGTGATTCCAAATGTGACATCTACCAAGAGACAAAACTGTACTGGTGTCCAGTGGTCAAGAATGTATAGGGGGCATAACTACAAAAGGACAACCCAAGAGTAGTTTTTGGAGTGGTAGCACTGACCTACAATGCAAACCTGTGGCCCAGGTAAGCCCTGAACTAGGTATCAAGAGTTCGGCCAGCCCTGAACTGACTCCAGGGCCCAAGCACAGCTGACAGCACCTGACAATACTCACTAAGACTCCTGTACTTAGGGTTACTAACCTTTGGTCTAAGAACAAGACTTACCCTTGACCATATGGCTTATAGAATTAAGTAATCTATCTACCAAATTATTAACCTCTACATAAATTTACAAGCAAAATTCTATTCGCAAGTAAAATTATGCTGATGAGTAGTAGTAAATTACATTAAAATCAAATTATTCTGATTATACTGTATGAGAATTTCAATATGTATTTAAACTCTGATTCTACTATGGATATTGTCAGGCCTGGCCTAAACCAACAAGCTTTTAGCAAACAGCAGCAACATCTCAGTAAATAGGGCAAATGGACTCAAAATGACTCTACAATCTCCACCTCCCTGGCACTGAGAAGTCAGTAACTGTCTACTTACATGTGCAGACTGTCCTTGGACATCCAACTCAAACATTTCACCCCAGACTCCTTAGCCCCTTCAATACTTATATAAGCCTAATTCCTTTCCCAATTAGTTGTTAATACCTCTCTCCCCCACTCCCCTGGTCTTAGCCCATCTACTCACAGATGAAATCTCTCCCAATTAGCTGCTGCTATCTCTCTCTCCCACGTCAGCCCATTCATACACAGATGTGATAAACTTGGCTTTTCCCAGCTTGGTGTAGGATCTCCTGATTTTAGTCCCTATTTACTGTAATAAACTTTCCTTTCAAAAATCAATTTTTGACAAATGTATTCTTTACAATAGATACCACCAACTATATGCAAAGCTTTAATTTTTTTAGCTGATTTATTCTGAAAACCAGAAAGATTTAGTTAATAAAGGGTACCTACTCAAAGAAAGTAGGTTTCTAAACTTGTATTTTATTATAAATATTGTCAAAGGTATTCAAAAGTTTCATTTTTAGCCACTGATTTATTTTGAAAACCTGGATGACTTTTAGTTCTCAATAAAGAGTGCATATAAAAATCATTATAAAAGTACTTAAGTGTAAGTATACCTAAGCCTTCCCATAGATGTATTTCTAAAGAATTAGAAGTTCTAAAGGGAAGCAAGACACAGACTGATATTTTAAAATTCTCCACTGAATTCCAAATTGAACATAAGAGTTTAATGTGTTAAAAGAAGACTCAATATTCAACTCCTGAATCTAAACAGAAACAAGGGGTGAATCTCTAAAGTAGAAAAACAAAACCAAAATCGGGAGAGATGCTGCTTCCATGTTTTTAATGCTTATTTATAGACTAAGAAGAGAATGATTCATTAGTACAATGCCAGATATAAATCAAAGTAGTATCTAACTATATTAAGACAATCAAAATTATTTAAAATTTAAAAGAAAAACATTACAGATCTATATCCTTCATACATACACAAAACTCCTTTGGAAAAGCATACAGAATCCAGCAAAATATTAAAAAAGGTAATACATCACAACCAAGTACAGTTTATCTAGAGAAACAAGGCCGACTTACCATTCAAAACTCAGTTTAACAAATCTTACCCTGAGCCAAATACATGTAGATAGATACTCCTCCTTCTCCAGAAGGTGGAGCTAAATCCCTTCCCTCACCCTCCTGGAGGGCAAACCTATACTTAGAAACTTGTTTCCAAAGAACAAAAACAAGAACAAAAAAAGGAAAGGGAAAGAGTAACAACTACATGATGAAGATCTCCAATATGCAACATGGATAACATGAGTCCAATGGTAGGATCACAAGAGAAGGGTACTTCAGCTCTCTGGAACATTCTTTCCAAAAGCCCTAGCTTTAGTCCACTGTGACAAAAACCCTGACTGGCAGGTAGGTATTCTGCAAGATACTTTCAAAGTCATGAACTAAAAAGAAAAACTGATAAATAGAACAGAGGACAAAGGAGAGACTTGACAAAGACGTGTTGCCCTGGATTGGATCCCAAAACAAAAGGAGAAAGGACATCAGTGGAAAAACTGGCAAAATGGAAATAGTCTGGATTATAGTTGTCAAAAAGTTAATTTAACTCATACTACTAAGGGATTAAAAATACGATTATTTTAATAGATATGGAAAAGGCAATGACAAAATTTAACATTCATTTTTTTAAAATCTCAGCAAACTTGAGACAGAAAAGAATTTCTTCAAGTTGATTATAAAACTTCCAGGTAGCATACTTAATATGAAATTTTTACTGAACATCTTCCCCTCACCGACATCAAAAACAAGGCAAGTGGTTCTGCTGCCTGCCTCACAAGCCCAAGGACCTGAGTTCGATCTGCAGTACCAAAATCAAAAACAAAGCAAGAACACTTTCTGGTACATAGTACTTGCACAGGAAGTCAAAAAGGTGGGAGGGGCTGGGGATGTAGCTCAGCAGTGCAGTGTCTGCCTGGCAAGCACGAGGTCCTGATTTCAATTCTCAGCAGTACCAAACAAACAAACAAACAAACAAGAAAGGTAGGAAGGAAGAAGAGAAGGTTTATAATTATTAGATTACAAATGAAGAATCAAAACGGCCTTTATTAACAGACAGAGGTTATTTCTCCTCAATTTGATCTAAAGATACAATTCCTTCTACATCAAAACTCCAACCAGTTTTTTTTTAAAGGCAAAAATTCTTTCCAAGTATACACACTCCAATCAGATTTTTAGATATAGACAAATACAATCCAGAATTTATGGAAATTTTGTGGAAATTCAATGAACCAAGAATATCCAAAATACTGCATGTTACACTAATCATGTTACACTAAAGCTGAGTAGTAATGCAGTAAGGATATAAAAATAAACCAACCAGAAAAGACATCCTAAAAAGAGACTGACATCTAAATTCATTTAACACAAGCACTATAAAGCAATCCAATGGGAAGGAAATTCTACAAAACAAATAGTAGTAAAACTTCAAAGAAAGGGGCTTATTATTAGAGCATTTAAGAAATGTGTATAGAAAACAGCCTGAGAAATGGTCAAATACTTTTACCCTCCATCATGACAACACTCCGTGTCACACATTGCTTCCAGTATAGCTACTTCCACCCAATAAACATGGTATGTAAAAACATGGTGTGTTTTCATGTACCTTATTAATAAACATGGTGCGTCCTCATATACCATATTCACTGGATCTACCACAGTACCATGTGTCTTCTGGTTCTTCCCCAAAGTTAAAGTGACCACAAAGGGTAAACGTTTTGAATCGATTTAGGACATTGAGGCAGCCAAAATAGTGCAACTAAAGACACTTGGAAAAGGAGACTTCCAGAGCTGCTTCAGAAAGTGGCAAAAGGTGTAGGGAAGGTGGGATGGGTAAGGGAAGAGTAAAAAAGGAAAAGAAAAAAATGTGAGAGAATGAAAAGATGAAAATAAAGTGTTTGTAGATGGGGAGGGGAGGAGGGGGTGAAGGGAGGGCAGAGGTAAGGGGAAAAAATGAGAATCAAGACTTGTCATGTAGAGGTACAAGATCCCAACAATGAATGTAACTGTACTGTATCCCTAAAATGTACCAATAAACTCAATTAAAGCTGAAAAAAAAAAAAGATTAAAAAAAATGATGGGAATGAGGGGTCTTTTACTGTAATAAATTTTTATTTAAACACTTAGCGTATTTTTTAACCATAGCGCATACACAGACCTGGTCAACACCACTAGTCATCAGAGCAACGCAACCTAAAACACTCTAAGGCACTCATTCCAAGAATTAAATAAACAAACTGACATGATCAAATGATGGAGAACAAAAGGGACTCTCCTACATTACTGGGGGAGTATATAAAATAGTGCTGGTACTGAAAAACCATCTGGCAATTTCTCTTAAAATTAAACATACTGCTTCTTGTCTTAGCAATTCCATCACTAATTTCCAGAGAAACAAAATTACATCTACAAAAAGATGAGTAACATAAACTTTATAGTCTCTTAAAGCATAATAATAAAAATACTGCAAACAACCCAAATATTTAACACCAGAAAAACTGAATAGATAAAATTGAATAAACTATCAATATACATATACAACTACATGAATGAATCTCAAAAGTATATTGAGCAAAAGCAGAGAGACACAAGAGGACATTCTATGATTAAATGAAATTTGGAATCGGAAAGGCCAATGCAGAGCTGGAGAAGAACTGTGCTTGTCTCTGAAAGGTCAGGAATGAGGAAAAAGAAGGAACCAGGACTCTTCCTCTTCAGCTGAAAGGAAGTATGCATGGATGTATGCCTGCATGCCCCAAAATTTACTGTCACTCTTGAGACCCAAATAATCTATCCCTGAATGTACCCTGAAGATTCCCACAATGTTAAAAGCATTTAAAATGGTACAAATATTACTTTCAAACCTCTTTCATTTCTTCTATTTATGCCAAAACTCTTTGGGCAAAGCTTTTAAACTATGTCAGAAAACAGCAAAACTGACATGAATGTGGCTACATAATTAGAAAGGATTATCTTTACAATTTGCTCTAACTTGTCTTGTGTACAGTGATTTTGTTGTATTAATCAAGCAAGAATATTAAATAAAAGGAGCCACTTGATGCCACATGCCTGTAATCCCAGCTATACAAGGGGAGAATCACAAGTTCCAGGACAGCCTGGGCAACTTGGCACAACCTTGTCTCAACATAAAAAGGTTTGGGAATATATCTTAGTGCTATAGTGAGCTTGCCTAACAAACATAAGGCCCAGCATTCAACACCCCCAACCCCAGGGTTGGGTGATGAAATAAGTTCTGGGATTCAGTTTCTCATATGGACCTCAGCTCCTAGACCAGAGTCATGTGGAAACTCTAAAGTGTTTTCTCCCTCTGTCCTAGGCCAGACAGAGTAGGGCACACTGCCACATGGGAACCAGATGTTCCTCAACAGCAGGCATTTAAGAAAATGTGTCAAATAAATGGAGTAACACCAAAGTAGTTATATGTGACATCTCCTCCACACTGAGGGACCACCCAAACCAAAGCCTACAAATACTGTAGAAATACTGTTACTGAAATACTGTAGAAAGCAACTCCTACTTCTCAACACTGAAAGTCCTCAGTAATAATCTTTTTAGCTGATTAATATTCAGTGAATTTAAGAAAATAGATTAAAATATATGTTGCTAAGGGAAAAAGCCAACACATCTGCCTCCAAATAAGAACAAGTAAAGTCCTGGACTGGGGATTTAGCTCAGTGGTGCTGCTGCCTGCTTCACAGCTCTGAATGGCAGCAGAGCAGCAACACCCTCTAAGCACAAGGTTCTGAGTTTGATCCCGAGTACCACAAAAAAAAAAAAAGAACCATAATGTCCTATGAGTGGCTGGGGAAGAAACTCTGTGATTTCAGTGCTGGCCTAGAATACCTGAAACCCTGGGTTCCATTCCCCAGCACCACATACACACATACACACACACACACACACACACACACACACACACACACACACAAATACACACACATACGAGCAAAAAGCGCTACAGAATAGTCAACTCTCTTTATAAGCAACATAAGACAAATCAATCAAGGAAAAAGATAAAAGTAAATAACTTCTAAAAAATATCTTAATTACTGAATTTAGAATTAAATTATAGGGTAAACAGTGTAAAAGAAAAACAACAAAATTTCCAGGTGAGAAAGTTAACAAGAAGAAGAAATCACAAAAGTTCAACCTATGGGGCCTCTAATTCTTTGCCTTCAAAATCAAAGTGTCAGCCGGGTGTGGTGGCTCATGCCTTTAATCCCAGCACTCAGGAGGCTGAGGCAGGAGGATCGCTATGAGTTCGAGACCAGCCTGGCCTACATAGTGAGTTCCAGGTCAGTCTCAACTACACAGTGAGATCCTGTCTCAAAAAACAAAACAAAACAAAATCAAAGTGTCAAAATTTTAGCCACCTTTTATGTCCTTCTCTTCATATTTCAGAAGAAAAAAATATGCCTTTACTTCTATAAGGTTTATTTATTTATTTTTGTACCAGGAATCAAACTCGTAACACTTGCACTTGCCAGACAGGCACTGCACCATGAGCTACATCTCTGGCCCCCTGTAAGTTATTTTTTAATAGCAAAACATTTTTTTAAAGTCAGAAAGTACTGGAATATATAAACTAATTCAATCACAGTTGCTACTATCCTCTTTATCCAGACCTTTTTTTTTGAGATTTACACACACACATTTAATTTGTTGGGTGGAGATGAGAAATTATATTATCTTGCTTTTTTTACTTAACTTATTATAAGCATCTTTCTGTGTTAGAGACCTAAGGTTATCAGAGGTATACTGTATTCTACTGTAAGGTTATCAGGATGTATTTATCCTTTATAAAAAGTTATGTTTGGTTCCATTTATCTTCAAGGCTGTAACTAAACACCTGGTGCATATATCTTTGAAACCATCTAGAACAATTCCTTTGAATAAATTCATTAAAATGGAATTGGCAAGTCAAAGGGCATCATCAAGGTGAGTAAAGGGTCTCATCATCTTTGTTTTTTGCAAGCTAAGAAGTCAGCCAGCCATGTCCCTGGTCAGACTGGGACAGTTACTAACAATGCCAGCTGCATTCTTGCCAAGGACCTGGGGCCCCATTCTCACTGGGCCATGTGAGCTTGCCCAGAGGGAGCTATGCTCCAGGAGGAACTCTGGGCTCAGGAAACCCAGATCTGTCACAAAGAGAAGAGAGCACAACTGTCCTGGCCCCATAGAAAAATGAGTCAAGTTGCTAGAAACCACCAGCTACATAAATATCCTTGATAGAGATTCCACAACAAAAGACAAGCAGGCATTGGCAGATTAAACATGCAGAAACCTAAAGAATCCATGGAAAAGTGTCTCCTGAGAATTTTTCCAACATGCTTCCCCACTGAATGAGACTACATAACTTTGATATTTGCCAACAGGACAAAATTCTGAATTGATGAAATTAATTTTTCAACTTTAAAATACCATAACCTAAGAAAAGTGATATTAATGGACAATGAATTCCTACGTTTCACTTTTAACTATTTACCACTGGAGATAGTCTCTTTGGCAGCCTTCTCCTTTAACTGCTTCTCAGATTTCCTTCTCAGGTATATTTGCATCAATCTGTACCTTTACAGGTTTGACTGAGCTCTGAACTAGGGAGACTGCTACAGAATCTGATGAGGAATCACACTCACCTGGTCTCTGATCTTGAGCTTTTAACATCTTCTTTAGCTTTCATTTGGTTCCCTCACCTAGATACATTTTCCTACAATTGGGAGATCTGGGTGAAGAGTCCCTACACTACCTCTTTTCTTTACACTTCGAAGTACTTCAAATAGGGACAGAGACAGACAGAACACACACACACACACACACACACACACACACACACACACCAAAAAAAAAATCAAATTTAGTTTACAGGATTGGAGAAAAGGTATGTTCAGGAAATGTTCCTGTTGTGGATACAACATGCAAGACCATGTGGTCTAGGAAAAAGGACAAGTGAACAAAATGCTTTATGGGCTGAATTTCTAAAGCCTTGCTATTACATCTGAAGTAAATAATCCAGTAAACATCACTTTTTATTATCTTTCAAAAAAAAAAAAGGAAAACAATTAAGGAAAATTACTGAGGGAAAAAAAAAACACTAAAAAAAATGTTTAAGAAAATAAGTCCCCAGACTAGGGAATGGTTTTGTGGCCCACACAGCTCAGCCACTCTGCCAGCTCTGGGTGACAACAACACACTCTAAGCACGCCCAGGTCTGTCCATCCAGATATATGGACCACCTCTTCTACACAGCCTGGGGACTGGCCCTCCCCACAGGCCCCTAGGGAGCTCTTCAGTGTCTGAGACTTTCCTGGGAGCTGTCACTTTTTCTTCTGCACCACAAAAAAATTTTTTTTCTGGTACCGGGGATCAAACTCCAGTTCTTGTGTTTCAGAAGAAGAACCACTAAGCTAAATCCCAGGCCGCAGCACAGGAATTTGCAAGCATCTTTGCAAGTCTCTTGAATTGAGAAATCAAGCCCCACCTTGTTTCCTCAACACCTAAAACAGCATCTACACATAGGAACCCTGAGATATTTTGAGTAACAATCCAAAGTAACGAATACTGGGCCAGGACTTAGCTCGGTGGTGCCGTCTCACAAGTGCCAGGTTCTGAATTTGATCCCTGGTGTGGTGGGGTAATGGTAAATTAATTCAGCAATGTAGCAGGGTATGAAATCAAATTAATGAATATGAACTAATTAAAAGCATTTTTGAGATAACACCCAAAATCATTTAACACTCAAAAAAAAAGCACACAATACCTGGAAACCAGCACAGCAGAACTCACTTTGCTAGGAGTTTAGAAAGTTGATTTTTTTTTTTTTTGTACTACACTCATCATTCAAAGAGATGTCTCAATTTTTCACTAATGCTAAAAAGATGCTAATTTTAAAACTGGTGGGGGGAGACCAGTAAACTTTTTTTTTTACTCTTTAAAAGTTGAACAAATACCTCTTCGGTCTCAGGAGCAACATAGGAACCAGTAATCTCATCTAATCCATCTTCAGCAACACAGTCTTCCTGCTCTTGCAGCCCTTGTTGCCCACCATAAGCCTGCAAGTATTCTTCATCCTAACGACCATTAAAGAGAAAACAAGTTTTTCTCATACAGCTTTTGGTGTTTGTTCTTTAAACACTTTTCATCTTTATGGCTCATTAATTTTAGCAAATTTTACTATGGCAACTACTAGACTGAGCGCAAAGCACTAAGTACCTCCTCTACACATAAATAGGAACTAAGCACAACATGCTAAGGTTAGTGCCTCATTGCCTGGGTTCTGCTTCAGACCCGACATCCTGTTAAAAGTAGCTCTCCTTCAAATCAACCCCAGGAAAAGCAACCTGAAGAAAGCATGTTTGTTCTCAGAGGAGCAACAGTGGGCGGGGGAGAAAAATCACGCCCATTTCTCACCAGTTTTAAGGCAACAGAAACAACACAACTACAGTTCAATTCTATAGGTGCTTCTTACAAATCACACTTTGTATATCAGGCACCTCCCTTTAGTGACAGGTTCTGCGTGAAACTTAAGGGTCATACCAGCAGCAGGCATCCCTTCTACGCTCATGGAAGCAAGCAGAAAAGCTGGCTGGAGAGTCTGCCAAAAAAAGCAGGCTGCTTTCTGCTTTCTCAGTGAGCAACAAGAAGACATGATTCCACTCAGTGCAGGCAGGCACCCCAGCATTCTCAGCCATGTAGCAAAAATGAGCAGTTAAGCAGTTACAATCCCAGAAGAGTGTGCAACCAACAGAGCTAACAGTCTACCACATAGTATATGACAGTCTACCTAGGCACTCACAAAAGCAACTGGACAAACCACCTTTGTTTCCACAACTGCCTTGCCTAGAGATGATGAGAGCATACTGCCCACTACTGTGCTGAAATGTTAGCATTCCATGAAAAAAAACAATTCCACAACCCTTGATTCACTAGCAGCAGCAGAACAGTCAGATTCCAAAGGCAGCCAGAGATGCTAATCAAAACATCAGCAAATATGCACTGGGGGACAGTCTACACCACTGCGCTCTCACCAGAAAATGCAATCTGTTTGTTATCCTTTACATAAAGTCAATCTGAATGCGTTTTTATAAAAGTGTTTTATGAACTCTGTTAATTTTATAGGCCTAAATATAGTGATTGCACCTAAAAATGTCACCAACAAAGAATCTTCTAATATTTACAGATTAAACAATATACAATCTTATAATTACTATTAGAAGAGGATATATTTTTAAATAAAACTGTAGTTTACTCTCAAGAGTAGCACCTGTAAAACTCAGATTTAGTATCTGTTACTTTGGAATATGACAGGAAAGCAGGCCAGAGCAGTGCTGCCAGCTCTGCCAGGGTTTCACTGCTATGCTCCACAGGTGGCCATGCCCCTTTCCACTGCTAATTCTGTAGTTTTACATTCTAGGGCTAGTTATAGATGCAAGTCCTCCACGTGACCCTACAGGTGAAGCCTCCCAAAGAGAGAACATATGCATGTGGCCACATTTCAGTTTAATTCTGACTTTGAAGTTCAGGTTAATAAATCCTAAGTAGGGCAAGGAATCAGTTAAATAAGACATTTAATAAACTGCATACTGCTGGAGTACATGAAGACACAATCTCCTCATGTATTCATTAGTCCAATGATGAATGAATAAATAATGTGAGTGGCAGCCTAAGAAGTCAGTGAGGGGCCATTGCCAAGCAGCAGTGCACTATTCCATTTAATTCTATCTCTTCCCTCTTCAGTGGTCATTTCTGACCTCCCACTGGGATAACTGAGAGAAAGAATAGGGTGCCTAAGGCTGCAAGTCTAAGAATGCTAAGGTCAACTGACAGCGCTCACAGAACAGCACTCTATGGATTCTCCTTGCCTTTGTGAAAAATCAATCAGGACACTTTCAGAATTTCTATGTAAACTTTTACCTGGGATTTTTTTTTTTTAAATTCTGAAAAAAAAAACTAATTCTTTTTAATGTGGCAGACTCCTATGAGTATTTTTAACCTGTCACATTTATTTCTTTCACAAGCTAGACCTTAGACCACCAGGTG
This sequence comes from Fukomys damarensis, assembly GCF_012274545.1. Classification (NCBI taxonomy): domain Eukaryota; kingdom Metazoa; phylum Chordata; class Mammalia; order Rodentia; family Bathyergidae; genus Fukomys; species Fukomys damarensis. The sequence continues at coordinate 85,404,092 of NW_022900928.1, forward strand.
CTCAATGATATGATGTGTTTTATTCCACTTTATGTAACTACAAGTGTGACAGAATACAGCTTAAGGAACTCCTCACTGACTAGAAATTCTCCACAACACCGCCAGAATGTAACATGAGGTGCTCCTATGTGGCAATATACACTACCATGATTTCCCACACTGGGTCTGTCCACTACAGCCAAACTTCAAGGGACAGACCCAGGATTCAGGTTTCTTATGGCTTAGAAATATTTGTATGCCAGTGCTTGGACATTAGTAAAGATATGCCACACCCCTAAATTGACTCAAAGATGATTAACTTATGTTATTTCACTGATGCATTGGAGAAATGATACTCTAGGAAATAGCTTGGCACAGTTTTCGAAGATCCTGATTTAATCTTTAAAGAGCATTTTAAATATAATGTATCACTTTAATAAAGTATGCAAACATATCAAGACACTTGTCCACCTAGTGAAAAATTTATTACCAAAACATGTCATTATTGGGCTCTGGAGATAACGAGTTCCACAAGGCCTTTATAGGACTCTACTTACCAAACTACAACATCTTTTCATTACTCTATCAACTGAAGATCAAGTATTCAGAAAGAATCAAATCTTTTAACTACTGAGACACCTAAGCACAATCATGACTAGAATTAAGTATCTTAAGGTTCCACATAATCCTTTTAAATATTGCGTGTGTGTGTGTGTGTGTGTGTGTGTGTGTGTACATACATGCACAATCAACATTCAGCAATTTCTGAATGTTTTTCCTGAATGGACACACACTCTGAATGAAGCCATAAAGAGATAGGGAGCTATTCCTGCATCAAATAGGCTCTTTGGCTGTGACACTGCACAGTCCTGTTTCTCCTCTGCCTCTCCAGACCCCGTTGCTCTGAAAGCTCTAATGCTCTTCACAACAGCTGAGATCAAGCCTTCCAGCAGGAAGGCCAGTAAGTGCTTATTTTAAAAAACATCCCTTTCAATGATGCATCATTACAACACATGAACAATCTTGTACTAGCACTTTTTCCTTCCTTATGGTTCAACTTTTTAGAAAAGGGGGGAAAAATGTACTGACCAAAACCATCTTTCCGAAACAAACAAACAAACAAAAAAATCAGCAAATCTTTGCTTCCCAATTACAGATAACAAATTATGTGTGACATTTCCTAAACTAACCTCCAATCTCTTTATTCAGGTTTAGACAGTTTTCAGTTATAAAAAGGATGAATGAACAGGACATCAATCACTGTGGAATATTAGCACCTTAAAGATGTCTTTAGCAGGTCAATAATCTTTTCACCTTAGAAGGACTTTATCAGATCTGGTCTAAAGCCAGGATAAAAGCCCTGCATTAAGTACTTCTAACAATTGACAGTGTATCTCCACCACACAAAGCTGTTTTCTTCCTTAGGGTGCAATCCTCAAGGTCACCATTCTTTGCAGCCTTCCAGAATGACAAAGGAGCATTACCTCTGGCCAAACAAGCTGTCAACATAAACTTTGTCATAGCTCAGATAAAGAAACTGGCAGACAGTGATAATAAGGTCTAATTTCCCTCCTTCCCAAGGGAGGGAAATAGATTTCAAATCAGTCTAGAAACAAGTGCACAGGAAGCCATGTTATCTTTGGCCATACAAAGAAGAAAACACTCACTGTAAATTCATCTAAAGGTTCATTGATTTCGATGTCCAACACTTCATCACTGTATAGCTGCTCCTCCTCTGGCTCTTCCCCGTATTCTATTTGGTCTTCTGTCAACTCTGCATCATGGCCTTCATACTGTCCTTCCTCTGGGTATTCCTGAGTATACAATTCCGGACCGTCAGATTTGTGGTAAGCTAACTCATCCTCTCCTTGTTCATACTCGGATTCCTGCTCTCCAGATTGGTCATTAGTGTTGTCAGAAAGTTCAAACGATGTAACCATACCAGATGTGGTATTGAGACTAATCGTGACATCCTGAGAACTGAAGAAGACAAAAATACAGATATACACCCACTGAACATGGAGCTCAACACCAAATCACTATATATTGTACTACTGTAAATGCACTGTAACAGACTTGAACTATGACTGGTGATGTTAGTCCAGTTATTGATATGTGAACTTTTACTCCAACAAGGAGTGAAAACAAGGCACTAAGTGCAACAATGAACCAGTGCCAAAAGCAGGTATGGCAGAGAACACAATTTACTAAGTGAGCTGGTGCCCCAGACTCATAATGAAGACAGGCCTTCACTTCACTTCTCAGCTTAAAATTATCTGACCAAAGAACTGTCAACCAGTAAGTAGCCAGGTCTGACTGGCAGAAATCTCAGGCTGAAACCAAGCATTTTATATTTTATTCTAATCCACAGAATGAATGGATGGACTCTGTTGCTAGAAATATATGCTAAACACAAGAGTATTGCCTTAGCAGAAAATCCCAAATGGAATTTTTTTAAAATTTGGTTTCTTTTCCAATCTATATAACATAAATTTTGACTCTTGTTTGTAAGACAATAAAAATATTAAAAATATGTATAAAATAATTTGATGGTTCAAATAATTAAAATGCATACTAGTCATAAATTTCTTTAAAAAATTACTGGTAATTTAAAAGAATATAGGATTTTAGTACTTCAAAAAAATCTTATTCCACTTATTAAATCATAACAGCTAAATACCAAACAGATGCAAGATAACACTTGCAATGAAAGCTTGGGTAAATAAATATATGTTCACACACATTAAGTAGCCAATCCTAATAAAAATCTGAATATACCACAGACTTCAAAACACAGGCTAAAAGGATACACTTCAAGGCCAACCATACTTAGAAGTATCAAATCATGGTGTCAAAGATTAGGATAGGGGAATGAATTTAACTGACAGAGTAATTTAAAACTACATTTTTTGATCTTGGGCCTGGGATTTAGCTCAGTGGTTTGGTGGCCTGCCTTGCAAGCGCAAAGACCCAAGTTCAATCCCCGGTACCAAAAAAAAAAAAAAAAAAACCTACATTTTTACCCATAAATTACTGTTATAAAACCTTTTATAAATTTATGATTCAAGACCATATGACATGTATTTATTAATTACATTTATAACCAAGAAGCATATTTGTATTTTGCTAATTTTTCCTCACAAAATGGAAAAATTATTTCCACCTTCCAGGGTATTATAATTATACTAAGTCTCTCTCCCCAAAATAGTAATTTAGTACACAGACATGTAATAATAAAAATTTTCTAAGTAAAAACAAAGGTACCAACATAGACCTACAGTAAGAGTCTAAGGTCACTGTCCTTTATCTTAAGAAAGTAATTTTTAAAGAATAGTATAAAACAGTACTGAGGTTTTATGACCTGTACTAAATGAATTCAAAGGTCAAAAATCCAAGGCCTGTACTGATTTGAAGCAGATTTATTTCCACTGTAACTCATATAGATTCTACATCAGAATATACATAACCTGTCAAGAATGTGAGCATATGTTAAAGGTATAACAAGAGTACATTATTCAATTACAATCCATTGTTAATTATAACTTACAAACATTTCCTATTAAAGAACATTTTGAATCAATTAAAGTACCTGAAATTTTCTTCATCTTCATTATCACTCTGTAAAAGGTCATCATTTAGCTCTTCATCTGACAAATCTGACTGATTCTAATTAAAATAAAAAAAATCTAATTAATGCATGTCGCTTTCATAAAAAGATGTTATCAAAGTACAAAATTATGTTGAATGGACTGTTTTAAACCCTGTGTTATTAAAACATTTGACATCCACTGTTTTCAGTTTGATGTCACTGGGGATAATCAAAAATCCCACATAATACTGGCTGCCCTCTCTGGATAATTTCAGATGCTGCATGTGAAGAAGTGTGGAAGTAGTTAAGCGTAATGATTCAGTTATATTTTAATTCTAACACAAAAAGGAAAAGGGTACAAGATCCTTGGGTAGAGATTTCCAAATAATTCTCCCTTCCCATATACAAAAAATAATGGTATCTTTCAGATATGACTAAATTTAACAGTACCTAAAATTTGAAAACTTTTAATGCAAAATAGAACTCTAGAGATGTGCAGTTTTTAAGCTAACTCAATCACCCGACTGAAATGGTATAGTCCATAACTGGTTTATCCACTACACATCACGTATGAAAGTAAATGTCTGTCACAAGCTCAATCTCTGTCTTTGACAGTGCTGTGAATTCATCCTATCAGCAAGCAGGGAAGTCAGTGTGATTCAGTAGAGAGCTCTCAGTTTTGCTGGATTAAGTATGTTCCAATATTTTAGACTGCAGAGTAAAATTTCACTTTCCTCTATTAAAATTATTAATATGTACAAAAGGCATACATAAATTACTACTCCTCCTTCAAAAGAAAAAGTCAAATATATACTCGCTTTTAAATGAGGATTAATGTGCTTGCTTGTGCAGCACATACTAAAAAATGAAGATTTAAAAATTGACCTGATTTTCTACTTAATTTACACCTTACAAAAATAAGACTTTCAAACTTGACAGTATATTCTTCACCTTAAAGAATATACTTTGGAAGAATATATACTGGCTATTCTGATAGTCAAAAATAACCAATTGTATGAATATAT
>NW_022900928.1:85408702-85417373 GCF_012274545.1 Fukomys damarensis
ATATATGTATTAGTCCCAAGAGACTCCACTTTATCTCTGGCATTACAACAAAAACTTTTTATTCCTGGGCAGTACTGGAGACAGAATCCAGAGCCTGGCACATTCAAGCTAAGTCTCTAACACTGAGGTATAGACCAAGCCCTTTAGTTTACCTTCTAAGTACTTGTCAAAAAAAGTGAACCAAAACTCAGTAAACATGTAAACTTTTTGAAGGAGCTATCCCTCTGGATATGATTCCCTTATACCCTCAGCCTTCATTCAGTGAAATGGGGGAAGGTGGCACAGTCCATAGCTAAGTCCCAGGTAAGCTAATCATTAGTAATCAGAACACAAAAAGAAAAATTGGCTCGAAAGGAAGTCTAAGTCTAATTCACATATTAGAGAAAATGCCAATAACACAGTTACAAGAAAATTGCACAACTGGCACTTCTAGTACAAGATCTTAACATTACAAAGGAGATTAAAAGGACCATTTAATCAGATATGCTAATCTAGACAAAAGATGTGAATCTACCACACTATTTGAAATACAGACTTATACCACTAATATTACCAGTGAATCTTAACCTAAAAGTGTAACAAACTTTAGGATAACTGCTGAAAGCCATAATTTTAATCGTTTAAAAGTAAGCATAAGGAACTATACCGACATTATAAGAGCATAGCAAGTGTAAAGTTGCTAATGAATAAATTTCACTTTCCTCTTACTTCAAATTTCCACTTGTTATATATTCATGCTTGAAAGACTCAGCATTATATATAAAAACACATATTAAAGATAACTGGTTCAAAGTGTTTACTTAAAAAGGTTTAGAAATACCTACATGAGAACTTTTAATCTTTCTTACTTGAATGCTTCTTACATTTGAGTATGTTTAAGCTAATTTGTGAATACTCTCAAAAAATAATTTCCAGAACCAGTATGAAAAATACTAAACTACAAGTGTTACATTCCTTTAAGGAAAGGGAAAGCTTTATATTGCTCATGTCCCAAATTCAGTATGTGTTAGAATGCATCGGACATAGTGGGAACTGTAATATTTGCTTCAAAGAATTTGCTGTTTGAGATTTAATAACCAGGAAATTTACTAATAAAGTGTTAGCTCTGTGATTTATAAAATAATTCAGGGCCGGGGCTATAACTCAATGCCCAACATGATGAAGTATTAGTTTTACTTGACAGAACCAAAACAAAACTAAATTCAGTTTACAACTGAATGTTGATCTATACCCACTTTCCAGTCATGTATCTCATGAATAATGGTTTCTATATTTTAAGTAACACTAAAAAGTTAACTGTTTGCTTTTAGAAATATCTGTATCTCTTACCTTTTTGCCAGATAGTAAATCTTCTCCAAGTAAGTCATCTTCAAGTTCACTGAGAAGAAAAAGGAAGGTCAAAGTATTGTTCCTGTAATACTGGAAGTTTACATGGAAGTTTAACAAAGGCTCTGGAGCTCAGAGACTTTAGGGTGAAATTTGCTATACTTTCCTTTTACTTTATTAATAATGAAATGGTATTTTTAGCCAGGCGTGGTGGAGTATGCCTGTAATCCCAGCACTCGGGAGGCTGAGGCAGGAGGATCGCTGTGAGTTCAAGACCAGCCTGGGCTACATAGTGAGTTCCAGGTCAGTCTCAACTACACAGTGAGACCCTGTCTCAAAAAACAAAAAAACAAAAAAAAAAAAGAAAGAAAAGAAATTGTATTTTTAAATACAGAGAGAATTTTTTTGTAGGTAAGCAAAGACAAGATACAGGAGGTAGCTGACAAAACTTTTTAAGCTGTGCACCTCAGTAGCAGATCTGAATCTCTTTTACTGTTAAAAGAAACTTTTAGAAATAATATACAAGCTTTCCCCTATCTTTAAAAACTTACGATGAAATAGGAAAAGATCTTCAATATTCATCAAGATAAGGGCCAGGGATTTAGCTCAGAGGTTTGGTGGCCTGCCTTGCAAGCACAAAGACCTGAGTTCAATCCCTAGTACCAAAAAAAAAAAAAAAAAAAAAAATTCATCAAGATAAAAACCAGAGAGATCATGAGACACTCATCAAACTGTCAAAAACTAAAAACATTAAAAATGTTTTAACTATAATGAGGTTAAAAATTAAATCACAGTAACTAAGGGAATTATCTTTGTATAGCATGCAAGTCACAGTGGTCACTTGCAATGTTTTTTGGCATATTTCCATTCCAAGTTGACTGGGAGCAAGCTTCCTTCCCCACAATTAAAGCAGGAACCCTTAGCAAATCAAGAAGTCAGTCATTTTCAGTTTTTTTGATGAATGGGAATGGCTACCACTGGGTTATGTCTTTATTTCTGGAGAATCCAACCTTTTAAAAGCAAATATCTTTACAGAATATATAGAAAGAAAAAATACAGTTGGACTGATAATTCTATACACTATGTTCATGGAGATTTAATGACACCAATATCCTTTCTAGAAATGTTACGTTTTAAAATAAAGGATCTAAACTGGGCAAAGTGGTACATGCCTGTAATCCTAGCACTTGGGAGGCTGAGGCAGGAGGACTGCCTCAAATTGCAGACCAGTCTGGGCTACATAGTGAGTTTAAGGCTAGACTAAACTACGAAGCAAAATCCTGTCTCAGAAAGAGAAAGAGGGGGCAGGAGGGAGAGACAGACAGAGACAGACACTCTCTAGTTATAAAATTCTATAGGTTTTGAGAGATCAGCACTGGAACTATTTACTCAAAAAACAGAATACTAGGATTTCTAGAAATGTATATATGGGGCATGGGAAATTAGCTCATTGGTTCTGCTGCCTGTCTCGTAAGTGCGAGGACCCGAGTCTGATCTCCAGTACCAAAAAAACAAAACAAAAAAGTAATGTATAGAGTTATAGAAATGTACAATTCTATATAATAGCTTCTAGAACTACAAACAACCCTTAGCCCTGGGGCTCTTAGCTCAGTGGCACTATAACTGCCTTGCAAGTGCAAGGTCCTGAGTTTGATCCCCAGTACTGCACAAAAAAACAACAAAAAAAAAAACCCAAAAATATCAGTTATTTAAGTCACTGATGAGTCTCTTAGCTATTTTAAATTAACCCTACAATGTCTTATATCCTCATTCTTTTACTTAATGAAAAAACAATTTCATAATAAGAGAACATTTTATAGATGAAATCAGTAACAATACATTAAATAACTTCCCTAAGGCCACATAGCAGAAACAGAGAAAAATAATTCTTCATAAACTAATGCAGGACAACTTTGAGATACAATGCTCCTTCCAATGAAAAAACAATTTCATAATAAGAGAACATTTTATAGATGAAATCAGTAACAATACATTAAATAACTTCCCTAAGGCCACATAGCAGAAACAGAGAAAAATAATTCTTCATAAACTAATGCAGGACAACTTTGAGATACAATGCTCCTTCCAACATTTTTAAACCAGTAAGTATCTATCAGGCACAGTTTTTCTCTCTTCAGTGTTACAATTAATCCTCTAGGAAAGCGTAAAATATGCTGTCTGGTAAGCAACATTTACCATAGCTCTACTTAAGAATATGATTCTAGATGACCCAAAACTTACAAGCACCTCTTCAAAGACAAAGCCTATATTCCATCAAATTAAGCAACTGAAAATGGACAGTAATATCATTTTCCGAGGACACACTAATTATGATGGTAGTAAGACCAAGTGTTAGTAATTACACAAACAAAACACTACCAAATAGCTGTGACTTTCGCTGACAAGAAAAGATACTTGGAATTAAGAAGCTAATCTTTAATACTACCTACTCCTTTTCACAGAAAGGTCTTTGCATAGAAGATAAAATGATACCTACATCAGTTAGAAAATGAGTATAGTGTACAGAAGAAGGAGAAAGTACTTGTTGCCATGACTAAAGAGAAGCAGGATAATCACAAAGGACTAAAACAAGCACAAGTCAGTGTACTAAGTATTGTACAGGGGTGAGCTTTTTAAACAATATCATAATCCCCCCACCCCACACAGAGACAGTTACAGCACCAAGATTTTAAACATGGAAGCCCAGACTCTAAGAAGTTACATGATTTGCCCAGCATCATGCTGGGGCACCAGCAGATGAACTTGGTTTGCCTCCAGGGTCCAAATCTAAGGACCATGTACAACATCCATAGAACCACATACAACTGTCTTGCTGTTATCCTCAAGCTACAATGTCTCAAAAGATGTGCATAGAGAGCAAGAAACTTTTTAAATCTAGAAAACTACCCAAATCTCATCAACTGTTACTAAGAACAAGAAGGTACCTGTAGCGGTGCCTGGCCTGCCCTGGCAGCCTCATAAGAGTAGTGACCAATCACACCTTCTGGTAACAGGGGTCGCTGCTCTAGAAGACAAAGCAAGTCCTGCACTGATAAAGCTGCTGGGGCTGGACTGAAGAGCTCCCTGGTGGCGGTTTCACCCGTGATCACTGCTTGGGTTAACAACCTTGTGAATAGATACTTCTCATCAGAGTAGAGACAACCAGCTCAAGGCCAGCCTGAAATACATAGTAAAACTCTGTCTCAAAAAAAAAAAAAAATTACAATAATAAACATTTTAAAGTCTAGCAAAATACTGAGCAGGGTGTAAAGCAAAACGGACTCTGCTACCTGACTACTCTAGCAAAGGTTCTGGGTGTCTACAGTCAATACAATCAGTGCCAGCACTACATAAAGACACAGAGAAACATGGAAAGCCTCTTTTCTGTATAGCCCTGCATACAGTCCAGGCATGGAACAGGGCTCACTGTTCCTTCCACCTAGAGAGTCCTCACCTGAGCCCAAGAGGGAGCTCCACTCGGGGCAGGGCATCAGGAAGCCAGCAGTTCCCAGTAAGATTACTACAAGGCCAAGTGACAGATTCATCAAAGCACAGACTCCCAGATGAAGCACAGGTGTACACATACCTGTCCCAGTCTTCATCTGCAGCTCTTCTTCTCCAGGACCGCTCTGCACCAGGCTTATCAAACTGATCAAAGTCATCATCTGTGAGGAAGAGTCCACAAAACAGTCAGCTGCTTAAGAAACCTGTTTATGAACTTAGTGAAATAAATAAGTCACACATGTACAAATACCAAATAGTTTCTCTGGTGTGAAAAACTACAATGATACATAAAATCCTAATGGTGTAATGACAATATGAAATAGGAAGAAAAGGGCTAAAGGTGTAGGGGAAGTGGGAAGAGTAGGAGGAAGGAAATAAGGGAAAAGAAAAAAAAACATGAGAAAATGAAAAAATGGAAATAAAGTATCTGTAAATAGGGAAGGGAGAAGGGGGTGATAGAAGGGCAGGGGTAAGGGGAAAAAATGAGAACCAAGACCTGTCATGTAAAGGTACAAGAACCCAATGATGACTGTAACTGTACTATATACCTAAAGTACCAATAAACTCAATGAAAAAAAAAAAAAAAGAAAAAGAAAAAGAAAAAGAAACCTGTTTATGGATTCCTAGCCTGACACCCCAAGTTCCAAATGCAACTATCATAAATGCTTTAGGCATTTAAAATAATTAAAATGTTTAAAAATACCAAGCTACCCCAAGAAAAATAAATTTATTAAATATTATTAGACATGAAAAAAAGCACTAACAGAATTTTTTTAAACCATAACTTAAAAAGGAGTTCTGAGTGCTTATTTTTTACTGCACGAAAGAAAAACGCTAAGTTGCTAGAAGTTAAAAAGACTTTGAGAATACTTCTTGTAATATTCACATTTTTCCAAATTACAGAAAGAAGCAAAGACTCTAAGAAAAGTAGAGATAATATAGAGAAGTGCTGAGCACAGAAACAATACAAGTCAGTGTCACAATTTTAAGTTTTCTAGTAGCCACATTTGAAAAAGTAAAAAGAAGTGACTTATAACAGGTAAAATTTAAACTATATTTTATTCAACCCACTATATCTAACAACATCAACACAGAAAATAGTGACAGGATATTTAACATGTTACATATTCCCATATTTTGGACACGTAACACATTTCACATTCAACGTGGGTAAACCATACTTCAAGTGCCTTACAGCTATGTGTGACTATGTGTGACCAATGAAGTGGTCAATCAAGAGAAGTGATTTAAGAGTAGAACCCTTCAGGTTCTTCCCATAAATTTTTTCTCAAAAATTTGTTAGAGGATCAAATGTGATTATTTTAAATGCAAGGACTGACAGACTAGAAGATCTTCATGATACAGAGGTTTGTATTGTTTTTTTTAATTACAGTGAAACTCAAAGAACTGATATTAATATTTTCATCCTAGACACAAGTGAGAGCAAAGGCTTGGAGGTGAAGCGGGAGGATTAGGAGTTCAAAGCCAACCTGGGCAATTTAGTGAGATCCTGTTTCAAAAGTAAAAAGGTCTGAGGATACACACAGTGGAAGAATGTTGACTACAATCACCAACATATGAGTAAAGAGACAAAAATTATTAATAAGAACCAAATTCTCTAACTGAAAAATAAATGAACTCACCAAAGGGACAAAGAATAGATTTATGTTGGCAGAACTGAAAGGGAAAAAGAAAAAAAAAAAAGAACATAGCCTCAGAAAAATATGGGCACACCGACATACGTGGAAACGGTACTAGAAACAGAAAACAGAAAGAGTATCTGAAGAAATAATGGCTGAAAATTTTCAAAATTTTTAAGAAAATATTGATACCTATAAAGCAGCAGTGCAGTTAACCTTGCCCTGAAGTTACCATCTGGGGCTTAACCAAGAACAAGGTGGAATGATTAGGCCTGAAATGCAGTGAAAAACAACTTTTTTTTTTTTTTTTTTTTTTTTTTTGGGTACTGGGATCAAACTCAGGTCCTTGTGCTTGCCAGACAGGCAGCAGAACCACTGAGCGAAATCCTCAGCCCAAAAGAATTTTGAAAAAAAACAGCCTAATCCTAACCCTACCCCTAGACACACCAACTTTAGACTGAGCCAGAGAAACACAGCAGGACTAGACACAGTGAAAAACAACTTGTTTGTGCAAGGAAACCACCACCAGATATAGGACACACCAAAATCACTGTACTTACCAAATCAACGCAGAGACACACAGACACACATAAGGAGAAACACTTCGGACTACAGCACAACACACAACTTGTCACTTCTTCACAAACCACTCCAGTGACCTTGGCACGGCCTCTGCCCAGGATCATTAGGCCATGAACTCCCAAAAGTCCTCAGACTCAGCTTAGCACAATCCTCCCTGCAGTTCACACTGTCCCTTTGTGACACTGTCCATTTCCTTACCCTCAGCATCTTTGTACCCAATAAACTAACCCAACTCCAGAACTCCCACATTTACTGCACTGACACTGAGTCTGCACAGCTCTTAAGACAGCCTCACTGCACTGAATGTTTTGAGTGTGTGTTTGTTTTCGTGGTGCTGGGGAGCAATCCTAGGTCCTCATAAATGCTAAGCAGGCTCTCTACCACTGAGCTACATCCCCAGCCTTGCACTGAGTCTTCAACTCCTATAGTCTTTTCTCTTTCCCAACTTTCTATAACTTAGTACAATGAAGCATAATGTGGTTTATAAGCATTAGATATTAGGAGTTAATGAACACCCAACTTAAAATTGCCACAGTCACAACTCCCAGTGAAATGAGGAGTACATGAAGTGAAAGCTAATAAAACTAATGGAATTTATGAATCTACTAACATTCAATAAATTCTGATACTGCAAGATACAAGCATGACGGTCTATGTTACTGCCATAACACGCACAACATTATACATCCAGAAAGCTTCTATAAATTCAAAAGAGAATATTGCACTCACAACACAGTCAAAATGTTCCAAAGGCAGCTGGGTGCAATGACGCACACCTGTCAGCTCTGAGGGAGAATGAGGTAAGAGGATCACAAGTTCTCATCTTGCCTGGCCGGCCAACTTACCGTCTTAAAGTAAGTAATAAAAAGGGATAGAGATATAGTTCAGTGTGAAGGCTGTGGGTTCAATCCCCAATAACACCAAAAAAATAAAAAGTTTCAAAAGAAAGGACAAAATTTGAAAGAGAAAAATGACTCATCACTTACACGGAAATGCAATAATAGTTGATTCTCATCAGAACAATGTCAGCCAGGGCAGTAGGATAACATATTCATAGAGCTAAAAAAAGAATCTTAAATCCAGCAAAACTATCTTGCAGGAAATAACATAAAATTTACAGATATATGGAAACTAACACACAAAAATCAACCAACAAATCAAAGTACTTACTATGGAGATAAGAAAATGTGTTTGAAATGAAAAGCCATGAAAGCACAACATACTGAAATTTACAGATCCAGGGAAATCAGTACTAAGGGAGAAATTTATGGCTAAAAATGCCTACATTAACAAAGAAAGATCTCAACCACCTACTTTATCCCTTGAGGAACTATAAAAAGTAGAGCAAAATATATCAAAACTAGCAGAAGAAAGAAAACAATGACAGCAGGTACAATGAAACAGGCTAGAAAAATACTTCCAAATTATATTATTTGAGGCCAGCTTAAATCTAAATAAAGACATTATAAAGGAAAAAAATCTATAGACTATATCGCTTGTAAGTTCTTTTTAAAAAATGCTGCATCCTGGGCCAGAGATTTAGCTCAGTGTTTCTGCTGCCTGCCTAGCAAGTACAAGGACCCAAGTTTGATCCCCAGTACCAAAAAAAAAAAAAAAAA
>NW_022900928.1:85417468-85428480 GCF_012274545.1 Fukomys damarensis
ACAAAAAAAAAAAAAAAAAAAAAGTAGCATCCCATCACCAAAAATAGACGTCAAGAATATATTAAAAGGATAATTTTCATCACTACATGGGGTTTATCCCAGCAATAAAGGGTAATTTAACATTCAAAAACCAATCTAAAAAAAAGCAATGCAGGCCAGGAATGTAGCTCAGCAGTACAGTGCCTGCTGACAAGTGCAAGGTCCTGAGTTCAATTTCCATACCTCAAAAATAAAAATAAAAAAATTTCAAAGCAATGTAATATATCATATTAACAAATGAAAACTGAAAAACCTATTATACAATTTAATAGAAGCAGAAAAGCAGGAGATAACATCCAACTTCTATTTCTTATAAAAACCCTTATCAAACTAAAACAAGGAACTTTCACCAAACTGAGTTGAGAATTTATTAAAACAAACAAAAAACCTAAAGCAAACATCACAAAGGAGAAAACCCAAATCCCTTCTTTTAGAATCAGGAATAAGACAGATATGGCCACTCCAACCAGCTCTATTTAGTATCCTACTGGGAATTCTTCCTAAAACAACTGGACAAGAAAAATACAAAGAATTCAGACTGAAAAGTAAGAAGTAAAAATTTTTATTCACAGGAAACATGACTGGCTGTGTTAAAAATCCATGACTTTCTGTTAAGAATCTATGAAAATAAAAAGGCTGTTTCCAAGGTCATAAAATGTAATATCAATATACAAAATTCAATAGTATCTCTATTGTCATGAGTTATACCAGCGACAGACTGAATATATTTGTGTCTTTTCAATGTCTGAATTGTTCTGTTCAGATTCTGGAAAGTCAATCCAGGACCTTCAAACTGAGCTACAGCCCTAAGTCTTTTTAGAGTCTGGCTAAGTTGTTAAATTGCAATGCTCCTGCTTCATCCTTGCAGAGCACAGCGATTATAGGTGCATGTGCCACCACAACCAGCCAGAATTTATAACAATTCACAAGATACATCAATTTCCTCAGTCTTATCAGGCCCAAGTCCTCAAGGTTCCCGCAGCAGTGAGTGAGTGTGGCAACTGGACTTTTATTTCAATCTTTAATTACTAGTATGTGTGACAATCAAGTGACCTATTCACACAATCACAGGTTACAGAATGGCCAAGAAAGAGGCACTGGGCTACAGGATTCAAAGAGGAAGAGCTGAAAGCCAGGTAGAGACTACAGAGATGTGGAAGTCACCACAGCTGGCTGGGTAATATCCCAGGCCACACACAGCTGCTTCAAAGCCTGAGGCAGGCAACTCAAGCGAGGTGGGTCTAGCAGGAAGGTGGTAGTCAGTTCAGGCCTAGTACAGAGAGCCAGAGGACATGGCCTATGGACCTCAGGACACTCACCAAGTAGTCTAATGAGTATAGCACTGCCACATCCCTGTGGTGAGTCCCTCCTTTTATATGATCTAGACAAGGGGAACACATCCTTTTTTGGTCTGGTGTGCCCAGTAAGCTGTTGGTGTGCAATAACTATTTAATCTAGTACAGTCAGCAGGTCAAACTGTTTTAATGTTATAAAAGATGAATGAAGGAGTTTTTGGGTGAGGGGTACCACCCTACCAGAGTGTCTAGTTGGTGAATGTGTCCACCAATTAGAAGTTCTCATTACAAAGGCATGACTGATTAAAGCACTAAGGATGGCTGTAACACACTACCCTCTCTCTCCCACGGGAGGCTGGGGGCTGAGGCTGAGGAGTCTAACCCTTTAAATACAGGGCTGGGTTTTCTGACAACCAGCCCTCATCCAGAAGCTACTTAGGGCTCCCCCACCAGCCACCTGATAGGCAGCGAAAATTTCAAAGGTTTTAGTTCTGAGCTTCTAACCACAAACAATGACTAAATACTTCCTTTTATCAAACCACAAACTGTCACTCAAAAATCCTGCCCCCCAACCTCAGAATGTGACCTTACTTAGAAAAAGTTGGTGATACAATTCGTTCAGATGAGATCATTCTGGATTAGTGAGCTCTAAATCCAATGACACGTATGGTAAACCTCAAGGAAAGACATCTGTACATCCATGTTCATAATAATATACTTAAAATAACCAAATAGAAACAATTCAAGTGTTCAGCAAAAGATAGATGGGTTTAAAAAATACAAGTATGCTATCTACACACATTATTTAACCTTTAAAAAGGAACAAAATTCTAGCATACATTACAGGGAAACCTTGAAGACATTATATTCAATGACATATGAGTTTATAGTCCTGGGATACAAGCTAAGAGCCCTGTAAGCCTGTTTTTATGTTTCTTACATTCTCTCCAGTGCTATCCTTTCTGTTCTTTAGATTACAAACCCTTTTTAAAATTTTCAGTTTAAGTCAGTCATATCAGTTTATACCAGTCATGCTAAGTAGAACCAAGAGAAGAAAAGGTCTGCTTTCATCCAAAATTTGAAAAACCAAGGAGAAAATTAACTCAGCTAGAGTAGTCAAAAATCTCCTACTAAACCTAAACCATCTATCAGGTGTTGTGTTTTAATGAGAGTCAATATTCCCCATCAATAAGACTAAAGACATCTACTAGAATCCCTACAACTTTATATCATACAGCAATTAGATGCCCACAATGAACACAACTCATATTTATCTTCCCATTAGTTCCTCCTCTTTTATAGAAACTTAGACTTGATCGAATATTAGCTTAGAGCAGGGTTCTAGCAATTAATTGTCTAGTCGTCTATGGGCCAAGTAGGGCCTGCTACAAGTTTTTATCCAAATTTAGCCACTGCCCACTATGTACTTACTGGAGCATAGCAGCGCCAATTCAATCACGTACTGTCCACAGCTGCTTTCAAGTTACGAGGACAGAGCTACTTGTTGCAAGAGAAGTCATGTGGCCTGCAAGGCCTAAAATGGCCTTTTACAGAAAAAAAATTTGAACCTTTGCTTATTCCAAAGGTTCTCGACCTTCCTACCTTATCCTCAAAATCATTCTCATGTGTAATATGCTTCTATCCTGAATAACTAAGTCAAAATTCCCTACTTTTTTGGATTAGGAATTCCAGACCTGTTATTTAAATTTTAATTAGAAAGAAAGTCAAGTAACATTCAATAACTTTCAAAGTGAACATATGGGGTCTACAGTGCAACTATTAACTTGTGATTAACTGTATTACTCAGTTTTCCATTGATGAACACAGGACTAAGAAGGGCCTAGCAGAATGGTGGAGCACACTCTTTATTGTGTCTGGATGTGTCATGTAGGTGTGGCCTTTCCTCTCTGTTCTCATCCCCTGCTCTTCTCCCAGCTGCTGCTGTTTTTCTATGCTATAATTATTTATACCTGAAAACAATGCAGCAATATACCTAAAATTTTAAGGAAAAATGAATTCAAATATAGAATTCTGGACCTACTTGTCACTAGTCAGATGTGAAAAGTTAAAAATCTGCTCAGACATGATATGTCTCAAAAATTTATCTTCAACACACTCACTCTTGGGAAAGTGCAGCATTAACTCCATATTAATTTAAAAATATAAATTGGACACAATGGCACATACCTTTACTCAGTGCTGAGGACAGAGGAGTACATGTTCAAGGCCCTCCCTGAGCAACTTCTCAAAATAAAATAAAATGGGCTGAGGATGTAGTTCAGTAGTAGAGCAAGCACCTCTAGATTCAATCCTCAGTACAAAAGAGGGGAAAATATATATGTACATTCAGAAAACACAAATGAAAAAAACTACAAGCCAACCTCTTACATAGATAAATCCTAAAATAAAACCTAACTATATTAAAAAGAATAAAACATACAAATTAAGGTTTTGAACCCAAGAATGCACGGTTGGTTCACACTGGAAATCATTCAATACATTATATTCAGAGATTACAGAAGAGAGAGGAAAGCAAGGTCATCTTAATAAAAGCAGTGAAAGCAGCACTTGCTAAAGACTCCAATTCAACAAACAATTTCTTAGCTAAACAGTATCAGAAACCTACAGCAAATGCTAAAATGGTGAACACATAAAGAACATCCCTTAAACTGAGAAACAACATGCCAAGAGCAGAATGTGTGTTCCGCAAAGTTCATAGAAGGCTTCCCAACAGACAAGGGTGGGTACCCACTAGGTTCAACGTGATCATAGAAAGCTTCACAACAAATGCTCCTAGAATAATTATAAGAAAAGAAGAAATAAGAGACATAAATATTGGAATGGAGAGATTACTGATATAACTAGAAAATCTAAAATGCCAAACTATAGAACAAGATTCCAATAATATATAGTCATATATAAATCAATTACCAAAAAAGAGGGAAGCTTTTCTACAAATCCAGAACTTAGCGAGATTTTTAAAAAAAACCTATACCATCTACAATGATATGGTAAGATAATGTAAATGAATAAAAACTGTGAAAAACTACATAAGATAAATGTTAATTGATGGAAGTCCTGTAAGGGCAGAAGTCTTTTGCCTGGCTTGCTCACTAATACACCCTAATGCCTTAGATCAGTACCCTGAACAAAGTACTCAGTGAACAGCTGAAAGAAATAAAATGCCTGACCAAGAGACATTCTTGGTGCTTGATGAAAGAATTCATATTGTAAAAATATCAACACATCCCAAATTACATTACAGAGTCAATGCAATCACAGTAAAAATTCCACTAGATTCTTTGGAGAATTCTGATTGAAGATTCTTTAGTTCTTTTAAAACTGTACCAGGCTAACCAAAAAAGTGTCTGAAAAAGAGCATGTTATGCACAGACACACACAGTAGAAAGAAGTAAATTAAAAAATTATGAGACTCTATTATGTTATAAAGGTAGAAAAGACAGCAAATAAATAAATCATATTAGAGTTACAGAAAACCCAAATTCACACCAGAAAAAAAAATTTGTATGGATTAAAAACTAAATTTAAAAGCAGGGTGTGGCAGTGCACAGTGGTAATCCCAGCATTCTGGGAGGTCAAGGCAGAAGGAGCACAAAGGCAAACCTACCCTGGGTAACAGCAACTTAGTGAGACAGTGTCTCAAAAGTTTTAAAAACGGAAAAAGGGCACTGAGGAACAGCTCTGTGTGAAGATCCAATGTTCAATGCCCAGTACCACAAAAAAAAAAAAAAAAAGCTAAATAAACAAAACATGGAAAGAAAATATTAAAAACATAAAGGAATTGTGACTGCAAGAAACATATACTTAAAAAAAACTGTTAAAAACATCTTGATACATTTCATAAAGTAAAACCTTAAAAATTTCCACACATTAAAAGTTTTAAACAAAGCCCCAGGGCAAGCACAAGAAAAAAGGGCTGATAACTCTAACATAATATACAAAGACTTCTTAAAAAACAAGAGACCAGACCAGGGATTTTGTCTGTAGTACCAACGCCTGCCTCGAAAGCACAAGGTCCAAAGTTTGATCCCGGTACCAAAAAAAAATGAGAGAGCCCTCAGGAGGCTGACACAGGAGAATCAGCACAAATTTGAGGCCAGTTTTAGTCTACATAGTGAATTCGAGTCCAGCCTGAACTGTACAGCAAGACGTTGTCTCAAAAAAAATATTTTTTAAAAAGACACTGTCCAGTTTTTTTTTTAATTGACAAAGTGTATGTATAGGCAATTAACAGCAAAAAATAAAAATAATGTATAAAAAGATGTTTAATTTCACTAGAAATCAGGAAAATAGAAATTACAACATTGAAGCTAGTTTTCCATTTAGATTAACAAAAATTTAAAAGATTCTTAGAGCCGAGTATGGTGGTGAATACATGTAATCCCAGCACTCTGGAAGGCTGAGGCAGGAAGACTGCAATCAACACCAGCCTAGGCAAATTAATGACACAGCAAGACCCTGCCTCAGGATAAGAAAAATTTTTTTTAAAGATTGCACATCATGATCTGGCTGTTGGTTCCCTAAGGAGTCAGGTTATCAAGAGTTCCAATATACTCATACACAAGAGCCACAGAAGACAAAATAGTAGAATAAAGATATGAAGAACTAATGGTTACAACCTTCCAAAATTGATGAAAGATACAAATCTACACACCCAAGGCGGCCAACAAGCTCCAAGAAGGATAAACTCAGTAGAGATCCATATTAACATACTTTATAATCATGCTATCAAAAACCAAAGTCAAGGAGAATCATGAAAACACCAAGAGAGAAGTGATTTGCCACATACAACAGATCCTCAACAAATAATTATGAGTTTGCGTTTCATCAGAAACCATGAAGGCCAGAAGGTAGGAGGACGAATATTTAAAGTGCTGAAAGAAATAACCTGTCAATCAAGAATTATGTATCTTACTGCTTCAAAAACCTATTCCTAAATAAGCAAGACATGAGGAAGTTTGTTACTAACAGACCTGCCCTATAAGAAATGCTAAATCAAGTCCTGGTTGAAATACAAGCAAGGCTATTCTTTCTTCTACTCTGCAAATTCTTTTGAATAAAGCTAGGAAATTAAATGTGAAAGATTTTCTTGAAGGAAAAAAGTTAAGAATCAAGTTGCCATACACAAACATAATTAACAGTATGAAAATCTCATTTATCAGTATCATTAGGGATTTAAGTGTTTAACTTCCTACCCAGTAAATGTTATCTGAAGTACTAATATTTGCTTAATTTTAACATCAAACAAAAATCTTTTGCACTGTGCTGCAGCATACTTTCCTTGGTTACCACATCACTAACAAATTAAATCTGACACTGGAAAAACACTAAACTTAATGTCTAAAGCCCTAAATTTTTTTTTTTTTTTTTTTTGGTTTTTTTAAGACAAGGTCTCACTATGTAGTTGAGATTGACCTAGAATTCACTATGTAGCTCAGACTGGTCTCGAACTCACAGCAATCCTGCCTCAGCCTCCCAAGTGCTGGGATTACAGGTGTGAGCCACCACACCTGGCAGTAAAGCCCTAAATTCTTAAATATACCACCCATTTTAATATCACTAAATTCTGGCCTAACTTCCTTCAACTATAAATTAAGAAAAATGGTTTAGTATCTAGACTCTAATTGATCCCTGAAGTTTATCCTTGCTCTAAAATCTCATAAGCCTGGGATTTTTTAAAAATATACAAAAGTACTGGATAAAGATGTGGTTTTTCTATAAAATGGAATACTACTCAGCCATAAAGAATGAGAAAGTAGATTCATTCACAGGTAAATGGGTACATTTTGAGGATATACTCCTAAGTGAAATAAATAAGTCACCCATATGCAAATACCGAATAGTTTCTCTGGTGTGAAAAACTAAAATAGTACTCAAGATCCTAACCAGACAATTAGCAACATGAAATAGGAAGAAAAGGACCAAAGATGTAGGGACAGTGAGAAGGATAGGGAAAGGGGAACAAGGGAAAAGGAAAAAATATGAGAAAATGTAAAAATGGAATTAAAGTGTTTGAAGGTGGGGAGGGGAGGATGAAGGGAGGGTGGGGACAAGGGGAAAAAAATGAGAACCAAGACCTGGCATGTAAAGGTATAAGATCCCAGTAATGAATGTAACTGTACCGTCTACCTAGAATGTACCAATAAATTCAACTTAAATAAAAAATATATATACAAAAGTGAAGGTACAGGATACACAGATAATACCAATTTATGATACTCAAGTTACTATTTTTACATTGTGACTGTGCCAGAGGTATTCATTTCAGTAGAACCCTTACACACAAATTCTGTTTTTTTCCCAGGCTACCAATACACGGTTCAATATTCATCCTCTACTCTCCCTGCTCTTTCTGACAAACTACAGATTGACATAAATGTTCTGAGCACATTTAACGTGGCTAGGCTAGGTAAATGCATCAAATGCATTTTCAATGTATGATACCTTCAACTTACATATAAGGAAATAAACTAGTAAATCAAACCATCTAGAAATTGCCAAAATGCTGATAAATGCTGAAGTTGGGTGATGAGTATATGGTTTCATTATTCTTTCTACTATTGAGTATGTATTAAAAAATTCCAATAGAAGTTTTTCTTCATAAAATTTGTCAAGGAAATAAAAATTTGTAAGTACCCATTTCTGTTTTCCTAAAAGGCCCCAAAAAGCTGTTGTAAATTAAGTACCATAACGAAATCAGATTTGTGGTTTTTGTTGTTTTTACTTTGTTTCACAATATAAGGAAGCACTAGAAGTCCTTTAAACTTACTGTTTGCTTGTACAGTAATGTTCCCTGAATGCCCTGTTTTTGCATATATGCCTCTGTTTTCAGTCAGCAATATGTATGAGTTGCTATTTATTTTAGTAAAACCAGCAGTTCCATTACTTTACCCACATTATTTGGTTGCAAAAAATAACAGTAATAACAACTTATTTGAACTGTATGTGAAGTTAAGAATAAGGAGCTTTCCAGTAAGAGACTAAAAAAACACTCCTATGTAATTGCACTTTGTGACATCTATTTTGGCTACCCAGATTCCATTAGTTTCTGGCTACATTCCCAATAAATTAGGATTCATTTATCAATAAACATTAACCACTTACTACATGGGAGACCAGTGATTTTCAAATTGGCAATGCCTAACATTTAGTGGGGTGTGAAATTAATGTAGGTCACAATTAGCATTTTAATGTAACGATATAGAAAACCAGTCCAAGGCACATAATATTTTTCTTTTACATATGTACTAAGTCTCAATGTCAGTCATATTAGTGGGAGGTACAGTTTTTTTAAAAAAGCTTGAAAGCCATTCTGGTAAGTAATACGCTAAACTGGGATGTCAGGCAATCTGCGGATATAAAAGAGGTATTACCAAACAATGTAAATTATTCTAATTTACCTGTCATATAAAGGTACAAGATCCCAATAATAAATGTAACTGTACCGTATACCTTATTGTACCAATAAACTCAATGAGAAAAAAAATTTTTTCAATTAAAAAATAAATTATTCTATTCTGCAACAATGCATAAGATTCTAATAAGATTACTGACATTTAGAAATGGGAGGAAAGGAGCTAAAGATGTAGGGAAGGTGTGATACGTAGGGGAAGAACAAAAAGGGAAAAGAAAAAAATGTGAGAGAATGAAAAGATGAAAATAAAGTGTTTGTAGATGGGGAGGGGAGGAGGGGGTGAAGGGAGGGCAGAGGCAAGGGGAAAAAAATGAGAATCAAGACTTGCCATGTAAAGGTACATGATCCCAACAATGAATGTAACTGTACTGTATCCCTAAATGTACCAATAAACTCAATAAAAAAATAAATAAATAAATAAATAAATAAATAAATAAATAAATAAATAAATTATTCTAATTTAACACGATTCCATCAACTATACAGGTAAAAATGCAATTGACTGACAAAACAGAAAACAATTGTTTTTTCAGATTCACTTAGAAAACATTTTATTCTTAATTCAAATATGTTTATTGAACACATACTATCTGCCAGGAATTTGGAATATATGGTAAAATATTCCTGTTCTCATGGGGGCTTAATGGCTAGTAGGGGCATATTTAAAAACAAATATTTAAAAAGTGGTTAGAAATTGAGATAAACACTCTGAAGGAAAAGAAAAATTACAAGGGTACTACTGAAAGAGGAGAAAAGCACCCACGCAGGAGATACACAAATTGCGCATAATGCACCACTTCTCCTGAGGCCCCTGGGATCAAGGTGACCCCTCAAAGAGATGGAGCAGCTGCACTTGCAGTGGATTTTAGGAAGAGAGGAAGTTGGTAAGTAACGATTTACGCACCTTGGCAGGGAGTTGGTTTGAGTCTAAAAGCAATGGGAAAACTGGCACCTGTTAACACCTAGAATGGAAAACTCCAATCAAAAAGCCTACTTATGGAGCAACCCATTTTCCGGTACCCCTTTAATCTCTCTTAGGCAGAAGCTTGCTTTCTTTCAATAAATTTTTCTACTTTTAATTTTTTAAAAAATCCTCTGTTTAGAATTCCTCCAATTTTCTAGCCTGAAAATTACTGAGTACCCCCAAAAGCCCTTGTTATGTGGATTATAGTTATTCTAATATTTACTACATAGAAAGTTGAAAAACGAGAAATTGAAGGCCTATAAACATCCCATTATCCCATCAGTAAAATGATGTCCTCACATGTAATATAATCTCAGAAAAACTCCACGTACACAGTGAATGTAGAGTGAAAGATGCAAATAATATCATAGGCTTCACAAAAACAGCTTTGAATTCCAGAGTAGTGGCGCACACCTGTAATCCCAGTACTCCTGGAGGCTGAGGCAGGAGGATAACAAGTTCAAGCCAAGCATGGGTATCTTAGCGAATAAGACCCTTGTCTCAAAAAAGAGCTGGGGATGAGGCTCAACACAAAGGTGCTAGGTTCAATCCTCACGGAGAAGAGGGGAAGCCACAGCTCTCTGACTTAAAGGAGTTTCCAGGGAACACTGACAATTATAAAACACTTAATGTTGATCCTCCCCCAGAAAATACCTAAGACAAGTAAATAACATATTTAAAACATTTAACTACAAAGCCTTGAATTCTAGTACAGAAAAAATTTCTATTTAAACTGACAGAAAAAAAACTGACAAACCAAAAAAGACCACTCCTGCGTTTAATCCTTGTGGTTTTATTTTTCCAATCTGTCATACAAACGGACACCCAAGAATGGCTCTAAGTTTCAATGGTGAGAACTCGCGTCAAATGTTTTTGTTCCCAACTTTCTCATCTAAGGATCTCCCCTACTGAAATTTCCAAAATGACCAGCTAAAGGTCACTTTTAATTATCTTTCCACGTTAAACAAAAAAGCCCTCCATCAACAATCTGCGACTTGATTGAAGCTGATTAATGAGTGCTCCGTCGCTATCTTGTAAGCTGCCAACAAGAGCGACACCACGGGGGAGCCGACCCACATCTGGCCTTTCGGCCTCGCGCTCTTCGCCAAACTGCTGAAACCCAACTAGAACGCGTTTTCACCGAGGACACGGTATGGGCTGCGGGGTCTTCGGGAATCGACTCGGACGCTACTTCCCGGGGCGAGCCCCGTACGTTCCGTCACAGGATGCACGTCCGAGGCCTCCGCGACTGCGCGACTCCCGCCCGGCCGGCCAACCC
>NW_022900928.1:85428857-85441278 GCF_012274545.1 Fukomys damarensis
AGGAAGGGCGCGCGGGCGGGGTCGCGAGGCGGCTGCAGCTCCGGCTGATCCGAGAGTCCAGCTTCGCGCGCAGAGAAAACTGGCTCGCGGCTGCAGGCTCGGGGCGGTCCGGAAATCCGAAGGTTGAAAGCGGGGGCGCAGGCGTCAGCGTCTAGTAGACCGAACGCGGCGCTGTCGTGATAGCGCTTTACTGCAGTGGGCACAGCGGCGCTTTGCGGCGGTCGGATGGCCGCCCGAAGGGGACGGCGTTTCACCGCGGGCGGTAACGGTCTCAATTTGACCTGGCTACCTGCGGAGGTCGGGAAGAGTTATTCTGAGGGCGCGAGGAAGAGACAGCGGTACGGGAAGGAAGGCATCCGAGCTGGCTGTGGTGAGGGTGCGGCCTGCTCGCGGCGGGTGGTTACGGGGGCCCCACGGGACGGGAAGCGAGCCAGTTCGAGTCCTTCCTGGTGGGACACTGAAATCTCAGGAGCCTCGGGAGGTTTTAAGGCCAAAAGTGATCCGGTGAGGTTTGTGCACCGAAGAATGCAGAGACAGAAGTGTCCAGGTGAGTGCCTGGAGGCCGGAACTGCTGGTCCAACCGCTTGGTGACGTTGCCCACTATGCCGGCCGCAGACCTGGGCGTGTGTAGAGGTGTGCACATGGAAGGGGGTAATCGGGATTCTTGGGAGGTTGATGGCTAAATGTTTACTGTACAGCTCTTCCAGCTGTTGGATGGTTTAAGTTTCTCATCATAAAACATGGAATATTGTAAATAATCACTTGAAAATAAAAAGCAAAAAGCAAATTTATAAAAACAACTTTTTTCTACTACCTCATGAAACCACTGCCCAATATAAATAGGCTCTATAGGCAACTTGGTAGAATAATTGGGTTTGCCTCAGCACATGAGCAATCACATTTAAATGACCTGAGCTCCTCATGGCCTTTCATAAATAGCTTATAGCCATGTTACACCTCAGGAAAGGCATCTGAGTTATTCACCATCCATCGCTGAATTTCTGTAAGCCAAGAGTCTAAACTTTGCTTAATCAACTATCGGAAAAGCTTTTAAGCAAAACCCCCTAGTATTTGAACATCTGGATAAGTTAACTCCAAATGAAAGTTTAACCACCTCCTTTTCCTTATCTCCAGACAAATTTCACTTCAGATTAACTTTCCAATTTGCCCTAAAACCCATGATGATGAAATGTTATCTGTGGTGTAAACAGCAGCATGAGCTTTGACTGGTACAGTATTTCTGCTGGAACAGACTAACCCTCAGACACCTGGCAGGACTTTGGACTCACCTTAGTAGGTTATTCTTAACTGAATGTGGGAATCTAAAAGAGGGACTTAGAAATGGGCAGGAAAAATCCTGATTCTCATGAGTCAGAAGCTTCTAAACCAGAGAGGCTCCCTTGCCCTCAACTCACATCTTTAGAGCACCTTGCCTGCCTAGACAGTGGTGAGTTGTGTAAATCTGTGAGTGTGTGTGTGTGTGTGTGTGTGTGTGTGTGTCCTAGTCCTACATTTGCCCACTAGGGAGAGTCTGGAGAGCCCAGGAACGCTGAGCACACCTAGCTCCCAAATCTTGACTTCTAATACTCTGCTCAAACCAGGCCCTGCAGACCTGGGAAAGATAACTGATTTCAAGGTCATGGGATGGAAAGTACAAGATACACCTAGAACATGTTTACCTTTTAAAAATGAGGCACTCAAGTAGTGATGAGTTATGTGAAAAGGACACAAAAGTGAGATTCAATAGGCTTCCACTGACTAGTTCAGAAATTTGAGCATCAAATAAGGGTAAGAATAGGTTAACACACACAATGAAACAAACCATGTGTCTACACAAATAGAAATAAATTGTGTATAAGCAAAGAAATTGAAGCAGTGAGTTCCTCCTTGTGAAGGGAAAAATTACTAATCACATAGTGGAAAGGAATAATTTCCTGTGAAAAACCTGTAAAAAAAACCACCTTAACTGATCAAAGTTAAATGTTTTTAGTAATGGGATGAATCAAAATTGCCTGCCACCCAGCTGAATGGAACAAAGAGAACAGCATCAATTCTCTAATCCTGGAGAAACAGGACAAACAGATGGAGGGATATTGCATATGTAACTGGCTTGACATCTTCAAAAGTGTCAAAGTAGTGAATGTCAAGGGAAGACTGAGGCCAAGTTCCACACCAAAGAAGGAAGAGTGGTGATAGGCAAGTTCAGGAGGGCTCTCAACAAGTTACGGAAGGGTAGAGAGATGATTTGGGAAATTGGGTAGAGTCTGAAGATTGGCTGGAAGAAATGTGACAGCTTATTTCCTGATTTTGACTATTATAAGTGGCAAGAAAAAAGATTTTGCAGGAAATTGTAGGAACCAGGTTTTCTGATCGAGGTGGTCTCCCTCTTTGACCTTTGCTCAGAATATAAAGACCAAGTTTTGTGGGCAAAGGGCTATAACAACCTCCTCCCTGTTTTTCTGTTCCTCTTCTGACCCAAGAGTGAATTTATCCCCACCCCAATAGTTGCCTAGTAATGAATAAGTTAGAGATATTATAGGCTTTGCTAAGTATAGAGAGATTGCCTAATTGTGTAATCACATGAAGTGTTCCTTAAAAATAGAAAGAGTACCCCCCACTGAGCTCCTCATGAGTATAATTCCCCTCATTCAGTGAGAATGAGGTATTTCCCCTAAGTGTCCCAATAATAACTCTTAGTAATGGAAAGTTAAAAATAGTATCAATCCTCAGCCCTATATAAGCATGACTTGAAAATGGGTCGGGGCCTTCAGTTAGAAGCCGCTGTGACAGTGCCACTGGAGGTCCAGGCTCAAGTTTGCCGGGCTGGAGCCTGCAATAAACTCCTCATGTAATTACATCGGACTTGACTCCTTGGTGGTCTTTGGGGATATCTCAATCTGGGTACAACAGAAATATACACCAAACTGCTTGGGATGGCAAGGGATGCTCTGATGGCTTCAAAAGTTTACTCAATGTTAAACTTTTCTAGATGTTTTTATTGCTTCACAATTTAAAAAACACTATAAAAGAATAAAAACCAAATAGAATGTTGCTTTTAAAATGTAATTGTTCAAATAAAACCCAAAGGAAGTGTTACACGATGAGACAGTTGAGTGAATGTGGAATTAAAGGCATAACAAGATTACCCAGGATATAGCACAAAGAGGAAACTATCCAAGGAAAGTGAGTGTGAAGTTTAGTAAGTAGGAAGCTAAGATGCGACTATGAAACACAAGCTGCAGATTGAATGTTTGTGTCCCCATAAAATTCCTGTGTTGAGCCTTAGTCCCAGTATTACAGTGTTTGGAGGTGGGGCCTTTGAAAGGAAGGGCCCTTGGGGATTGGGTCATTACTTTTAGAGGTTCTTGGAGAGCTCCTTGCCCCTTCTACTATAGGAGGACACAAGGAGAAGTCTCCACCTGTGAGCTAAAGGCCCTCTCCAGACAGCAAGCCTGCCGTCACCTCCAATTTCCAACCTCTGAAGCTATCAGAAATAAATTTCATTGACTATAAACCACATAGATTAGGGAATTTTGTCATAACAACCCAAATGAACTAAGACAACATGTCAAATTAGAGTTCCAGAAGGAAAGCATAGAGAGAATGGAGCTAAAAATGAAACGTGAAACCATTGAAACTATGGTTGCTGAGGGTTTTTAAAAACTGGTGACCTGCACCAAGTAACCACCGAACAGATGGGAGAATCGTGAGAAGGCCACATGCCATGGTGACTGATGGAAGAGCAGCCTCAAATTCCATCCACATACATCACCTATCTTCCCTTTGGAAAAAACTGAATCTTTGTGATGAGAGGAAAGCAACAAAAACAGGCCTTAGGACAGTGACCCCATGATTGAATCACCCTGCAAAAGCCCTATCTTTGAGACTTTGGGACCTTCCAGATCTAAAGCATAGTGGGTTGATCACAGAAAACAGGTTTGCAGATTGGGGAGGTTCTAGGGATAGAGGGAGAAAAGGGAATTAACCTGGATTACATAGAAAGACTGTCCAAAAAAATTTTTTTTAATTAAAAAAAAAGGCAAAGTAGCAGGAATACATGCTAGACTCAGCTCCTAAAGTCTCCTGAGCTTAAATGGGAGCACTGGGAAGTCCACACTTCTCTGCTTGCCTGAGAAAGAGGCCTGACCAGAAGCAGGGAGGGTTCCTGGTTCTGTTTCCTGTCACCAGGCTAACAAATTTCAAGTGAAAACAAGTTGAGTACAATTGTGATTGGTGCAAAAGGATTCTCTCAGGAATGGAGTGCCCAGGGAAAGAACAAACAGAAAAAAGTGGCAAAGCAGCCCTCATTCCTAGCTCAGGGTATCACACGTAGAGCCTGGAGCCTCTTGTGCACAGAGGATTACTTCAGCAACAACAAATACTCACCAAACCCAATTCCTGACTGAGATAACACAAATACCCATATTAGTAACATGGTAAAAAGCTGTGCTCACTCAATCATTAAAAGAACTTACCACAGTAGCTTAGTCCATTTTGTTCTGCTGTAACAAAATGCCTGATGTGAGTACTTTATAAAGCCAAGAGGTTGATTTGACTCATGATTCTGGTGGCTGGAGTGTTGAAACCACCTGGAGCCATATCCAGCAAGAGCCCCTGGCTGGGTCCCGACATGGTGAAGGGGGAAGGGCAACAGCTATGTGCAAAAGCATCCAAAGTGGTGTGGCTGCACTCTATAACCACCCATTCTCATCATAAGATCCAGGTGTCATAGGATGATGGTCTTTCCATTCTGGGGAGACATTACTAAGCCCATCATGAGGGGCAGGGCCCATGATCCAGTGACCTTGTACCTCAAAGTTTCTAGCACCCTATCCTCCCCACACTGGGCCCAGTCTTCCAGAAACAAGTGTTTAAGGGCAGAATTCACCCAAACTAAAATACAAAGAGGACAGCAGGAAGCCCAATAGAGCACCCATGAACTGAGGGGCAATGTCCAATGGTCTTTTGTGTGTATAATCAAGGGAGAAGAGACAGTACAGAAATGTCTGAAGAGCAAGAGAAATGTCAAAATTCATGACAGAAACAAAAAACATCCAGGGAGCTCAGGACATCTGGCAGGGTAAGCATACAAAGGGACCAAAGTTCCACATCCAAATGTGTCATGCTCACACTGCTCAGAAAGAGAACTAACCAAAGGATGGCAATGCTGAGAATGCAGTGGCCAGATGCCCTGAGAGCAAGAAGACAGTGAGTAATGTCTTTAATATCCCAAAGGGAAATGCTGTCGTCTCAGAAGCAGGTACCTCACAAAGATATAAAGGAGGCACCCAAAACTTCACTGCCAGCAACCTCTACAAGAAATTTAAAAAGTTCTTTGGGCACAAGGAATATGGCAACCATCAGAAACCTGTTTCCACACAAAGTAATGAATATGGTAGTGAATAAACATGGTTGAAATAGACTAACTGAAGGCAAAACATTCTTGTCTCATTTTTTAGATTACTCTAAATGGTAAATGGGCAAAAACAGTGAAAATGTATGTTTACATGAAAAAGTAAAATATGTAACTATCACAAGAGTGGAAGGGGAGAATTGGCAACATATTATTGTAAGATTCTTATGTAAAAAAGGTATGTTATTTCAAAATAGCTCCAATTAATTTAAAAATGTGACTCCAGGGATATCACCAAATGTTTTAAAGATGTGTAAATGATAAATACATAGATAAAAGGTCATCATAAAATCACCAACTTCACCCACGAAGTACTTCACCCAAGAAAATACAAAAGAAAAAATAAATGGAATAAACAAAACAGCTAAAAATGGCAATATTAATTCCATCACATAAATTCATATTCCACTGGTATGAATGATCATGCACAACAATTGTAAGATGAACATTGTCTGATTGCAGTAAAAGGCAAGAATGACTTGTAAGTACTGTTGTTTAAAAATGTGATATAGTTTAAATATACAAAGTGAAATCAAAGGAAAGTGTCATAGGCAAACACTATCCAAAAGAAGGCTGGGCATAGAAACAAGTGATAATATCAGGAATCAGCAGGGCTATTGCATAACAAAGGGGTCACCTTTATGTCCAAAAGGACATTAAACCATAAATATATGTACAACTAACAGAAATAAGTGAAACAGGCTGATAGAGCTTAAAAAACAAAATAGAAAAACCTGTGATTATAATTAGAACTTTTAATATTACCCCCTCAGTAATGGACAGAACAAAATTAAAACCTTTTGCTCTGGGAAAGCACTATCAAGAGAGAAAAGACAAGCCATATACCATATACAAATAGAATCTATTTGTAAATCATATCTAGTAAAGAACTTGTATCTAGTATATGTAAAGAACTCTTACAACTCAACAATAACAAAATAAGCAATTTAATGTTTAACTTTGCAAAATATAAGAAGTTTCACCAAAGAAGACTTAAAGATGTCAAGTAACAATATGAAAAGGATTCAACATTAATAGTTAAAATCGCAGGGAGATGTCTCCACACAACAGTTGAACAGTTAAAGTTCTAAAAACAGACAAAGAGGGCCAGGGATTTAGCTCAATGGTGCCAACTGCCTTGCAAGCACAAGGTCTGGGGTTTGATCCCAGGTACCAAAAAAAAAAAAAAAATGCTGACAAGAGTACAGAGTAGCAAACTCACACACATCCCTGGTGAGAGTGGAAAGTGTACCCACTACTTGGAGAAGTGTGGCAGTTTCTTATGATGTTAAAAGTATATTTACCATGCCATCTAGCCGTGCCACTCCTAGGTATTTACTCACATAACTTCAGTTTATAAACTTCAGTTTTACAAAAACCTGCATGTGAATGTTTATAGCAGCTTTACTTACTACAGCCAAAAATGGTAAATGTCCTTCAATAGGTAACTGGATAAATAAACTGGTATATTCATAAAGTGGAACACAACTCAAGCATTATAATGAATGAAATATTGATTCAAATTGATTCAAATATTGATTTTAAATGCATTTTGCTGCAGACTCAGAAGGCTACATATTGTGTGGTTTCATTTTAATTCTGGAAAGGGCAAAATTACAGAGAGATAAAACAGGTCATTGGTTGCCAGGCATTAAGGTGGTGAGAAGCTGATTATAAAAGGTCAGCACAAGGGAGTTTGGGGTGATGGCACTATTCTGTAAGGCACTATGGCAGCGATCCCTTATTCTTTTCATTTCTCAAAACCCAAATAACTACACCAGTGAGTGTGACCATATACAAATTTGAAAATATCAACCAAGGTGTTGGGGAAACCTGGTAGAATGCAGACTGTGATGCATGAATTGAACTATTATAAATATGAGTCAGGACCACACTAAGGACAAAAGAAGAAGGGGGCTGAGATATCAAACTTTGAAAACAATGTATGGAATTGGTACATTAAATCTAAAGACAAAAGGAACTGTACATAAGCACTGTACTTAGTGATTTTTCTCATGAGGGTAAAATTGACAATTCTGAAAGCACTTTATGTACACACTAAGTTTAGACAAATAAGTATAGTGTAAACCATAGGAGCTATAGATCCAAGTTGGCGACAATGATTTTAAATAATCATAGTATTTGAATGCACTTTGTGATATAAAATGTGAGTCTGAGACACAAGTGTGGACTCATGTTTACATTAGTATGTGTACAGGTTAGTACATATGGAAATAAATTTGGTTATTGATGACTACATGGGTGTTTTTGTTACTGTAGTGAAATACCTGAGGCAGATTATAAAGGAAAGTGGTTTCTTTTGGCTCACAGCCCTGAAGGTACAAGGTTCAAACAACATGGTGAAGGTTCTGGCAAGGGCTCTCTCAGACTATATCTCATCACAGTGGTATGCCTATCCCTGTGTGTCTGTCTGTCTCCCTCTCATTAAAAGCCATCAGAACTCAATGTTAATCTAATCTAATTACTTCTCAAAGTAATTAATTATGACTAAACACCATAGTCAGATTAAGTTTCTACCTTCAATATCATTAACATAAGACTTTGGGGGCTAAAATCCTGTGTGAGTTCAGGGGAACAAGCCGGATCCCACCTATAGTGATGGGTCAGTACACTTCTTCATTGCTGTAGCTCCTATGAGGGCTCAGGAGCAGCGACAGCCAAGAGCAATGAGCAGATCTTGGTTTCTAAACAACGGGAATTAGGCTTTTGGGGAAAATGCCTGGTTCTGATTCCAGAGCTGGGACAGGGAAAATAAAAGATGAGCCTGCACCTTGTTATGGCAAGGTCCTGAAAATGGTAGGAACATGTCCAAAAGACACAGAAAGCAAACTCAACGTCTCCCATGATCAAAACAGTACCAATTTGAATAATAAAATAACACCAGTAGTGGACTATAACCCAAAGAAAAAATAAGTATCTATGATTTTATTCTCATATAAGTTAAATAATCAAACAAATCATAAATGGACAAAAGAACTCCTCATAAAAGGAGTCCATTGACAAATATAGAATGAGGAGAGTGAAAGTCACAGCACACCATAGTTGTAAGATCTGCAGATAAATGCTGAAACGTGAAGGAAATTTTAAAGACAAAGGATGCTTTCAAAGCCTCAAAGTACCAAAATATTTAATACTGAAAATATTTAATTAATTCCTGTGGAGATTATTACATGAGCCCACAAATTCATTGATAATCCTCCCTCCAGAAGAGCTTAATTCTCTTCCCCTTGAGTATGGGCTAGGCTTGATATCATTTCTCATACATAGAACATAAAAAAGGAAAAATTAAGAGCTTTAGAATAGAAAAACCTGACAGGCTGGACCTTAACCAAGTAATCAAGGTTAAGCCATATTGAAATCACATGTCCCACAACATGATGTAGTGAGTAGGCAGATTACCTCTTTAAATTCTTCCCCCAAATTCATACTTTCACCCAAATCACAAGAAAATGTGAGATGAACTCAAATTAAGAAGCATTCTGGCCAAGACTCTTCAAAATTGTCAAGGTTATAAAAGACAAAGAAAGGTGAACTAAAGGTCACAGACTAGAAAAAATAAAGTAGATATAACAAAATATAACATCCTGAATTGGATGTTGGAACAGAAAAAAAAAGTGAAAAAATGAGTACTCACAGTTAAATCTACAATTTAGTTGAAAGTATTTATTTTTGGTTTGGATCTAAAGTGTTTCCCAAGGCCCATGTATGAAAGACTTTGTGCCATCCAATAGCACATCTGGAGGGATGGAGACTCAAGGAGGTGGGGCCCCAGTGGAGGAAGCAGGTCATTGGGGGTGTGCCAGTTGATGGGACTTGGGGACCCTAGCCCCTTCTGTCCCTTTGATTTGCTGTTACCCTGAGGGGAGCAGTTTGTTGCCTCAAAGGCAGGGAAACAATGGAGATAGCAACCATGGACTGAAACTGTGAACCCACATAAACCTTTTCTCTTATAAGTTGTTTTTCTTAGGTGTTTGGTTGTAGTGAGAAAGCTAACACAGTATTATATCAGTTTGTAATATTTTCGTAGTTTTAAATTTTATGACACATTTAGATAAGACATGCAAATCAGAGAGATCCAGTTGAAGGCAGAAATTAGTCTGTGCATTCACTTTGCCACCCTTCCCTAGGCCTGTAATCATTGCTGAGTGAAAAGGTAAAATAGAAGCACAGTAGATGATGCAGAAGACAAGAACCTACAGGCACAGCGATAGGAATGTTTCCCATGAACACAAAGAGATAAAGGAGCTTTTCAAAATCAGTGGAGTATTAGTGACCTGTAAGACAACAGCAAGAAATCTTCGGATATCCAGAAAAGATTACAGAGGGAAAAAAAATCTAAACAGAATGGTCAGTTTTTTTTTTTTCAAATTTGATGAAAACTTCATATATAATCTGAAAATATCAAGAAACTTCAAACACAGAGGAATGACAGGAGAGTAACTCATAATTAAATTGCAATACATGAAGGATAATAAAGTCTTAAAAGTAGTCCAAGAAAAAAAGACTTAAAGATGACAGTAAAGTATCAGGGAGAATAAGTCATGCCATGATACTGTACTGGTCATTCCCACCAGATATATGGGGAAATAATAATCCACAGGCTCTTCCAGAAATACAAAAGGGAAGAAAATCCTTCCCAAATTACCTAGTAATATCAGAATTACCCTAATGTCTAAATCAGAAAAAAAAACATTATATAAGATAAAATTATATACCAATATCCTTCACTAATCCAGATGCCAAAATCTTTGGTAAAATACTAGCAATTCATATACTATAATATACAGAGCCATTACATATAATATCTAAGTGATTTTATCCCAGGAGCGCATGGTTGGCTTAACATTCAAATTTTAATTGATCTAATTCATCATAATAACAGGATAAAAGAAAAAAGTCATGGACATCTCATTTGGATACAGAAAACTATCAAGAAAATAAACCTTCAGAAAGTCAGGGATGGAAGGAAAGCCACAGCAGTCAGGACAGTGTGGTAGAGCCAGGTACATTTAAATTAGGACCGAAAAAGGAGTTTCCAGGATAAAACAGACACATACACGATCAACTCTCAACAAAGTCAGAAATGTAATTCAATGGAGATGGGAAAATAATATCTATAAATGGTCTGGAGCAACTATATATCTATATTAAAAAATGAATCTTTATCCTTATCTATATACACATGAATCAATGTATGTTATATGCATTATACTGTATACCTACATGTGAAAACTAACAATGTAAAACCTTAGAAAAAAACTGTAACCATTAATCATGACATATTGATTTCATTAGATAAATGCCTATCAGATTAGTGAAGCACACTTCTGGGTATGTCTGGGTAGGTTGTGGAGGTCTGGCCTTGGGTACTATATATGATTTCTTACCCTTTTTCTTTGTCACTGTTCCCCTGCTCTGCCTCTTGGCTGCCATGAGCTGAGCAGCTGTGCTCCACCATGCCCTTTCACCATGAGGTTTCTGCCCTGGAGCAAGTTGACCATGTACTGAATCTTCTAAAGCCATGAGCTAAATTAAACCTTCAAGTTGCAGGTGTTTGGTATTATGTCTCAGCAGGGGGAAAGCTAATGCTAAAACACAGGAGGAAAATCTTTGTAATAGTTGGATTGGCAATAGAAAATATGGAAATAAATGGAACAGAAATGGAAATGAATGGAATAGAAAATAAACTATGTAATAAAATTGAATAGTTGGGTTCCTAAAAATTAAAAAAAGTCTCTGAGATGGCCACAATTAAAATAAAAAGAAAGCAAGTCACACAAAAGGAGAAAATAATCACAATACACATATCTAAGGGCATGCATTCAGAACATGTACATGGGTACTCAAATAAGACAAGAAATGAAGCTAATTTATAAGAAAACAACCCAATTTTTTAAATGGGCAAAAGATTTGAAAAACCATTCTTAGAAAAGAGGATATGTCTACAGTCAACGAGCACATGAAAAAGCACCATTGATCATTGTGAAGCAAATTAAAAAACATTTAGATTCTGTGATCACTAATTGTGATATGTCGACTTGCTTGGGTAAGAACTCCCTAGCAGTTTAGTAAGTTTTGGGTGTGTCCATGAATGAGTGACTTATAGGTCCCTGGAACTGAGGGGGGAAGATTCATCCTAGATGTGGGTATCACCAACCAATAGCCTTATAGCTTGGATAGAATAAAAAGGGAAAGAAGACTGGGATGTAGTGGTACCAACCCTGCCTGGCAAGCTCAAGTTCCTGAGTTCAATCCCTGGTACAAAAAAAATTTTTTAAAAAAAAAAAAAAAAAAAAAAAAAAAAAAAAAAGAAAGAAATATTTTCCTTTTCTTCAGGGAAGCTCAGGCTTTCACCATAGCCTTTGGGCATTCGTCTCTAGTTCTTTCAGGCTTCTAACACAGAGCCTTCTGCCTTGTTATGGTTTAGATCAAGAATGTCCCTCAAAGCCTCATGCATTCAGAAGTGGGACTTCTGTAAGGAGGTTAGTTCATGGGGTGCTGTACTCACAGGTGGATTCATCCACTGGTGAGTTAGTTCCATGGCTCAGTGTGCTGTTAGGAGGTGGGGCCTGGTCAGAAGAAGCAGGTTACTTGAGCATCACCTGGAAGGGTCTGTCTTCCTTCCTAGCTCCTCCTCCTCTCTCTCTGCTTCCTGGCTACCATGAGGTAAACACTTTTCCTGCACCAGGCCCTTCTACCATGCCATTTCTACCCTGGAACCAGCCAACTATGGACTGTAACCTGAGCCACAATAAACATCTTCTCTAAATTGTGGGTGTCAAGTATTGAATCTCAGTGATAAGAAAGTGGCTAAGACAGCCTTCCAGCATGGAATCTGGCTTTCTAACAGACTTGCACCTGTGACCCTGCAGCGAGCTCCAGGCTTCCCGCCTTTGACTACTACTGGGTTCTCCTGATCTCCAGCACACAGACACCTATGTTGGATTCCTCTGTCTCTGGTCCTGACTAATACAAGTTCATATATAT
>NW_022900928.1:85441605-85448913 GCF_012274545.1 Fukomys damarensis
ATATATATAAAATTAAAAAGACTTAAAGCAAGTTTTTCTGAGGGTATAAAGCCACTAAAACTCTCATGAATTTATAGGGGGAATTTAAAATGAAACAGCTACTGTGGAAAAACAATGTGGTTTTTTCTTTTGTACTGGGGTTCAAACTTGAAACCTTGCACTTGTGAGGCAGGTGGCAGCACCACTGAGCTAAATACCCAGCCCTGTGGCATTTTTATAAAGTTAAAATATACTTATGTGTCTCAGCAATTCTACTTCTACGCATTTTTCCAAAAGAAATGAAAACTCACTCCCACAAAAAAAGTTCTAAATGTTCAGAAAGCCTTCATTCATAATGGCCTCAAAGGAGAAACAGCCTAAATATTCAACAATATGTGAATGAACAAGGTGTAATGTTTATACAATGGAATGTCACTTAGTAATGTAGAACAAATCACCAATATCCAATATCCTAGGTAAATATCAAGGATATGAGGCTTAACCAAGGAAGCAGCCACACATCACGGAGCACACCTAGCATGTATGCACATATATGTAATTCACGAAAGCAAAAATTAATCTCTAGTGACAGTAGACTGTGGGTTACCTAGAGTGAGGGTGAAGAAGACTGCAAAGGAGTAAGGGAGAGTTCTTGCTGTGATACAGTGACCCCCTAAAAATGTGAAGCTAGAGGGGAGCACAAGGCAAGGGAGGTGATGGGGTAGAAATGACCAAAGTGTGTTATGTGCATGTGTTAATCTGCCAGAATGAAACATATTGATCTATACAACCAACTATTAAAAAGAGTGAAAAAGTAGGAAAAAATGAGCACAGACTATCAAAGAAAAAAAAAAGAGTCCTGTTTCGTGACTATGGTAGCAGTCACAAATGTGTATAAATTATCAACATTCATTCCATCATATAACTAAAATGTAAGCATTTCATCGTAGGTGTCTTGTTCCTCTACACATTTATGTATTTAAGATTTTTAAATAATTGTGGAGAACAAACTAATCACCAAATAGTGACAGTTAAACTAATAAGATATTGCTTAGTAGCAAAAACAGAAGCCAGTACAGAAAGGGGGGAGATTGTCCCATGAGGGCAAAAAAACCCATACTGAGTGAAAACCCAGTGTTCACAATCCTCAATAACCAATGGGAGAGAAAAAGATCAATGTGATGGTAAATCTAAATGGTACAATATTTCTGTATATATCTACTTTGTTGAATTTTTGGTTTTGTTCTGTTCATGAAAAGGTTAGGTCTAAAACCCTGAGTGAACACAGAAAGTTGGGAGATTGTGACCAGATTTAATTATTCAAAGGTCCTGATATTGGCCATAGGAAAAGTTTAAGATAATAGCTTCCACTTCCATTTTGTTCCTTATGCACAATTAAATATGAAGAGCAGGAAGAGGGCATTGCGCTCAAGAGGATGAGGAGGGGATGAGGGCCTTTGCATATTTGGACTCACCCTGAACCTTTCCTCCTTTGCCCTGTCTTGCTTTGTGTCTTTTTTTTTTTTCTGTAATAAAACTGTGATGGTAAGTGTGGTGCTTTTTTGAATTCTATGACTTCTTCCAGGTATTAACAGATCTGAGGTTTCAGAGGAACCCCAAATGTGGATTCTGTTGTTCTGAAGTCCAGGTGGCTTGAGAACCTCATCTCTCTGGTTTGGCCCAAACCTCCCGGCAGTCTTCACTCCAATCTGACAAAAAGGAGGCATCTTGATGCCATGTCCTGAGTGAGGTGGATGCTTGGACAGGGCCCCACACTCACCCTTTCCTTCTTGCTTTCCTGTCTTCGCCGCTACTTTCAGTCAACAAAGTCTTTACATGGTGCTTTCTCCTTCGCCGTTTTTTTCTTCCTATGTTAAGAATACTTTCATTATAAAGTCATTAAAATGATGTCATCCTAATGTATACTGATAAGACTACACATGAATTGCTCCACATGATTTGAGTGCTTTTTTATCTAAAGATGTCAATGAATTGATGCGTTTAATAGTGGATATTAGAATTTACACAGAGCTGTCAAATACCATTCTGATGAATGTTCTGTTTAACCCACTACAGGAGAGTGTGCAAATCTCTGGTCTGGGGTTTCATTATTTGCTAGAATTTCAGTCAAGTCTTCTAAGATGATAACTAACCTATTGATTACAGATCTTACTTCCAGCACATAGGTGCCCTGCTCACCAGAGTCCCACCCACACAGCAAGGCTGGAAGTGGAACCCTGCAGGCACCCACCGGTTCATAAATAGGAAGGGTTCCTTCTGCCTGTGACACACGTTACTGGTGCTGCTCTGACAAGAGCTTGGTTCTGATCATGCATGTTTAAAGCTGTCCCTTCTCCCGGGTCTCTGCCATCCCTCCTGTGTTTACAAAGAGACAGCGAAGTGACAAGGCCACCTGGGGTACGGAAGAGAAGGATGGACGCAAGGTGCACACACCTAGGTCTCCATGTCACCTGCCAGGGACTTCTGTATGACGTTTTCCATTCTGCAGAAAGCTGGGCAAAATCACTGCCTGATCCTAATGGTGACATCAGGAATGCCACTGGATGTGAGATCTTAAATAACTTCCTGAATTAAATCTGCGTCTGACTCCTGATTAACTTTTTTTTTTTTCATTGCTAGAGTTTGACCCTAGGGCCTCACCACTGCCCTTGATCCTCAGCCCTTTTCTTATTTTTTATTTTGGCACAAGGTCTTACTAAATTGCCCTGGCTGGACTTGAGCTGGTCATCCTCCTGCCTAAGCCTCCCAGAGTGCTGCTACTGAAGGCATGTGCCCCCACGCATAGAAATGCAGCTTACCTTTTACCATTTGTCCACATCCCATGTTTATTTCCAAAGTTCATTCCAGATTTCATGTTTTTTCTTGCAGTTTTGTTTCATTCTTCTAAGTTCTAATTTTCTGTGTTGTCTGAATACTCATTATTCTTGAGTTCAGTTTCCCACTACACCACCTACAACTATTTCTTTGTGTGTGTCTTTGCCACTTTTGGGGTACTTTCCAGGAGCTCAGGCCCCCTGAGACATGCCAGGGTGGGGCTGGGCACAAAAATGAACAGGATGCTGTGCCTCCCAGAGGAGTTACCATCTCATATCCACCACCAGCTCTGTGCGGCTGGCAGCACAGAGCTGGGTCCTCCATCAGGCTGCAAGACCGAGAGATCCAAATGTGTTCTCAATGAATGAAGTTAGAGGTTCCACGCTAAAAGCCAACAGCATCCTTCTAATACCCATCAATTTACTTCCTTGGGTATTGACTGTTAAGTTTAACTGTAGTTTATTATTTTGACTACTAACAAACCTCTCGAAGCCCAGGCCTCCACAACAGCCCTGAGCATTTCCTGGGTGCCTTTATGGTGTTATGTGATCTCACAGCAGTCACAGAACAAGCTTGGAACTTAATTTTCTCACTTGTCCATGAGGAAAGAGACTGGAGATTCTACAGCACACAACAATAATTCACTGCACAATAAATAGGCTGTGGAGTTCAGGACGTCTCTGAAGCCTGAGGAAGCATAAGTTTTCCTATAAAAATTTTTTAAAAAGAAGAAACCCTGTGCCCCATTCCATCTGAAATAATCAGATTCGGTTTTGCGGTTTTGCTCTTGTTGGTTTTTGAGACAACAGTCTCACTATGTGGTTCAGGCTGGGCTTGAACTCACTGGCCTGGAAGTCACGAGGATCCTCCTGTCTCAGCCTCTCAAGTGCTGGGATTATAGGTGTGCAACACTACACTTGGCTGGAATGATTAGATTTTAGAATGAGAAGACACCTTACAGAATAAGGAAACTGAGGTAACATGAGAATCAAGGACTTGGCAGAAGCCACAAAACCCAGCAGGATCGGAGCCACAACTGACTTTGTGTGGTGGACATTTATTGTTCTGCTCATCTGCTGAAGGAAAATCACTCTTCCGGGGGAACTGCTTTCTCCACCACTCCCTACCCCAGCCTGTGGTGCACAGGAACTGTTAGGATGCTGTGTTCCCAGATTTGAGGCCCAGCCAGGGAGTGGGCATGATTCAGGCAGCTGAGCCCCTGATAGAATCATGATAGTTGGAGCCCTCCCCACCCCAACCCAGCTGCAGAAGCTGGCGCTGGTCAGACACTGCACATCACATCTGGGGGTGCAAGGATGTGGCTGTACCTTTTCCAGAGGAACCTGGAACTAGGAGAAGGGAACAAAGAAGCAGGAAAGGCTGAGTCTAAAAACATTTTGTAACTTCAAATCAGATTAATATATTGTGCAACTGGAAGGATGAAAATTTCCCCAGCAATAATGAAAGCAGGGCAGTTCTACTTCCTGAGCAGTAAATATTTGCCCACTGCATAAGGTCTGAACAGCACACCCAAATGACCTTGGCCAACTGTTTGTTCACTTTCCACTGGCCACCTGTCACATATAACATGCTTCATGGAGTACAGGAAGTAGCTAAGAAGTTATGAAGCAGTACCAGATTTCTTTGACAGGATGAAGGTTTTAATGTGGCTGGAGATGAGGTGGCAACATGAGTAACTGGAGGAGAGAAGCACAGGAGGAGAGGTAGGGAGCTGTGCTTATGGTGTGAACCAGATCAAAGAGCATAGCACTAAGTAATTTTTGAAAATACTTTGTATATATGATGTATATATAGGCTATATATAGGCTATATATGATATATAAATATAGATAGATAGATAGATAGATGATATAGATATATAGATATCTCAAAGTGGTGCCTTGGTTCAAGAACTTCATTTGTTCTATGATTTTGGTAAAGATGGCCACATTTGTGTTTCTGTGGGAAAGGTGGCTGTGATCATGTTTGTCAACCAATTCAGAGTTTGCAAACAGAAATAAAAGTTTGTCAAACACTTATATTTGAGAACCAAATTGTGTGCAAACAAAAGTGTTCATGAACTGAGGTACCACTGTATATAAAAATGTAAAAGCAGTTCTACATCTGCCCAGGGCCTTCCTATTTCTTTGTGATCAAGCCTTCCCCAGTCCCAGCCCTTGTTGACTCAGGCCAACATTTTGCCCTTCTTTTGCCCATTCTAGGTCCCAGAATTGTCATCCCAGCACACGCAGTCTACTCACTCAGCATCATGCATTTGTGATTCCTCTGCATTGTGGAATGTAGTATGTTCTCTCCTTGTTGGTGCTGAGTAGTGTTCCTTCGTGAGGAGGAGCCCCACTTTCCTATTCATTCACCAGCTGACTGGAGGTGTTCCTAGTGTTTGGGGATTAGAAATCAATTGCTGTGAACATTCTCAAACCACTTCTCTTGGATAAACACTTGGAGGTAGGCTGTTTCTCAGTAATTTGGGTCATGCATGTTCAACTCTGAGAAACCTCCAAGCTGGTCTCTGAGACTGGCCCATTTTGCACCTGTACCAGCAGTGTTGAGATAGTTACTCAAAATACTTGTCAGCACTTAGTATTGTTGGTTTTTAAAAATTTAGTCATCCTCATAAATATGTAGAGGTATTTCATTATGATTTCAGTTTGTGTTTATCCAGTGGTGACCATATTGAGAATTTATGTGTGTGTTTCTTTGCCTTCCTTAGATCTTCTTTGGTAACATATCTGATCCTTTGTGTTTTCTTTGGGTAGTTTTTCTCATGCTCAAGTTTTGAGTATTCTTTTTATGTGACGGATACAAGTCTTTATGTGTTTTGCAAATTTTTCTCTCAATCAGTATCTTGTCTTTTCATATTCTCAAATGTCTTTCAAAAATATATGTGTTTATTGGGACAAAGTCCAAATTACTATTTTTTTTATTTGATAAGTTGTGTTTTGCGTATATGAAATAATCTTTGCCTAACACAAAGTTGCAAAGATTTTCTTCTAGAAGTTTTATGATTTTAGGTTTTACGTTTAAGTCTGCAGTCCATTTTGAGTTAATTTTTATAAGATGGTATGAATTATAAGTCAGTTTACTTTTTCATTAAAAACTTATTTCTGGAACTAAAAGTGATACAGGCTCATTGTAGAAAACTTGAAATGAGGAAAATAAAATTAATCCTTTTCTTAGTGTCCTGTGTTACTATAACAGAATGTCCTAGTCTGGGTAAACTTCCAAGAACCATGTAGAGGACTGTAATATCGATTATGCCCAAAGCAGGCTGTGAAAAGTTAACCCCACAACTGGCTTGTTCATAGAAATGAGTCTGGCCAAAGCCTATGTGCCGAGGTCAAGGTAACTCACAACCAAATTGCATTCCCACAACTAAAACCTTCCGATTTTTATCTATTCTGCCCCTAATTTCAGAATGCTTTGTCTTGTCCTTTCTGAGCCTTGTTTACATTAATTTCCATAGAAACCATGTGCTGCCTTTGCCCCAATTGATTGCCAGTTAAAGTCAGTGCCTGGGACTGTCCAGCACCTTTGTTGGTTGCACTGTCAGTTGGTCATCCTGGCATCCTGCTTTCTCTCTCTTAGTTCTGTCTCTTAGTGTATTTTTTTTTCACAGGCCTGCATCATATACTGGGAGAGTGGGTACTAGAGGCTTACTGCAGGAGTCTCTGGCAAACAGAAATGTAGTTCTTATGATTCTGGAGGCTGCAGTGCAGGATCAAGGCCCCAGCAGGTCCCATGTCTGGTGAGGGCTCTTTGCTTCCAAGATGACAGCCTTTTCTAGGTCCGCCTTTTCTGGGTCCTCCAGAGAGAAGGGCACCATATCCTCACATGGTGGGAGGCAGAAGTGATAGAGGGAGCCATAGCTCTTTTACAAGGACCTTCATCCCATTCAGGAGGAGAGGGGACCCTCAAGACTTATCACCTCTTAAAGGCCCACCTTTTAATCCCATTGCATTGAGTAGTAAGATTCAACATTTGAATTTCAAATAAGACACATTCAAGACATCCCACCCATTACCCAACTATAGTGATAATCCTTTCCAATTTACCACTATATTGCTTCCCCTCCATTTTTTAGTACTAGGGATTAAACCCAGGGCCTTCATACTGAGCTACAACCCAAGCCTTTTAAATTTTTATGATTTTTCCGTCCCCAGTACCAACCCTCCCCCCAAAATTACAATTTTATGGTTTTTAGCATGAGATGGGTGCTCACTAAATTGCTAAATTGCCCATGCTGAGCTTAAACTTGCCATCCTCCTGCCTCCACTTCCTAGAGTGCCAGGATCACAGGTGTGCATCACCACACCCAGCTTCCCCTTTTTATGTCTATTATTTTGCTCCTTTAGCTCATCCTGTATCTTCTTCTCTTCCTTCTATTCACTTAACACCTTATAAGTACTTGCTCATACAGTCTTAGTAAATTTACTTCCTTTTTTCTTTTCTTTTTTTTTTTTTTTTTTTTTTTTT
>NW_022900928.1:85448930-85453609 GCF_012274545.1 Fukomys damarensis
TTTTTTTTTTTTTTTTTTTTTTTTTTTTTTTTTTTTTTTTTTTTTGAGACAGAGTCATGCTTTATAGTTCAGACTGGCCTTAAAGTCACCATGTAGCCTACGTTGACCCTGAATTCACAGCCAGCCTCCTGTCAGCCTCCCAGAATATTGAGAATTCAGGCATCTGCCACCACACCCAGCTGTAAATTTACTTCTTGAAGCCACTTAATGATTTTACTAATTACTGAATAAACATGCTAGTCACACAAAAGTAGCAAATATAGATAAGCAAGGACAATGTGCCTAGAAGTTCCAGCTGCTCATCTCTGAAAGTAGATAGAGGCAATTTTTCCATTGGCTAAATATGCACACTCATTAGAATGTTTTTTAATTTACTTAACTATTCTGTTGCAACATTTAGTATGCATGCTGTGTTTTTCTTTTAGATATCCTGCTGGAGTAAAAAACATGACCACATATCTCTGGATTTCAGAGCTTTTCTCCTAGGATCAGATTCCAACAGGGTTCAAAGGAGTCAAAGGTCATAAATAAATGCTCCTGGGCCTCCAGCTTTGTCCCCTATTGGACAAATCTGTCTTTGCCCCTGTGGCACTTGTGGCTCATACACGCTGTACAC
This sequence comes from Fukomys damarensis, assembly GCF_012274545.1. Taxonomy (NCBI): domain Eukaryota; kingdom Metazoa; phylum Chordata; class Mammalia; order Rodentia; family Bathyergidae; genus Fukomys; species Fukomys damarensis. The sequence goes on from NW_022900928.1 coordinate 85,449,547, forward strand.
GTGACAATGTCATCTGGGAGTCATGACAGCTCAGTAAGGATGCTTATATTCGATTGCTACACAGGTAAACATTTTTTTCCAGCAATCGCTACCCCTTATGATTACCTCTTTTCTGATTTCTCCACTTATTCCTTTAGTTGCTAACATAGCATCTCTATTAGTGGGCACACTGAGGCATATTCACCTTTAGATAGGAAACATCACCTAGTCCTGTCAGCTTGACATATTTACCACTTAGTAAAATGTGTGGAAGAGACAAGGAAAACGTATTTCTATCAATCTTTGTGTTACTGGCCTCTTGATTTTTTTGAAAAATAAGAAAGATGAAGTAGATTTTTTTGACCTTTGGATTCTTCAATTACCGTGCCAAGCTTTGGAGACAATTAAGACATAAATATTCTTTGTATAGGAACTTATCCTTCCTAATCCATGATTGATACCTTGTGCTGAAGTAGCTCGGTGGTGCACAAAAGACCTGGACACAAACATGTTAATAAAAGGTGGGCGGTCAGATGTGTTTAAACAGAAAATGAGAAAGAGAGAACAGAACCTGCCTGCCTTAGCTCCTGAGCCCTCCGTTTCCCTCTGAGTCACTGGCTGGCATGAGCCTGGATGGTGCCACCTGCTGGCGGCCATCAGCACTGTGAGAAACGGCTCCTGAGAAAGGACCAAGTTTCCAACAGGGGCAGAGATTGTGCTTGAGAATGTAAGCGTGTTTTGAACTAGTAAACATAAGCCAAAGATGGCCTCCATTAAGCCAATGACTGAATGCTCCTAAATAAACCTGGTCTGCAGACTGACTCTCCAACCTTGCTTCTAACATTGCAACATGTTGGTGATGACAGTGATAATGACAATGGTGATGAAGGACAGCTAAAAGATCTTGCAAGGTTGTGGAAGCAGCCTGGAAAAGCAACCTCCCTGCAGCCCTTCAGAGGAGGGATGAACAATTTTAGCTCTATAAGGAAACTGGGCCATTAAATCACTAAGTTGTTTGAATTTTTGATCCTCCTGCCTCAGCTTCCCAGAGCTCTAGGATTATAGGCCTGCAGCACCATGTCCAGAGATAATAGATTACCTTTTATCATCTTTCCATTTATTTAAAGGGAAAACAGAGGTGAGAAGGAGTCTTGGAATTGAAGCTAGCTCAGGTAGGTATATTTTGCTTTAAAAAAACAAGATCTTAAAGCCCCAAATTCATAAGATGAAAATTTAAAATGACTGATGGCATTACAAAGGAATTTCTGTGTGGCAAAATATGCTTTCTATTTTTTAAAATGTTGACATGTGTTTCCTGATACCATTTTTTTTTTCCAGTGCAGCAACCCCGGTAACAAAATAAAATTAGTTTGAAATGCAAAACTTCACTCATCCTTTGATTCCTTCACATAGATTCCACACGGGCTGATGGGGAGAGTACAGCAGGAAGGAGGTGCACTGGGTTCCAAGTGGGACAGGACTTCCAGGTACTTTTCTCTCTGCAACAGTGACAGTGCGAGTTTTTCTTTGCCCTTCCAGGAGGATGTGCTTTTTCGGCTAAACTCCCAGCTAGAGAGCCTGAGGGCTGATGGTGGAGAATGCAGCACTTCACAGTGAGTCTGTGGCTGGGCTACCGAGCAGCAATTGAGAAGGACCTGGCTGCTGGGACCTCTGAGTCCCCAGTCTAGTGGTGTTTAGTGTAAGGCTGAGATTCCCATGAGGGGCTCTCAGCCCATCTAGTGATTTTGAAAAAGAAAACAGAACAAAACTGAAAGGCACTTTGAGAACCAAAGAATCAACACAAGCCTAGGCAGTCACTTTGTAGCCTTTGTGTGTGCATGTGTGTTTCTGGTACTGGAAATAGAATGCAGGACCTTCACACTGAGGTACATACCCAAACCTATTTTCCAGATAGGGTCTCCCTAAATTGCCCAGGCTGGGCTCAAACTTACGTATTCCTCCCTCAACCTCCCAGAGTACTGAGATTACATGTACCACCACAACCAGATTTTTCTGTTTTTGCTGAATGAAGAGCCTTTCTCATAAGTCCTAAGTGGGACAGAGACCCAGCAGCTGGATGCCAATAAATAGACACCCGTGTGTGGGCATCTGTGGGCTCCCCACAGGGTTCTGGAGAGGCCCAAAGCCAGATGCCCTGATTCTCTGGCTGTCTGAGGTACATCTGCAGGTGGCCTTGCAGGGACAGTTTTTCAGTCAGGGAGTGTATGTGACAGGCACATCTCACACATCTAGCCTGCTTTGCTCCCTCAGAAGAGCCCTCATTTCCCAGCTCCTGCAGGTGAGCCATCAGAGCTCTGAACCCACCTGCAGCTCTCATGACTTCGGGACTTTAGGACCTGAAGGTACACAAAGATGTATTTCTGGATGCAAAATGCATCTGGACAATTCCAGAACAGCTTTGCTGCTCCACCCCTTAACCCCCACTTTTAAAGACAGGATCTTCCTATGCATTTCAGGCTAGCTTTGAACTCACTGTGTAGCCCAGGCTGACCTCGAACTCACAGCGATCCTCCTGCCCCAGCCTCCCAAGTGCTGGGGATTACAGGCACAAGCCACCACACACAGTACTCCATTGCTTTTTGAAAATATGGTCATTTTTCTAGAAGCCCAGTTACTTCATTAATCTTGGACAAAAGAGAAGAATGGAAAGAGAGTCTTGGGAGCATTTTGTCATCTTCAGGTAGCAGCTGGTTTAAAATCTGATCAAAACACACTGAAATAAGCACAGTAGCTACAGGGGTAGTTCTGGGTGTGGGAAGCCCTGAGGAAATCCCTCCTGAAAGTTCACTGGATCTCAGTTCCAAGCACAAAAATTTCAGGGTCAGAAAACTGCAATGCTAAAATCTTAAGCCTTGATTCTTGACCAACCTTTCTTTCCCTGCATCTTGATAACCACTGTGCTAAAGCAGATGGTTTGTTTCTAACAGTAATCATCTCCAGTCCCTCCTCTCAGATCCTGTGTCCTTTTGGGTCCAGGAGACATGGCTCCAGGAGTCTCCAACCGAGAGCATGTGGATGGCCAGGGTGAAGGGGGCACAGGGGCCAACTGCTGGGATGAGGGGTGCCCATATCTCTGTGGCTTCCAACTGCTATCAGAAAGTGCCACAGACCCCCAGTTTATAATCAGAAACTTTGCTATGATTCTGGTGGCCAGAAGTCCGAGGTCAGGTGACATCTCGGCCAGGTTCTGGTGAGAGCCATATCCCCATCATCTCTGTTGTTTGGAAAACTGATGTTAAATTCAATCTCTGTTCCAGACTGCTTGAGAACAGAGGAGGTTATTCTTTTTGCTTTTTGAGATAAGGTCTAGCCAAGTCTGGTCTCAAATTCAAATTCTCCTGCCTCAACCTCCGCAAGTGCTGGGATCACAGGAGTAAGCCACCATACCTGGCCAGGGGAGGTTATTCTTTAGATTCACAAAGCTCTTTGAAGATGTGTTTTCATCAGCTCTTTCCATAATGTGGTTGAGAAGTGGGGTGCCCAGCCAATAGGCCAGAGCAGCAAAACTCTGGCAGAGGGGAAATCGCAGGCTGTGAGTATTAGAAGAGAAGCACCCCACAATTCCAGCCAGCCCCATCCCAAGGGCCACAAACAAGCAATTGAGCTAGAAAAGGTACCTGCAAGGGTGGGAGTGGCTGTTGGGCCAAGTCAGAATTATTAGTTATATGCTCTGCCTCACATATGTGCTGGGAATTCATGGTAGGGCTGCAAATCTCTGGGATCTCAAAAACTCACACATCAGTGGTGATTTGTGTTTGTAAAGTGAATACTTTACCTTTAGACACTGTGATCCTGTACTTTTTCCTACAGCTGTTTACTGAACTATGTGTTTCTAGGAGAAGCTCGGCTTCCCTGTCTCCTTCTTACCTGATATCTTCCCCTGGGCAAGACAAAGCCCAAGGCCCTGGCTGCACTTGGCCCTGGGTCCTGGACTTCACAGCCTCCAGAATCATGATCTAGATAAAGTCTTGCTGTCATAAATTACTCTGTGTGGGAATCTGTTATAGCAACCCAAAGCAGACTAAGACACCAGTTAAATATCAAGTAGAAAAAAAAAAAAAAA
>NW_022900928.1:85453990-85481265 GCF_012274545.1 Fukomys damarensis
AAAAAAAAAAAAAAAAAAAAAAAAAAAGCCGAGTGTGGTGGTGCACTCCTGCAATCCCAGTACTTGGGAGGCTGAGGCAGGAGGATCACTGTGAGTTCGAGACCAGTCTGGCTACATAGTGAGTTCCAGGTCAGTCTCCACTACATAGTGACACCCTGCCTCAAAAAACAAAACAAAACAAACAAACAAACAAACAAACAAACAAAAAAAAAATATATATATATATATATCAACTAATATGAAGGCAGAAAGGTTTGAGATATTTTTAATTCCACAAGGTCTCAAGAAATATCTTCACAGCATCCTCTTTGTTTTGGAAGCTCCCAGAGGTTGCCGTATACAAAAAGAGAGATGGTAAATCAAGAAGAGATTTGAATTCAGAACCTGGAGACTCAAAGAAGTTCTGGTTTAGCCAGCCAGTCTAGAGAGCTTTTATCGCACTGCAGGGGAGTGGAAGCCTACCCAGAGACACTGGGTGTGAATTAAAATGGGCATAGAAAATCGAGTGGAAAAGCAGTCCTTTACTGTTGATTGATTGATTGGTTGATTTGGCGGCATCAGGGATTGAACTCAGGACGTTGTACTTGCAAGGCAGACATGGAGCCACTGAGCTAAATCCCCAGCCCAAGCTGAGTCCTTTATTACAGAATGCACATGAGAAAGGATGCGGGATTGGCCAACTGAGGCTCAGTGTGAAGACCTCAGTGATCACGAGACACTGGTTGGCAAGGCCCATGCTGTCCTTGTCCTGAGGCCAAGGAGGGGGCGTGTGTGGCTAAGTGTGCACAGCAGGGAGCAGGGTCAAGCCACTTCCTCACCCCAAACTGTGCCTAGCATTGAAGTGCCAAGAATCCGCAGGCCACAGGCACCCACTTGTTTAGAGACGCAGTCTCAGTGGTGCTGGAGACAATTTGCCAAGTTAGAGGCTCTACTTTTGTGTGAGTCCAGGCAGGAAGGCTACAGGCAGCTGCTTTCCTGGTGCACCTCAAGGGGTATCTGGCACTGTGCTAGTTTGATAAACATGCCAAACAAGTGAGATGTCCCTGGCAGCACACATGTACACAGGAACACACAAGTGTGCACAAACAGCCTAAAAGGTCAGATTTAGCCCCGAATTAAAAGCAAGTTCCCAAAGTGTGCTGTGAGTGGGTCCTGCCCGGATGCACAGGGGCCTTTCCAACCCTGTGCACAGTGCCCTCAGAGTTGGGTAACTGCCCTCCCAGACTCCCTTCATGGCACACACAAGACGTGTCTTGGGGAAGGATGAAGCTGAGCACACAGCTTCGATTATTCCCAGGGAAATGGAGAAAATGTACAAAATGCAAATCTGATATTGTTTGTGACCCATTTGGATGTCATTTACTGGTGTGAGCACCGGTGAGCATAGACTCATGGTGCCAGCGACAAGGCCCTGAGGATTCTAAGCCCATTACAGCTGGATCAGAACTGAGATCTGACTCAATCTTTGCCACTACCAGAGAAGTTAATGATCAGGAGAGACGAGCGGTTTTTTGGGTTTTGTTGGGATTGAGGTTCCCAGGGCGAGAAACACAGGAAGGTACAGGAGCCCCAGAATATGGCAAGTGACATTGTATGACACATTGTGGGAACAGCTGACATTCCACCAAGAAAAGACCAGTTCTGCCCAGTTTTGTTCCCCTGCTTGGGGTGCATTCAGCAAGATTCCTCCCTTCTGCAGGTGGAGAGGTTGAGTCTTGGAGAGTCTGGCAGTCACTCAGGTTGCAGTGGTCACTGAGACCTCTCCCCTGGGCATTGCAGCATCCCTGACCAGGGAAGAGGTGGGTGGAGGGGCAAACAAGCCTTGTCCTAGGAGTCCCTTCTGCAGTTCCCACAGTGCCGCAGCATCCTGATGGAGAGGACAGGCGCTGCCATAAGGTTGGAGGCTGGGCTCAGGCTTGCAGTGTAGACAAAGCACGAACCGCTCCACTCTTAGCCTCTGTAGTCTGTCCCAGTCCTGTAGCTCCTGCTTGAGGTCCAGGAAGGCTTCTGCCCTTGACAAGAATTCTCCCCAGGAACCCATGCACTCTGCTCAGTGTTCTCACAGATACTCTGAGGAAAAGGGAGTGGAAGACAGAGAGCCCACCTCACCTTATTTTCTGTGCTCTGGAGCCACCTTGGGGAAAGCCCAGCTCCTTCCAGGGAGGCAGCTGCCCCAGACTTGGCTGCTCCCTGGTCCTTGCCAGAACCTTGCAAGTGTGAGGGTGCTAGGGATGAGACCCCAGCTTCTGAGCTGTCCCATGCCCCTGCTTTGGGAAAGGGAAAAGGGGGTCACTTCTTATCTACTCAGGGATGCATGGCCAAACCAGGCCTTGGTGCTGTCTCTTCCCCGGATATTTGTGGCTCTACTCACACACACACTTTAGTTTAAAGCGAGTTATTGTTGGTTATGCTTGGGGCAGACAGGTCACGTGACCTTGCCCAGGAGGTTTCCAGTCTAAGTAAAAGAGACAAAACAATTCAAGGAATAGAAAATACATCTCCTGCAAATGAGAGGCCACTTTCTGCCTCAGAGGGGAGAGGTTATTGGCTTCTTTTTCTTCTTATTCATTCTTTTTCGCCTGGAGGGTAAATTTTCCACTATGCCTTGCTGTGAAACCCTCTAAATGGGAAATGCTGTGTTAATACGCATTTATAGCATCTATTTAAGAGGAAATCCAGCCAGTTTACATGGGAAAGGCTGCCTGGCCTCAGCCTCCACAGATGCCATGGAGGCAGGAATGCTGCAGGGTGGCTGTGGAATCATCTTGGTGCCCACTGCAAGCTCAGCAACCACCACCCTTGCTGCTGCTCCTGCTGGGAGGGTGAGATCCAGGAATGCCATATACCTCTTCCAGGAATGGTATGTGCACACCTGCAGGAGGTGGGAGCAGAAGCCTGGGTGATGTTCATGGGAGCAGAAGTGTGAGCTGGGCTTCTCCTCCAGCTCCCCTGGGCCACCACCATGCAGAGAGGACAGGTTGGACTGAGGCCTGCATTCTGTGGTCTCAGTCTCAAAAGTACCTTTTCCAGGCTGGAGAAGGAGTATACCTTTCCAAGCCCCTCCTCAGAGGCTGGGGTAGTGCAGCTCTGCTACCAGGAGGAGGGTCCCACCCCTGCCCAGCTTTCTGTCACTTCACCCCCACTGCAGCTCCCAGATGTGAGGCAGCACTGGCGCCCTGGATGCCCCATCCCAGGAATTCCCAGGTCAGCTACTACAAGTGACTTTGGGTTTGGATTTGTGTCCATATCAGCTTGCTTGTGACACTTTTCTTAAGGGACAGTTTAGGCCAAGTGAAGGACAGGTATCATTTAGCTTATTCCTGTGGCTACATGGGTGGGTCTATCTTGGGCAAGGGACCATCAGCAGTGGCTACAAGCTTCCTCCTTATCCCATTTGGGAGGGGAGAGGTCCTGGCCACATCTCAGAGGTGGTTTGGGACAAAGGACTCTAAAACTAAGCACTTTACCCTACCCTTGGATAGAAACACTCATTTTGTTACAGGTCAGGAAGAGAGGCATAGGGGCTGCAGACACCTTGGTCACACAGCATGAATGCAGGTCACTGGCCTCAGTGTTCCTTTTCTGGGACCCCAGAGTTAGCAGCCATCATCAGGGCTCTAATGTAATCCCCATGTGATGGGCCCCTTCCCAAGCTGTGGACGCCATGACTATAGAACCACAGACTAAACAGCTGAGGCATAAACTGGGGAACACTGCTCAGGGACTGTCCCAGTGACAAGCCCAGGCTCCTCCCACAGGAGCATCTGGGGTTCTGGCCTTGAAACCCATAGGGGATGGCAATGCAGGCTGCAGCTGCTCAGTCCAGAGGACAATCCCTTGGGCTCCTTCCCTCCATTCCTCAAAGGCTCACACTTCCCCAGCACCCACCTCATCCCACCACGTAATCTGCCCCAGTTCCCACCTGCCTCTACACAATGCCAGCACACCAGCAACCCTTCCAGGCTGCACCCTGACCCTCTTGGGGGTGGGAAGGAGAACACACAGCTCAAGATATCCTTTCACCCCGTGCACTCTCTCAAGGGGTGGGGACAGAGTGCAGAAGGGAAAACTTGGTTGCCCAGAGTGCATCTGCTATGCAAATGGTCACCTAGAAATTATTCTGGGGGTGGGGGAACCATTACACATGATCAGAAGCTTCATCACCTTTCCCAGCTGTCAGTAGCATAAACTCTTCAGTCTCAGAAGTCTTTATTCACATCTTTACTTGGTATTCAATAAGGCTGTATATTTTACTCTCGTTTTGTTTTTAACATGTGTTGCCCTTACAGCAGTCCTCAGTTCACAGCATCACCGACTGAGCAGAATTACAAAGATTCATAAAACCCCACCAAATGCTAGCCCCACTCCTGCCAGTGGATGTCAGTCACCTACAGGGATGTGAGGATCAGGGGACGGGACAAGGTCAGGACCAGAGGATGGCTGGTGACCACAGAGTGGGGCCAGAGGTGGGGGAAAGGGTTAAGAATCCAGATTGGAGGGTGTGGCAGGATGAGGTTGCAGGGTTGGCTCAGCTTGGGCTTCTAGGCCAATGCAGTGAGGCCCAGGTGCAGCACCAGTGGGACCACAGAGGGGCTGGGCCAGAGGTGGGTGGGACCTGTGAAGGAGCTGGGGACCTGGGGGCGGGATCCAGGGGCAGGATGGCAGCTGGAAGGCTGCCACGCACTTCCAAAGGCACCCAGGTGGCCCTGCAGGTGGGGGCAGGGTGTCTCTGGCTATCCACACCCGAGCCACCTGTGTCTGCCACTTCCCTGCTGTACCGAGTACATGGGGCCCTCACGACTGCCAGTGGCCCTGCTGCTTCTGCAAGTCCTGCTGCTGGGTGCCATGGGATCGAAGGAGCCTGATGTGCGCTGTGGTGGTGAGTGCCTTCCACAGCTCCAGCCCTGTCATCCATCTCAGATCCACAGCAGAAGCCTCCCCCCACCACTGTTCCTATTCAGTGCCTGGAACCAGCCTTGCCTCTGTGGGTCCTGGTTCCCTGAGCCAGGGTTTTGTTTCCTTCCCAGACACATTTAGGATGGCTGCAGGGCACCGGCTTACTGGAGGGTTTGGGGCTTCTGCATTTCAATCCCTGGGCACTTTGGCAGTGTCTCTCAGGGTCCATCAGTTCTTGGTCACTGGTTAGTTACTGATGTAAAGACACCCTGGGTGTCTGGGTGTGACTTTGCCCCTGACACTGATGGGTGCCATCCCCAACCAGTCATGAAAGGCTTACTTGTCACTCCAAGTGCAGTGTGTGTGTGTCTGACAAGAGCCTTGGAGGTGTGGGTGTCCAGGTGAGACTGGGCTGAATAGGGGTGATGAGGTATGGCATCCTGGGTGTCCAGTGTGGCTGGCAATGAGCTGCTCTGGGCCAGCTCTGGGCTCAGTGGCATCTTGGGTATTGGGTGGGGCACTCTGATCTTTGCCTGGTGCCTTGGAATGTCTGTGGCCCCTCGTAATGGCTGTGGCATCTTTGGGTTGCAGTGGGTCATTATGCCCATCCCAGCTCTGTCTGGGATCTCTGACTGAGCTGAGCTGGCTTCCCCAACCAGGCTTGGGACTGAGAGGAGCTGAGGGGGAGTAGGATCAGGTGCCTGGGTGTGCACAGTGGCTAAGGACTGGGGCATTGTGGGGGACTGTGCAGCCAATGGGAGCCAACGGAGGGGGAGTTGGCTGAGGCTAAAGAGGAGAGAGAGGATGGGATAGAGCCAGAGGGGTCGGGTTCTGGGTCTTCCTGGGATGTCCCCTCACTAGGGTGTTAGTGAGAGCCTCTTCCTATAGCCTGGCACCCACTCCACCCCACACCCTGAGCACAGGCAACCAGAGATGCAGCTAAGGAGCCCACAACCAAAGACCCACCCTGTTGTCTGATGCAATATCTGAGGTTGTTTCACTGGGGGACCTCAGAAGTTCCTGCTTGAGTGTGATCACACATCCCAGGGAGAGAGGGTCAGCTAGGAAGATGGGGGACAGAGCAGGGCTGTGAGGGACAGGGCTCAAGGAAGATGAAGCCCAGGAGGCCTGGCAATGCTATCCTAGAGCAGGGTGTGGTATACCACCGTGCATCAAGGCATGCAAAAGTATTGACTTGTGATGTGCTCTGAACACATGAGGTACAGGGTTGGGCACACAGGGGCAGTGACACCCCAAGACAGGCTGGGCATCAGGGTGTGAGGTGGGGCCGAGGAGAGACCCCAGGACAGAGGGTGACATGGACGCCCCTGTGTGAGCGCCAGCTTCTGATGATATCTTTCTTTTAGGTTTTTTCTCTCTCTCTTGTCCCCCCACCCAAGAGGGAATATTCTCTATAATCCCTGGGAGGCTGAAACAAGAGAATTTCAAGGGTGAGCCCCACCTGAGCAACTTAGTGAGACCTTGTCTCAAAATAAAAATACAGAGGGATGCAAATGTAGCTCAGTGTGAAGGCCCTGGTTCAATCCCCAGCACCACACACATACAGGAGAAGGCCCCATGGGGTGAGACCAGAGGATCTGGAGGCGGGGCTGTAGTTGGTGGACTTTGCTCATCTGCTACTAGGACAGTGACTTTTGGGACCTTTGCTGAGCATCAGTGTCCTTGGAGCAAGCCAGACCTGAGGCTGTCTTCAGCCCATGCTTCAGCTAGGTCTGGCGGGAAGGAGCTCAGAATGAACGCAAAGGCCTCTGGGATAAACAGCCTACTGAGGAGAGATGGTACCCTTGGTGCTCTCTGATGCCTCCCTCCCTGTGGAGTCAGTGGTGTGTGAGTATGTGTGTGAAGTGTACAGGTGTGCATTTTTTTCACTTTCTGAGAGGATGGGAATTAAACCAGAGACAGAAACACCTGAAAACAGGCTTTTATTAGGGGGATGGGGTGTGGAGGATGGGGTGCCCCGATGTCTCTGACAATTTCAAGAGTAGAGGGAGGGGCTGGCTGGGTGAGGTTTTATATGGGCAAGGGGGGAACATAGTGGAGGTAAATATTTGGCTGCAGCCAGAGGTGAAATTTAAATCTGTTGGAAAGTTTAAATTTCCCAGTGGGAAGGACTAGAGGTGGGAGAGTTCTGTGGTGGGAAAGCTGGGTCTTTGTTTCCCTGGAGTGATTTATTATCTGATGGGAAGAGCCTTTTAGGGTGTGGGGTTAGGGACATTGTATCTAGCAGGGAATTCCATCATGTTGCTGAGACCCTGTGCCCAGCACTCAGAGCATTTATAGGATTCAGTCCACATCGGCCAGGAGGACAGCTGCTCACGTCACATGTTCCAGAAGCAGAGAGCAGGGAGGGACCAGGAGGGGGACACACCCTTCCAGTCCACCCCACTGACTGCCCAGCCAGGCCCAGCTTCTAACACACATTCGGCTCTGATTTGGCCACCTCCCACCCCCTCTGCTTTGGGACAGTCTAAGCATGGACAATGTGAGTGTCCCTGGCGTGTTGGGTGTGATGCGTGTAAGTGTGCCCATGGTGTGAACTCACGAGCATCAGTGGTGTGTTGAGAATCTCGTGCACACCCTCCAGGACCCATCCTGTGTCCTTGGTTACTGAGCCCCTCATAGAAGACCAAAAGCTGTGGCTTTGGGGCACAGCTTCTGGGGTTGTGGGCTCATCCCCAGCTCCTTCCCAACCCCTGTATGGGGTCACCCCAGGGCTCACCCTGGGCTGCATCTGTTGAGTTTATTTCTGCCATCCTCTCACATCCCTTCCTTGGAGAGAAGGCTGAGGCAGGATTCCTCCTTGTCCTGGGATGGCCCTGTAAGGTGGGTTCCAGCAAGGCATTGCTGCAGGTCCCTGCTTCTCCAAGGCCACCCACACACTCAGCCAGTCTCAGCCCTGTCCTCTTGCCAAGGGGTTCAGACTGGTGAATAGAGCTGATCTCTATCTCTGTATCTCATGTCACTGCTGGCAGACCTCTCACCAGCCCTCAGAGAGGGACCCTTGGGCCATTGATTTAGTGACATCTACCAGCTAAGGATTGATCCACTTTTGTTACACTAAAAATGCTTTAACAAGTTCATTTGGAATCAGAGACAGCAAGGATGCTCCTTAGGTTTGGATGGTGCCCCCAAAGCAGGGGTCCTTTGGAGCCATGGGATCAGAGCACCCTGCCCAGGGCACGCAGCCCTCGGCTGTGGAGAGAAGAGGTGGGGGGGGTAAACGAGCCTCACTGTGGATATCAGTGAAATCACTTGGCCTTGCAGTTCCTGTGTGGTCACATAGGCTGTAGGACTGAGAGCAAAAGATGAAGTCAAACCCGGTGTGGTGGTGCACACCTGTAATCCCAAGACTCAGGAGGCTGAGGCAGGAAGATCACTGCGAGTTCAAGGCCAGCCTGGGATACATAGCAAGGCCCTTTCTCAAAAACCAAGCAGACAAAAAGGATGGAGTGAGACTGTCATCAACCATCGCCTGTGAACAGCTGCTGGGTCCCCAGTTCTTTAAGCCAGAGACAGAAACACCTGAAAGCAGGCTTTTATTAGGGGGACGGGGTATGGAGAATGGGGTGCCCGGCTGTCTCTGACAATTTCAAGAGCAGAGGGAGGGGCTGGATTCAAAAGGGAGTTTCCCAACTGTGCCCAGTGAAATGTCTATGAGGCCACGAAACGGGGCATAATGACCTCACAGGCCCAGCCCCTTTGTCTCCTGTTTCCCTGTCACTTGCCCTCTGTTCACATAGCCTTATTTTTCTCCAGCACTGTGTCCCTTGGCTGTCACTAACAAGCAGCCACACAGTCTCAGTGGCACTTGACTCCAAGCTGCTGTGGATTCGGGTCAGGATCCCGGCTGAACACAGCTCTGAGATGTCCCCTGTGGCTCACTGTGATCTGCCCAGAGGCTGCTGGGATGTGTCCTCCTCTTATGACTGCAGCAGTATGGGGTGAGGGGGAAGCTGGGAGCCTCATGAGGCCAGGCTCAGAGCTGGCTGTGTTATTGCCACATTGCAGACATCCCTGGGTGCCCCTAGAGTCCCCATGTCTGCAGGTGCTCAGCTTCCCGCTGTAGAGGAGAGTGGCATTCACACAACCCATGCACATCTCCCCAAGACTGTGTACCCCAGACGGTGCCACAGCTGTGCTCTGTGCTGGAGGCATGCAGCGGGGAAGCACCGGTATGGATTCTGGACTGAGGCAAACACTGCCCAGCTGCAGTTAGCTAATTCTGAGGGCTCAGAACCAGAACCAGAGGGCCAACTGCGCAGAGGGATGTCTTGCACCTGAGCCTGAGGCCAGTGGTGGGGTGGGAAGAACTACAAACCTATACAGCAAAGGATCTAGACTAAGTGGCTGTCCCAGGAGGGCCAGCTCCAACAGGGAGCCAAGGTGCCTGTCCCCAAGGCCTAAGTGTTCCTATCCTTTCACTCTCTGCTGTCCGCTGCCTCCTCCCTTGGCCCCAAGTGACTAACTGACCAGCTTGTCCTAATCAGGTGAGGCAGGCGACAGGCTGTCTGGAGCTGGTGTCTCCTAGGAGTGTGACCAAAAGGTGTCTTTCACTGGCCTCTGTGGCTGTAGTCTGCAGATCCAGAGCCTCTGCGTGATGTTCCTATAGGAGAAGCTCTGAATCAGAGCCCATGGCCCCATCACAGAGCTCTCTACAGTTTGGCAGCAGCCCCAGGGAGGCAATGGGTATCCCCGCTTTTCCTCAGATGTGGGTCCCTGCATGAGGAAGCCAGCTGCCTTCCAGAAGGGGCTGACCCACCACTCTCAAAATGATATCTCTGGCAGGGCCATCATCTTTGCTGGAACTGTCATGGGTATTCTTTGGCCTTTTGGGGGGACTTCACCTTTTCACTGGGCATGGCAGACGTCTGAGGCCCCTGGGAAAGGTGCAGAGCCTTCAGCTGTGTCTGAAATGCCTTGGCAATGGTGGAGTCTGCTGATGGGCGCAGCAGACTTGCCGAACAGAGGATGAAGTCAGCTTCCTGTTGTAAGGCCGCACAGCATTTGCATGGCCTGCCCTAGACTTTCCCTCAGCTCTGGGTTGTCATGGTTCCTCAGACCACACAGATACCGGGCCTACAGTTGCTCTGTGGGATAGCTGGAGGCAAAACGAGAGGGAAAGTTTAGGAGTGCATGGGTTTCTTCCCTGGTTGATGAAATGCTCTCTTGCACTCTGTGCTGGCTGCTTCCCATAGCCATGCTAGCATCAGTGGCAATGATAGCCCCATTATGAGCTCCGAAGATCCAGCATAAAAAGCAGTTTAGGAGCCTGCTCTCACCACCAAACTCAGGAGAGAATCTATGTGTGAGCTCTGCTGTTGGCCCTTGAATGCCTCTTTGTGATGTGAACAGGTATGGGTAGCATGGTGCGTAAGCCTGGACTTGGCCAGCATTGACATCATGGGTCTGTAGCCCTGCCCAGCTGACAGTCCCAACCTGCCTACTCTAAGCCTTGGTTTTCCATCCATGAAATGGGCATAATAACAGTATCTGCCCAGTCTCCCCATCTGAAACCCAAGGACATGCTCAGGTGTGCAGTGGTGTCTGTGCACTCTGAGGACAGCAGCGATTGTCCCTAGATGCGGTCCCTAGCTTCCACAGGATCAAGCTGGTGCTGAAGTCCCTGGAGCCTTTAATCACATAATGACTGGTTTGCACTGACAAGGGCTCAAGAGACAGGGGCCAGAGCTAGAATAGCCTGCCCCTCCTCTTGTGCAACAGCCAAGTGATAAACAGCTTGTTTTGTGCTTTTCCAGGCATTTCTTAATGCTACCAAGTATTTTATAGAAATTTAGTACTCAAGAAACTTGAAACAAAATCTTTCGAGGAGTCATCAATGAGAAGAACTAAATATAGGAGAAAGTGATAATGAGATTTGGAGCTGGGAATGCTGCTGAGGGGTGAAGCCTTTGCTTGGCACGTGCAGGCCCTGGTTCCATCACCAGCGCAGCAAAATATAAATAAATAAAATAAACTCAGATCAAGCAGTATATAGATAGACTGGGTTTCTGGTTACCTGGGGGGCTGATCAAGGACCCTTTTTTGCTAGTTCCAGGAATCTTCACACCCATGTGTCCACATTTCCGGCAGGGTAAACAGCATTGTCGTTCTAATCATAATTATCTCTCCCCTTAGCAACCCCAAGTTATTTCCCTGACATCAGAGATACTTAAGGATGGAGGTAAACAGAGTTATAGAGAAACTAGAACATTTCCTGGAAGACAAACTCCTCCACCACCACTTCCAACCTCACCTACCTTCCTTAGCCAATGCAGGAGAACTGTGCCCATGCTGGGGCTCTGAGTGACCACAGCTCACCGGCTAGACTGTGAATGAGGGTTTGTACCCTTTTTCTCTCCTGTCATGCACGCATCGTCTTTGCCTCACAGCCAGAGAGCATCTTAAAGTTGTTAAAATGAGTTCTGTTCACAGTGGCTCTGATTTTAGACCTGGAAAATACAATTTGGGTTAAAACTCAATGGGGAGTCCCTCCTGCACACGGGTTGCCGTGGTGATGGGGTGGGGGGTGCCGAGCCTGCAGTTTCTGCAGCGCCTCCGGCCTGGTTTTGCTCACACCAGCTGGCGGAGCCTCCACTTCCACCTGCTGCTCCTGAATGGCTGCCCAGCGCTGACTGCAGAGTGGGATGGTCCTCGGTCTCTGGCCGGCGTGTCCTTGCTAACACTGCCCTGAGTTCGTCCAGCTAAAGCATGGCAGAGGACAAGCCAGGCCTTTCCTGGACCCAGAGAATGGATCTCAACCTGTCTCCACCAAACCTCTCAATTGCTTTTCCACGCCAGTCCCTGGTGGGCCAGACCAAGACAGTCAGGCAATCTGAGTGCCAGGCAACCTTTGCCTTCTAAATGGCTGACTGTTGGGCAAGACTGTTTGGGCTCAGACTTGATGATTTTGAACCAAACAAATCTCATCACATGTCCCAGTGCAGGGGTCTGAGGCTCTGAGCTCCATACTGCAGTGATATCTCAAAGCTTGCAGGGACAACCAGGAGTGGTACAGGACATCAAACTTTGCTGAGATTACTTGTTGGAGTCCAACTGCGTGGCCCAAATGCATGTCAAAGCCCTAATTGGCCCTGTGGCTGTTTGGAGATAGGGCCTTTAAAGGTGTAGTTCAAGGAAAATGCAGTGTAGGAGTGGGCTGTGAGCCGACCCCACTGATGTCCTGATGCCCATAGGCAGATGTCAGGACACAGATGCATATAGAGTAACAGCCACACGAGCACACTGGAAGAGGCAGTGCCTGCAAGTTCAGGGGGGAAGGAACAGTGACCCCACACTGTGACCCCAGGCTGCCAGTCTCTAGGGGCCATGAGAAAGAGACTTTGCTGTTAAGGCTGCCTGGTCAGTGCCCTTGTGATGGCAGGAAAGAAATACATTGCTGAAGCCAGCACAGGTTTCAGAAGCAAATGACACAATCCTAATCAAAGTGGCTTAAACAGCAAGAAGAAATGGATTCAGTCACACAAACACAGCCAGTAAGCAAAGTAGCCCACGGTGATACCAACAAAGTAGTCAAAGTACCAGCTTCTGTCTGCCCACCCAGCTCTTGATGAACATTTTAGACTGATTCCCTCATGGTGCCACTTGGCTGCCACACCTCCAGCTATCACCTGCAGAGGACCAATCAAAGGCAGGAATGAGGTGCTGAGCTGTGCAGACACTGCCACCAGGCCTGCCCTCACATCACATCACAACACATGCCCATCCCAAACCAGCAGTGGGCAGGATGAGCAGAGTGGCTGGAATTAGCTGGAAAGAGGTCAGTTTTTTTGACATACAGATGCTTTTTTACTGGACAAGAGCAGGACTTTAGCAATAGAGAAAGAGGAAGTGGGATGGGAGCTGACAATCGCTGTCTCCTGGTTTTCCGTCAGAGTTCTGCCACTTGCCCTGGTCCTTGGTCTGTTCTGGCTGAGGCCGAAATGACCTTGGAAACATCCAGTGTTGCTTACTTCAAGTCCCGCAGGGTCCATGTGGCTCCCTCTCTTCAGTCTGTCCTTAAGCCCCCAGCACCTCCACCTCTCCCCTTCTCTCAGGGTCCTGGGCTCCGGGCTTCGCTTGTTCCTCCACCTCACCAGGCTCCTCCTCCACTGAGGCTTCTGCAAACATGGTTCCCCACAAGCTTTGCCTGGCCAGGCCACTCATCCCTCTCGTCCTATTACTTTCTTAGTGCCATCCCAATCTCTGTGGGTGCAGCCCATCTGCCCTACCCACCTGACCTGCACAGCCTCAGCCCAACTCAGGTGGAAGCTCCACTAGCTTCCCAGCCAGGGAGGGATAAGGGGCTGGGAGTCTCCTGCAGGTATTGCCTATGTGCATGTAGGCAGCCCAGAGGCGGGTACCTGGGGAAAGGTTAGGATGGCCCGGAGGTGACTCCTGCACAGCTCCTACTCCCCTCTATTCCTATGTGGCTGCTCATGCCTGGCTCCTACACCCTGGAGGACTCAGGGGATCCCATGGAGCCTGTATCCTGTGATACCAGCCCTCCTCAGTCACTCTGGCTGACCAGTGTGGCTGGAGCAGAAGGTCCTGCTGGTCCTGGATGCCCTTGCTTGCGATCCCTCTGCACCCATGTGAGCTCACTGATCACCCCAACAGAGGCTGGCCTTCCAGGGCATGGCTGTCACTTGTACTTGGTGACTGCCTCACAACTTGATGTCCAAATGCTTGTTGATTGTTAACTCTTGTAGGAGGAAGCAGCTGTAGTGGGGCCCGGTCCGCTCCTTGCCTGTTCCTGCCACGTAAATACTTCCATTGGGACTCCAGGCTGCCTGAACAGTGCTGGGACAAGGCACTAGCAGTCACCTCTTGTCAGCTGGCTGGAGAAGGTCCAGGACCTGAACCCCCAAGATTCCTCTGAATCTGCCCTGCTGACTCTGCCATCTCTTCACAGCTCCCAGGTCTTTCTCCTAGAAAGAGACAGGGAGGAACGGAGGGTGAGGGAGGGAGGCATGGGGTGGAGAGGCTTTGGGTCGGCTGGGAGGGGGCTCGCCCTCTGGCAGGCACCACGACCCGCCGCTGCCCCCATGAGGCCCCGCTCCTGCTGCCTGCTCTAATAAACTCTAAACTCCAGTGATTTAAGTGAAGATTTCAGATTAACATTTAAATTAATGCCGGACTAGAAATCTGCAGCCCGGTCGCTGATGTGACTCTTCGCTAACTTGTTCTGTGACCTGGGGCAGAATTTGGAAATGATCTCTTCTGGAGCCACCCTTCCATGGGGAGCCCACCCCCATCCAGAAGGGAAGCCACAGCTCCCCATGTGACAAGGTTGCCCTGACCCAGGAAGCTCTGCTGGACTGTGCAAAGTGAGTCCCTTCTCTGAGGCTGAGGTCCTGGGCAACTGACCATGTGACAAAGAGGCAGGCTGGGCGGCAGCCATGTCAGTCCTTGATGCCCCAGCTCCCACCTGGCTGAGCCCTGGGCCCCTTCCTGTGTTCCCATCACACCTGAGGAAGTGGGGAGCAGACCATCCAGAAAACATATGGGCCCGGAAATGGCTCTGTGGACTGAATAGTCCCCAGTGACTGACAGCCAGGCTTTCTGTCTTGCCATGGTCAATCCCCGGATGTGGGTTTTCCACTGAGAGTGAGTGTGACCCTATGGCTGGAAGGGTCTCCAGCCTGGGGACTAGTCCTTCCCCTGAGGGACATGGACCATTCAAAGTCACTCTGCATGGCCACTCACCAGTGCTCCTTCCCCTGCTCCATCCAAGCCTCTAGAGATACTGTCCCCTCTTTGGATGATGGCTGTGACCTGGGCCTGCCACTATCACCTGACTACTCAAGGCACTTGGGGGTGCTCAGTGACACAGTGATCACACCTAGGAGGCTGGCTTCCTGAACCTGTGTGGCCCCCAGGATAGCTGAGAGCAGGGAACTGGCCCTGACTGTGGCCCTGATAACCATGATGTGCTCCTTTCCACATGGTCAGGCAGGGCCAGCCTTGGGGGCTCCTGAGACTGGGGATACCACACAGCCTGCCGAGCAGGGACAGAGAGCAGGGACATGGGAACACGGTTCCCAGGCTCATCTCCAGGCCCTAGTCAGGGTCTCCAGCAGAGGGGGAAGGCACAGCAGTGACCAAGGAGACCGCATGATGGAGCAGCTGGTAAAGCCACTCCATGAAGAGTAGGTCAGAGACTGACAGCAAATAGCAAGACCTTGTCCTTTCTGATGTGTGGCTTTATCTTCTCCCCCAGGAAGAGGACACTGAGCCCCCTGGAGGGCCCAGCCAAGAGCTCTTCACTCAGTGTCCCTGGCGTCCCCTACAACTGATACCTGAGATAGCTCCAGTCCATATCCCAGCTGCAGGAAGTTTCCAGAATGTGGGTTCTAATGCCAAGGGACAGGGCCTCTCCTAGCTAGAGAGAGAAGGAAAAGGAGTGACCTGAGGGACAGGAGGTCACTGTGACTGTTGCTTCTCCACTTTTGCATACAGAGATGCTAAATGCTGGCATCATCTGTGATGCCTCTGACCAGGGCCAAGCAGCCTTCCACCCTGAATGATGGGCCTCAGGGACACAGCCTGCTCACTGGGATCTTGGGCCAAGAAGGACCAAGTGCCACACCAGACCTGAAGTTCAGCAATAACCACAGTGACCAGGGTCAACAGGACAAACATGAGAGCTGCCAAGGCTTGAGCTCCTGGCCTGCACAACAAGGGTATGTGTGAGGGCATCAGGCTCCCGGAAGCTGCTGTCCCTCTTAGCCAGCAGTGCCACTGGGGCCGTGGGAAGCACCCCCCCTCAGCACGCTGCCTGGACAGCTGCCAGCCCTGTGCGCCAGGCGTCTCCATGACCACAACAGCCTTTGTCACTATCCAGTCAGGCTGTGCCACCAGCTGAGTGAGCCTGGGCACAATCAGATGAGAGTGCCAGGCGCTGGGTGGGGGGTGACAGTGCCGAAGGCAAATCCCAGGCACACGAAGCTCCTGCAGCTCTAATAGGCAGACTTGGAAACACAGGCTTGAATCAGACAGGGGCTCAGTGTGTCATTCTCCAGCCAGGCAAGCCATTCAGCCCTGCAGGCAGAAGTGGGCTTGGGTATATCCATGCCCAGTTGCATCCCTTTGGGATGGCACTGTTGTGCTGGCTTCTCATCCACAGTCAAGGAAGAGAGAGGAAATCTTGTCAATTTCCCACTGATACTGAGGTACCATGTGGCTTTGCTTTTTATCTGTGAGGACAAGGCCCTGTGAGCTTGGGGATAAGGAAGATGGGTTCAGTGGGGAAAGGCAGACACGTGGCTGATGAAAGGTAACTTCCAGAGCATCCCCTTGGACCTCCAGTGCAGCAGAAGTAGATGTTTGGGAGCAGGATGCAGTTTGGGGCTGCATAGTACAAAGGGTGCTAGGATCTAATGCAGCCACAGGGACTTGCAATGTCAGTCAGGCTCATATTCTACTTTTGAAAGAGCAAAACACGTACAAAGTACAAAAGGGAATACAAGGCAAACGAGTCTCTGAGGGTTCTTTGAACATGGCAGTGAAGGACCCTCCCCATTCCACAGTCCATGTGACTGCTGGCTGCCTGTGCACTGCGTAGAGGGGCCCAGCGCCCTTCAGAACCCACTGCCTCTCTCCTGACCAGCTGTCCCGTGTCTTGTTCAGCATGCAGGGCCCTGATGGATGAAGTGGAGTACGATGTCACCAAAGCTCGGCAGAAGAAGACCAAGGTGGGCTCCTACCGGATCAGGCCTGATGGGACACAGGAGAGGAGAAAGGTAGCGGAAAAGAAATTATGTGCTAGTGTATAATTGCGGATATGGGCAATTACCAACCATTTATCCAAACAGCAGTTGGTCTTAATCTTCTAACCTTTCTCTTGTTCAGGGTATCAGCACTAAATTGCTTCTGAGTCCTGGGGGACCCAAAGTAATCTTTAAGCTTGAAATTGAAGTGCCTCTCTCAGCACCTAACTTTGGTGTCTTGTCAAGTTGGAAGACATTCAGCACTGTTGTTCATCATGATAAAAATAGCGCTGCCATGGTTCTTGGGCAAGACCAGCAGGAGTCCAGGAGCTGAGGGGTGGAGGCTCCAGGCTGAGCACCTCCTCTTGGGTTCCTTCTCCTCCTCCTGAGGTCTGCAGATTGGTAGTGGGAGCAAGGGAGGCGTGACCCATCCTCCCAGGGCTGATTCCTTCACTTGGCCAATGGGGAAGGAGAAATGTTCTTGCTCAAAGATGACTCCATGGGGCTCACCTCAATTTGATGTGTTAGTGGGGGTCTGTGGGGAAGGAGTCAGGGAAGCAGGGTAGGGGGCTGCAAATGTGGGTGCTAGTGAGCATCTAGGTTCTGCTTTTAGGAGACAAATCCCCACCCCAGTACAGAGGCTAAGAGCCCAGAAATCCAAACCTATCTCTGTCATTCTCAGTCACATCAAGAAAGTTGTCCTGCAGTGTCATGCAGCCTGTGCAAAGCTGAGCAGATGCTAGGCTTGGATTTCTCATCGCTGTGTTCATTCTCCCACAAGGCACCTCAAGATAGAACAACTATGGACCAGAGGTGTCCCTGCACTTCTAACTTCCCAGGTGGTAGCTGTCCAGAGAAGATGAGTGAGGTAGAGAGACTCTCGCAAGGGTGCACTGTGGGGAGGGATGGCATTCAATGGAAAGCACATCATTTGCCTGAGTTAAGAACAAGCAGAGGCAGCTGGGAACCAGGGATCTCTCCAGACTCACCTCCCTAAAAGGACCTCCAAGGACGACCCTCGAGAGGAATGTCACCAGAAGGCAGTCATGCAGATCCGCTGGCCATGGCTCTACCTAGTACCCAGTGCTCTGGGAAGCTGGTGCACAGGGGCCAGATGCTCTGCTTTCGAGGATGACTCAGAGACCAGGGAGGCCTACTGCACCCAGGGGACAGTCAGGGGCTGTAACACAGACAGACCAGGCCATGGCTGTGTGGATGGAGAGGAGAGGCAGAGGATGGTGTCCCGAGGCCCCTAGCATCCCACACACAATGGCCAATCTGGCTGCTCCTGTTCTGAAGAAGCCCTGCCCTGGGTGGGGGGAGCTTGCACCCTCCTGAACTCTGTGAATCCCTGTGAGTCCTTCCCCACTCTTCCTATAAACCCCTCCCACTCACCTCTCTTCTGCCTGGTTAGTCCACGGCAGCACTTGTGTCACCTAGAAAATACAGCTGTCCAGTTAGGAATGGCTCTTCTTTTATATGTCCTGCATGTGAGGTCAGGAGGCCTGGGTAGTGGGAGCTGTGATGGGCCTTTAGGGTCACAGATTCAGAACCCTTCCCCTCCTGTGCGCAGCCCTTACATTGTCTTTCTTCCCTTGGCTCCAGATCCCATGAGCAAGGGCTGCCCCATCCGGGGCCCTGGGTCCCAGGTCTCAATTCTAGTGGATCCTGACCAGCTGCAGAGGGGCAGCCTTGGGCATTGAAGGACTTGGCAGGACAGATGGGGCCCCAGCTCCCTCCCTGAGCCCCAACAGCCCCTGCTACCCACAGCCACTGGCTCCTCTACAGCACAGTACCCAGGTCACCTCCAAGGAGTTCCTTAATAAGGGTCTCACACCTGTTTCCTGGTGTCCTCAGAGGGTCGCAGCTCTGTCTCCTAGAAGCGTAATGGGAACTTGAAGCCTTCATGGGCTCCTCATCCCTCCTGTGGCTATGCCTTGGGGGCACACTGCACTGGGACAGTCCAGCTAGCACTGTACTGGGCCCCAGGGTTGCTGTCCCCTCTCAGGCAGGATGTGCTTGTTATGCACCACTCTAGGGGGCTGCTGACTCAAGAGGGACCTAGAAGGGACAGGGACAAGGATGCCAGCCTGGTGGACAGCAAGCCCTCAGGGGAGGGAGCCCCCTCTCCCTAAGTCATGACTAAGACCTCTGACAGCTGCCACACACCCAGAGAACCAGGGTGGGGGTTTGGGGTCTTGAAGGCAGACTTCATGGCTTCCTCCATGATTTGAGGCCCTCACAGGGCAGGAAGAGAGCAGCAGGCAGGGTGCGTGGTACTGGGGAATATGAGAAAACTAGTCCTGTTTATCTTAATTGATGTTGCCCTCAAGATAGCTGACAGACCTTCGAGGTTATCAGTTTTATGGAACAGCCTACAAAATAGGATTGCTTGGAGAAGCAGAGACTTAGTAATATACAGTATCTGCCACCTTACATTCACAGAGGCACTTTCTGCTGTGTTGGAATTATTCTCCTTCTCCACTGTGGCACATGATTGCAATCCCAGAACTCACAAGGCTGTGTCAGGAAGATCGTCCTGAGTTTGAGTGTAGCCTGAACTATATAGCGAGACTTTGTTTCAAAAATCAAACAAACAAAAATACTCTCCCTTTGAAGGGTTTATGTGCCATTCTCCTCCCTTTAAAAGAAGAAACTAAAAAACACAAGGACGTGAGTTCAATACCTGGTACCAAAAAAAAAAAAAAGAAGAAGAAGAAGAAGAAACTAAAGTTGCTTCTGAAGGCTGCTTTGTCACAATGAGTACTTTGATTCCACTTGCAAAGGTTTCTCTCCAACTTCAATGTTGGGGCGGGGGGGTCTGTAGCTGGTGACAGGTGAGAGGCCCTTCCTGCAGGCTTTGCTAAGTGGGGATGTCCCCAGTGATGGTTTCCTTGAGCTGCCACAGGCCACATCTGGTCAGAGAGACAACCCAGAGTGGTGGTACTGAGATGCCACCTCTGCTTCCTTGTTAGCAAGCTGGACTAATGGTGGTTTTGGCCAAAACAATGAATTGTCCTATGCCCGGCTATGCAGAGACAGATACTGTGTGTTGGCTTCTTGGGCGAGTGTTTGCTGCCTTTCTACAAGTCAAAAGTTAGACCTCCAAGATCAGGGTGTCAATGAATGCTCCTCCTGGGGGACAGGGTCTGGGAGACCATTGTGGGCTCACGCTTGCTCCTTTGTGTTGCAGCCCTGGGCTCTGGCTGCCAGACACGGGCCAGTTGGCTTACTTATCCCCTGGCAGGGCCTGGAGGGATTCCATAGTGCTGGGAAGGAGGTGCAAAGTGGAACACCAAGGCTTCCTCTGCCCTGGCCCAGTGCAGAATCAGGCCATGTCCTGTGCAAACCATGGCAAGTTCAACACCAAGCACTTTCTAGCTGCTGTTGTTTTGAGGCAGGGTCTTGCTATGTGACCCAAGCTGGCCTCTAACTCTCGGCCATCCTCCTGCCTCAGACTGGTGAGTGATGAGATGGCAGGTGTGCGCCACCCCCGCCCAGCTTTTTTTGTTCTCTTACACCTAATAGGAGTAAACAGAGCCCCTGAGTTGCTTCATTTTAGAAATATGGGAGATGAGCTCATGTGTGCACTGCTATGTGTGTGTGCACATGTGTGTATGTGTCTGTGTGTACCCAACACAAACACAAAAGTCGGAAGTTGCCTATCTCCAAGTGGACAGGACAGGAAATGTGGTCAATCCGGTTGCTGTGGAAGCCTGGGGGCTGCCATATGGGTGGAATAGTCGGGCACTAAGAGGTGCCTTGGGCAACCAGCTGGCTGACTCAGTGAAAGCGTTAGAGAAGGTTGGATCACCTTTCAACTTCATCTGCTGAGAAACCTGAATTCTTTTAGATTAAATAGGACTAGCACCCAGATCAATGCCCCCTGTGTTTCAGACTGATAGCCAAGTGGCTACGTGCTTCCAGGGGGCAAAATAAGAAACCCAGGAAGCTGGGTAACTTGTAATATAGTGCAATATGACTGGAACAGTTCTCTTCTAAATTCACATGTCGGAGCAGCTTATTGGTCCCAACCTCCGAGTGCCAATGCTGAGCAGTAAGACCAAGAGCCGATTAAACCCAAATACCCACCATCCATCCCTGATCTTCATTTTTGCAGCTTTCCTTTCTCTGTACCCCAGGGCTGCTGAGCTGCAGAGTGCACACTTGGGGTGGCATCCCTGTGGCAGAGGCCTGGGGACCTGTGCTCTTCCCAGCAGAGCCAGCAGGGGGACTTTTCCCTGGGGTATCCTGGACTCCACCACAGCCTCAACAAAGGTTAGCCACCCTCTCCTTCTCCAAACCCAGGGATTAAAAATTTACACCGTCCCCAGGGGTCAGGAGAAGACCAGTGACAAGAAATTGAAAGGTAAAGAGATTATTTTAGTCTTCTTGGTGGGCAGAAAACAATGAAGGGAGCACAGGCCAGAAAAGCTGTCCCTTTGATGGACTCAGGCAGGAGGGACTTGCCAGAAGCAGGCACAGGTGGTTACAAAGTGTGCATTTTCCTCTAACCCCACTAACATTTCTCCTGAAGTCAGAGGTGCTAGAGCTTCCCTCAGGCCTAGGTAGAGGGCACTGGGAAATCCAATTCGATGGCAACATTCCCTTCACAAGGGATGTGCAGGGACCGGAGGAGGGGCTGACAATAGGAGGGGGATGCAGGCACCTGTTCCATGCCTATTAGTGAGGGACTCCCCACCCCAATGGGGGTGCTGGGTTTGCAGGTCTCTTCCCTCCCCTCCCTTGGTCCCAGCCTTACAGTGGCTCGGCAGGGCTTTGAGGAGGGTGAACTTCTTACATCTGCCCTTTCTCTTGAGCAAAGGGTTGGGTGCCAGGGCTGTCCCATGTGTTAACTGCCAGGACTAAAGCTGCCAGGGGATTCAGGCCGCTTCCTCCGGAGCCCTCTGCATGGAGTGGGGAAGTGGCCAGGTGGCCAGGAGGAAGACGCAGGGTGACGGAGGTGAGGGCAGGTGCTCTGCAGGTGTGTGTGTCTGTGCATGTGTGCACACATGTGTGTATGCATGTCTGTCTGTCCCAGTGTCTCTGTGCCGTCTAATTGCAGTGAGAGGACACAAGACTCTCCCTGTGAGTAAACACCTGGAATGGGTGTGCACTTGGGGGTTGTGAATGAGCCATAAAGAAGAAAGTGACATACTCTATTTCCTGAGGGCAGAGAGAGGAAATGGATTTCCCCCCCCACACACACCTTAGGAGCTGGGCTTTGCTCCTAGAGTTTCTTGGATCTGACTGAAAAACAAATCCCAACATTTGTGAGGAAGAGGAGGACAAGGAGAAAAGAGCACACAGTAAAAGGACACATCATGAGGTGTCCTGGGTCTGAAGAGTGGAGAGCCACCTTCAGGGAGTGGCTCAAAAGACATTGAGAGGGGCACACAGTCGTGTGGCCCACATGGGCCCAGCTCTCTGGCAGGAGGAATTGATGGGACTTTCTCTGTCATAAATCAGCCGTGAAGAAACGGTCTGAGCTTTCAGAACAGTGTTCTTCTCTTTAACTCCAGCATCAGTTTTGCTTGCAGGACATCCTTTGCAGCATGGATCCAAGTGGATCCTGACCTGTCTTTTCTAGCAGAAGTTTCCACGCACATTCTGTGGTGTGGTCTCTGGTCCGGAACCCAAGGTGACCTGGTCCCTGCACTGTAACACAGGCCCCAAGGAGGTGGCCACTCCCCAAGTCCCTGCCGTGGTTGCCGGACATTCCAGGTCACAGCGGTCATTAGATCAGGGCTGATGTTCCTGCAGGAGCTGCTGAAGCCCTGCAAAGCTTTGCCCATGGCTGAGGCATATCTCAGCCTGTCACCACTGTCCCTTCAGACTGTCACCCTTCAGCCTGACATTCTTGCTGGGATTTCCTGTTTGCTGTCTGCCCATTTGTGTGTGGCTGAAAAGAGTGAGTGCTCCCAAGGGTCAAGCAGGGAGCTCTTAGGAAGCAGAAATACAAATCAGGAATTATCCCCTTTGAATGCTGACTCTGTTCCCGCTCGCCTGCAGCCCCCAGCTGACAGGAGGTTCTGATCCCGGGCTGCAGAAACAGGACAAGCAGGAAGCCGTAAAGCAGCCAGTAAAGACCAGGGCACCCCAGTATGCCACGCTCTGCAACCTGCAAGCCAGGGTCCAAGAGTTGAAGACCTTGGATGCTGCCTAAATACGGTCTAAAACTTCCAAACCACATTGCTAGTCCGACACCCAACATTCAGTTCACACCTTGTAGGGGGAAAAGCCTGCGGATTTAGCCTGCTGTCAAGTATCAAAGCCCAAGTATCAAACAGAACCAAACACAGACCTGATTTCTTGAGTTTTGATTTTAATATTATAGACATTTACTGTAGAAGGTAGAGAAGGTGAACTATCAAGTACAGCATAGCTTGAAATCAAGACTAGCATAGCATGCCAGAGCATAAGCCCAATTTTCTCCCTTTAAAAAGTATGAGTCTTGGGCAGGTGATTTACCTCAGTGGTTCTGCTGCCTGCTTCACAAGCACAAGGTCCCAAGTTCGATCCCCAGTACCAAAAAATGTATGAGTCTTGCTGGGCAACTTAGTAATTTAATTTAGCAAGACCTTGGCATAAAAATAAAATAAAATGGGTTGTGGATGCAGCTCAGTGAAAAAGCCCTGAGTTCCATCTTCAGTACCACAAAACAAGAAATTCTGTATTGCAGGGAGGGAAGAATGAATGTTCCTGCACTGGACATCCCCTGTGACAGCACGACCTGGGAGCCTGGCCACTTGGGCCTGGGTGTCTAGACTCACAGGCTCCCAGGATAAACCTGGATGAGCCACGTGCAGACGGAGGAGGGACCCTCAGAGGGCAGTAGAGGCCTCTGCCCACTGGAGTCACCTGGCACAAGCCTCCACCCATGCAACCAGGTGTGAAGCAGCCACTCCCAACTGGGCAGTCCTGTGTCTACAAGACCTGGGGCTGTGGCTGAAAATGTTCTGCTGTCACCACAGCAGAGGATGAGGCCCCCGGCATGCAGCAAGTAGAGTTAGGAAGGGACCTGCTCTGTGTCCTATAATGCCTAGGACCCAGCATACAGCCCTTCTGGAGCTTCACCGGCAACAGAGTTGAGGGTTCAGAAACCCTGGAGATCAGGAATTCTCACTCCCATCCAGGGCTCCAGCATTTGAGGGAGGTCATGGCCATGGTGTATACAGAAGCACTCTGCTGGGTATGCATCCCTACCCTGCCTCTGGGAAGCCTGGCTGCCAGTGTGGAGCTGCAGCTACCAGCAGCATGGGGCTGCAGCAGTAGTTAGATCCAGTTGGGAGAGAGTGGCAGGCGAGCAGACGTGAGGGGGTCGATGCCTCATCTCTGCTGGGGAAGCCATAGGGCTGAGCGATGCCCCTCAGAACCTGGGCCTGCCAAGAGTCTCAGCCTGTGACCACACTGGGTCCCACTGGAGTTGGAATGGGGCCCTCATAAGAGAACCAGAGAACATTTGGTCCTCACCAGAGAACATGTGAGGCAACAGAGACACAGTCTGGGGCCAAGAGGTGAGGAGAGCCCTGCATGGAGTTTGGAGCACAGGCACTATGGACACCTGGGCACCTCGGTCTTGGACTTCTGCCTGTAGAGCTGAGAAAATGGCCTTCTGATATCTTAAACCCGCAGTTTGTGGGGCAGTGGTTTGCTGCCAGCCCCATGGGATAAATACAGGTGGAAACATGGAAGTCTGCCAGCCCCAGGGAAGGTGCATACAGCAGGACAGTGGCAGCAGGAATCTGCAGCTCAGGGGCTAGATCAGCACAAGCAATGTAATCTGTGTGCTTCAGAATACTGCACATAACAAGCTGTGCTTTTTGCCACCCTGCTGAAGCCACTTTATTGGGGTCCCCCGCTGTGGTACCCAGCTCTTAAATCCTGGAACACTCATTGTTGGCACCCAGGGTGTTCTCCTAGGGGAAGAATCTCTGTCACCAGGTCTCTAATGTCCAAGAGTCGTTTTAAAAGGCCAAGAAGGTACGTGCTGCAAAAAGTGGGATCCACATGGTGCTCTGCAGAAGCAAAGACTGCATTTGCCTTTCCTCCTGGCACTGGAGGGGGCTCTGACTTCAGCTGAATTAGGGGTCACCTCCCCCACGGCCTCCTGCTGGCCATGATCCCCTTCTCTCTAAGCCAAGCTCTGCAGGCTTTCACACTGCCTCCAAGTGGTGGCAACCACTTTCCTTGGGCTGGTGCCCCCACAGTGCAGCCTGGCGTACTGCAGAGGAGCAGGGTGACTGTGACCAGGAGCCAGTGTCACAGCCATGAGGACTGGTAGCACTGCCTGATGGATGGACCTGGGCCCCCAGGCAGCAGCCCCGTGAATCCATGAGATGAATTTAAAGCAATTAAAGGGCTGCTGTTGTGGACTGAGCTCAAATGGAGAGATTTAAAATTTTCTATTAAAAGAGGTCTTACTCTCTTGACTGTTGCTTGAGTCAGGTGAAGAAATAATTAGGCTCTTTGGGCCCTTCTCACACCCCTTTTCCTCGATTTTCTGTAAACAGCAGAGGAGTTCTCTGACCATAGGGGAACTGAGTGCTGCTTCTCTCTTTCTGAAAATGTGGCCTTAAGGGTCATCCCTTATACTTTAGGGTTCCCAGGTTCCACTAATAAGATCACCTGCCTAGCAAGGTGGGTCTCAAGCTGGCCTGGTGCATCAAAGGAAGACTGGAGTTTCTGACGCTGGTGGTCACAACCACATCTGGAGAGTCCCAGGGTCCTCAAGGCCAAATGTGGAAGGCTTGGTCTCCAGCCTAATACCCCTGAGAGCCCGTGGAGTCTTTAAAGTATGGGATCTAGTGAGTGGCAGTTAGGTCACAGGGAGCATGCTCCTGAGGGGATGCTGGGGCCAGGCTCCCCCCTGTCTCTCCGCTTCCTAGCCACCGTAGGGTGAGCAGCTTCTTCTACTACTACTTCCTGCCATAATATGCTGGCTCCACAAGGCACAGAGCCATCTGACCATGAACTGAGGCCTCCAGAATCATGAGCCAAGAAAACCTTCCCTCCTTTATTGCTATCTAGCTCAGGGTTTTTGTCCCAGTATTGGAAAGCTGACCAACATAGGCCCTATAGGAAGCAGTGACAACTTAGAAGTCCAGGTCTCACACAGTCATGTTAGTAGAACATGCAGGTGTCTGATGACTCTACTTTGGATTTTCAACTGCTTCTTCATTAGTAATTTTAAGTAACATGTAGGGGAAGTGGGAAGGGTAGGGGAAAGGAAATAAGGGAAAAGAAAAAAAAAACATGAGAAAATGAAAAAATGGAAATAAAGTATTTGTAAATAGGGAAGGGAGGAGGGGGTGAAGGGAGGGCAGGCATAAGGGGAAAAATTGAGAACCAAGACCTGTCATGTAAAGGTACAAGATCCCTGGGCCAGGGACTTGGCTCAGTGGTTCCACCGCCTGCTTCACCAGTGCAAGGGCCTGAGTTCGATCCCTTGTACCAAAAAAAAGACAAAAAAAGGTACAAGATCCCAACAATGAATGTAACTTTACTGTATACCTAAAATGTACTAATAAACTCAATGAGGGGGAACAAAGAGAGAATTTTAAGTAACAAAAGTAATCCATGAGAGTTTAACTAGAGATAAAATAGTCTCTTATCCTCAGTTTTGCTTTCCATGGCTTCAGTTGCCTACAATCAACCCAGGTCCAAAAATATTAAATGGCACATTCCAAAATAGACTTCAGGGAGAAATGTCACATAACACATTGTAAAGACAGAATTTTGTACCTAAGATTTATAATTTGAGAAAAACTCATAAAATCGTCATTTTCAAATATTACTGTTTGAAGCTGGGTGTGGTGCGCACACCTGTAATCACAGAATTCTGGAGGCTAAAACAAGAAGATCACCAAGTTTGAGGCCAGCCTGTGCTATACAGGGAGACCCTGTCTCAAAACAGAAACACAGTTGGAGATTTAGCTCAGTAGCACCACACCTGCCTTATGAATGCAAGGTCCTCAGGAGTTTGATCCCTGGTACCAAAAACAAAAACCCAGAAGTAACAAATATTGATGTTTGGCAATCATGGGTAATGGGATTGACAGGGTATTTGTTGGCGTGTTTAGCCTATGGAGTCTAAATTACAGCCAATTAAAAGCACTCTTACAGATGCTGTGATTCTGTGCTGTGGTGACATAATGAGCCTTTACACACCTAATTCTCTGCTCACTCCGTGTATCCTTCATCATGATGATTTACCACGAGGTCTTCCTTCTCAAATATCTAACATGGGAAAATTAATTTTCATCTTTTAGTTCATGCTGACATGGTAAGAAAAGTTTCAGCATAGGCCAGGTGTGTATGTAGAGGAAGAAGAGAGTACATCTAGGGCTTGGTACTTCTTGGATTTTTAGGAATGTACCAGAAGCCTTGGAACACATGCTCTACAGATGAGGGGTCGAATGTACATGGGGAAAGGTCTGTGATCTACCTTGCTCATCCTGTCCACCCCCCAATATCCTCCCACTTAGACAGATGCACATTTACTGTTTTCTGGGTTTGGTGAGTTTTTAAAATAAAATCTGAAGGATATGGATCTATCTATTTATTTATTTATTTTGTACCAGGGATTGAACTCAGGACCTTGCACTTGCAAGGCAGGCAGCAGCACCAAAGAGCTAAATCCCTCGCCAA
>NW_022900928.1:85481421-85496568 GCF_012274545.1 Fukomys damarensis
GTTAAATCCCTCGCCAAGATTTTTTTTTTTTTTTTTTAGATAGAGTCTTGCTATGCAGTCCAGCTGACCTTTAACCTACTATGGTGTCCAGGCTGACCTCAAACTCAAGGCACTCCTCCTGCCTCATCCTTCTGAGTGCTGGGATTATGGGCATGTGCCACCACACCTGACTAGGAAATGTTTATTAAGCCTCATGTTATGTATAAATGCTTTCTTAATGTGACTGGTTGAATGGTGTCCCCCAGATTGCTGTGATGATGACGTCCTCATTCCCCATGTCACTGCATTTGGAGACTGCGCTATTACAGAGGTGACTGCGAATAAATGAGGTCACAGGTAGGGTCCTGGTCGAGCAGGACAGGGCCTGATAGAAGAGGCTCATAGCTTGCTCCCTACCACAGCAGCAGCCCCTGAGAGAGCCTGACTGGTTCACACCTGAGCTTTGGGTTTCAGCGTCCAATGTGTGAAAGAATGAATCTGCTGCTTAAGCCAAGGATCTGTGGTGAGGGGCTGTAGTGGTGGCAGCATAAGGCTCTGGCACCTAACAAGGGCACATCTGGACATCCTCAGCTCCGGGGAGAGAGCTAACTCAGTTTCTGCAAATCAGCTGCACAGGACATGGGGCGCCTGAGACTTAGACCACCTCCTGTCAGGACTGTCCTGTCGGTTCCAGGATTTCATTTATTTGTTTGTTTCTTTTTGTGATATTGGAGATTGAACCAAGGTCCTTCACTGAGCTAAATCCCCAGCTCTTTTTACTTTATATTTTGAGACAGGGTCTCACTTAACTGCCCAGGCTGGACTTGAACTTGCAATCTTCCTACCTCAGCCTCCCAGAGTTCTGGTATTATATGCACGTGTATGTGTATACATTCCTGCGCGCGCGTGTGTATGGGTCACCACATTCCTGATCTCTTGCCACCACACAGTGACATGGCAACAAACCTCTTTGATTTCAGGTCCTTATGCATTGTTGATTTGGTTTCTTTCTTTCCTTGTTTCTTTCTTGCTGTTGCAGTTTGTATTCCTACTGACTATGAAGGAACTTGCTCTCTTGCATTTTAGTCTGCAGTGGATAATATTCTTCTGATTTTTGGTAACATAACAAGCAGAAAATGGTATTTTCCTGTAGTCCTAATTTCCCTTTCCTGACTGTTTCAAGTTGGTTATTTTAGCTCTCACCCATGTCTCTATTGGGCTGTTTCTCTTCATACCTTTATTATTTGAAAGTCATGTGTAAGGAGGGTGACTCTGACTCACATGGCTTGGCCCCTCCCCTTTGCATACAAATGGCTGTGGATTTTCTTCCCCTGGCACCTTCTTCTGTTCTGTGCTTATGTACTGAGTCTGTGCAGAGCCCGTGTTTAGGCATAGTGAGGGGAGGAGCACTGCTCTCTGTGTGCAGATGAGCAGTGGTCCCAGGAGCTAACTCTATTGACGGAACATACCCCACCCTTCCACGCCTGGACTCTCAAGGACTCTCAGTCACCCTCTCTGAAAGGTGACTTCTTAGGGAACTCCATTGTCAGGCCCTTCTCACATGCCTGGACAGCAGAAGTATTTTATAGCTTGCTTGGCACCTCGTAAGACTCTGTATTTCACGTTAGCTGTTTGTAAACCAAGGTAGGACTCACCTTGCCTGTGACCCTAACGTGCGCTCACGTGCCCCTCCCACTGCCCATGTGATACTGCTCACTAGGTTCTTGGAGCGTCTGTAAGTTAAAAGGATCATGGAGTAGGTGCCTGATGATGGCAGTATTACTTCTTTTCTGTCCATTCCGTGCACTTTGGGGACCATTTCCACTGTTTTAGAAAGCATCTAGGAGAGTAAGGAAAGGTCAAGGAAGGACCACCCACTGAGTATTTAACCTGATGCCACAAGTCTCCATTATCCGGGTTTAGCTCATCTTAGACAGGAGCCTGTGGGATGGGAGTTGGCATTTCCCTGACAGGACACAGAAGAGAGAGTGTGACAGCTGAGAGCCCTGCTTATCCTGAGTGGGCTTGGTGGACAGGTAGCCTAGTGGGCAGAGGGGAGCAGACCCAGGCCACTGCCGTCCTCCTCTCTGGGCTCCACGTGACCCCGATTTTCTCACTCTGGCTTGGACAAATGGTACACTGGCAGACACATATGTACTATGTGCCTGTGTATCACTTTTGTTGGGGCTCTGTATCTCCTCAGCCAAGTACTCTGGGTAGAAACGGAACACTATACACAGCGCTTGAGCACACAGAAAGATCCAATGCCCTGATGTCCTCAGGGAGAAGAAATAAAACAGATGATTCAATACTCCTGAGCAGATAAAAACAATAACTATCAGAGGGTATAAAGCAATGAGAGACAATTAAAGCTCATGGTAGCTTAGCACAGAATTAGGGTAATTAACCAAATGTTGGCGATGCAAATATTTTGTTTTATAAATGCAAACAGAAGTGTGACTGGGCACTGCTGCAAGCTCAGGGTTGTGTTGGATGCCTGGAGCCCACCTGTCTCTTCCCTTGGGCTCTCGAGAGGACAGGAACCTCTGTCACTTGCTTTTTGTTGTTGTTGCTTTTTTTAATGTGAATGGATTTGCTCCCCCATCATGTGGCCCTCCAGTGTCATGGTTCATGGCTCCACCCTGATCCCTATGGCCAGGATCTGATGTTGAGTACCATTCCTTAGTTCTCCATTCCTGAGTCAGACTGTCTCCTGGGTTACATAGCACAGTCCTGCAAATGAGGGGCTCAGGATGGATCACTCTGGGTAGCCGCCGTAGTCACTTTCACAACATACTGACACTGAAACTTAGAGGAGGAGAGGTTTATTTGGGTCACAGTTTCTGTGGGTTCATTCCATGGTCAGCTGTCTCCAAGGCAGAAATGCCACAATGGGAGGGCCTGGTGGTGGAGAGTTGCTCATCCCATGGCAGCCAGGAAGCAGAGGGTGAAGGGAGAAGCTGGGGAGAAGATACTCTTCTAGGTCACACTCCAGAGACCACCTCCAATCAGGCCCCATCTCCTGACAGTACAGTCAACTGCTCAACTCATGAACTGATGAATCCACTGATAAGTATGGTGCCCCAAGATTGAATCACTGTCCACGCACATGAGACTTTGGGGACATTTTAGATATAAATTATAATTCTCCCTCACGGTTCAGGAAGTTGGAAGTCCAAACCTGAGGTGTGGCAGGGAGGCTGGGAGCTAAAGTCCCTCCCAAGACTCCAGCTCTAATCTCACTGGTGGTGGCCCTCAGTCTTTGGCACCCCTTGACTGGAGCTGTTCCACCTCACCTTTGCCTGTGTGGTCACACAGCTGATTTCCCCCCTTTCTCTTTCTGCTCCTCTTTGTGCCAGGATACCATCATGATGGGCCAGAGTCCATAGCTACACAGGACCCCATCTGAACCAATTCCTTCTACCAAGACCACTTTTCCAAACAAGGGCACAGATGTGAAGGCTAGGACCAAGCCCTCTCTTAGGGACACAATTCAACCCACTAAAGGCTTTGGAATTGGATGACCTGGGGTCCCACTGGTTCCTGGGGGTTGAGTGGGCTGCCACCTCTTCAGGCCTTTCTGTAGGTGTTCTTGGGGATTTGGGGTTGGGTGGGGAGGAACCCAGGCCTAGTGGCTATTTCATGTTTATGCTGCTAACAGCTACAAGACGAGGCCACCTTATAGGAGCTGTGTTCCTACCTTGACTATCTATAGTCTAGTGACCCCCAGCATGCCTATGTCTCTAGATCTATAATGAAGATATTATGGGACACGAACCCCAACACTGAACTTTAAGCCCTCCTCCCAACTGCCACTCCCCGTCCCCACCATCCCAATGCTTGCCTGGGTTCTCAGCTGGCATTGATCCTTTGTTTCTGATCTTTGCATCTCTTTGCGGTGTATGAGATGGTTCCCTTCCACACTGGCTCATACCATGAGCCAGGAATAATTTCACAAGCCTGGTATTAGATGTCGCACAAAAGTCTAAATACATAATGCATCTAACTTCAGATTCTATAATACTGTCACACTCAAAACAAGCTGTCAAAACCGTCTGGCATGACTTATCCCTAATAAATCCCCAGTCCTGTTAATTGCTCCTTATTCCTCTGAATAAGAATTGTTTGAATCCACAAATCAGGTGAAGAATGGAGGATAATGGGGATACATTTAGAGGACTGCTGCTGTCTCTCCCCCAGGACAAAAGGAGCCACAGGCATCATGGGTGTCTCTGCTCATGAGGGGAGCTGTATTGAATGCAGGCAGCTTTGCACCTGGTATTTGCAAGTGGTTCTTGGAACCTCGGGAAGAAAAGTGAGGTACAGGAGGAATGTCACTGAGAGTGGACTGAGTCCTATGACCCTGATGGTTCTAGCACAGTGGCTTTGGGAGTATATGCCTGGGGCTGACTGGGTGTGGCTTACATGCGGTCAGACTAAGGCAGGGTGTACCTGACCTTTACAGAGAGGCTGTGGTATCACAGACCTGTTTTGTCTCCTGGCTTTGGCATATGAAGCAGTTTTGTGACCGTGGGCAAGAGCTCTCCCTGTGGCTGAGTTGGAGTTCACCCTCTTTGTGGGGGGATGGAGAGGCAGAGTGGAGACCCCAATAGGACAGTTTAGGCCAAAGACCGAGCTGGGGGTTTCAGGAGGCAGGGGCCTGAAAGAAGGAAATGAAGCCACAGCATTGTCAGGTGTCCCTCAGAGGGGCATTGGCTAAGCAGGCCCCTGCTGACTCCTCACTTAGCACAGCATCCTAACCCCAACCTGAGTAGCAATGTCTGACCTCCCTGGCAGTGGTGAGGATGGCCATCCTGGGGGGCCTGGACAGGTATCTGCCCAGGAGGCAGGCATAGCTTTCTAGGTAGGAGCAGCTTTGTCTCCCTCGCTGCACCTTTGTGTACATGTCTGTATGTACACCTGTGTGTGTGTGTGTGTGTGTGTGTGTGTGTGTGTGTGCAACACATGAAAGAGGTGCAGGTGTGCCCTCTAGGGGAGAAGCAGAGCTCATCTAGAGAAGGGAGAAGGATATAGCAGAGGCAAAAGGAGCTACCTAAAGAAGAAGTTGACATTTAGGAGAGGGTGGCTGGGTGGAGTGAGCCCCTGTTCTAGACCACTACAGACCAGGTGCCTGTCCACTGTCCAGTGGTTCCCTGCACTGAGGACACCTGGCCCTGCCCATGGAAAACATCACCGTTTCAGTTTGATATCCATGAATGGGGTGGGGGGGGACCTGAAGACACCACTGTCTCACTGTCTCCACTGTCCAAGCCAGAGCCACCTAGGAAGTGCATGGGACACAGTCCTCAGCAGGCAGATCCCTGAGGTTTGTTCACCTTGGCCCATGATGCCTGCATCTGGAAGATCCAGACTGAGTTGTTCTTTCCAGAGCTGTCAGAGGAGTCACACTATCTTCTAAAGTCTGAGTTAAAACAGCCAGAAAGAAAACATGTATCCAAACACAGGGTGTCAAGAAGAAAAAGATGTAATATTACCTCTCAGGATTATTCATTCTTAAATAGTGAAAAAGTGATTAGTTCAGCCAGTAGAATGGTGCATACCTGCAATTCCAGCTCTGGGAGGCTGAGACAAGAAGATTCCAAGTTCAAGACCAGCCTGGGCACTTAGAGAGACCCTGTCTCAAAATAAAAAAGGGCTCGGGATGAATCTCAGTATGAAGGCCCTGGGTTCAGTCTCCAGTACAATAACAACAAGGATGACTAGTTTGAGCAGAACCAAATTATCTCACATCTATCTACTTCTAAAAAATTAGCAGGGACCAAGTGGTAACAAGTGATGTGAAAGGTAAAGAGGGATAACAGCAGGCTTGGCCACTACCCAAAAGCTCAGAGGGACAGACTGTGGGGTGGCACTGCTCCTCCTGCCCTCTGCTCATCCCCAGCACAGGGACTAGGTGGCCAGGGTTTCTGAGGACTCAGCCAACAAGCTGCCCATGTCAGGGCCCCTCCTCATCTCCAGGTGGGAGGTCCACTTAGGAAAGCTGCACCATGACAGGCACAATTACTTTATAGTTCTGTCCCTCTGTCAGTGAAGTTCCACTTCCTACCTCGACCAGGAACACAAGGGCACAGGCCAAGCATGCAGAAGAGCCTGTCAGAAACGCTGTCAGGGACCCCAGTCAGTCCTGGGCGCTGAGAAAGCTGCCAAGCAGGGAAGAATTTGACACACACAGAAATGCGCAGGGTGAGGGATCAGAGATTTTCACTTCACTATCGGAAATGCTGAAGTCAAGCTGTGGGTTCTCACAGGCCCTCTGGCATTGTTAACCATGGATATGGAGACTGTGGGACACAAGGGAAATGTTTGCGGAAAAGTGCTGCCATGTGGGACAGAAAACAGGGAACTGGAGCTATGTGGGGATGAAAACAGAGGACACATCAGTTAATTGGGGTACTAGGATGGTGCACGGCCTTTTCCTTCATGTTTCAGTTCCATCACTGGAGTAAAACTAGCTGGGCCTGGTGATGAAGGCCTGGAATCCCAGCACTTTGGGAGGCTGAGGCAGGAGGATTTCAAAAACCAAACAAACCAAAAATATTTAATTGACTGCTTAGCTTGTGGGCCTGTTGACTTATGAAGACTCATGGTTACTAATGGCCCCACATGAGAAGGAAGCACAACAAAAAGACTTTGTGTAATAAGAACAGAGCTGATGTATTCATTTAATAGTCTCTTTGTTGGCCAGGGAAGGAGGGTAGGCTGGACCCCACTCAGTTCTTTGCATCTTACACTTGTTCTTTCCAAGCTGGAGATGAGATGGAACTGTGGCCCAGGAGTCATTTGAGAAGCAGAGATCAACAAATCACCCTCTGTGGCTCTGAGGAAGGCCTTCTGAGGCCTCTCCTTCCTGCATGGATCTGGAATGTGTCTGGTTGAGATCTGCTCGAAAGCCAGAACTTCAGACACCAAGAAACTTCTTTTGTTTCCGGTACTGGGGATCAAACTCAGGACCTTGCACTTGCCAGGCAAGTGTAGCTCCACTGAGCTACATCCCCAGGTCTTACCAAGAAACTTCTGAGCCAGGAGAATGTGCAATGTTCTGAATGCCAAGCATTGGAACTACATCTGCAGTTGGCTCTGGCGCTAGAAGGACCTGACTTTGAGGAGCAGACACTGCTCCCTCTGCCCCTGGGCTTCTCTGTCCTGCAGCATGGCCCCATCTGGCAGGACCTCGGACATAATCACCTGCTCAATATGTCCTCGAGGGGCCCCTAGCACACACTGGGGAGACAATGACTGAGGATGAGTGCAGTGATCCTGAGAACATGTTCAGCCCTGCGGTGCTAAGGAAGAGCTGAAGCCAGGTGCCTGGACCATGGAGGCTCCACCCAGCCCACTCTCTGCCTCTCTGTTTTCCTTGAGAGCTGAGCTCTCACTCTCCAGCCATGCCATCAAATTGGCGCTCTGCATCTCACCTGAGTCAGTACCCATAGGGTGCCAGGGTGCTTGATGCTTTCAGAGGGGTTATTGGTGCTGTTTCAGGCTGAGAGTAAGGGGTCTGACCTGGCTTTCCTAGCATGTGTCCAAGGACAAACTTCTGTGTCAGTATCTGTCCTTAGCGGCCTTTCTCTTTCTAGATGAAGCATAGAGGCAGAAAATAAAGTCACTGTAGGCAGCCACTCAGCACTCTGCTCCTCCTCCTGATCCTGCTCCTAGGTCAGAACTGTGCCCATAAATCACCCAGGGCTTTCATGGATCTGGAGGGGCCAGGATTCCCCAGATCCTACCAGAGAGAACTAAGGATGTGGATGCCCACCCTGGAGGCAGCTCTCAGGTCCCAAGAAAGCAAGGTCATGGGCACAGAGTCACTCTGTGCTCCTTCAGTTTGTGCCACTGAAAGTGCATAAAACCTAGAATGATATGGAAAAAACAGTAGCAACATGCAAACTCTTTGCAGGATCCTCCTATCAATGACCTGGCCTGGTCAGAGTTGGATACTACTGCCCAATTTACCTAAGGGGTGACTGAAAGACAGGAAGGTGATTGACCATGCTAGCCCATGGTCCACTAAGCAAGGACAGGCCAGAGTGTGGGAGCAGGGCAGCTCCAAGCCCTCTGCCCACTTCTACTCCAGGTAGCCGCAGGGAGGTGGATGGTTATTCCCTAGCAAGTGTTCAGTGTCCAGCGATAGGGTTGGCCTCACCAGCCATTGCCTGGTGTGTGTGGCTCCCCCGCAGCCACTGTCACTTCCTCTGTGGACATGCAGGCCAATGGTCCTGTACCACAGCCAGCTAGCTGGGCTGGAAGCTGAGGTCACTCACAGTCTGTGACCATGCACATTAGCTGGGGCTACCATAGTGAACCCCACAGCTCAGTGTTGTAAATACAGCTCCAGGGGTTGGAAGTCTGAAGTCGAGGTGTCACAGGGCTGGCTCCACTGAGGCCTCTCTCCTTAGCTTGTACATGGCATCTTCATGTCCGTGTCCTGGCATGGCCATTCCTTGTGTGTCTGGGTTCTGACATCTTCTTTTAAGGACCCCAGCCAGCTTGGGAAAGCGGCCACACCAATGGCCCCACTTAACCTCAATCACCCTTTACAGACCCATTCTCTAGACACAGCACACTCTGGGGTCCTGGGGCTAAGACTTTGCCAAATCAACTTTGGGGACACCATCCAGCCCAGAACAGTGCCTACCCTGTGACTTGGTGGGAGTGTGACACATGGAGCCACAGGGCTGGGGAAGAAAAAGGATGCCCGTGTACTAGCAGTGAGGATGAACATGACGGCCACCTCTGTGTGCAGAGGGCTCTAGCCTCAAGAAAGCCAGGCCCAGCCATGCGGCAGTCACAGCCAAGGGGCTGGGTGAGGAATTCCAGTTCTCCATCTGGGACAAAGGGACAGTCAGATTGTCATCCTGAGATGAACAATTTCCTGGAAATGACACTGGGTTGAAGGCACTGTGATTGGAGGAAGGAGACCCTGCTTGGCCATCATGAGCTCCCAAGAGACACGGCCCTGGCTGAGGCCACACTCATTCCAGGTAGGGTCTCCATGTGCCCAGGCTGAGGGCAAATATCAACTGTGTGTCTCTCCAGCTCTGCCTGTGATGCCTTCTCCTCTCTGTGCCTCAGTCTTCCTGTCTGAAAACTAAAGGGTCCATGTTGCTCTGGGGATGGAGTGAGGGAGAGATAGCCACAAAGCATAGTGGACTGGAGGGGGTGGAAGGATGAGCCATTCACTGCAGTCTTTAACACCAGGGCCTCATCTGGGAGATAGTGTTTAAAGCTTTTCTTGTCTCATTTGGATCTACTGTTTTGGGGTGCAATAAGGTAAGACTTATCGAGAAACACTTGGGAAGGCATAACTAAGACAGCAACACTGGGTTTTAACAACTGTCCTAAACAGTATTCATCCCTCACATTTGTGAGGGCCTCTCTTTAGCCTTCTTGAATCTGTTTCCCATGGGGTGGGTTTTATCTTTAAACCACCATACATAAGAGCTTCCTACCACGAGTGGGCAGCAGCCTGTTCCTTTTGGCTGGGATGCAGATCACGCCCTCTTGGCCCTGCAATCTATCCAGTTAAGAAGACAAAGCAACACTGAACAGAGGGCTTGCTACAGGCTAACCAGTGTAAGACAGAAGGGATATGTGCACATCTGATCACATGTGTAGGTTGTAGGTGTGCACACACACTAGGAACGTTTATGGAATGAAGAGATCTGGGAGTGTCTGGCTATGAGATTTAGCTTTTACCCTTTTGATCCTTCTAGTTTTAAGTTGAAGTGTAACTTTTTCCACTAAAAAACATTTTCAAGGAAGAGCTATCTTTTTGGCCACTGGGAGCCAGGACATGGGGACTGTCCCTTGAAAAAGATCTCTTGCTCTCTGCTGGGAAAGACCATCCTTCTGTGCAGCTGAGACCTTCTTTCTGTTTTCCTCCCATTCCCAGTTATGACTCAAACCTGCCAAGAGATGGGCCACCCTGGGGATTGCATCCTCCCCTCCCAAGTGATACCTTGGGCTACAGCACTTCCTTTCTACCCACTCAGGCCTCTCCTTTTGTGAAGCACACCATGGGCTCACATCAGCACCCCAAATCATAGAAGGCCTGAGGTCCCAAGGTCTTTGGGCAGGGGGTGACTGGTGTCATTCCAAGTGGGAACATGGGGTATCCACGGCCCTAAACCAGCTCTCCCTTGTATCCTCAGCCTCAGTTGGGGCTGAACCCTGTATTCATTTCATCCATGCCTATTCTGGGAAGGCACAAGTGCCTGGGAAGCTCAGGGCTTAGACCAGGGTGAGGATGTGGAGGCCAGGTAATGGGGACCTTCCTGAGCCCCAAGCCGGTACTCTTGGGCCAGGAACCACAGTCCCTGCACTTGCCGGTGCCTCCAGCCTCACCCAAAAGCTACGCAGCATCTTCTGGTTTGCTGTTGGCTAAAGCTCCAGCTGGCATCTTCTGCACATCCATGTGTTTGTGTGTGCTTGTGTGTGTGTGTGTGTGTATGTGTGTGCGCGCACAGAGGCATATGCAGCTTCCCTTCTGTGAACATGAAATTCCCAGAGTTGAACTCACCATCCAATTCTCCTGGATTTTCTCCTCTTAGACTTCTAATGCTTTACCAGGACATTCTGCCATTTCCTTACCCTTTGTTCACAATATTCAGACGAGAAAGTTGGGAAATGCAGGGACAGATCCTCAAAGTGTGACTGTGCCATTTCTGTCCTGGGATGAGCCTGGCAGAGCTGGCTCTCCACAGACAGAGCTGGCCACCGGAGGGTGTATGGGGAGAACATTGTAGGAGAAGGAAATACTGTATCCTGGGAAACTTTGGCTAGGGGAACAGCAGTAAGTGGTGCTGTTATCAGTTAGTTACTGGGCCTCCAAGGGCACATATTCTATTTCAGGGATTTTATTTCACTTTTTATTCACAATTAGGGAAGAGTTCTCTTTAGGAAAGTCCAAATTAGAGATGTGAATTTGTCTGACCTGAAGCTGGAATTCATTGATTATTTGTTAAGTGAATAAGCAAATTGCTATTACACCACAATTTGCGTTGTAAGATTGTTGCTACTGCCCTTTTGGACACTCTTCTTTTTCCTAGTAAGTGTTTGTTTTTGTTTTTGAAACCAGCAAAATCCTCTGAGCTGTGCCAGCTGGAGACAGAGCCAGAAACAGGCTGAAACAGGAGCCCAAATTCTGGCGTCCATGACAGTCACAGAAGGGGAAAAATAGTGGCTTCTCCTGCAGAGTGGTAGCCAGTTTCACCGAGAGTGCTTGAAATTAATAGGCTTTTAAAAAGACTTACAGGACATTTTTTAAAACAGGAATTCAAAGGGCAGTGCCAACTTTATATTTAATAGTGAAATGTAGGTATACGCTTTTAACATCAGGAAAAAGTCAAATTGAGTTACATGACACCGTCGTTCCCCACCCCCCAGTTTTCAGCATATGAAATGGTCTTTAGACATTTTTTTTTCTATTTTGTCACTAAGGTGAAAACAACCTCCAGAAATTTAAAAAAGTGACTGAATTCTGGGACTGCCTCATATCACATTGTTCTCATTTAATTACTATTTTTTTTCTTAACACTTTGAATACATAGTATGTATATATGTACAGGAATAGTAAGGGCAGGAAACACTTGTTGACTATTTTATTTTAAATGAGTAGGGCTGATTTACATTATTCACATTATATTTTATATTTTCATTATTCACACTACAAGAGGCAAAAATTAGATGTTATTTTTTAAAATGCACTGTTATTTATGGTAAGTCATGCAGAAGTCTTTGTGTTTTCCCTCCAAGATATTGTGGAGGGGGCATGGTCACTCATGGGATCCCAAAGTTCATTATCACTAATGTGGAGTCCGTTATACGGCAGTCACCTTTGTCGTTTAGAAGGCTACCCAAAATTTCTTATTGATGATGCCCAGGCACAGTTCATTTTTTCTGATACACAGAACACTAGTAATTTATCAACCGTTATTACTCTTCTTCAAAATAAACACCTTTAAATTTCTAATTATATTGTCAGAAAACCAAATGGTCAGTACTGTTTGCATATTGTATGAAGAAACATTATACAACGAACTCATAATAAATTACATAAAAAGCTAATTATATATCTCATCTGCTTACAAGAATTTCTGTATTCAAGCTTCTGTTGTAGCCTAAAGGAAGGAACTCTGAATTTTCACTTCTAAATATTGACTTTTTAACTAACAGCAGTGATTCCATTTTTTATGGATGAAAAGGTAGTGATTAAACTAGATGAAATATTTGCCACAGTGCAATTAAAATTTCTACATTAACCATCCCTCCAGAAAGAAAAATCTTCGTAGCAATGTGAAATTAATTATCAGCCACTAAACATGTTAGGTACTGGTTTCCTATATGAAGGAAACTCCAAAAGAATGATAAAGACAATGAAATTTATGGGAAACTG
This sequence comes from Fukomys damarensis, assembly GCF_012274545.1. Lineage (NCBI taxonomy): Eukaryota > Metazoa > Chordata > Mammalia > Rodentia > Bathyergidae > Fukomys > Fukomys damarensis. The sequence goes on from NW_022900928.1 coordinate 85,493,816, forward strand.
TCGGACTGTAATGGCAGAGACAGACACACCACACGCCAGATTCCACATCCAATTGTGCACTCCCATAATTATATTCCTGCCTGATTGTGATAGTTATCAACCAAGAAATTTACTACAAGATTAACAGAGACACAATAATGAAAAAACAGGGACGGCATCGTGTAATTGACTGTTATTAAAGTGTGTCATCATAGCCTGTAATAAACTCCTTGGCTGTAGCTTTCTGGAGAAACCCAAGCCAGAACTTTCTACTACTTTTTTCCATTTTTCCATTGGGCTATGGGGGCTCCCCACCCCCATCGGCTTCTGCTTAACAAGTGCATGGTCAGAAGTCTAAGGGAAAAAAAGAGACACTGCGTATATTATGAATTAGAGTTGTAGGTGGGCTTCAAGACACAGAGAAGTGAGGGTTTCCAAGACAGCAACGAAAGGACCACACATCATCTTCCCATTTCTAACTTGTATGAAACGAGTAAAGCAGGGCAGATAAGAAAACTGTGCGGCAGTGAGGCAGTTTTCTCTGGATACTGCAGCAGTGGCCACGGCAGCCCTTTCCATTCATATTTTAATGAGGTTAGTATCTCCGAGGCCATCCTCAGAGGGCAGCCACAAGGTTCCCCTAAGATTACAATAGGAGTTGCTTTAGTGACAAGCACCATTCAAAATCGTCACAGTCCAGAAAGAAAGACTCAGTTTTACTCTGCTTATCTAAGTCTATGGAGGAAAGAGGCACAATGATTCTATGAACAGCGTTTAAATTTCCCAAAGGTGGTTCAGGTAAGGAGAATCACTTAAAACTCTAATCATGTCTAATTCAGCAAAATCAGGATGTTTTGTGTACATGGACCAACTCTCAACAAGGACTGTAATCATTATGCACTGCAAACATGGACTAATAAAAAATAATGGGGAAAAAGCTGCTATGATACCATCTTTTTCTTAAATGCATTTTTGAGAATTCTGTTGCTTTGGGATTTTTAAGATCCATTTTTTTTAATATGCTGACCTCAGCTGTTTCTCACCTTGGGCTTATTCCCTTTCTTGTTTTGTTGGACAAGGTAACAGTCTCTTCCGGCTATCAGCCAGCAACCATGTCCTACTTTGAAAAAAATCTTTACTCCAAAGGGCTAGCAAATTGCATCAAACAGCCAATCAGCCTTCCTGGACTTAGAAAACGATAGATATTCCTTCAATACAAAGTACTTGTTTTAGGCAGGCCCTACTGTTGGATTCCAACATGTAAGATTATACTTTCAGGATAATAAAAACAATCTATTCTTATGGAGAAAGCTTTAATGTGGGAGACTATTTTCAAAATTCGAAGCCGGGAAAGAGATGACAGAGCCCTCAAAATCAGTTCTGAAGGCCTTCCCGGTTAGGGTTCTGCTCCGAAGGTTTGATCAGTTTAAAAATACAAGCAACATCAACAAAACGGTTGCCGGCATGGCCTGGCTGGAAAGGAAGTGCCTGGTGTCCGAGGCTGGAGCTCAAGAGTTTTTAGAGCCTCCCCAGCCCCAGACCTTTGGCCCTCCAGGCCCTGCAGGGTCCCCACCCCCAAGCATCAATTCTGTTTACTTTCTGGAGGGGAGGAGAGGGGGAGGGAAGGGAGGGAGAGAGGCTGAATTTCCAAATTACAGTTGGATTTTTAAATGAGAGCCCATTCGTCACTTTCGAGGAAAATACTGCCTCATTGATACCTAAAAACTGCTAGATGTATATACATATATATGTATCCGATAGGGAAATATACTTAAAAACATATACATCTCAGAAAGCAGTTACACCGCTGATCATTCTGTTAATGATCTGCCTGGACTAATTGTAATTTAAAAATTTGCCTTTGTATTTTAGAACTTTTCCCAGAGACTTTCACAAGTTTAATGCTTGGTTTCTATCAGTTAATAAAGTTGCCATTTTGTTTGTTAACCTGTGTATTCCTTTTTACAGCTTCCAAACTTTGAAGGGCATTATTTGCTCATAGATATAAAAGCAACTTGTATTTGGAATGAGCACCTCGAGTAGACATTTTTGTAAAACCTTAAAACATTCATGAGTTAAAAAAAAAAACTTGATACTTCAGGGACTCAGTAAGGGATGTGGCATATTCTAGAAGAACAAATCATTTCATTGCAAATTTGAGCGCTTGGGCCCAGCGAGCAGCTCAAAGTCAAACTCAGTCAAGTTTGGGGCCAAGGGCTTTACCTGTGCGAGGCAGGTGCGGCGGGCAGAGAGTGGCGTTTTTCTCTAACTCCTCTTCTGGGTTCCTTTGAACGTGTTTGTACTGAGTTGATTCCTTATTGAAACCCGGCTGACGGTGGCATCGGGGTGGTTTATAATCAGCCTGGCCCGCCGCACTCCCTTTCATGTTAATTCCGCAGCGCTGGCGGATCAGATTTACGGCCAGATGGCGGCGAAGCGCGGAGACCCTTTGTGCGCCCGGGCGCGCCTGTGAATGTCGCGCGGTCGTTGGCACCGGAAGGGTTCACACTGCGTGTGAAAGGGGACAAAGGAGCCTGGATATATCAACACTGCAGAAACCGAGTTCATTTGTGATGCAGCCCCTTTCACCGCGGTTGTCAGGCAAACTTCCTACTTTGATCAGCAGAGGGTGGAGAGGGAGAAAGGCGCAAAGCGCGGGCCTCGGCGCGGTCCGTGCGCCCTTGGCGGCTCCACGCCCCCTTCCGGAAGGAACTGCGGGACGCAGCTCCTGCACCTTGACCTGACCAGACTGCCTGCACGTTTTTGTGTCGGTT
>NW_022900928.1:85497103-85506674 GCF_012274545.1 Fukomys damarensis
GAATACTCTCTCTCTCTCTCTCTCTCTCTCTCTCTCTCTCTCTCTCTCCCTCCCTCCTTTCCCTCTCTCCCTCCCTCCCTCCTTCCTCCCCCCTTAAAATAGCAGCCTTTTTGTGCCTAATGCTTTTTCTGCACGTTTAACAACTTTTAAAAATGATTATATGTCAAAATGATAGGGGTATAGTTTTTAGTTTAAGTGTAAGTTTTCTGCCCACTTTCATAGACATGCACTCTTTCTTCCTAGACTTAAGCTAACCTTAAATGATACAAATAACACGCCGTGCCAAGGCCCCACTACATCAACACTTGTTTGTTGCAGCCAGCCGGGTGTGTTTCCGGAGACTTTCCCTGCACCCTCTTCGCCACTGTCCCACTCCGAAGTCCAGTGTGTTCCTTGCCATCTACCTCTCCCTAGGTCCCCCTGGTCCAGTCCGAGGCGTTCCTCGTCGACCTTCTGGATAAAGTGTGTGAGCGGATGAACGATTACCAGCTCGAAGAAGACCCTATGACTAAGGAGAAGTATTTCCGGAGATATGCTCCAAGGAAAGGAGACAAGATATACAAAGAATATAAGAGGTTCTATTACTACTCTGATGCCTACAAACCTCTGAAATTCGCGGTAAGCTCTCTCCTGCAAGAGGAACCATGTGACCTGTGAGCCTGGGGTGGGTACAGTCTTTGTCCTTTGCTGCTTTCTTGTTGCTGAGTTGCAATACACGGAACAGTAGAACAAATTCAGTGACAACTGTTTGGTTGTTTTGCTGCTGCTGGCTAACTATGTATTTAGTAACTCTCTTTTTGAGACACCTGAGAGCTTATGGAACCCCAAAATGATCCATGGAGAGACCAAAGTGATATTTTATGGAGGTGCCATCCCCAGGTCCTAGTGACTTGAATTCAGTATGTTCAAGTGACCTTGTTCTGGTGCCCAGGGAGGTCTGACAGGTCTGCATATAAGGATGGGGGTTGTAGTTTAAAAATCTAAATGGAAAAGAGTATTATTTTCAAATGTTTTAGAGCCAAATGAAGGTGGGGTAGTGATGTCATCATCTCTTTCCTCCCAGGCTTCACAGAAGAGACAGATTTTTCCCTCTTAGTTAATTGAAGAATTTTAGCACAAACTAAGTTAAACAAAGGATTAGGTAGGATAGTTGGCATAAAGCCAAATTTTCTTCCAATATAATGTTGATTTTACATGAATGTTGACCTCTAGCTTGCTAGAAAGTGCCTGGCAGAATATATTGCAATATATATTTCCCTTTACTTAATGCTGTTGAATCACACACAGTGATGGGCAGGCCTATTTAAAAAATGTATTAAGTTCACGTGTTGGCCAAAATGTCAGGCCTTCTGAAAGCCAGAAATGAGGGCTGTGGTTGATATTTGGAGATATCATTTTAATTAAAAAGTGAGGGCAGTAATGCAGAGTTCAAAGTACCAAGGAATAGGAATGAGAATGTTCGTGTGTTTGTGTTGCAATGGTTTTAAATAAACACATTAAGGTGGGATTTAAATATTCTTAAATGCCACTTAAGATTTTTCAGGTCTTGCTTAATGATCCCAGAAACTGATTCACAAGTCTCTCATGGATGCCCTTCAGGAACTCAGACTTATTGAACATGCCACTTTGTAGATCTTTAACGAAGAACCATCTTAGTTGTAACTTAAGATTTTCTGATCCAGGGGAAAAGTTGAGCTCCCTCTGCCCTACAACGTCAGGATTTGTTTTTGGTTTGTTTGTTTTTAAAGCAAAGTGAGATTTTTGTCTGGATCTCTAAAAAGTATGAAAAGAAACTTCTCTAACTATCAAACAGGTTCTCCACAGTGAAATTGAAAATGTGTTTGTTTTGATCACTGTGAAGGCTTGTTTTTACACCTTCAAACCCCAAACTGGATTATTATGTTAAATCAAAAGGAAGTAGGTCCACCACCTCAAAAGCTATGTTCTTTAAATTGTTTTTAAAAACAGAAAACTCAGATTTTTCAGCTCCTTACATAGGAAACCCATTTCTTCTTATGACTTGCATTTTGAGTTTTAGGAAGAGAAATACAAAGAGCCCTTTCCTTCCTCATCCTCATGCGTTTTTCAACATGACTAATGATTTGGTTAAGTCCAGGGAAATGATGCAATTAACATTCTGGAAAGAGGGCTAATCCGAGGCCATGATGAATTAAGCCAAAAGTGACCCCCAAATATAGGCCGCCTTGGCTACGTGATCTCATATGCACAATAAAATGTTGCTAAGTCCTTCCAATAAAATGCCCTTCCCGTGTGTATCCAGACCCGTAGTGTGTTGCTATTATGTCTCTGCAGTGCGAGAATATAATAGAAGAGTACGAAGATGAAATATTCTCACTTATCGTGCAGGAGGCACACAACTTCGCTGACAAGATGTGCAGTGGAAAATCAGGTACTGTGTCTGATGTAACATGTGCTCGCAGCCCGCACCCACGCCTCCGCTCAGCCGAGCACAGCTTGTTCGCAGACCCGGCCTCGCTGCCTCCTGCCAGCCTCGCTCTGGTGCGGTGTTCTGGGATCCCTATGAACTGGATCCGCAGAAACCGTAGCGCTGGAGGCTTTCCCCGCTGTACTTCCTTCCTCTGCCTTTCAAAAGGTTAAGGAACCCATTCTTGTTGAGAATTAGGTGACTCTAAAGCACTTGCTTTAAAAGAAAAAAGCAACTTTTAAAGATAGAATTTTCCATCCTGTTTCAAGCAAGGAGAAGCTCTTGACTTAAGTATCTGCTCTATCAGCAGAAGGTAGAATTTTTATTTCGTAAGAAAAAATGTTAAGTTTTTGCTTGTTTGTTTATCTGGGGCAGGGTATTCTGATTATTTGGGGGGGGTTCCTTTCCTAGAGTGTCTACATCTTTTAAAAAATGGTTTTTTTTTCTGGCTTAGTGGGTAGAAAATAACACTAGACTCATATTCTGAGATACACACACGGTGCATAGGCATACTTGGAAGCCACAGGGAATAAGCAGAGTTATTTATTACATAACAAGGTGGGGCCTGGGACTGCTGGCCCTGCCCTCCCTATGGCTGAGCTGAAATTCAGTCTTGTCACTTTGATAATGTTTAATACAGGCATTCTTTTCAGGTATATCTGGGAAGAAGAGGAAGGGATATATATATGAAGATAGCAATTCAAAGGCAGCAGTCTACTTTTTAAGCCATATGCGAGCTGGAGACATTTAGCATTTCAAGAGTTTACCAGAAAGTATAGTGTGCACACAGGCACACACATGTCTACTATATCAAACAGTGCCAGTGTCCTTAAAATGCCACTTACATGTGTGTAGATAAATATTGACATCAAAAGTTATTAGGCAAAGATCATGAATTCACCACTATAAGAACAGTGAAAGTTTCCTTACTGAGTACATAGATGGGTTGTTTTCTATTTAAAATCTGGTTTCAACTGGAATTTGCAAAAGAATCCAGTGAAATGTCATAGTGGAGATTGTTCAGCAATTTGAGTTTTTTTTTTCATTGATGTTGGATATGTAATGTAGAAGTTTGTGAGATAAGTTCATAGCCAAACTTCCCAAAGAAAGCAGTTTTGAAAATTTTCAAACAATTCAGCAAAGCAGGTGTGCAGATACACGTACACAGGCAATGGATCATGTTTGAAATAGTTGTTTTTCTATTTATTTTCTTATAGAGGGTTTGGATTTGTCATAATCATCTGCTATAAATGCACATAATTTGCTTTGTGAAGACCTACTCAGGTGATCAGAAAAGCTTGAGTTTCACTCACTGTTCAGGACAGTGTTGCCCCTAGTTCAAATTCTGGGGAAGACTGTTCCCAAGTTCAGCATCTTGACTGAGTTTCCATAATGTTAATCACTTCTCTGCATTCCTTCTACATAGTAATAATTGGAAATTTTAAAAATATCAACTCTGAAAAAGCATAAGCTTAAAGAATATACCTACTATGTGAGCAATATTGCTAATTTGAAATAAAACACTAGGTGAGCTGCATCCCCTGAAAAAACCTCCTATGGAAGTAAGTTAACGTGGTAGAGAACTTTTCCATACTGAAATATTACTGCTGGAAAAAGCTGAAGCACCCAGCGATAACAATCCCAGTGAGTGACTGTGGGGACAGCAAAGAAGTGATGTATTTTAATGTATAGGGACAGTTTTGACCACTGTGTGAAACATGAGACTTTCATATTACAGAAGAACTCCAGGTGCCCTGAAATATGAATGCAATAAGTTCCTACCAGAGCAGGTAATGCCTAGCCTGTCTTGGTGAGGTGATACTGCACCTTACTACATGGTACAACACTTTGCCATGCTAGGATCGCCTCAGTTGAAATGTCTCAGAGGGTTGGTGTGTGTGTGTGTGTGATTATGAAACTGTACATTTGTAACTGTTTACTGAGTGTACACTACATGCAAGATGCTGTACTGAGATCTTGTAAAATGTTTACCTATTGCTTTTAGAGAGATCAATAATCATTTAGAAAATAGATACTTCTATAACTAGACATTTGGGGGTTTACTTTCTGCATTTATTATAAGCTTGGCATTATATGAATTTTGCTTTTTTCTACTTAATGCAGATTGTTCACTTTATCTGTAATAGTTACATATGAGCAGATGAAGGTATGCTCACAGAGTCTTCAAAATATTGAGGTTCTCGTATTCGCCCCCTTACACAAAAATAAATGAGGTGTAATGGAGAAAACATACCGTGTATTCAATTTAAGATGGGCATGTTTGAATTAAGAAACAACACATCAGTGAGCTCTGTGCACATTCTTGTTGTCTTTGACGATGTCTGCCATCTCAGTGAAGAGCCCAAGGCTTTAGGAGTCTGGGGTTGCCACCACGGCTTTCAGCACCAGTGAAGAGGAGTTGCTAAGGTCCCTCTCCTCTTGGCAGAAACAGGGGAACAGGGCTCCTTCACATGGTTTCTTTTTCCTAGGCAAAAATTAAAAGTAAACAACTAGATTTAGCCAAGTAATGTTCTGTGTCATAGAACCCAGGTGTTTCCAGGTGGTCCTTTTGCTATTTTAAGGTGAAAATGATTAAAATCTTAATGCAGGATGTGATTAAAACATTACTATATTCCACTCCAGGTAGAAAGTGTACAGTTGTAGATTATAAATGAATAGACACTATTATGTTTGTGGAAGTATTTGTTAGACTCTGCAGGGTATAAATAGAAATATATAAATATCTTCACTGCCCAGCACTTCTGCTCTGAGTCCAAGTTTTAACATTTAAAAACATTGTAATTGCATAATTTAACACATATCCATTTTAAAGGCAGTATATAGAATAAGGTAGCAAGTATCTGGAAATGTTTCACCTACATTAAACATAAAAGCATCACCAGTTTTGTCTATCCCTCCTAACCCAGATGGCGAACATTAAATTCTAAAATATAAAATAATTATGTTCAAAGGCTAGCGTATTTCAAATCAGCTATGGAGCTAAAACCATGACTAGCCTTTCTGAATAGAATAGGCATTTGTTGTTTTCATTCGGAAAAGTAGTGTGAATCAAAACACCTAACTATCTCTGGGATTAAAGCCCAGTGTCCAGTGCTCCTTCCAAGTTGCGAACTATCTCTGAACCAGTGTTCTTTAAATATCCCTACATTGCTGGGGATTTAACTCAGTGGTGCCATGCTTGCCTTGCAAGTACAAGGTCCTGAGTTCAATCCCCAGTACCAGAAAAATAAATAAATAGATATCCCCACACCCATGGGTGAAATGACACAATACTTGGCCTTACTTTAAAATACTCTGGTCAAAACCAAGAGGATGAGACCAGAATAACAGTGTCAATCACCGTGGAAGTGGGTTTGTAGACCAGAGGAATAGATTACAAGCTTCTTTCTACTTTTGTGCATATTTGAACATTTCCATAATAAAAGCTGAAAAATATGTCTCAACAGCATGTACTTTTTGTGGAATGTAAATGACTTAATGGCCTGGTGTTTGATTCGCTAGTAATGCTATCTAATTTTTTTTCCCAGATCTGTGTGGCGCCTCGGCTAATCACACTGAATTCTAGAAATGATGTTCAACTCGTTCTAGAGAGAAAGCAAAGTCACAGCTCCAAAGGTCAATGTCTGCATTTGTGTCTGCATGTCTTTCATGATAAGAAAATTTGTCTTGTTTATACTAGGTTCATCTCATGCATGATATTGTTTTGAAAATTTGTTTGGCATCGTGACAAACCCTTACTCTTTCTGTAGGTGAAGCCAAGGAGAAGTTCATGAAACTTAAATTTCCTTTGCAGATTTGGACCAAACAGGCTTAGCAGTAAAGCATTAAATTTGGTTGTGGGGAAAGAAAGCAAAGCTATTTCACAAGAAAATAGGGATTTAAAAATATACACTGTATATTTCATAGCAAAGATACATACACACATACAAATGATTTGATTTCTCAAATACTTGATTGGGCACAAATTTAGGGATCTCTATTGCAAGTAATTTCAAATTTGGTCCTCTGAAAGATTCTGTATGATATTGGGAAAAAGAATGAAGCCACTTTCATCAGGAATGAAATCTAGATTTCAAGTTTAAACTACAATTTAAAAACTGAAACGCTAAAAATCTCTAAAATTTAGTGGAATGCAAAAAATAATGAATACTCTTTACATTGAGCAGTACTTGAGTCCAAATGATTTGTAGAATGGATTTATCACAACATTGTGTATTAAAAGATGATAGCAGTGATGATGTTTTTTTGTGTTTCAAAGCCCCTGGGCTCTTTTCTAAAGATTTTTGGCTAACATTGAGTGTGTAGATATTACTGTTGAATAACGTATCAGTATCATTCTTCTAACAGGAATGATTTTTGGTGTTGTGGAGATAGAAGGGGAGGGTGGTGTGGGAAATCCACTATACTTAATACAATGCAAAGTATAGTACTTTTGGGTATTTAATTGTCTCTGTTAAATTTGCATTCAATGGAATTGAATTCAACTTTAATTATTTAGCTTGTTAGGGGACAGACTACACTTGTTTTAATAAAGAAATCCTTTTGGTTGCCAGGGAGGATTGAGTGGGTAGCTCTGTGCAAATTCTGCACTGAAAAAGCTAAAATTGTGGGCCCTATTGTTGCACAATTGCCTAGAAAGTACACCACACCATTCCACTGCCTCTTCAGCCTGAAGCTATTCTTAAATGTAGGAAAATTTTCCAAAACTAAGGAGATGGGATATCCATTTTCTCCCTTCTCCCACTCTTATTAGAAGTCAGATTATAGATTAATGACACTTATTTCGAAGTCTGAGAGACCATGTGGGTTTGTTTGTTGACTGGTTGGTTGTTTTTTTTGGCACTCTGATAGCTACTTGAATGTTACAGATCCTACGGTCACCTCATCAACCTACACCCCATCTGACACACAATGGAAATAGGAGTTAGGGGTACTTGGCACCATTTTTCAGCAGGGAAGTAAAATTGTAATGTACACTTGGTCCCTATATCTTTGTTCAAATTCATTCTTTGATATTAATTTGTCATTTGAAATAATAATCCATGGACAGTTTCCTAACTTGGGCTCTCTTGGTAAATGCATGAAGGCTGACCATGATTTCTCGAAACACAAGTGACTTTCATGGAAACCAGGAGGAGACCATGGCACAAAGGAAGCTTCCAGGAAAACTGTAAGGACTAGAATTGTAGAAGTGTTACATATTCCTTTTTACACCCTCAAGTACAACCAGAGTGAGTTCAGGAAGTGTGGGTCCTGTTTCCTACCCTAACTAGTGCAGAGGGAGAGTGGTGCCTTCTGTCCCAGGTGAGGATTTTCATTTATGTTCATGCTTCTGCCTTGGACAGAGAGAACCAGACACCTGCATTTATAGCCAATACAACATTTTGCCAAATATGGCTTTAAAAGTTTTTTTCTTGGGCTTCCCAGAAAAGGAGTCTTGTATCTTTTATGTTACAATATTTTTCAGAACTTATCACTTGCATTTTTTTTTCGTTCCAGACATTTTCCCAGGTCAGACTTGTTGAATTTGTGTAAATATTTGTGAAAACTCATCCATGTGTTCAGGGGTTCCCCAGCTCCCGCTGGGTGACTGTGGACTGCTATGCTTTCCCTGTGAGCAGGAATGAGACAGAGGAGGTGGGTCCCTCATACCCACTTCACACCACGTTCCTGCCTTTTAAATGACATTTAAGAACCAAAACCAGGAGCGGCCCAAAAAGCTAGGAAAGGAAAGATAGAGTGAAAAAGAAGCAATGCAACATGTAGAGTGTGAGAGGAAAGTTTCTTAAAGTTAACCAAATTCTTGGATAAAAAAATTCTTGGAGAAAAGGGGGACTGCTTGTTAAAACAGTGAGCAGAGGAGGCAGTTTGAAGCTGATTGCTTCAGGTTGTGATTTTGTGGGACAGTGTGCATGGGTCTCAATGAAGACCTTGCATGATTCTGTCCTCAGACCATAGTGGCCTGGAGAAGCAGTGCACCTTTATTTTGTGGATCACTATTTTGCTGAGAATAAACCAAGACCAATGAATCCATTTCACTGAGGAGTAGAGAGGAGAATTGAGCCAAAGTCCCACTGGGGAGAGATCAATACTTTATTCACTACAACAAGCCCTAAAAAAAAGAGTCAATAGCTGGCTATATTTTTATACCTATTTCTTGGCTTAGGTTGATATTTATTCATAGATATAATAGCTTTATGAAAATAAAAAAGTCTTAAATTTCAGATCCTAATGAGACGTGAAAAAGCCTTTGCTGGTGTGATGTTTTGTTCTGCTTTTAAGCTTGATACAGATCTTCGAGCACACACTGAACGTGTGGAAGCCCACTCCGCAACACCTTGCAGAGTTTGATACCAAGATATGCTTTGCACTAGTGTCACATCATCACAATGAAAATGCACCCATAGGTCTTTATTGTGATTCTCCACCTGTGATTTAATTCCCCTTTATAAGTTCTTAAATTCCTCAGATTACTTGCCTTTAAGAGCAAGGAGCTAAGTGAATCAACAGATCAAATGCAATAAGTGAACTTGAAATATATAAGTTATAGAAATTGCACTAGAATCACCCAGAGAAAGAGCCTGTGAAAAGCATTGTTCTCTCCTGCAAGTTTGTTGCTTGCCTCGTCCCTACCTGGGTGGGAGCTCGCCGAGGAGGAAGGCTCTGTCTCATGGCTCGCTCTGTCAGAAGACAGAAGTAGCAATGGGATTATATTTGGTGCAGTATGGCTCATTTTCTGCAGGGTCCTCAGTCAGGACAGTTTGTAAAAGTGGAGTCGGGAACATCAGATGCAGCTTTCTATCCTCTAGAGAAGGGTTCTGCAGGAAGGCCCAGAAATGGATAGATGGATGGATGTATGGATAGATAGCTAGATGGATAGATGGATGAATGGAAAGAACCCAATGTATAGTTACACATGTACAATCGCATATACATAGGTAAATAAAGTCAGGATACAGGAAACCAGCCAGAGCTTTGCTTCTCCAGGGTGGAGATCTCAGAGAATCAGTGTCTGGGAATTCCTTTAATTCCTTATAGAAAATACATGATCCCTATGTTCTTTACCTGAAAAATTATCCCAAGATTTTTTTTTTTTTTTTTTTG
>NW_022900928.1:85506766-85531228 GCF_012274545.1 Fukomys damarensis
TTTTTTTTTTTGGTACCAGTGATTGAACTCGGGTCCTTGCGCTTGCAAGGCAGGCCACCGAACCGCTGAGCTAAATCCTGGCCCTCCAAGATTTTAATGAAAGAAAAAAAGATGTAAATTAAAACAGACATAAAAAAAAAAGCAAAATGCTACCAGATTACCTTGAAAATACATTAGAATCTTATATGTGCCATTATTGAGCAATGGGGATTTGAAGAATCTTGCCCGACCAGGCTGTGTTCCCCCAAAACAACAGCACAATAAAAGCTCAGACAATAAAGCAAGTGACTAGATAGATGGCTCTGTCCCCTCAAAGCCAAGGGGTGGGACACAGAGTTGGGTTCAGGTGGGGCCGATGTTCAATGCAACGGGGAGGCTGGGAGGCCCACAGGGATATCAGCATTCCCAAATCCAAGGCACATGGGCTCTCAACCAAGCACTGGATGCCCAATGTCAGCTAATTAAGCATGGCTGGTGCTCAGAAAGATCCTATGAGCGCTAAGTTAAAACATTAATACCAATCTCAAACTTCATGGATGTCAGAATGTACTCCTGACATTTTATATTAAGGGCCTGTGTCCTAGCAGCTTTCTGAACAAGTGGGAATTTGCCTACAGCATCTTGTCTGAAACTGGCCGATAAGGGGTGACTGTAATCCTCGGGGTGACACCATCGCCACAGAAGGAGATTTCTATCATGTGACCATCACCATCTGATAGAAATCCTCTTTCTAGCTCTATTGTTCTCTGTTGAAGGCCCTGATGACGCATCTTCGTGCCCTCTGATATGCAGAAAACAGTGGGCACCAAAAAATAGACTGTTCAGCCTCTATTTAAAAAGGTGGCCTATAAAGCAACATATGAGTGAGTTCTAATACAAAGGTGGGTTCTCTCACCATTATTAAATAATTAGACCTTAGGTGGAAACATATCCTTGAATTCCCTTCATATGCAGTCAGAGCCCTGTTAAATATTAATGGCTAAAGATTAAAGGGTCATGGGTATGTGTGTGGCTTTTTGTGTTTTTTTAAAGCGATGCCCAAGTGGTGGGCAGGCAGTGTTGCAGATTAGCTCCATCTCGTGCCCCTGGTGGGTGTGAGACTTTGGCTCAGTTCTGAAGGACAAAAGCCCTCTGAAAGCCCCTCGTTATTCCAGGGCCGAGGCAGCCGAGGCTGGGTAGCTCCTGCTGCCTGTGGTATGTGGTTTTTTTTTACCCAGTCTGGAAGGCTCAAGCCTCTGGGCACCCACAAGCAGATGGCAAGGGCCTCCTGCAAAAGAGTGGTGAGGTTGGGAGCATACTGGATGTTAAACACTGTGAAACAAAGCCATGCAGGGACCCTACTTCTCCCTGTGAACTGGGGACACTGTGAAGGTGAAGAGGGGATGTGTTAGATTCTATTTTTAAGAATTGCTTTTCCTTCCATCTGTGGAGTGAGTCTCATATCCTGGATTCTTTGAATTGTCCTTCCCTTCTGGTCACCATGATTCATTCCTGGAAGAAGGGAATTTCCTCATATGTCTACACAGGGCTGGGTACTGCGCTAACTACATGGAGCTGCTGGCTGGAAGAGAGTAGGACCAGGCTGCCTGCCATGCCCTGCCCACAGCAGGCAGCAGGCCTAAGAGGGAGCTGGGGTTCCCTGCCACCCTGGGTCATGTAATGACAGCCTATGTCTTTGAACTCGTAACAAACTCCATGCTAGACTCAAAGCCCCATCACAAGGAGTGACAGCTGGCTGGTCTCCCCCTGTTTATTGTCACTTCCATTCCACTTCCCTGGAAAGCCCTAGCACAGCTAAGGGCACCTCTCCTAGGGTGGCCCAGAAGCCTGAGCTCCACAGTGAAAGTTGAGTTCTCCATCCCCTGAAGAGGCCTCTTGGCACAGTCCCTCCTGTGCAGGTCCAGAAGGGGCTAGAGGGGCTCTGGGATCACAGCAGCCTACACAGCCTGTGAAAAGGGTCCTGGTGCCCCTCCTCAAAGTCCCTCTTGCACGATCCCCCATAAGGAACTCAAAGGTCCTGTGGCTCTGAATGCCTACTGCCAGGAGTCTGAGTGAACTGACACCTGGGTCACCTCTGCCCTACTTGGCCCTGTGTGCACAGAGTCATGCTCACGGGACACAGGACATCTACATCTGGATCTGGAAAGGATACAGAAAACACAAATGGTGTTTCTCATGGACCAGAAAGCTCTGTGGCCTGCGTGGGTGTGCAGGTGACCTGAGAGGTCTGGTGGGAGGGATTTTAAGTGAAGAGGGAGCCTGGTTGTGCTAGCTGCCTTCTTCTTCTTCTTCTTTTTTTTTTGGTACTGAGGATCAAACTCAGGACCTTGCACTTGCCAGGCAGGAGCAGTGCCACTGAGCTAAATCCCCAGCCTATGCTGGCCATCTTCTGCCTGAGATCCAGTCAGTGTGGACAGGACAGAGGTCAGAGGCCTGCCTGCTGGTGAGAGAGACAGAAGTGCTAAGGGAACATTGCAGGTGAGTGGGACTCAGGTTGCAGATGGGTCAGGATCCAGGAAGGGAGCCAGAAAGGAAGCCAGCTGAGTCCTGTGAGGGACAGATGAGTGCCCCCCACCACCCTGCCAACATGTCTTTTGTCCAAGGAAGAAGCGGTTGAATAAGAGACCAGGAGCTGCTGCAGGTCGGGGACGATATCCTCTGCCTGTCGAGGTGTCCACCTGTCTTGCTTATACTGGCAGAGACCAAGGTTTAGACCCCTGGGCTGTGTGATCATGAGGCATACTCCTGGCCCTGGTGCAGAATTGGCTGTGCAGGACTCAGTGTGCTGGGCTCCCCAAAAAGTCTCAAGGTGCACACAGGGTCACACATGGGGCTGGTCATCCCATCCAAAGTCCCCCAGCTGCCTGCAGGGGCTGGTGTTACTTGAACTCCAAACACAAGCCTTGCTTCAAGAAGGGTTCTGTCCTTTTTTTCTGTCACTGAGCAGAGAAGAAACCATTCTGTTTGATTCTGATATAGACTGGCTGTTCTGGGAATGGGAGGGGTGGACCCCTCAGCCTGTGGTGTCTGTTATGAAGCTATGTGTGATTCAGTACCTGTGGCCAGCCCCCACCCCTAGTGGTTTTCTCCTTTCCTTGCTGAGTGTAAGCTGTCTACTGTGGTCACAGGCTTTCTGTGGTTGGGTTGGGGGGAGGCTTCTCATTCTGATTATTTTTCCCTATTCACTCAGGGGATCCAGGATCACCATCCAAGGGCCTCTTTGCCCTGCTGAGGACAGGGGCGGGCACATTCTGTCTGGACATTCTCTGGAGCCCAGGGAAGCCTCTGTGTTCAGCAGGTGAAGCCCCTAGAGGCCTCTCTCCTCTAGGAAAGTTTTGAGGAGACCCGGGCCCCAATGCTGACTGGCTGTGCTGAACTGAGGTATCCCAGTCCTCAGTTGACAGGCAAGGGAGCCTTAGCCACCACAAGCCCTACCCTGAGCCTCCTGCCAGGTGGGCCTGAGCTCCCACGAGCACCGGTGGGGGGGCTCCCAATGTCACAGTGGTGGTAATGAAAATTGGCGCATATCCTCCCCCCAGTCACAGACCCCTCCCATGGAATTGCACCCCAGCAACCTTGTGCAGGATATTATGACCAGGGAGCTCAGGGACCAGGGCCACAGAAGTAGCCGAGTTCAAAGGTCAGGCCTCCTGGGTGCAGCCCCTCTCTGCTGGATATACCCAGACCTGTGCTTCCAGCCCCCAGCCCCTGCATGTCCATCCCTGTCCCTGCATGGCTGGCCAGAAAGCCCCTGTGGCCCTTGGACCTAACATAGGAGCAAATGTCAGATGGCCTGGGTCTGGCGCCGTGAGGTTGTGTTCAACAACACAAAAGTGTTTCCTTTGGGAAGACCAGAACTGCTTACACAGGTCAGATGTGGGAATATGCATGGGGACATTTCTCTGAAAGATGGTGACACACACCTGTGTGTCAACCAGAGGCAGGACGGACAGCAGTGAATACTTGCTGCTTTGGTTTGAGGGACTGAGCACATGCATGGCTGCAAGCAGACCTTTAGGATAGTGCTGCTGCTACCCTCCATGCTAGAGGGGCCAGGGAGGGTCATCAGAGTGCAGGGTGGGCCATCCCAGCAGGCACTGACTGCTGTGCAGAAGGTGGTTTTAGGGGTTCAGGTAGAGGGCCCAGCCTTTGCCCTTCTCAGCTGTCCCACTGATTGTTTGGCCATTTTTTTTTTTTTTTTTTTTGGTACTGGCAATCGAACTCAGGACCTTGTGCTTGAGAGGCAGGAAGAAGAACCACTGAGCTAAATCCCCAGCAAAAGGTTTTATTTTTTGGTACTGGGGATCTGGGGATTGAACTTGGAACCTTGTCCTTGTGAAACAGGCAGTGGGACCTCTGAGCTAAATCCCTGGCCCTCCATTGATTGTTGATACTGGAGTAATGACAATATCCTGTGAATTTCTAGAGGCCCCATGGTCCTTTCTGCAATCTGAGCTTCCTTGCTTTTGGTAATGCATGTGTTCTTGGGCAGCCTTGGGAAGCCTGTCCATGTAACTCTTCTTAGATGGAGATATTGAAATGTGTAAAATAAAATATGCAGGATGGCAGAGAAACCAGATGCAGATGGTAAGAACACACACAGCGTGATGTGTCTGTCTTTCTTTACTAACATATTTTAGGACAAGATCTAGCTGCTATCTAATGGCAACTTTTTAAATGCTGGGGTGGAACCCCAGGGTGCTACATCCCCAGCCCTTTTTATTTTGAGGTAGAGTCTCACTAAGTTGCACAGCCTGGGCTCAAACTTGGGATCTTCCTGTCTCATTCTCTTGAATACCTGGGATGACAGGTGTGTGCCACCAAGCCCAGCTTATTGATGAATGTTTAAGTGGTGGGCTGGGGATTTAGCTAGTGTTTCTGGCACCTGCCTTGCAAGTGCAAGGTCCTAGTTCAATCCCTGGTATCAAAAAAACAAAAAATGTTCAAGTGATGAGTAAAAATGGTACTCTTAAGAGTTCTCTGAAGGGACATTAAAAAATATCTGTGGTTACAGTGGCCAGTGTCACACCTGCAGCTGAGTGTTGTATGGTCTGATGTCTAGTTCACAATGAGAAGAGTGGGTCAGTTTCAGTTAGAAACAGATTAGCAAAAATGGGGATGCATTTTTCCCACTGAGATCTCAGAACCTATATAGGAGCCTGCTCTGAGTATCAGAAACTGGGTTTGCAATGTGGAGAACTGAGGCTCTGAGAGGCCAAGGGAGCCATCCTTGGTGCACAGCCACACCAACTTCTGTCTGTGCTCCAGCTGTCTGGCACCAGCTTGGCTTTCTTTCTCTGAGCTCTCATCCTCAAGTAAACACTAATCCAGACTTTCTGTCCCAAAATGCTTCAAAAAAGATGGACTGACTGCACTTGGTTCTCAGATGACAGACTTGGTGAACTGAGCTCCGCAAGCCTTTCAGGAAGCAGAAAATCGTATCAATGATCTGAAACCCAAAGCACAAGCCAGAAGTGTCCAGTTAGGACCCAGGGACCTATGGCAGTAGAGGAAAGCTGGTAATTCCATCTCTGGTGCTCATTTTGGGTCAGTACCAAGACTTCATGGTCACTGCCAGGCCAGCATCAGAGGGAGAGGGAAGGATTTGTGTGCAAGTGAACTGTGAGTCCCACTTACTCCTTTCTGAAGACCCAGGGGGAGGTGACCTTTGGGGTGTGAGTGGTCTAAGGCATCAAAATCCTTTGAAAAATAAAGAATTTGGAGGAAGTAGGTCCTGAAAATATCAAGTCATTCCATATGATTCTAGAAATGTATATATACTATGATAAATGAGGCCAGAATTTGTGATTTTGTTACCTGTCAACCCCGGGAATAGGTGGGTGGTTGGATTCTCACCTTTCCGAGGTCAGAAACCTATTTCCTTCAGTGTTTCCTCCCTAGCACCTTGTCCTCAATCTCTGAGATGACAGAATCCTCTGTCCTGACCTCCCACACAGCATTCCACTCCCCTCCAGTTTCCTGTATCCCAATGCTGGGGGTGTCCGTGGCCAGAAGGAGCAGGCTGCAGAGGCCTGATGTCATGATACCCTGCGTGTCCCTGGCCACCTGCCCAAGCCTGCCTCACCTGTCTCTGTCCTCCCCAGGGACATAAAAGTCCCCATGGTTCCTAAGCACCTTGACTTCTCCATGATTCCCTGCCACCTAGTCCCCACTTCGTGTGCTGCTGCTGTCCGCGGTCCTTCCCTGGACTGTGTCCTATGTGTCCCAGCTTCTGTCCCAAGCCCCTTTGAAACAGTCCTGGAGGCCCTGCCTCTCTCATTGCCTGCCCTGCACTAGTCCTCGACTTCCCCTGGTCACTGTTCCCTGGCCCTCACAGTTCAGGCGGGGTCCACATTTCTTTCCCTTTGTTTCTCTTGCTCCCAGAAAGCCCCATCTCCCACCTTAGCCCACTCTCACCCCCTCACTGGGCCCCATGGCTGGCCATGCTTCCTGGAGTCCAAATGCCTGAGGCCAGCCATGGCAACGGCGGCTGCTTGTAGAAAGGCGACAAGGAGCATCCCAGGCTTGGGGGACAAAGGGAGAAGGTTCCGGAACTGCCTGAGACCCAGGAACCGGGTGTTGCAAGCTGGGCCTTTTCAGCCCAGGAGCCTCAGAGTTGGGGAGGGACAAGCAGTGCAGGCCACAAGAGTGAATGCAAGTGATACCTGCCACCCTGTGGGAAGCTGAAGTGCCCTGCCCGGCCAGCTTTCCATGGCAAGATCCAGACCCATCCCGGGGCCTGTGCCCTAGCTGAGCCCAGCCCACACCCTGAGCCTCACCAGCCTGGATCTGTCTGGGCCTCATTGTCCTTGCTGCCCCGCAGTCTGCTTCAGGCCACACTGTCCAGGCCATCCCTGACTCCGGATGTAGACATTGCTTGCTCCCATGGGAGCGGATGCACCACTTCCGAGCCAGCCCCCCTTTCTCTTTAGGCAGTGGTGTTTCCTCTGTGTGACTCAAGGCACACAGAGGACGCAGCCATGCGTGCAGCCTGGCCACTGTGCTGGCCTCTTCCCAGGCTCTGCCCCGAATGGGGGGTGTGTGTGCTCATCCCTTGCCTTGGGGGTGGTTTTTGTTTTGTTTTGTTTTTGTGGGACTGAGGAGACTAAGGCTTTCAATGCTGAGCTCCATCTCCAGCCTATTTTATTTTTTATTTTGAGACAAAGTCTAACTAAGCTACCCAGACTGGGTTCCAACTTAGAATCCTCCTGCCTCAGCCTCCCAGAATGCTGACATTTACAGGTGTGCACACCATGCTGTTCTCAGGTTTTCACTGACCCAGCTTCTTATCAGTCTAAATGTGCCTGGCAGTAGGGCCCAGGACAAAATTGGAGCTTGGGTTCCATGGTGATGGAGGCCAGAGGTACACAGTACCAGGTGTTTATGGGGCAGTGAAAGCAGGGTCTTTGGAGAAGGGAGCAAGTTTGGGGCCTTGTTAAGGGATCTGGAGAGAGCAGCTTAGTGCTGCGTGCTTTTTCCTCAGATGTGCTGTGACATCACTGCCATTGGTTATATACCTCAGTCTCTGATGTTGAGAGTGTTTCTAGCAGGACTCACAGAACCAATTGGGAGCTGCAATTGGGTCAGAGGTGGTGGGGGGAACAGGAGCTCCCAGGTGAAAGACCTGTGGCTCCTCCCTGGGGCTGGAGCAGTTTCTGAGGACAGGTTCTGAGCAGGTTCCAGCTTCTGATCCAAGGCAGGCACACAGGCCCTGGGGTCCACATCCAGGTCAGTCAGTCCCAACACCTGATGGTAGAAGCACTGTGACTCTCGCCCCCATCTTATGGACAGGAAAACTGAGGTACAGTTCGGGTGAGTAACATTCCTAGGGTCACACAGCAATGCTCAGGACTCAAACCCAGGTGCTCTGACCCTCGCACCTCTTTGGCCTCCCCAGGGGCAGGTGACAGGCGAGGACAGGGATGTTGGCCTCCTGGGGTCTCATACCTCACCTGGGATGGTCCTCTATTCCTGACCAGCCCTCTCCCAGCAGTTTTCCTACACTGTAACATGCAGGAGACTGCTCCTTGCTCTCTGCTATGTGAACACATCCCTTGGGAATTCACTACCGCAGCCAAGAAATTAATTTTGTGTAGGTCACACAGCACCTTTGCTAAATCATGAGGATTCACTGTCCTGGGGCCAGGATGGTGGGCACACATGAATAGAGCTGGCATAATCCAAGAGTCTTGTGTCCCCTCCTGCAGACCAGGAACCTTGAGAGCCAGTATGTCTGAGGCCATCGACCTAGTGAGGGGCCTCTGGCCATGGAAGAATTCTCCCCATGCAGGACAGCCATTCTTGACCCTTCCTCGAAGGCTCCCTCAACCTAAAAGAAGCCACAGCACTAGTGTGGTTGGTGACAGTGATGTCTGAGTGGGATGGGGCTCTGGCATTTTATGTGAGGCGTGGTCAGGTCACAGCTGGAGGCGCACATGAGCTTTCCCAGTACTGAGGCCCCAGAGACTGAGGGACCTGAGGGGGTGGGGATGGGGTGAGATGGGAGGGGCATCCAGGGAGGGGAGCAAGCCTACAGGGCACCCAGGCCCAGGGAAGGAGGGCTCTGGAATCTCCCAGGATCTTCGGTGTGTGAGGGACCCTGCCTGTTGGACATTGGGGACTGAGGGTGGCAAGCCAGCAGATACACCTCACAACCAGTTAGGTTTGAGCCCAAATGCAGGTGTGGAGCAGGTGACAAAGGGGCTTTTCTCCTCCTGGGGTGACTAACTTTCTGACAGTGCTGCCCAGAGCCCAGATGGCGGACAAGGGTGTGTGTGTGAGTCCTTCACAGTGCCAAGCGGGACAACAGACACATGTATACCCCAGGAGGTATCACAGACCCACTCTAAAGCAGGATCTTCAGTGGGGCCTGGTGCTCCTCCCCACTTGGGCAGTGGAAATGAAATGAGGCCTCTGCCTTGGCAAAAGCTGCTCCCTGGCCTCCTCAGGACCTATGGTGAGGGTGCCAGGAGGGAAGGGAGGCACAGATAGGCAGAGGCATGGGCAGGAAGTCTGACTCTCTTTCTTAGGCCTGGAACTCACAGGGAAGGCATCACCATGCGGTGACATGCAGGGCCCCTGTTGAATCATGAATAGCCAGGGCCCTAGCACATCCTACCAGAGTCACTGTCCCTCTTGCCAGCCTCTCCATGTGCCCAAGGAGAGTCAGAGCCCTCTGCCCCCCTGGGTCACGGGGCTGCTTCCCAAGCAGTGCAGCCTTATAGTTCTGTGCCTAGCACTTGGCATCCAGAGCTGTGAGGGGATAAGGAGAACCACACCGCTTGTTCTTACAAGCCTTGGCGGAGGGTCCCAGCAGGCCACTGTGCTCCTAACCACTGGGCATCTCTAACTTGGTGTCCCCAACACCAAGTTACAAGGTCAAGGGAGGCTGGAGAAGATGTGGGTGCACATAGGCCATTGGGAAGAGCTCGGTCTCCACGATCCCCAAGCAATATTGTCCTTGAGAGCTAATGCTACAGGATTGACATGGCTTCTGTTCTTCATCACCCTGTCACTTGGTATCAAAGGCAGTCACCTGGACGGGTAAGCTCAGGTTCACTTTTCAGCCGCATGGCTTTGGGAAGTCTATTATCCCTTCTGCTATGGTTTAGATTTGAAATATCCCCAAAATTCCTGTTCTAAAGGCTTCACGGCCAGCTGAAGGGCCTTGGGAAGTGACAGGACCTCAGGGCTCTGAGTTCACCAAGTAAATCAATCCACTGTCAATATCATAATCTGGTGGCATTATCGGGATATGATAGGAACAGGAAATTTGAAAGGGTGGCTCATGAAGGTTGACCTTGGAGAATTTACCTGGTCTCTGGCTCTTCCCTTCCTCTCTGCTTCCTGACTGCTGGGTGGTGAGCAGCTTTGTTCTGCCATGACCTTCTACCATGATGAGCAAAACCTCCAAAACCATGGGACAAGATAAACCTTTCCCTCTTTCAGTTTTCCCAGGTATCATGTCACAGTGGCAGAAAGCCAATTAATACACATTCTGTCCTCTCTTGTCTGGATGTTACAGGACTGGCCTTCCTGCATCCTTGTGAAGATGCAGTGACTCAGCCCCTGGAAAGGGTTGTGCTCCAAACAGTTGGCCAGTGCTCAGCATTCTGTCCTATGCAGTGACCACAAGGTCCCTGATCTTTGGTGGAGCAGGTGGCTTCTATTCCTGGTCCCTCGGCACCAGACCCCAGTGCTTGGCAGAGGCCGAAAGGAGCTGAAGCCAGGGTGCAGAGTCTGCATTTGGCCCTCCACGGCTTTGCAGAATCAATGGAGAGGCACCCACCCAAAGCAAGGCCAAGACATTTTGCCATGCATCTGCATTCTGCACTACTCTGCCTGGAGCACTCAGCGTTCACCTTGATGCACAATCACACAGTTAGTCATTTCCAGTTCAGGTCCTCCTATCCCCAGGTCCTTGGGGTTGGAGCCTCAGCACTGGGCTCTGCTGAGGTGTTCTGTAAGATGGGCATCCTCACCTACAAGGCACTGGAATGGTGTCAAGGGCTCTGCATCTTCCTCACTGCACTACCTGAGGCTTGGATCTATGTAGTCTGCCTAGAAACAAACCAACTCAGGGTTACGTGGCTGGTGACATGAACCCCTGATGAAGCTGAGGGCAACATCACAGGGTGACTGAGAGCTCAAATGGACAGGCATGCACACTCCAGCCAGGACAGCTTCACTCCTTAGGGCCTCACTCCTGTACCAACAAGACAGAAGACTAGTTCCAGAGTGGGCCATGGGACATTCTACATAAAACACTCAGTGTCCCCCAAACTCTGTGCACTAGAACCTGTGAATATGACTATGTGGACACAGGGTTCTCCAGATGTGATCAAAGTAAGAGGACTGTGCCAGGGCAGGCCCTGAGTTCAGCATGACTTGAGCTCTTGTTAGAAGAGGGTATTTGGAACCCAGACACAGGGATAGGGGCCCGAGGAGAAAGCCATGTGACAACAGAGGCTGTTGGAGCAGTGGGTCTGGGAGCTAAGGAACACCAAGCATCACAGGTGACACCAGAACTTGGAAAGAGGTAAGGAAGAGGGGCCTGAAGCACCTTGAGATTTCACTCCCAGACTCCAGAAGGGAGAAGAGATTTTTGTTGTATAAGCCACCCACTGTGCCATATTCTGCTATGGTGCCTCTAGCAGATTAATATTCTTGCACTTGGTAGGACTCTATAAATATGAGGTATTGTTGCTCTTTAAGTCAGAAAGATGGGATACATGGGAGTCTAGGAGTCATGGATTGGGGTACAGGAATACTGGAAGTGAGTCTAGGAGTCATGGATTGGTGTACAGGAATACTGGAAGTACGTATGGAGGGGACAGAGGCTGGCAGGATTAGGAGTAGCGAGAGGATGAGATGGTGCCAAGGATAATCACTTCCAGAGTCTCTGGAAATCTGAGCTTACTTCGGCTTTGTTTCCTGGGAATGTTGGAACCTGCAGGTGCAGATTGTGTGTTTGCAGCAATCACTGTGTATGTGTGTTTGCATGTGTGTGTGTGTACATGTGTGCTCTGTATACAGCAAGAAGCAGAGCAGAGTGGCTTCCCTGAGTCCTGGAACCCTGGGGGTAGGGGGGTGACTGGCTCAGTGTGGGGGTCCTGTAGCCTGGTGCCCTCTTTTGGGATTTCAGCCTCAGCCTGGCACACCTGTCCAGCTTCTGGAGTCCCGGGGGCTGGAAGGAAGGCTTCAGAGTGCAGGCTGGCACAGGCCAGTGCAAGTCAGGTTTTCTGCCTGAGGCAGCCAGAATTCTAACACACCCCAGAGCAGAGAGACAGAAATTGCCTTTTAGACGGCTGCCATCAGCAATATTCAGAAGGCAGGTTTTGCAGGGCAGTTTAACCTTCCATGACCTCACAGCTCAGCATGTGGAGCTTGGCTTGTGTTTGCACACACACACACACACACACACACACCCCGGCTCACACATTCAGCTGCTCAGACAGATCTGTAACTCCATACAATTCAACCCTTGGTCTTGGGGTGGGGGGGGCTACATACTAGTATTTTCCCTTCTCCTTGTGCTGAATATTTTACACTCACACATGTGCAAACTTGCATATTTCACATCCATCAGAAATCGAAGTACAGAGTCAAGAATGGGGAGCTTCTTGCTAAGCGGGGCGATGCTGGGTGTTCAGTTGGAGCTCAGCAAATAATTAATAGTAATGAAAATTGACATTGTAAAAATTAAAGTGAGAGGGCTGATAGGAAGGAATTGGCCTGGTTGTCAAACCTCAGGCCTAAAGGGAAACAGATTGCTTTGGAGAATCTTTTAATTAATTTCAGAGTTTCCCTGTTTCTCCTCGACCAAATGAGCTGAGCTCCTTCCTCAGCCAACAGGACCTCTGCAGAAAGACAAGGAGAGTTTGAATGATGGCAGGGACGGACCCATCCCAGAGCCTCAGGAATCCCCACCCACCGCACCAGGGAAGCTCAAGGTGGGGGTGACACAGGCCAAAGAGGGGTTCGTTTTGTAAATTTACTTTTATTACTGATGAATAAACCAAGAGATCTGCCTCATTCATAGCTAAAATAAAAATGGGTCTCTACTGTGTGACCAAGTTCAGCCACTGCGCTGCAGCATTAACTTGTATTCTAACAAGATTAAAATATATTTGTCCTGGGGATTAGCATACTTAAGTCTCCTTTTGCCTTTTTAGCAGTGGCAGGGCACTTTGATCTACCTTGCGTGGCAAGAGCGCGGCTTGGGCCCAGCTATCCGACTGCCAAGTGTGAAATCAGCCTGATGTCATCCCCATTCTTCATCTTTTACATCTTTCACCAGTTTAATTATATTTCCGCCACAAAGCTCTAGCGCCTCATTGCATATTCAAGTTGGACTAGGAAGCATTTTTTAAAAAATACCCCTGTGGAGGCAGGGGTGGGGTAGGGGAGTTACAGATCTTCATGGAGACATTGACTTGCTTTGCCCCAATGGACAGATGCTCTTACCTGTGTGGAAATGTGTGGGCAACTTCTGTCCACCCTTTGAGGCCCACATTCCTTCATCCAGTTCCTGACACAAAAGCGTGGTTGGGTACAGAGCTGTTTTGGCGGTGACACCAGTGGGTCTTCCTTATGCTCCTCCTCTGTTTTGTTCCTTGGAGCTCACAGTCCACTGGGAGCTCCTATCTGTCTGTAGAAGGTATCTTTCTATTTGATGAGCCCCTAGCCCACTCTGGGGCTGCAGGCTACCATACATTCTAAGGACTAGATTTTGGTCTTCCAGTGGGACTCCCTCCCCACCCAGGCCTGGGGTTCTGGCCCTTAGGACTGTCACAGATTCCTCAGACCTGCTCAGAAGGGGCAGCCAGTCATCACAGCAGACCTGGAGTTGGCCCCAGTGTGGTACTGGCTATGGCCACCTTGCCTTCAAGGCCACTGGAAGCCTCTTCTTGTAGGGCTTGAAGGATGGGAATCGAAGGAGGGAGGACCAGAGTGCTGTCAGGCCTCACCCTTTTTTGGCCACCTTCTCCAAGGGCACTGGAGTGGGGGACAGGAAATGAGCCACCCACAGGGGTGGCTGGGCTTTGACCTTCACCTCAAGCTCAGGCCTCAGATTCCTTTCACATCCTGCTGCAGTCCTGAAGACTGGCATTCTCCAGGCTCAGAGTGGTCAGAGTTGGGCGTGACTTCCGCATACAAGCTGCATAGAATAGAAATGCAGATAGGCTGCCTTAGCCTCCGAGAGCTGGTCATTGCTGGGAAATACCCTGCTCAGACAGCCCCTTTGTCTGCCTTTTCCCTTTCAGAGGGGAGCACACACAGGTATCTGCTGCCCCCTCCAATGACCCAACAACCACGACGTTTGGGACAACACTGAGTGGGTTTTGAAAAGGTGCAGATTTGTGACCATTTTTGTTTGGAATCTTCTCTCCTGTTAAAATTGGAGGTTAACAACACATTGCTTCTTAAATTGAATGATATAATTATAAAATTATCTCCACATAATTAACTCAGGATTATGTTTCATTCTAGTTAGCATGTAATCAAAGCCTGTTATGCTTTTAGCTATAGGAACAGGAATTAATTTCAAAGAGTTACTTAGACCCTTTGCTGTTTAGACAAATAGGCTCCTCCTCAGTGAGGATGCCCACTCATTCCTGCAGGAAGGGTTACAGTGAAGAGTGGCCCCCGAGGGGATAGATGGGCCTAGTGACAGAAAGTGCCCTTGTATGCTTGAGCCCAGGCAGCCTAGCCTTGGGAGCACTGGGCTGGAGGCAGCAGGATCCTTTGGAAGGGAGAGCAGGGTGTGGGTATAGTTTCTGGGCTTTATAGTTTCCACAGAAACCTGAGGCAAAACCTTTTGCTTATTCTGAGGCGAAGAAAAACATGGAGGCAAATCCGAAATGGGGAGGGTGCATACCAATGGTTAGATGTATGCTTAGTATGCAAGAGGTCCTGGGCTCAATGCCCAGCACAGCAAAAACAACCTAAAGTAAAGCATACATTTGCATCCCACAAAAATAAAGTGCACAGTAGCAGTTTTGGAAGAGTTGGGGAGGCAGTGCCACACAGTGCTACACAATCTGGACAGTGCTACACAGTCCCAGCTTCTGCTGGCAGTGTGGTTTCCTTTCTCCATCACTTCTCTGTGTCCTGGTTTCTGTTGCCACACAGAAGTTGCCTCTGGCAAGCCCTGTGTCCTCTCTAGCTTTGCCTGGTTGGCTGCAGAGGTGCCTCACTGGTGTAAGCCAGAAGTGCACGTCAGTACAGCACTTGTGCTGGGGGACACAGATGCCTCCGGCTCACAGGCTCCAGTAAAGGGGGCTCAGCCTTCCATGGCCTGCCACATTCAGCCCAGGCATTTTGTGCTCCTTGCTTCACAAAAGGACCTTGCAGGAAACCCATTAGGTAGATGTTCATTCTGTTTGGGAGGAGAATGGCTGAGCGCCCAGGGAGTCAGCAACACACTCAGTTCCTGCATGAGTGCGCTGTGGGGATGCGGTAAGAACACAGGGCTGTCTGCTACAAATTGTGTTTTCCTGCTGGGTGAGGTGGTACATGCCTGCAATCCCAGAGACTTCAGAGCCTAAGGTGAGGGATTCAAGTTAGAACTCAGCCTGAGCAACTTAAAAGAGACCCCCATCTCAAAATAAAATATGAAAAGGACTGGACCCTAAAAAGGGTTCGGTGGCAGGAACTACCCCTCCACACCTTGTTCTGTCCGAAAAACCAAACAAAACCCCTGCAGTTTCCACTGAATCATATTTCTTTTGGTGCTGAGGGATGTTATAGAAATATCTGCATGAAATACCTGGAACCAAACTATCCATAAGCCAATGTATAAGACAGCAAGAGTCTGGATGTCTGAAAATGAGCTCAGCCTAAGGCTCTTTTGCAAGCTCTAATCTTTGCCTAAACAAATGGATATTGGGAAGCGATCATATCCATCCACCATTTGGGTGAAGGGAGTTACCCAATTTTCATCTTGAAAGCACTATGAGCCTTAACAGCAGGGCCTCTGGGTCATAATGGGAATGCATATTGGGGATCTTTCCTTGCAGTATTATGATAATGGTACTCTGGGAGGTACCTCACGGAGAGTCAAAATTGTGGAGACAGAGGGTAGGAGGGCATTGCTGGGAGATGGGGAGCAGGGAAAATGGGTCAGTGTTTAGTGGGATCAGAGTTTCGGTGTTACAAAATGACAGGCACAGCATATAAGGTTAACATTCTAGAAGTGTGCACTTAATAGTTAAGATGATGAATTTTGTTATGTGTATTTTACCACAGTAAACAATTGGAAATTATAGCAACAGTTCCAGCCTTGGGAGGAACAGAATTCCTAAAAGGGTAGCCACTCCACTAGTTCCCTTAGTCCCAAACATCAGCTTTCAAGATTCATTTTCTTGTTCTTGGGAGTGGGAAAGTAAAGCTGTTAAAGACCCATGAGGGCTGCAGCAGGGCCTGGGTGTCCTGGCCAAGTCAGGGAGTTGGAAGCCAGAGGCGGCTGCGTGCTGGGCAGCTGGGGCCTGTGATTACCCATCCAGAGAGCAGAGAAAGGGACAAGAAGAAAGGAAAGTTAGTGGAGGGGGTCGAGGTTGGGAAAAGAGGAGGGCAAGCTGGGAGGCTGACTGTCCCTTCTAGACAAAGGGCTTGGCAGAGATGAGAACACCAAACACCCTCTGGACAGATGGGTGCAGCAGGGCCCGCCTGGGCCTTCCACAGCCCCTGCAAACAGTGATCCTCACTCTTCCATGCCCACGAGAACCCTGGGCTGGCCCAGGTCCCTCCTAGATGTCACCACCAGCCCCTCTGCAGAAAGGAAAGCGCTGCGCAGGCCCATAAGCTCTGAGCACTTGCCCCTCTGGGTCTCAGCCTGGGGAAGCAGCCCGGTCTTCCCAAGCGAGCGCCTTCCAGGCCGAGAGGTGAAAGGGCAGCCTGGAAGCTGCTCTCCAAGGCTCTTTGTTTCCACAGTGTTGAAGGGCTGGGAGGTGGGTTGGCCTACGGGGCGGGTCCTGGGCTCTGGACCCAGAGTTCCGCCTTCCCAGAGCACCTCCCCTGGGACACTGAGGGCTCCCAGGCCTAGGGATTTCTTCCTACACAGTGGAGGCTCTCTTGAGCTGGGGCTGGAGCTGCAGAAGGTGTGCGGGCCTGTCACCTGGTCCCTGAGACTCATGACATGGTTGTTCTGCGGACTCCTTACCTCAGGACAGGGACACCCCTAAACCCCTCTGAAGGGTCTGGACTCTAACTGAAGAGCTGGCTGTCGCCCAGGCAGCTAGCATGGGGCCATCACTACCACCAACAATAACAACACTATCCTCTACCTCGAGAGCAGGAGCTCCTCACCACGCTTGATTAAGTCACATAATTAGGAGCCACTTTAATGAATATTATTACATTTCAGGCGATTTCAAGAATGTCCTTTTCTTTTCCATGGGAGGGCAAAATAAGTATAAATGAGGTATTTGAGGTTATTAATGAAAACGTGAACAGTCTATTTGGGGTTCAGCCATGTGGCTACCAAGCATGCACAATACTCCTCTCCTGCAGCCAGGCCTGCCAGCCTTTGGGGTCCTCTGGACTCGTGCAGTGCCTGCCGGTGGCTGCCTGTTCCCACTTGGAGGCCAGAGAGGGCCCAGCCCTCCCTGGAATGGGAATGAGTTAGTGGAAAAGGGGTCTGCAAGGGGACTAGAAGTGTGGAAGCGCCGGCGTGGACAGCCCAGTGTCCTCATTGGCGAATTCTGCTTAGCCTGACGGCTCATTCGAGTTTCCAGTCGCTCTCAACCTGCCTGCTCACCGCAGCTCCTGCCCGGGAGGCTGCAGTTTTAGCTGCCCAGGAGGCTGCAGTTTTTGACGGAGCCGGGACTCTAGGGGCGCTGGGAAGCTGCGGAGCAAGCGGAGGCCGCCGAGGTCGGATATTAAAGCAGCGGGAGACAGAATGACTTTTCGTAGAGCCCGAGTATTTGCATATATAGTGTCTGGGTGTTTGCCGGGCACACCTGTGCCAAGCAGCGGGGAGCCCCTATAGATTATACCAGGTTGCTTGACTCCCTCTTTTTGGGAGAAAGCTCGAGGCAGGTCCATCCAGAGGACAGCCACTCAGACCCTGACTCCAGGCTGCGGGCCTCTGGGCACCGGGGCCTCGCAGGACCGTTTCCGTAGGCGCTGGCGGGACAGGACCCCAGAGAGCCTCCCTGTCTCTGCTGCACGATGCAGGGCAGCGGACTCAGTTCCACCAGGGCCGGGCAGGGGACACAGCCAGCTGGGGGAGGTGGTCACTGAGCTCCAAGGAGCAAGGACTTAGGCTCTTTAGAAAGCAGCTTCCCTCTGTGGAACGCTTGAGAAGCCCGCCTCCTGCGGAGCAGCCATCTGGCTGGGCCCAGTGGTCGGGCTCCTAACTCTGCCTACGCCCAGTGCACGGTTGTCCAGCCAGGGCTTCGGAGGCCCGGCCAGATCCGGGTCTCCATTCGCCCTGATGAAAGCGAGTTGCTGGCTTGCAGGCTTAGGTTACCGGCTGAGTAAGAGGTAACAGACTGAGGCCAACAGGATCTCCCTGAACTCAGTTCCATCCTTCATGCGAGCCACAAAAGCAAGCCTCTCCATTTCACTGTGAGCCTAAAGTCTGTTTGAACATCTCCGGGGACAGGAGCTCATTACCTTACAGTGCTGTACATCGCCCTCACCAGTGTCGATTTGAGAACGGATATGTGAAAAGATTGCCTGAGGTTGATGCGCTATTTTTTTATTAAAATGAGAGAGGCCAACAGAGTGATAGAAGTTGTACTAGTATTTTTGTTTTGCTTTGCCTCGTTTTTTAACATAAGAGCCTTCATAGATGTGTTGAAGTCGAGGTCTCCATTGGCCTGTGTGATCCTGAGGTGCTTGGGGTGACCCCAGCCCTCTCCAGTTCGCGTGGGCTCCAGCTTGGCCGCTCCAGCACCCCAAGGTTGACTCCCACCCCCAGGCCCTGCTGCAGGTCAAACAGAAAATGCCTAAAAGATTACCCTTGGCAGTAGAGGATCCTCAGGGTCTCCGAGTTTCCCTCACTGAGAGAACTTTTTCTTTCAACCCGATCAAGTTTGGAAATACAGCAATGGGCTTCATGCACCTTGGACGGCACTCCTTGAGCTTCCCTGACTCTTCTGAATTTTGTTTGAAATGCTATACAACAGCTTTTACTTGGAGGAGTAAAAACAACAAAGGTGAATGAAGATGACCCAGAAAAGAGAAGAGTTCCTGGGTCTCAGCTCTCCAGGAAGGAGCAAAAGTTCCTCCTCCCTGGAGAGTGCTGCAGTCCAAATGCATGTGAGCAGAGCTGGCAGCCGAGCTCCAGAAGCCTGTTGAACTCTGCAAGATTGAAAAATTCAGTCAATGAGCAGCTGGATAGTTGCAAACAATTCCTTCTGGTGATGAAACGTGGACATAAATTATTTTGGTTGTTCTGTGCTTACATGAGAGATATTAAAAATGTATTACTTAAAAAAATAAGAGTCTAGGGCTGGGGATTTAGCACAGTGGTTCCGCTGCCTGCCCCACAGTGCAAGATCCCAAGTTTGATCCACAGTACCAAAAAAAAAAAAAAAGTACCTCTAGTTACAAGCATAGGTAGCCTCCCTGCTGGGGGCGCAAAGCCAGGAACACCAAACCTTTGGGAGGGTGGCCCAGAAATCAGCTGGACTCAGAAAAAGGAAAACTAGTCATTTCACCTGGACCTCTCATACTTTGTAATAAAGAGGTGTTTCTTTTTATTTATTGTAACTTTCAAAGAAGTTAAACACACAAAAATGCGCCGTGGGGTGGGGGTTGGAATGTTCACAATTTTGATAACCACAGTTGTAAATAGAAACATTCATTTCTCATAAGATTATAAATATTTGATACTCCAACTGTAAAATGCACATTTTATAAACTAAACTAAACAAAAACAAAAAACAAATTTGCTTCCTGCTAAAAAGGCTTGTCATTTCATTCAGTTTTCTAAGCAGCAGATGGTTATTCACACACTTTTAAATTACAACTTTTGTTTTCATAGTTTCCTTTTCAAAAAGGTTTACACTATTATGTACAAATTGAAAGTATTATTGAAGTGAAATAAAGAGTTTAAGGCAAAGAGAGAAGTCCGCTGCCACCCCCAGTGCTCAGCTGGGCCATGGGCACATTCCCTGGGCAGCCCAATTCTGGCCTTGATGAACATTTGGACACCTTTTCTGGACACTAAACAGAAGACAGTGTGGTGTTATATATAATGTGTTTGTTCATATATATATATATATATATATTATATATATATATATGTACTTGGTGGGGACTATATTGAATATATTTAATTTACACTGTACCACACCTTTGAAAAATAAAATGTACATTTTCTATTAAAAAAACAAGAAAAGACAAAACGTGATAAGAAATAATTTTTTACACCTTTTCTTCTTTCTAGATAGATACCAAAGGGGTCTGATTTTGAGAGTCAAGGTAGCCACAGGTTCCACAACTGTGGCCTGATGCACTCCTGGCATGTGTGTGTATATGCTTACACAAATATGTACACACACATATATTTATCTGAGAAGAACAGAAAAAGTGGCCAATCTAGAAAAAAATGAAAGGAAAAAGGAAAAGGAAAGGAACACAATGCCAACTCCTTCTGCCCATCCTTTGGCAAAGACATTGTTGGGTTTCTGGACTG
This sequence comes from Fukomys damarensis, assembly GCF_012274545.1. NCBI lineage: Eukaryota > Metazoa > Chordata > Mammalia > Rodentia > Bathyergidae > Fukomys > Fukomys damarensis. The sequence continues at coordinate 85,526,916 of NW_022900928.1, forward strand.
GCTAGCTGGGTCCTGGAGAAGGGATGCCCCAATCCTGGGCTACACACCCTAGGCCCTCACTCCAGTGCCTCTGCAGAAGAGCTTGCGCTGGTAGGTCATCACAGAACAGGGCACAGCAGTACAGACATAGAGAAGTACATAGGGAAGTATGGACCAGGCCTAGAGGAGGCTGAAGAGTGGGACAGCAGGAGGTGGACTGAGAGGAGAGGGGCTGGGGAGGCTGCAGAACTGGGCGGAGGGCAGCAGGAGGCCGGCTTCCCAAGACCAGCCCTGGTATCACTGAGAGGCAGCTTCCCAGACTGAGACGGGGAACTCAGCCAAAGGCCCTTGAGTCCCCTATTTCTGCCAGGGCCCACCAGCTCCTGAAGGCCCAGGCCCCAGGATCTGGATTTGGGTCTCTGCTGTCCTGTCCAAGCCAACATAAACAAAGTGGCAAAACTCATAGACCAAATAGGAGCTGTTTATCCTGTTCACAGTTGTGTGAGATGCAGCAATAAAAATCTTTGGACTTTAGCAAGTTGTTTTAATTTTTTCTTCTTTTGAAATAATAATAATAATAATAAATGTCCGATGTCCCATAACGGAGCTTAGAGGACTAAAAAAGATGAAACCCTAAGCAGCCCCTTTTGCAAAAAAAAAAAAAAATCATAAAATTAGCATAATCTCATAAACACAAAAAAAGCAAAAAAATATTTTGTAGTCCGATATTTTGGATTTTACAACACCTGTAAGTTATATACACATAGAATATTGCAGAACCATAGCTAATACACGATATTTTCATGATTAATGCTGGTATAATCTTTATACACTGGCCCTTTATGATTTTAAATTATTGCATTATTTTGCTGGCCCACAGGCCTTGCCCACCCTACTCCTATTCGCTGTCCGACTTGCCCTCCTTTGCTGTGGTGGAGTGGTTGTACAGGCCTTGGGCCATGAGGTGCACGGCCAGCGTGTTCTTGTTGCCCGTGGCCTTCTTGATCTTGGCGCGCTTGTTCTGGAACCAGATCTTGATCTGGGACTCGTTGAGGCTGAGCTCCTGTGCTAGGCTCTGGCGCCGCTGCTCTGTCAGGTACCTGTTGGTCTGGAACTCCGCCTTCAGCCTCTGCAGCTGTTCAGCGGTGAAGGCTGTGCGAGGCCGCTTGTCCTCTTTGTTAGGATTCTTCTTCTTTGGTTTGCGGGACCTGGGACCTGGATGAGGGGAGGATCAGAGAGGACAAGTTGCCGACTGCTGCAGCAGGGAGCCTCCTTCTCAGCAGAGGTTACCAGTCCCTGCCTAGGGCAATAAGGTCGAAGAGACTGCAAGAAGAGAACGGACCAGCTTTCAATCACTGAGGGCTGGATGGCAGGATGATTGAAGGTACCCTCCCCCTCGCACCTCCATGCCAGGAAATGTGGGAATATGGTGGACCAGGGATAGGGCAGGCTGGGTAGGAAGGCCACAGTAACCAGAGAGCTCTACATAAAAGCAAATCTCCAAGAGGTAAGTGGAAAAAACTTTCTGGTCTTTTTGGCTTTTTTCTTTTCCCTTCCTCCTTTCTGTGTCCCACCCCTCTGGAATTAAGAGTAGGGCAGGGGGTGGGAGAGAGCTAAAGGGGTCAGATTGGATAAGGGGGAGGCAGGCAAGTAGGAGAAGCCCTGGCCCCCTGAAAGCCCCCAGGGAACACCCCATAGTGTGCCAAGAACAGGAGGCTCCTGAACTAGAGGGGCCCATAGGGTCTTGACACCCTAACCCCCTCTCTGGACTCCTCCAGCTACCCTGAGGGCCCCTTGAAGAATAGATGGAGTAGAACTACCCTTCCTGGTAGGGAAGCTGAGCCCTGGGCCTTGCTTGGGTGCTGACCACAGGAGCTATCCACTCCCCACCTCCCCAGACCGAAGGCAGTCCAGCCCACCTTGAGAAGGTCCACACTTCTGACTCCACCCCTTGCCCAGAAGGTGCCGCTGACCCAGAATTTGGCCAGGGTGGTGGGTATGTTAAGGCCTGGGGCTGCGATATAGAAAAGGATAAGAGTGACAGGGGCAGAGAGAAAGAGCTAAGGGGCTATTTTTTTGGCCGATATCAAGACATCTGCCCCCAAGCTCCCGGAGTGCAAAAGGCTGCCCAGGCTGCTGGCAGGGAGTGATGACACTGCTTCCCCTTCCGGGGCGCTGGCCCAGGTTAAGAGGCCAGAGAGGCAGACCCATTTAGCAGCAAGGTATAGCTGGGTCACTGGGCGAAGTGGGGACAGCTGGGGTGCAGCCCACCCAGACCAAAAGGGTGGCCAGGAGGCCAGGCCATGCTCAGCAAGGGGGTAGACCTTGCCGAGGCTAATGGTCCCCAAGGCTAGCTCAGCCTGGCGCCTCGGAGGTAAACCGGGTAGAGGGACTGTGGTAGGCACGAGGGAGGCACTAAGGGAGTGAGTGCCAGGAGCAGCTTGCTCTCCGCTCAAACTCTTCCTTCCTTACTTGTAAAGCGCACCCATATTCACGCCCACGCAACACGTGCACCCCCCCTGCTCCCACCACACTGTTGTGTAGGGGCAGGCTCCCCACCCGTGGGTCTGGCCTTGCTGGGGTTCTGGGTGCGGTTTGGCCCGAAGGGGCCCCGCGGCGGACAGGAGACGGAACTGGAGACGCGGGAGAGGCCCACATCCCAGCACTTGCTCTAGATTACCGCGAACCGCGGCCAGAGCTCCTCGGCTGCTCTGGGTCTCCATTGCCGCCCACCCCACAAGCGCTGTCCCTACCCGCAAGCTCCTCTGTCCTGGTTCCTGTTCAAGAACACACTAACCACCTCAAAAAGACACTATTTTACGGAAAAAGAATCATCATTTAAAATTTCATTTTCTGTCTTTTCTTTCAAAAGGCAAACAGGAGGATCGGACACAGACCCAAGCCTCCAAAAAAACCCTTTCTGTCCCATTTTTGCTAAGTGCCCAGGAACACAAACATTACTTACAAGGGGTGGGGTTGTTTCAACCCAGCAGGGACCGGGACCGGGCTGGACCGGTCAAACAGCAGGCTCCCCAGGCCTGGGCCACTGGACTCCGCGTGGGCAGGCGGACGCCTACAAAGCCCAGAGAGGCTCCCGGCCAGTGCATTGTGAGCCTATATGTTAATTAAATATTAACAAAGGAGGAAGCCGAGAACAATGGCACAAATATCAAGTCTAGCTGGAGAAATTTGGATTTCACCAGAAATACACACAGAGACACGCTTCTTCTGGAAGGCAGCCCCGGATCACCTTCAGCTCCGGTCTTGCTGTAATGTGGATCAAGAACCCAGCAAAGCAGTTGAGGGTTGGGGGACAGAAGAGGCCCCCTGCCAGCTTGGGGACCAACACAGCTCACTCCTAATGGTGCTTCCCAGACAGAGACCCTCCTCTAGTGCAGGTGACTATTTCTACAAGGTCATGGTGGACTTAACTCTTTAAAATCATATATATATAATATTTTATAACATATTTATAACAGTATATATTATATTTTCCCAGAGCCTGGCACACCGCCTCTGAAGGCTTCTTCTTTCCCTCCCTCAGAACACTCAGCAAGAACCTTTTTATCCTGGGAACTTAGGTCCTGGAACAGTTGTGTCCTTTTACAGACTACGTGCAGGAAGCTTCAGCAAATAGCAATGGGTGAGAACCCTCTGTTTTCATCCTTCCCTCTGCAGTCCCCTCCCCAAGCCTGAGCCTAAGGGAAGAGGGGTCCGAAAGACAGGCCTTGCTTCTCTTTCTTGAACCACAGCTTGGGTAATCAGTTCCTGGGACGCTGGAACTGCGGGTGGTGGTGGCTTGAGGTGCACCCCAATCTGGACTGAGCTGGAAAATGGGAAAGGAGTTCTGAGTGTGCCTTTCCGGGCCGTTTTCTAGCCATCTCTGTTCTTGCCAAATAAACTACCGTTAGGGGAAGGGGTGGGTAAGGAGCTTTGCAGGGGCTGGGTAGAGGAAAATACGTACGGTTTTGAGAATATGAATTTGGCTTTTGAGGTCCTAAGGGAATCTGTGCCCCTTCCCAATCATCCCTGCCCTGTGCCACCTGCCACTACCCATGCTAGTGTCGGCTGCCCATGGTAGTGTTATTGTGTGTGTGCCAATTGTGCGTCTTTGTGTGCATGTGTGCATGCGGAGGATGAGTCACAAGTTCCCCACCAGCGCCACTCCCAGCCCCACGCACCTCCCGCAATACCCAGCGCTGGGTTCTTCGGACTCACCTGAAGAAGGCCGGTCAGAGTAGCGCGTGCAGTAGACCCAAGCCGGCCAGAGCATGGGCTGCGCGCCCAGAGCGGCGCTGGCCTGCGAGCTGTCCGAGTCCGAGCTCACAGACAGG
>NW_022900928.1:85531913-85532236 GCF_012274545.1 Fukomys damarensis
TCATTCTCCTCCATGATTCACAGCGAATCCCGAATGGGTTCTCCGGAGAACCCCCTCCAAAGCCCCCCGATCCCCCACCGAGCCCAGTCCTGAGAGGGCGCGTTCGGCGGCCGCGGCCAGGGCTGAGGTCCTGAGGGTCACCGGCTGCGCTCGGAGCGGAGCCACGTTCGAATCCACGAATTGGGTTAGAAAACGCCCAGCACCGCGCGGCTCTCCAGGACGCCGGGAGATTTAAAACAGGTAGGTCGTCGTCTCCGCGCCGCGCTAGGCTCCAGTCACCACGGTGCCGCGTCGGGTGGGCTCTGCGCTCCTCTTCGCGTCCG
>NW_022900928.1:85533227-85586173 GCF_012274545.1 Fukomys damarensis
CGCCGCCGCCGCCCCTCCCCCCCTTAAAGTGGCCGCGCTCCGGGCTTCAAGCAGGAGCCCTCAAACCGGCGAGACTACGACCCAGTCCTCTGCGCTTTCGGTATCTGCTGGGTTTAGGGATCCGAAGAACCCTGCGACAGACCTACCAGGTCGCCCTCGTGCACCTACGAGGATGCGAGCTGCAAGACTGCTATTTTTAACATTTCCATATTGTTTACCGTGGGGAGAAATCCCACAATTCCTTGCACAAATGCATAAATAATATTAAGTGAGCTGCCGAGATACAAAGGGACTTTTGTAGTCCTCTTTCCTTGCTGGTGGAGAGGAAAATTGTCACTTACATTTGACTTTGGTAACCCGGCGGCGTCCTGTCTTGTACGCAGAGCAAATGCGCAGGATACTTCTCCTTCAGGCACTTATGCTAGGTGCGCGCGCGTCTGCGTGTACTGGGAGGTGCGTGCACCCCGTAGAATCCACCTCGGGCGCTGGGCTTCGGGAAACAGGCGCGGATCCGAAGCAGCGCGTGATGCAGTTTGGGGAGCCCTTTTCGAAAGGAGAAATGAAGGAAGACAGGGGTGGGGGTAACTAAATCTATTTTGGAAAGGAGAGCGGGGCTGATTTTTCAACCAAACGAGCAAAGCCATGGGGACAAAAAATACCCCGGAGAGGAGTTAACCCCGCAATTCGGCCCAATTGGGCCCTCACCCCATAACTACCATAATTCAAGAGCTACGGGACTGCTCATCTCATTTGCTTACCTTAAAATCATTTAAACTCGTTTTATAGGAAAGCAAGGCTGATTAGAAAGAAGCACACGAATCTGATTACAGGATGGGGGCCCCTATTTATTTTCCCCTCTCTTTTCTTTATCCCCTTCCAAAACCCCTGGCCACAGTTGCTGTCAGAATGTCCAGCTCCCTTTTCTTCCTGCATTAGCTCCTTCCAATTTGCTTACTTCTCTGCACTAAATGCCCTTGTGCCCCAAGCTTGCTTCACCCTTCAAACTCCATTTTATGGAGATGTGTGAAGACCGAGAACTGACCAGGACTGCAGCTCTGAGCTGCAGGAGCGCTGGTGCCACGTGAACATCCTTGGTGCAGAGACTGCCTGGCAGAAGAAGCCCCAGCCCACTCCATAGGGTCCCCCAGGCTGCTGGGGGCTCACTCAGCTGAGTTCCAGGCTGGGGCAGCCAGCAGGGACCTGCCAGGCCAGAGTCTTGGCCCCGGGCCACCGCAGCAAGACCTGCAAGGCCATCTTTTCAGGGGTGTCCCAGCCTGGTTCCACACTCATTGCCTGCACAGGCTCCGTCCACACAGCAGGCTCCAGGATGCTGCGCAGAGTGGGTGAGAAGGTACAGTTCCCAAAATGCTGTTCCAGGAGAATAAACTGGAGTATGTGGGAGCAGGGGTTCTGGGCTTCGTCCTCAGCACTGAAAATGGCCTGCAGCCTGGATGTGGGCAGGCACTAGAGGTAGACCAGTCTTTTCTGAGTCTGGGTAGGGTGGGGAAGGCGCTAGACACTCCTGGTGCCCTCTTCTCTTCCACTACTAATCTAAGGGAGAGGTCTTCACTCTATTTTTTCTTTTTCTTTTCTTCTCTTCTTCTTGGTAAGGATCCTCCCTGGGTCTCAAACACTCAAACTCCGCTTGCCTCTAGGAAAATGGGGTTGCTGAGGGAACATCTTATAAACACTTGCTTAGGGTTTCTGTGGGGCGGGGGTGGGTGGAATTGCCTATGACTCTGGGGACCCCGTCACAGCCCAGGAACGATGGCCCTAGTCCTTCCTGTCTCTTGAGCATGGAGAGGCAGAGCAAGGACCCTAGGGTGTGAGCTCCCTGCACAGCCACCCAATGAAAACCAATTAGGTTGTGTGCTGACCAGGATTCTCTAATTTTTTGAGACCTTAGGCCTTGACTGCCTGAGCCTCAGGTACCCAGAGCCAGACCCCACCCACAGCTGCAACCTGAACTCCTATGTCTCCACAGGTGTCAGATCACTGTCAGGCTGTGTCACAAGAAGAAGGGGAGCTCCTAAATTACCCCGAAAACAGGAGTGGAAGGTCGAGGGGAAAGGGGAAGGAACAAGGAATGAGGAGAGATATAGTGGAGGGCATGGGTCCACCCAAAGCGGGAATCAGAAATGAAAAATAAGTCTGAGGAGGAAGGGTGGTCACCCTTTACAGGGTCTGGAAGGAGGGTGGGTGATGCTAGGGCAAATCTGCAGAAAGTTACACTGCCCGAGGCTGGGGAGTCTCTGTTGAGGAAGCACCTCATTGAGGCCCTGGCTCTCCTCTGCCCCATCTGGGACAAAGCCTGCCAGGCTTTCTGGGATGCACGGAGGCTGAGGCTGTAGTCCTCATCTCTCATCAGCCTGGCAGTGCAATCTGGATATCACCTGGCTGCTGCTTGGCCCGCGGCGCTGCTCCGGCAACCTGAATGTCTCGGCTTCTTGTGCCAATGTGGCTAGCGCCTGGGGCTCCACTGGGCCAGAAGCCACCGGAAGCTGGCTTCTCTCCCACCGTACCAGAGGCCTCAGGTCTGGGTCCCCGTTTCCTCTCCACCCTTGCCAGGACCAGGAATGTGCTCTAGAAGCATCCGCTTACACAGAACAGTCCTCCATGTTCCCGAGGCCAGCTGCACAAAGGGGCCTTGGAGGGCACAAAGGGGACCACTGGCGTCCACATCGGAGGACTATACTGTATCAGTGCTCCTGCTGCACACAGACAGGGAGGGTGACTGCGGTGGCCCAGCGGTCCCAGAGACAGAGTGCCTGCAGCAGATCCAAGCCTCCCATGCTTTCTTGAAATGAAGCCAGAGGAGGGTGATGGCCCCGGCCCTTGTGTGTACTGTTGTACACTCCCTTCGATTCTCTAGGTGGACATGGGGACACAGGGAAATAACGAAAGTGATGTGAGAGCGGCTTCTGTGCTTGACACTCGCTGGGTAGTGACACCCGACAGCTCCAGAGAGCAAAATCAAACCCCTGTGAAATCAGGCTGTGCAGCCCGGCACACCGGGAGCCAAGCAGAACACATCTTGCTTCTTCTGAGAGCCACCATCAGCTCCGGGGCTGCAGCCCAATGCAGCCTGAAGACAAAGGCCAAAAGGAAGGGGTGTAGGGCGTATGGGTGTGGGTGGGCATCGGGCACTGAGATTGCCACTCTTTGCTTACCTGCAAACCAGGCATAGAGCCTCGTGTCAGGAACCACTACTAAAAGAATAACCCAGGAAGAAAGGGGTTAAAAGCAGCCCCGCATACCTGGAAGAGGCCTGGATGCTCTTGGGTCTGGGGGCACACATACTTACATGCCAGGCCCTTGGCCAGGTCCTCCTGCAGGGCTGGTCAGTAGATTGGTGCCATTGGAGGCTGGGCTGGGAAGGATGGCAGGCAGTGGTTCCAGGCTGTCTCTGCTCCCGATAGCTAGAGATGTGCCAGCCAAAGCTCCCGGGTGTTAGGACTGCAGTAACTGCTGGATATGCCCTCCTCTGTGGACCTCAGGGATAGGACCTAGTCTTGAGCTTAGTTCCAGCATTGACCTGGGAGTACTAGGATATTCTGGTGAGGAAGTATCTGGCAGAAAGAGCCCCCGTCTGGGTTCTCCTGAAAACAGCTGCTTAGGAGCAAAGGCAGAGGGGTGGGTTCACTTGCACCAGTAAACCCTACTCCTAAGTACTCTGTAGGCCCATCCACCTAGGGTGTCATTCTCCAGGGCCAGGACACTGGCTTCCCAGGGCCCAAGTTCCCTGGAATCACCCAGTCTCACAGCTCCCTCCCCCACCCTGTCTTCATCCTGGTAAAATCTGAACCCCTTGGGAAGCTGGGCTCATTTCCCCTCAAGGTGAGGCTGCATCTTCACCAAACTGACCTATACTCTGCTTTAGTGTTGGGGTTCCTGAGGAGGGATCAAGGTTGTGAGTACAGGCTGTGCATTGACCTAACACCTTAATGTTAAGGTAAATGCCTCCCCCTTTCAATATCAGCCACCTGGAAGAAAGTGGAAAATTCCAAATGATCTAGAGTCAAATAAGTAAACTTAGTTTGCAGAGGGACTTGAAGAGTGGCCCCTAATGCTCCAGCTGGTTATGCTCAACAAAACAGAAAGGAAACATCTAAAAAGGTAGAGAGTTTTGAAAAAATTAGCACCCTCTCCCATCTTAAAATCGTTTATAGTCAGGAGGAATCCTGGAGTCTACTCATTGCCTTCCCTTTGACCTTTGGAAGGAAAACAAGAGGTTCAAAAGAAGCCCCTGAAACACCATTTCATCTCACAGAGCATGAGGGCTCTTCCCTCCCCTTTTTGTCCCTAAAAGCCATAGGTATTACAGAGAGGCAAGTGTGGCCTAAATACAAACAAGCTGGCTTGTGGCATTTTTTGAAACATGATCTGGTGGCTGAACAGATCTAGGATTTTAGGCAAGTACAGGTTTCACTCAAACCATTTGGATCCACTGGGCCAAACTACCCACAGTCAACTGGATGAGTACTCCTTAGGATAGAGTTATTGTTTGGAAGACAAAATCAAAACAATCTCTTTGTCCCCAAATATCAACAGCAACTAAACAGTGCTCAAGTAGGGAAACTGTATGCATAGAATTAAATAATGGGTAACTCATAAGAGATCGATTTTTTAAATGTACATTTAAATAACAATTGATTTTGTTTTTCTTTTTAGATAACTTTTCTTATATTAAAGAGATAAAGACAATTTTATACAAAAACATGTGTAGATTTTGAATTAAATTCAAATATTCCCTATACTTGATTAAATTATTGAACAGTTCCTCTGAGTTGGAAAAGGTTGGCCATGTCTGGAGCAGGAGGTCTAATTGGTGTGCAGCCTTGCTTGTGTGGTAGGAGCTAAGGGATCGTGCACCCCCGTCAATTCCAGTGCTAACTGCAAAAGTGCACTGGAGTGAAGCGTGGCGACCTTTTACAAGCACAAAGGCCAGTAATGACCTTCTTGGGTGCATTCTTGGGTGGGATCTGGTGTCACACTACAGAGTGGACACCTGTCCTTGGTGCTTACCAAAGACCTGGCACCTTTTCCTGGGTAACTGTCCCATCTCACCGTTACCAGGATGAGAGTCCCTTGATCCCTCTCAACCCAGCCAGCACCCCTGGCTTCACTGAAGAAAAAGCCCAACAGAGCAAGATTTTAAGCTATCTTTCCTACCTCTCTAAAGAACATTCTTATTCTCTCCAGGAAACCCCCCTGGGTTGGATGTTGCATTCCTTGGTTTCAAGGTGTCATGTGTGTCACATCAGTTAATCCCCTAAGACACAACAGCTTTGGTGACCATGGCAAAGTTCAGCAACTCTGCGCCATTTGGAGCATTAGCACAAGGAGGAGAAAGAAACAAGATCTGAGCAAGGATATCCCACATGTGCAGCAAATGCCCTGAAATTCCTAGGGATTTACACCTCTGCATCTACCGGGAGGGAGGAACCAGAGCTGTTCTAATTAGTCCGCAGGGCCCGGGCTAAATCTGGCCTGGCCTCAGATTACAGATTTTGGGGACTGTGCCTGGGGGGAGGGGACTCTGGGTGCTTTCCGTCTGGCCAAAAAGCTTGGTCCCAAGGCGAGGCAGCAATGTCCCAAGGACAAAGCCCTGGGTCCCTACACCCATGATACTACTGGGTGACACATGAGGTTTCTGTCTCCTGGGCAGACACAAGTTGAGCAGTGCCAGTGCTGAGCTGCCGAGCACCCAGGCTTCAACGCTGAGCGTGCACCGGGCTGGCTGTGTCGAAGACCTCGCTTTGGCCCTCTCCGCCCGCGGTGGCCAGGATGGATCTCGGATTCAGATCCTCCAGGAAGAACTTCTGCCCGGTCTGAGGCTGGGCGAATGCAGGCTTGTGGCCCTGTGACCGGGAGAGAACCTGCTTCCGGCGTGAGAGCAGCTCCTGCAAACGCAGAGCCAGGAGGAGAGAAAAGGCGCGGTGCGCGCTAAACTGAGAAGCTGAGCTCCCTCTCCTTGGCCTTCAGGGCTGCTCAGGAGGGGCCGGGACGCTCTCGGGACCCGCCCAAGTTTCCCTGAGTCTTGGAGGGGGCCAGGAGCATCCCCAGGGCCTTGCTGCTGCAGTCCCGCAGTCCTCGTCTGCTCTGTCCCCTCTCCCATCACCCAGAAATGGCCCGGCGGTGTCGGTCCGAGTCCCGGCTTTCCGGTCTGCCCAGCAGGGAGCAGGTCCACGGTGTCGGAGGTCCCAGCAGAGGTGGAGAGCCCCACGCTGGGTTACGGGGGGCTGTGTCCCTCTGCGCGGTGCCAAAGATGTGCTTGGTGAGGGGTGCAGCATCTGCTCAAGGTACCCAGGCCTTCCCAGGTCCTCTCGGAACTCTAGGCTGCTGGAGTTGGTTTCCAGCCCCCTTTCCGAGGAGCTCACAGGGCTAGACTCCCAGACCCAACCTCCCACTCCGAGTTCTATGCAGGGGTTGAGGAAATAGGGCTCTTGTCTGTCTCTAGGTCTCCGTCCCCATTGCCATCTGAGCAAAAGCGACCCCCAGGGTAGCAGTTTTAGGGGTGATTCCTCATGCCTTGCGCCCGGGGTTGCCCTGAGAGGTTGGGTGGATGCCTACACTCGCGTGTGTGGCTAAGCCCAAGACCCCGGGTTAAGAACCACGGCTGCGCCCCGCGGCCTAGAGTGTGTGTGTGGGCGGGGAGTGGACCGTGACAATCGGTGTCACTGCTCTGACGGGGAAGTAGAGCCAGGGTCCGGATCCACCTGTCTCGGAAACTTTTGCTCCTCTGTGGCGAAGGCCCGGTCACCCCGCCCCCACACTTTTCCCTGGTGGGGAGCCCCCGGAGGAGCAGAAATCCCCACTTGCAGAGCCCAGCACCCGGGGCACACAGGAGCCTCCGACGCGGATTTGTGAATGAAGCGCCAGCTTTGCAGCTCACAGATCAGAGCCTGCGATCGTCCCACCGACATGGTCCAATGAGCGCCAGCAATGAGCGCTTAGGGACCGAGCGGGGGACCGGAGAGGGGGCCCAAGCGGTGCAGCAACTTCAAAGCCGGCGTCTGGGCAAGGACCACTGGGCGCTCCGGGAAACGAGAACGCGCCCGCACTTCCGCGCATCCGGAAGCGCAGAGGCGGTCCGAACCCAGCGCTGCGACTCCCGCTCTGCTGTCCTGTGCCCTTTCCTCCTCCGTCCGGGGCACCCTCCTCTCCGCGAGACCCTGGGGACAACTACAGCCGGAGACCTAATCCGGTTACCTCCCAGCGAGGGGTTTCACGCCTCCGGGCCACCCCCATCTCGCCAGCTCCCCGCCTTTTACAATTAAAATTTGATTCCTCAGTGCTGGGGGAGAATAGGGGAGGGTCGGCGGACACCCTCGGGCGCCCAGGGGGCAGACACTGCCTCTCCGCCGCCCCCGCAGCAGATGCCCTGTGTTCCGTCTTCAGAGAGGAATTGATCTGCAAATGTCGAGCGGGCAAGAGCGCACGCCAGGCCTCTTCTCTGGGCTGGGCAGGTGCATTCGGCATCTCACAGCTCCGCTCCCACTTGCAAGAAATTTCTCCTTCGAGGTCAGGGTTTCCTAAGTACTCCCAACCCCTCATTTTAATTGTGGGCGCTGTTTGTTCAGAGAACTTTGAGAGGGAGGAGGGGAGAAGAGGAGGTGCGGTGGGAGCAGGGTGTAAGAGAGGTCAGAGGTTAGGAGGGATTAGGGCTGGGCTCGGTGACCCTTCTTATCCTTAGAGACCCCAGAGGAAGTCGCTGTAGCAAGGAATCCGGACATCTTGTAAAAAAAACAGAGTTTGGGGAAGGCTTGTGCATCCAGTGAAGATGCAGGGCGAATCTGAGGCAGAAGGGAGCAGATGGCATCGGGATGGGGATGCCCGGTTTAGGAGGGAAGGCTGGACAGGGAACACAGAAGAGCAGAAGGCTGGCTTCTCTCCCTGGCACCTGTGGACTCAGCCCCAGACCTGCCCCACAAGGTGGGAAAAACAAGGGAAAACAAGGTGGTTTCTGCCCAGGGAGCTGTAGGGGCCGAGGTGGGGAAGTCCTTGCTTGGCTGTGCCCAGCCCCTCCCAGGCTCCCTGGGATTAGCTCTGGTTTATAGACTGTCCCACTCACTTCCTTAGCCACAGGAGGAGCTCCAGATGCTAAACTAGTAGAGGGCAGAAGAAAACTTGCACCAGATGCTTCTTCCACCTGCATATGACCCCCCCCCCCGATTCCACCAGCTGAAGGGTGAGCCTGGGTTACCACCAGGTTGCTGCTGGCGGATGGATGGGCCCCAGTTACCTCTTGCTGCTGTGGCTGCCCGCATTTCCCTGGCTCCGAAGGGCTCCTGTGGCCTCTGCTGGGAGGTCCAGTGGACATCTGGAATGTATTGAAGCAGATCATGATCTCACTACTGTCCCACTGACAGCCCAACCACCTTCCCAGTGCCCCCCACTCACTCTGCTCTGACCAATCCCCTAGGGGACACCTGGGACTCCTCTGTTTTTCTCCCAGTTGCACCCTGTGCATTAGCTAGGCCATGGGTAATCATGTTCCATACCCCAGTGCCCAAGTTAACCCTAGAGTTAGGGTTAGGGTTAACCCTAATCCTCCTGCTTTGCTCCAGCACCCTGGCCCTTTCTTCTCTTCTCCTCCAGAGGACCTAACTGGTTCTTCAGCTCAGCAGCGTCCCCTCTCCTATCTTTCTGCAAACTGCACAGTAAGGGTTTGTTCTGTTTTGGGTTTTTTGTTTTGTTTTGTTTTGTGTTGTTTTTGGTTTGTGTTTTGCAGTTCTGGGGATTGAACCCAGGGCTTCCACACATCCCCAGCCCTTTTATTTTTTATTCTGAGACAGGGTCTTGCTAAGTCACTAAGTTACCCAGGCTAGGCTCAAATTTGCCATCCTTCTACTCAGTCCTCCAGGGTACTGGGATTACAGGTGTGCACCACCATGCCTGGCTACTGTGAAAGAGTAAACCAGACTATATGCTTAATTTGCAGTGTTTTCCTCACAGTGAGAGTGAACACACAGCCTCACAGCACCCAAAGGCCCAGCGGGACTGGCCTCTATCTCCGTTGCCCAGATTACAATCATGGCTCCGCAGTAAGCCCAGCATCCAGACTGCCAGGCCAGGACCTCCACACCACTCCCACCACTGCACTTTCTTCAGACCTGCTCCTCCTTCATCTGTGATGCTCTTTGGATTTTTGTCCCCAGAGATCTAAAGCAGCCACCTTGTCAGCTACCATCTTCCTAGTGCCATGCCTCCTTGAAGTGATGGATGTTTTATTCCTGCTTATTTTCTGGCTCTATCCTTGACAACAAAACCAGGGGCTGGTTTTCTCTGCAACATCACTCTGGTTCCTGAAGAAGCATCAAGCCAATTCACTTTTGGTCTCATCATTGCCTTCCACCTTTAAAAGTGACCCAGAGCCCCAAAGAGCTTCATTTATTTAATGCATTTATTGACATTTACTGTATTAAAAATTGAGATAAAATGTGTTAAATGTATTGATTAATTCATTCATTTGCAATGATGGTAAAAACACTGTTCACATTTACTTAATATAGTTTAATGAGCATACACTGCGTTCTCTAAAACAACAACAAAAGTTCAACCCAAGGCAGGAAACAGTGTTTTGCACTTTTGCACACTTTTCACTGGCTTGAGAGAAGACAGCTAGATTCCCATTTCTGCTTGTGTAACTCATTATTTTGGTTCATGTGTAGGAAGAAAATACAGCCTCTCACAGATCTGTAGTTGGAAAATGGGAAAGATTTCTTACCCTTGCTGGGTAATTGCGAAACTCTTCCTAATATTATGCCAAATATCATGTTAAGATCCATTGAAGTCTCTTGCTAAGCAGGCTGCTCTTGTGATGTCACACATCAGTCATTTGGAAGATACAAGTCCACTGAGCTTTGCAGTCTACCCAAGTGTTGACATGTATATCAGCCACTTTCCAGTGTTGGACAAAATACCCAACACCCACAATTTAGAAGAGGTGAGATTTTTGGGAGGGGCTCATGCTTTTGGTCCTTTATGAGCTGGCTCCTTGGCAGAAATAACATAGCAGAAGGGCCTGGCAGAGGACAGCTGCATATCCGAGGGCAGCCATGAAACAGAGAGAGAGAAGAAGAAGGTGACAAGAATGTACTCTTTCTGATCACACTACCAGGGGTCCACTAGCAACCAGGTCCTATCTCCTAACAGCACAGTTTGGCTCCTGAACTCATCCATTGATGAATCCACTGTACCCTGCATGATTTTATCACCTTCTACATCCATGAAACTTTGCTGATATCACCGCTGATCTCAGCAGAAAACAGCTTTGGATATGTATGTTAGGAAATTTTAATTTTCACTCAAAAACTCAAATTTCATCTTTGGCAACATACTACTTCCCTAGCTACAAAGAGCACCACATCTGCTATTGCAGATGGAGCCAGTTGCCTGGACCCAAGCTATGTTATAGTTGCTGTTATTTTTGCACATCTGTCTACACAGCAGGAAGGGTGCATTCTATTCAGTGTAACCATGAAAATTTAAAGTGGTGGTCTCCCTGGAATGGGATGGTGGGCCCCTGGAATCTTCCTTTTGATAATGGTTGCCCTGAACAAGTGTTTGAGGAATGAATAAATGACTTTGACAATTGCACATGGTGGACACTAAACAGCTGTGGTCCCTTGTGCACAGCTCTTGGCACTGGTTGTGCTTCAGATTTCTTCAGCCCTGGAAAGATGAAGTCATGTGCTTGCTCTGTGCTACATAGCTGGCTGAGAGGTAAGCAGTGTCCTACAACCAGACAGAGGGACAGCATAGAAAGTCACATTAAGGGGTTGCAGAGTGGTCTAGAAGGCCTTGCCACTGTCTAGATTCTGAAGACAGAGGAGGAAGGGAGGTGACCCCTCAGGCAGGAGTAGGGGCCCTCTCACCATCTCTTTTGCACAGAGGGCTCTGCACATAGACCTGCAGATATGTCCACAACCACTGCTCAGAAATAACTCAGCCAAGGGGCAGAGATTTAGCTCAGTGGTTCCACCACCTGCCTTGCAAGAGCAAGGTCCTGAGTTCAATCCACCTGTACCAAAAAGAAAAGAAAAGAAAACAAAAGAACAGAAAGAATAGAATAGAATAGAATAGAATAGAAAAAACTCAGTCTCTTGCTGTACAGCTGGGATGCTTTCTCGTCTCCTGTGCTTCTTCAGCGGTTGCCACTGCTGGTGCACTTGTGTCATCTGCCGATGAGAACTGGTCCAACCCAAGGCTAGGATCAGACCACAGGCAGAGCTATTACCTGATTTCTTTTCTTCCTTCATTCCTTCGTTCCTTTGTTCCTTCCTTCCTTCTTTCCTTCCTTCCTTCTTTCCTTCCTTCCTTCTTTCCTTCCTTCCTTCTTTCCTTCCTTCCTTCTTTCCTTCCTTCCTTCTTTCCTTCCTTCCTTCCTTCCTTCTCTCTCTCACTCTCTCGCTCTCTCACTCTCTCTCTCTTTCTTTCTTCCTGATTTTTTTGATAGCAGCCATTCTGTTTTGAGCTTCATAAGAGGTCTGGGATGGAGGGAGCTCTGTGTGCTTTTGCCCCAAGAAGTTCAGTTCTTCTTGGGAGGAGGTTTATGTCAGCATCAAGATGCTCTGGATAAATTTTTAGCTGCATGATCTTTATCTACATAGCTGGAGGCCTGCAGAGAGGGGGACCCTGGGGCTCTTGGCACTGATCTATCTCTCCCTGACCTCAGTGGTCCTGGATTCCTAGCATCTACCCCTCCAAGGCCCTCAAATCCCAGGCAGGGTCAGCCCAGGGCCCGGAGTGAGACTCTCTGCAGTCCAACTCAAAGTACTCTGCTCTTGGTCTACACCATGGAGCACCATGCCCATTTTTTCCTTTTTATTGGTGTTATTTTATTTTGCTTTCCAGAATCATGCTGGCAGGCCCTCCCAATTGACTGTGTGGATATGTGTTTTAAAAATAAGAAAGACAAAAATGTCCTTGGCTTTGGTTCAGTTGTCACCCACTCAGGCTGAGCTCTAGTTCTTCATGGCGGGAAGGCTCAGCCCCAGAGGACCAGGAGTCCAGACACTGCTGCAGGAATCCTGAGCCCTACAAGTGAATTCTGCCCTCTGTGCCCACCCAAGGCCCCACCCCAGTTTCCCCCGGGCTGGTAGCATCATCTTGCACCTGTCCTCCTTAGCAGGTTTCCTCAGGTAAACTTGAAATGTCACCACCCAGCCCTGAGAGGTGGGGATGCTTCCCCCTCTCAGCCAGAGCCATGATATGACTGCTCAGGTATACAGCTGTCTTTTTGCTGTACTGGGATTGAACCCAGAACCTGTGGAATGAAATATATCTCATCTTTGTTTGTGTTTTGTGTTGAGACAGGTTGCTAAATTCACTAAGTCACTAACTTGCCCTGGCTGGACTCACACTTGCCTCGGCCTCCCAGAGGGCTGGAATTACAGGCATGTGTTACCACACCTGGCTTCCAGAACTTCTCTTAAGCTTCTTCTGAAGTGGTTACCACTTTTGAAGAAGGCTTGGGCACCATAGAGAAGAGCACATGTCTCTGTCACCTGTCAAGCAGGAACTTTGTGCCTGGTTCAGCCACAGAGCCCCAGCAGTGATTCTCTGTCACAGAGTCTCCCCTTACATCAGAAGGAAAGTGAGCACCCAGTTCAGCAACCTAGCTCTCTCCAGCCCCCAAAGTCTAGCCACCACCCCAAGTTTCAGGCAGGAGGAAGGAGAGAAGATGAGCAGGACCAGCCAGACTGTCCCAGAACTGTGTCTTTGACCTTCCAAGGAGGGCCTCTGTTCAGTGAAAGGAAACTAGGGTCAAGTCATACACTCTGTAATTGAGGCCTGATGGCACTTGATCCTCATCTGTGAATGAGAATTGAATCCCTGGAATCTGGAATCTGCTCTTAGCCACATCTGCCTGAGCCCCCTGTTGAAGAAGAGCCACCCACAGGTTCAGGGTACTGGGATATGGATATGTTGGTGCCCTAATTCCGTCTGCACAGCAGGTCTGCAGGGACCCAGCATGAATGTCCTGAGCACTGACATCCACCCTTTGTCCTAGTGTCCTTGTGTGCCTGAGCCAGCAGCTCCTGTGGACAACTGTGGTTGCTAGCCTGGTTCTTTCTGGGCACGGAGGAACCATCTGGGGTGGTCAGGAAAGCAGGACCTGCTGTCTCTCCAGACCCACAGCACTACAAGTGCCACTTCTGAGTTCTAAATATGCTCAGGATCCTGTGATTCAATGAGCCCTTGGTAAGTTTTATGCACTCAGATCTGGCAGTTGCTAATCTGGACAGAATGAGCCACTGACCAGCAAAGTTGTGGCCAGCAAGCCTGTGTCCTTCCTAGGCACTGGCCACCCTCCAAACACTACTTTTTCTCCCCCATTACTTGTGGGGTTATTTTTTTTTGTCTCCCTGGCTAGACAGGAAGGGATCTTCTGTCTTTGCCCATAGTGGCCACACTCAGTGCCTGGCAGGTGCTCCATGGATGCCTGCCTTCCTGGCTGTGGCAGTCAGGGGCCTGAGAGCTGACACCTGGGGCTGTGCAGCCAGCCCTTGGCAGGTGACATGCTCCCCTGCTCCCCTGAAGGGAAGGAGCCTATGATTGAGATTCCCGGGGCCACCTACACGTAAGAGCAGAGCAGCAAGCTATTTCTACCTGGGGTGCACTTGCATGCAAACCTTCAGGTCTGAGGTTTCTTGGAGGCTGGAGGTTCAGAGCAAAGAACACTCAGCCAGGACCAGAAGGGACTCCAGCTTAAACCCTGTCATTAAGTAGCTGCTAGCTGTGGGCAAGTCCCAAAGCCCCATAAGCCTCCAGAATGAAGGGCTTGGGAAAGATTCCCCAACAGCGATTCTGCCGGGATGGCTCACCCTGGCAGTGGTCAGGCCGAGGGCACATTTTCTAGGCTAATTGAGCTTTGCCCCCAATTCTGCTGAACCTGGAAGGAGACTCCTTATTATGCACTTATTAGAACATGCTTTAAATAGTACCTCCATTTGCCTCCCACCCACTGAGTGGGGTCTCCATGGAGAAGCTGTTCCCACGGGAATGTGCTCCCATCTCCATCTGATAAAAGCCATAGGTAGAGGGGCCCGCTCTTCCCACCAGGGATGGAACCTGCTTCCATTTCATTTCCACATGGGGGTGATTCGCAGGCTATGACAATTAAGGAAGAAGAAAAACCATTTGCATTTTTCCTGGGTGTTAATGACCTTCCAAACCACCGTTCAATTGACTAGTTTAAAACAGTGCAGCACACATTTATATGAATAATTCAGCAGCCACAGAGTTCTCATGCACAGAGTGAAAACCTTACTGTGACCTAGTTCCTAAAGTTGAATCGGTTCATGCAATCTCTATACACACATGGTTTCTGTTTTCTAAGGTCTACACTATTTTACCCAAAGATGTAACATCCTAAGTAAAGTTACTGCCAAGGTTTGGAGACTTAAATTGATGAAGCAGAGACTTAATTCATTTTATATAACCTGAAGCCTTAAACTTAATTAATGTTCCATTTTGGGGCACAGAGGCACCTACTGGTTAAGTGTGATATGACTCCAGCATGTGTCATAAATACACAAAAGGAGAAGTGGACAGATCATGGAGTCCAAAGGCTCCCAGAAGATTGAGGTTGTCTGTGGTTTTGGACGGGGGGGGCAAGAAGGTGGGGGCTCGGTGGTGGCTGGAAGTGATGAGTCCTTGAAATCAAGAGGGAGTTACAGATAGGCAGTGAGACAAAGGTGAGGGCTGTAGCTTCCAAGGACCACTGCTCCTCCAAGAAGCCTGAACCCCAGACAGGATAATCTTCCCCAAGGAGGGCCGGGTGCTCCCACTCCATCCCATTGCTGCTCTGGGAGCAGCCACCTGTGAGCAGCACCTTGGACAGCGCCAGGTCCTGGGCCCCAGCAGGACGCTGTCTCGGCACTTTCTGCGCTTGGCCTGGGGAGCCTTATATCACATGTGTTCCCCATGTGATTCTCAGCAAATTTATGTTTGTTTCTTAAACTTGCAAACTTGCAGCTTCAAACAGCAGCCATATCCTGGGAGATCGGTATCCTGTTGCAGGTGTAGCTGTCTAGATGGGTCACCCTGGAATAAGGTTAGCCTCCTAATTCCAGGGCCACTGGGTTTAACAGCCCATGATGCCACCCCATAGGTGGGGGACAGGCAGCAGGTATCCCATCAGTGGTATGCTGGAATCATGGTGGTGTTTCAGATTTTCTTGTGCAGATCAAACACTTCTGAAAGAAATGGCATTGCAGAAAAGACTGACTTATTTTGGGATTCATCAGGAGTTTGGGGCATCTCTACATGCCCCTTCCCTCCCACCCAGGTGTGTGTGGTGGGGGTTCCTGAGCAGCCTGGGTCCCCAGATAACCTAAAAAGTCACATAAGGCCATCAGTGTGGTCTGTTAGCAGACAGCCAGGCTGTACAGCCAAGATCTCACAGTTTGTGTCTCCTGGTCAATTGAGCATAGCTGATGAGATATCACCATCCAGATGGGGGTCTGCATGGGCCCCTGAAAGGGAAAAATTCTCTAGTGTCAGGACTGCATGGCATCAGGGTCACCCATTCTCATCTGCTAATTCTAGCAGAGGAAATTGGTGGCACTGTGATGACACCTCTAAGTTGACCTTGAGTTTTCCTTGGCATGATCCCAGACAGAGTGTAGCCCAGCTGGGCCCAGAACCTTGAGACCCCTGACCAGAGTGCAGCAGACTCCCCCACAAACAAAGGAGCTCAGATGCCCTCCTACCCCATAGGGCTCTTGGTGGCACCTCCTACAGGTGCCACGGTCTTTGGGATCCTTGAGCAGAATGGGTTCATGAGAGGGTGCAGGACCTGTCTTGATCCAGGCCTCCCTCCTGCTGGGGTACAAGCTAGAAGAGCATGAGGCAAATAGCACCTGCAATTCCTAAAGGAGTGGGACAGGTCAGTCTTCTTGCAAAGGCTGGCTGAACCATGGCCAAGGTCTCACCTGACACAAGGTAGCTGACACCTGGAAATCAGGAGCTCACAGGGGACAGACAACACTGGGAATAGGCAACTATGATGACATCAGCAGGCTGGTTAGCCCAGGGCTCACCCCAGACTTGAACTGCTGATCCTGGTGAAGCCAGCCTGGAATGAGCAGGTGTCTGAGAAGGAACAGAGATTTATGTGGTGGAGGGAACCCATTCACCAGTTTTCAGCTAGGGGCCCTGAAATCTCCTTAGGAGACTTAGCCATGGTCTTGGCTGCTGGTCATACATCATATGTGAGGGTCAAAGTCTGTGCTTTCTGGATCCATCTGTTCCTAGGCCCAGCCTCCCCCACTCTGTCCTTTCTAGAGCACAGCATCAGGGCCAATTCTTTGGAGAACTCTCCCTGGATTACCGGAGCTGCTTGCCAGTGGACACGGAGAACTGGGAACACCTGGCATCTCTTTTCTCCCTCCACCAGTAGGGCCCCTGATCCAGGTGCCAGGTGTCAGTGCCACCTCCCCTACTTCACCCAGCGCAGTTCCTGTAGACTGGGCCCCCACACAGGCCCTTCCCTGTTCTGTGTCTGGCCCTGCCGGTCTTCTGGGATCACTTCCTGAGTATGTCATATGTTCCTACTCCTGGCCTCCAGACCCTGCTAACCAGCATTACAGATGAGGAAACTGAGACTCTGAACACTGAAGTCAGCAGTAAAGGTTACTCACTTTCCAGGAAGGGAAGCCAGAGTGAGCTCCATCCAGTCTGCAGGATCCCTCCTTGCATGGACTGTGCCCTGTCCTGAGCCCTGGCAGCCAGGTCTTTCAAGCCATGCATCACACCCTGCCAGGTTATGCCAGGCCAGGGAAGGGGGTATGGATAACACCTTGGCAAAAGGTATAGTTCAGGAGCATTTGGGGTCTGGCCTGAGTGCCTGGAGCTGCTGGGTTGGAGGACCAGGGCAGGCAGGGCTTTTGTCAAATGCTGTTTGAGGCTGTAGGGGTCGGAATGACCCTATCCAGCCTCAGCATCTTCCTCTGGCAGTGCTCAGATCATCATGGAGGCTGATGCATGCCCAGTCTGGCATTTCAATTCCCAAATGTTGAGGGCACATCTCAGGTGGGGAAATGGAGCATCCCAGGACGTGGCAACCAAGTAGCATTTGCTGAAAGGAACAAAACAGCACAACAAATGTCCTAAGACTCAAAGTGTGGCTTGTGAGCCTGAGGGTTTGGGCCATACCCACTTCCACTGTGGGTCTCACCCTAGTATAGGAGAAGCTCTGAGAAGTCCCCTAAGGATGCTGGAAACCTTGGGGATCAACTTCCCAGCCTTGCCTCTTCTGGGAATGGAATCCAGTCTGGCCTTGTACTTCCTCTATAACATCTTCCTTCTCTCAATAGGAACCCTGGAGTTTTCCTTAACATAGTGTTCCTGAGTCATGTCCAGGGAATGTTGATACCTATTCCTCACATGGACAGGTCCCTGTGTCCAGGTAAGGGGTTTCCTGGGACTCCTTTGCATGGCGAGGTTTCCCCCAAGTAACTTGGGTGTGTTCTAAGTGACCCAGAGGCAGGGACATTAAAAGTGGCCCAGGAGGTGTACGGCACAGGCACCCCTGATCCTATGGTGGGAAAGACTCTCAAAGGCCCACTGCAGAAGGGGGCACTCAGGGATGGGGCAGGGGCTGGTGCTACCCAGCAGTTGGGCATCCACCTGGAATTCCAGTCATCAAGACACAGCCAGCTCTCCATGAGGAATGTGGAGCTCAAAGGGAAGGTGATCTGTTCACTCCCTGTTCCTGCTGGATCTTCATGTGGAGGTAGTGGTGCTCAAGTCATGGTAACCCTTAAATCCTAAGAAGCTGTACCACTGATCTGTAAGCACAAACACTGCTGTGCCTGGGAAATGTGGAGGATCTCTGCCTAAACCCATAGTGGCTCCCTAACTGGTCTAATTTACAATACAGTGGTTCCTTGGTTCACAAATTCTTTCCACAATTCTGGTTGCAAACCAAAATGGACGATAACTGAATGAAATTTCCCTATAAGGTCAACACTAAACTTAATCATTGAATTTGATTTGGTTCTCTTCCAACTTGGTTTGTGTCCAGAATTGTGGGAAGAATCAAGTTTGTAAACTGAGTTACCACTGTTGATGAATTCAAGCTAAGTCTGATCATGCAAGCAAGAGTGGGTAGGGAATGACCTTAATTTATTTCTCTTGGGTTCTTGTGGTCACAATGATGATGGCAGTCATGGAACACTTACTATGTTCAAGACAACAAGAACTTTTTCAGTACTGAAGATTGAACCAACCTACAGTCTTCACACCAACCTACAGCCTCATCCCTCTTTATTTTGAGATAGAGTCTTAAGTTGCCCAGGCTAGGCTCAAACTTGCAATCAGCCTCCCAGAGTGCTGGGATTATAGGATTGTGCCACCACGCCCAGCTGACAATAACATTTTACACAGATAATTTCAGCCTCACAGCCTCTCTACTATTATTCTCAGTGTATGAAAAGGGAATTGGTGATTTTGAGAGTTTAAACTACTTGACTGTGCTCACACAACTGGTGAGTAGGAGTCCAATCCAGATCCTTTGGGTCCCAGAATTGAAAATCCAAGCAGCAGTGGATCTTCTGTTCCTACCTCTATTTGTGCAAAGCTGCCTGAAGCCAAAGCAGGCCTAACTTTCCAGCAAAAAAGAGCCACATTAGCCGCAGTATGAAAGCTCATAACCTGCACATAGGCTGTGGTTCATGCTGTACTTATGGTTAACCAGTGCATGACAGTGTCAGGTCTAACTGGGCAGTTTGCATCCTGCATTTCCCACATCCACTGGCATCCCACTGTCATGCCACAGTGACCTGAGACCCCACAATTCTGGCTGAGATACTCTGGAAAACAATAGCACATGGCCTGTGGGGTTGGGGAGAGATGGACCAAGAAAGCTGTGGTTTCAGCCCAAGATGATGCAGGCATTATCAGAAGAGGGACAGAGCTTCTTGGAAAGAGAAGACCAGGGCAGAGGCACAGCATGAATGGGACCCTGGAGCAGGCAAGATACCAAGGGAGCTGGACCCCAGCTCAGAGATATGGATTCAGCTTTCCCTTTCTGGCGAGCCTGAAACACCTTGCTTTTTCCACTGGGACTGGCATGTTTGTCAGGGTTCTCCAGGAATCAGAAGCAGTCTGTGTGTGCAAGGGTGTCATTCATCATAAGGCAGTAGCACATGTGAGTGTAGATAGAGGGGTCCACACTGCTCATCTGCAAGCTGAAGATCTGGACTAGGAGGACTTGTGATGAAGGCCCAGTCAGAAGGCAGGGGAAGGGCAACGTGCCAGCTCCAGCAGTCAGGTGGGGAGAGAGAGTGGGTTCTCTCTTGCTCTGGCTTCAGGTTCTGTCCAGGCCCAGGGACATCTGTGGACCCTATCCTTGGATTCCAGTGCCCAGCTGTCCAAGGTCCACCCACACAACACACCCAGCATGTTTAACCAGCCCTCAGAGCCTCCAATACCCCAGGGCATTCACACGTGAACAGAACCATTCCACAATCCATGGGAAAGCTCAGGGGGAAGCAGAAGGTGCAGAAGAGCCAACACCAAAGCTCATGAGCTTTCAAGGATACTGCCTCACTGCGTCACTTTCCCAAACCAAAGTCCCACACCCCAGACTGCAGGGACCCTGCTTCCCCAGTCTCACTAGACAGATAGATGCTGCTCTTCCCTTTGGTCAACTGTCTCCAGGAAAATTCTCAAGCATGTAGAGGTCAGGGGAAGCAGCCTTGTCAGGATCCTGCACCACCATGCCCTGGCCTCGCAGGAGGCTCTGGAAGGGGCCACTGTTTCAGGAGAAAGAAGCCCAGCCTATCTGTTTCCTGCCAGTGCCCAAGGAGGCTGCCTGAGTGCAGATGAAGAAGAGTTCTGTACCTCTTGCTTGGTAACAAGAGGTGCTTTCCATCCTCCAAGATTCCCTTTTAAACCCTTTCCTTGGTCCATTTTCCCATAGTGCATCTGCTGCCTCCTCAGCTAAAGCTCCTGCCACCCTCATCCCTTTTCCCAGCTTCTCTGCTCCTGCTCCGGAGCCACGGCGGCTTTGATAAATCTATCAGCTCTAACAACCAGGATCCAGGCCACTTCTCCGCTGAGTGGCAAATCTGTCATAAAGTCCTTAGCACTGAGCCTCGGTGAATTTAAGGGTAAGCTCTGGATATTTATTAAACTGGAGGCTTTACAAGAAAAAGGTATCTTTTAAAAATACAATAGAATCCCTTTAAAAATATCCCCTGTCTAGGTTTGCTGGGTTCTTAGCTAGCTCTAAGGCCCCTGTGGCCGTTGGTCCCATCCTGGCTCAACATCACCCCTTGGGCTCCGGGTATTCTCATTTAGTTGCTTTGCTGTTTTTAGGGCTTGGAGCTCTTTGGTGTGTGTGTGTGTGTGTGTGTGTGTGTGTGTGTGTGTGTGTGTGTAGCATGTATGCACAGATGTATTGTTATATACGTGCACATGTGCATTGTACACATGTCCCACGTGTGTGAGCATAACACACACAGGTCGGTGGGTTCTGTGTGCACACACATATATCTGTGTGCACCTGTGTCTGTGGTATGTACACAAATCTGTACACATATGTGAATAATGCATGGCATTGGACCTGAGCCACCTCACCTGGAGCAGGGAGATCCTCTCATGCAGGTCTGATTCGAGGAAATGGGATCAAGAGGCACTGCTCCACAGGTCCATATGGGAGTAGCTGCCTCCACCCCCGCTCTCCTTGCACACAGAGCTGGTGGCCCAGTCTTCTGCCGAGATGGGGATGGGCCAGTTGGCATGGCCTGAGGATGGCGTGTGGGGGCCTTGCTGGGTTGGTTCCATCCGCTGTGCACGGAGCAGGCTTGATGCTGGTGGAGGGGGAGTCCCAAGACAGGGGCCTTGGGGCCTCAGAGAAGACCCTGTCCTGCCCAACACACCCCTCTCCAGTGAGGTGGGGCAGGGCAGTGGTGATCTCACTGGGCACTCACTGCTGTGGCTCTCCCTCTCCTTTGTGAGTGAGCTTCTGGCCTCTCAGTCTACAGGGAGGGAACTGATGCCAAGACGAATGGAGGGACTCACCTGGCCCCTGGGAACGAAGGGCAGCTTGTAGAAGAACAAAGCCTCAAAACCTTTGATGCTCTTCTTTGTAACTGTAGCCACATGCTAAACATCAAATTTGGAGCAGTTCTTCAGCCTGGGTGGACTCCAAGCTCACTCCACACCGTCTCTGTGTGGGGTGCGGGGCAGTACAAAATGCAGGATTCACAGCAGTCACAGGAACCTCAGAGAGCTCCAGACAACTGTGCTGTGCCCAAACTCGGAGCTACGAGATATGTTGGCCCCCAGACTCACTGCCTGGAAAAGCCTCAGAGGAAGGAGGAAAGAGGGAGGCAAAAGAACATGGAGTGGCCGGGTCACAGCAGGAAGGACGAGGTGGCAGGAGGGTCCAGCCTTCTGTGAGTAGGTAAGTCGCTGCATGTCCCCACGGGCTCAGCATGACCTGGTCCACAGGGAGGCTGGCCTCACCGGACAACCTTGGGGGCAGAGCTCATCAGAAAGCTGCCCTAGAGAGGGCTGAGTCCTCCCCAGGCAAGGATGAGGAGCACTTCGCTGTGGGAAGTGAGAGGGTCCTCAGGCCTGGGTGCTAGCCTTTGGATTTCCTCTCTGTACCTCAGCTCTCCTCTTTGTACACACAGTGTAGGGGACATCATGTTTCTCATTACAGAGTCCCTGGGAGACACAGTGTCTTGAGATCATTTGTGAGAATGAAGCCTTCTGCACACTGTTGCACAATGCATGGTAAACACCAAAGTCACAGATTTAGAGCTCAGAAACGCTCCCATTTTCTCAGAAACATAAACATTTTAGGGAGACTAAAAGGAGGGAGAAGAGAATCCTTTTCCATTCTTTCTAAGGGTTTGGGTCTTGCTTTAGACTCTGTGCCACCCATGGTTGTTGTTATTCTGCGGAACTAATTAGGCAGTTAATTTGGAGTCAGCCTTTTCTTGGATAAGTCAGGCATACCTGTGATTATATTGATGCCTTGTGGATGCTCTGAAAAAATGTCAAGAGAGAGCTGGTTGTGTTCATACATCTTAATCATGGGAATTTAGGCTCCTAGGGCAGAATCTTGTCTGTTTTGTTCACTGCCCAGAACATAGGAGGCCCTAGTGTTTGCTGAATAAATGAATGATGACTATGCTAGCAAGACTGAGTGTTTTAAAACTGACATAGTGCCATTGTGTATTCACTTGGGTGTCATTTGATCTATAATGGGGGGAAAGAGACCCCATTGTCTTGCTTCTCGAGGGTCCCCAGCTCTTGGCACATGGTGGGTACTCACAGAGTATTAGGTGTGATTGGAATATGCAGAAAAAGTTTAAATTGTTAAAAATGTATTAAAGTAGAAAGCACATTATCATGAATCTCCCCCAAAAGACTCTTCCTCCCTTTGAAACCATTCATCCTCATTGAGTGAAGGTCTTTAATAAGGTGTGGTAAAAAATCCAGTGAATGCTGCTGCCGACTGACTGTCAGCCAGCAGAAAGGCAAAAACATGACTGTGTCCTCATCCACCTTGTTCACCTGATCTGCCACTGTGTGACTTCTGGCTCTGCCCCCAAGTCAAAATGACCACGAAAGGTCAAAATTTTGAATCAATTCAGGACACTGAGGCATCCAGGATAGTGCAGCTAAATACA
This sequence comes from Fukomys damarensis, assembly GCF_012274545.1. NCBI lineage: Eukaryota > Metazoa > Chordata > Mammalia > Rodentia > Bathyergidae > Fukomys > Fukomys damarensis. The sequence continues at coordinate 85,555,889 of NW_022900928.1, forward strand.
CAAAAAAAGACTTGCAGAGCTTCTTCAGAAAGTGGCAAGGACCATGGGATGCGTGTGTTCAAAGCAAGAGAGGGGTGATTTTAAGAACTAATGGCAATGTGTTTTTTATTGTAATAAAACATTTAAACATTCATCATATTTTAAATCACACTATGTATCTATGGAAAGAACAAACACAGTGTATAGAAGTCACAGTCCTGCCTTTTGGTGACTCTGAGGGTCCCCAGCATCCTGAAGGATGAGCACCAATGTCTTCTGGTGCAGAGGACGGTAATATTGATTATGCCCAAAGCAAGTCTGCTGTAAATTTTGCTTGTTTATAGGAATGAGTCTGGCTGAAGTCTACGTGCCAAGATCAGAGTAACTCACACCCTAATTCCACTTCCACAGCTAAAAGCTTCTTACTAGAAGGACAATGTTCCAATTACAATAATGTATTTTGTCTATACTGTTCCTAATTCGAGAATGCTTTGTCTTGCCCTTTATGAGCCTTGTTTATATTAATATCCATAGAAACCACTCTTATCTTGCCTTTAACCCAATTGATTGCCAATAAAGGTGAGTGTCTATCTGGGACTGGTCAGCGCCTTTGTCAGTTACACTGGCATTGGTTATCCTTCCTGGCACCCTGCTTTCTCTCCTAGTTCTGTCCTTTAGTATTTTCTTCTCAGACCTGTGTTGAATACTGGGCAGGTGGATACTGGAACCTGACTGCAGAGGTCTCTGGCACTCTGGCATCTGTTTTCCAAGTGACACTTCTTATTTCCCCCTGACCACTATGCTCTGTGTCCTTGGTCCACCTGGCCCCACAGGCATTGCCCTCTGCCCTGACACCATCCCTCTCGCAGCCCTTAAACTGACTGTGCAGAGCCACCACCTGGTGCTGCCTCAACGTGCTGGGCAACAGGTTCCTTCCTGCCTTGGTGCACCCCCAGGTGTCATCCTGGGCTATGGATGGAGAAAACAGCTACAGGGGTAAAGCTTTGGCCCTGGACCACATTGAGCCACTCTGTGCTGCAGCCTCTGTTGAGACCTGATGCTGCAGTCTCATTGCTTCCTGTGCTGGCCCTGATTCTTTCTGTGGGAGTAGATCCCAACTGCCCCGCCCCACCGCCATTTCTTCCTTCCTGGTGACCCCTATCTTAGAACCCAGATGTCTGCATTCACCATCTTGGTGAACACATCTTGGGTAGATACACTTGGTCAAGTTTTGGGGCTCGCTCTCCTGTGGGGCCTTCCTGTTATCTATATGGTGGGCATGGCGAACTGCCATGTTTTTCAAGGCAAGGTGTGCATACCCTATTTGAAACTTCCCTCCCAGAATACCAGAATCACTTCTGTAGGGCAGGCATGGTGCCTGAGCTGTCTTGGGTCCCAAATCTCAAAGTCCCTGGTCCATGGGATGGAGCAGTAACTGTGAGCCATCCAATTATGAACAGTGGAATCTGCTTCCTGTCACACAGACAAGGTGTGGCAGTGAAACTTGGACTGAGTTTGGCACAGGGAGACCTGGCTCTTTCCTTGCAGCTGGGTGACCAGAGGCATGTACTCCATACTGCTGTGACTCAGTTTTCCCAGCAGGTCACATGATGAAGTGGAACTACCCCAGCTCTTCCAATGTCCAAGGAGAGGCTGCCCACATCCCTAATTCCTCACCTCCTCCAGACAGCACTGCCGTCCATGCCACTGGCACAGGGGGTACCAGGCTCTCCCTGCCCCTGGGTGGGGATGATCATGTGCTGAGCAGCCACTTGCTTGTTGGAGGAAGTGGACTCATTCCTGGTCCCTCCTTCCATCCCACGCCATGGCATGATGTTCATGGTGCAAAGGCTAGAGATGGAGCCTTCCCTGGGCCTCAGAAGGAGCCTGCCCCACACCCCTGACTCTAGCTGTGAGCCCCAGACACCCGGTCTGCACACACAGTTGTGTTATTGGCTCCTTGGTCCAGTAGCCACAGGAAGCTGATATAATGAGTGACTTGTTTGGGCTTCATGCCAGGCACGGCTTTCCAGCATGCCATCACACAGGCTGGCAGGCAGGGCCCTTTGTTGCTACTTGTGTTCATGGTAACGGTCCCCTTCCTCCGGATGTGGGGGGGGGACTTGTGTGACCCTTTGAGGCTCCCTGTGGAGAGATGTTATCAGAGCAATTTCCTCTGAGTGACATAGCACAGGTGACATGGTGATGAGGTAGGGGAAGAAGGACAGAGTCAGTCTCTGTGGCTTCAGGGAAGTCCCTCTGAGTTGTGTTTTGGATCTAAAGTGTCCTGCAATGCCTTGTGGCCTGGGGTCTTGGTCCCCAATGCAGAAGTGTTCCCAAGTGGGGCTTTGGGAGGCAAGTGGATCATGACTCTGACTCCCTCAGTGATTCACCCACTGATGAGACCATAACTCAATGGCTTCTTTGCGAGGTAATGGGTACTTAGGAGTGGGTCCTGGTTGAAGTTGATCATAGGGGTGTGACCGCAGGAACTATGTCTTGCCTTCATTTCCTTTCTCTCTTCTTTTACTGCTTCCTATCTGCCATGAGGCAAGAAGCTGTTCTCTGCCGTGCTCTCCCACCATGATGTTCCTGTCTCACCTCAGGCCCACAGCAGTAAAACCAGCTGACCATGGACTGGACACTGTGAAATTGTGAGCCAAACCTCTTCTCCTTTGCATTGCTGCTCTTAGGTGACCTGTCACAGCGGAAGAAGGCTGGCTAACATATGCCATATGCTCCCTCTGGACCCTGGCACTGCTTGAGAGTAGAAACACATGTCTGTTTGTCACTGGGAGTCTGCTCAGCACCTGCTCCCCTGGCAGCATCTGAATATACTGCTCAGGTCTGGAGGGCAGGATCCTCAGAGGGGCAAGGAGGTGAGGCAGAGGCAGTGGTCCCACCACAGCAGCACACAGACTCTCTGCATGGTCTCTCAGTATGAATAGTCAGGAGCTGAGACTGCACAAGCGTGGCCATGTCGGGGTGGAAGTGGCATCTTCGCAGAGCCACTTTTCTGATGACTGCTGTCCCCTTTCTCTCCCGAGACAGGATGGAAATGGTGAGGCCCGGGCCTTAGTGATCTTGGGCACATGTGCCCCAACCCAGCCTGACCAAGCACAGGGCTGGTAGGCTCCCTTGCCCTTCACAGCCTGCACCTCAGCCTCAGTGTAGCTAGAGTGGTCTAGCTGACCATGGACAGCTATGGACTAGGCTGCCCTCAACTCCCCAGGCAGCAGCACTTGGGGGCTGAGCAAAGGCCAGTGGGATAACCCTTTCTCCACTACAAGTACTTCCTACTCAGGTGCCATTGGGCCTGGAATTTCACTCTTAGAGACTGTTCTTTCCTTTGGCTGAGCTTTCTCTTCCTCTGGGGAGGTATGGTGAATTGAAGGCTTCTACACCAATAGGTCTACAGCTGTTGGCTGCCAAGGAGAGAGGTGGAAGGGCTTGCAGAGGCAGGGGCCCCCAAGAGAAGGCAAGATTTCACCTCCTCTGTATCCTGCTGACACACACCCCTACACCTTGTCCAGTCCCTCAGAAAGTGCCTGACTGCTGATGCCAAGCTATCCAGATTCAGAAGAGGCTGAGGCTGCACCCGTAGCTACCTGGGGACTTCCTTCCCCTTGTTAGCAGGCCCTCGGGTTATAACAGAGGCCATAATGGATCACTGGGGTATTTTAGCCACAGAAAATCCACCCTAGACCATATGCAGCTCCATAGGGGCTGCACCAGGGCAAGGAGGTGGCCGACACGGGGTAACTCAAAGAATAGGGCAGTGGAGATGCAGGATCCTTGGAGGGGGCCTATCTCATGTGGAGCCCAGGTTATTCTCAGCCTGCCTCAGTGTCTCAGATGTGATCCCTTGGAGCTCTCTAGCTGTGTGGCAAAGAGTGACAGCCTTAAATTTTCTGCATCCATTTCCCAATCTTTCCAAAGAAGACAATCACAGGACCTGCTTGGTGGACTCATTTTGTTTTGTTTTCTTGTGGTGGTGGGGATGGAACCTAGGGCTCTAGTGCGTGCTCAATAAGCACTCTCCACTGAGCTGGGTCTCCAGCCTGGTGGGGTGGTTTTGAGGGCTAGACCAAAAGACCTAGTGTTCCTGGATCACTTAGCAGGGCACGGGGCAGGGGTAAACCCTCTGAGTAAGTTGATAAGTGAAATGGACAAGTGTCACTATGAAGACCTCAGGGGCTCTGATTTCCTTCTGCACCTGCAGCTGGGAATTCTGTGCATGTGTGATTCCTTGGACTCCACTGGCTGAGGCTGTCCTTCCTTCTTAGATCATCTTGAAAGCAGAGCATAGGTGCACCTAGGGCTGCTGGGGCCTCCCAGAACAGAGACTGAGGACTGGGCTAGGTCCTTTCTTGGAGGACCACATGTAGGCTCGTGTATAGCCCTGCAGGGTAGTGGAGGGGGGCAGTGTTGGGTGATGATGGCAGCAGGACTGAATGAGCCTCATGAAGCCCCACACATGTGCTGCCAGCCAGCAGCTGTGGACTCTGGGGAGCAGAAAGTTCCTGCAGCATGCCAGGCATGACACACATAGGGTGCCCCACCCAGTTTGTCTTCGAGCCACTGAGCCTCAAAGGCCTCTTACAATGGGGGATCCCCAGACACAGGGACACGTGTGTGCCTGGCTAAGCTGGAGTGTGGACTCCTGCAGACAGTCTAGGATGGCCCCAGCCTGGGAAAAGTGAGGAGCCTGTGAAGGGAGGTGATTGAGGGGCAGAGGTCCCTGGCAACCACTACCAAGGACTTAATGAAGTTCTGGAGCCACAGGACAGTCACAGACAACAAGCCTTGGTGTGTCCCCAGGGAGCTGAGTGCAGCAGTCAGAGCAAGGACAGAACCTGGAGTCCTGGGACCAGGACCAAGCCCTCAACAAACAGGCCTCTGGTTTGGGAGCCCTTGTCTCCCTTTGGGACAGCCACAGTCCTTCCTGCCAGCATGGCTACACCCCTACTCTGGAGCCCCACCCTGTTCCTGGGTATCTGGCTAATACCATTCTGAGGGCCCCAGGGAGGAAAGGCTTTCAGACCAGGGAGGGAGGTGGTTCTGAGATGTCAGAACAATGGAAAAGCTAAGACCTCAGCCTGGGTTCACTTGAGCCCACTCTCACTGTGGTGGGGTTCAGTGAATTCAAGAAGCCCATTTACCTTCTCTTTTTTATTGATTCTTAGCATTTTCCTTAAAAAAATAATTAAAACAGCCATTTTTGAATTACAGGCAAGCCGGAAATGACTCACAAGTCCTCCTGAGGCAGTGAGAGGCCTGCTTGTCTGGGAGTTTCCTACAAAGGACAGGAGCAGATTGGGGGTATGGGGTTCTGCAGGAGTCAGTGCCTGTGACCAGGAGGCAGTGGGTGAATGAACTCGGACACAATGGCAGCAGGAATCGCACCCTCAACTTCTGATGACTTGAGCTCCAAGGGACTCACAGAGTCACACATGGTCCCCACACCTCTGTCAGGTCCCAGGCTCCCAGCAGGGTGGCCCAGCACAGGGCCATGGAGCAGAGAGAGACACAGTGCACCTGCTACCTGAACCTGCAGTCCTGGGGCTCTGGGGCCCTCCATTCCCCACCCTAGGCCTGGCTGGCCAGCACAGTGCCTCCATCTGCAGACCTCATGACCAGTCAACCCACGGCCTCCTCAGCAGCCCTGCATGAAGCTATGTGCCTGGAGCTGACAGTAGCCTCGGGCTCAACTTTGATTGCTTGTGTGCTGACATCTTCAAAACAGAGTGCTTCCCTTCCTCAATGCCTGGCTGGAGGTGGCAGGTTACAGGCGGGGTGTGGCAGAGTGGTAAATGTGGATGTGCCGCACAATAAATGGCCTGTGTTGTCACCTCTTTTGGCAGAGTTTGTTCAGTGGACCTCAGCTGGGGAGGGGATTACCTGACCCCCGAGTGCCTTCATGGCAGGAACTTTGTCCCTCCCTTTCTGTCCCTGTTCTTGCCTGTCCCTTTGGAGACTTGGGGTCACCTGCTAGGCTATGCAGGTACAAAATGCCTTGAGGATCCTGGTAGAACCCTCAATGAATGGTGAGTAGGAAGATGAGACAGAGACAGCAGGGGAGAGGACACAAGTGGCAGGAGGAAGGAGAGGAGGCTGAACAAAATAGGTCAGCATGAGCTTCTCCCAGACTCTCCCCAAACCCCATATAGAATCTATAGTATATAATATATAGAATCTATAGGTTGGGGTATTGTAGGGGACCCAGAGGAATCAGGGACTGCAGGGGATATGGACAAGAACCCTGGATCCCAAGACACCCACTGCACTGCAGCTTCTTCCGGCCAAGGTCCCTGGCAGGTATGAGCCTAGAGCATCTCAGGCTCACATAGGGTGTCTGCGGGACCCAGCTGTGCAGTGATGTCCCTGTGCCCTGGGCAGGAGAGGAGGTCGGCTAATAAGATTCAGTGAAATGCAGAGATATCATTGTCCTGAGGTTGCAGGCTGGGGAAGGAGGGAGGAGCTGTATGCCATTGTGACCAGACACTGTTGACATGCCTGGAGCCCTGGCCTCACCTAGGGACCTCACCCTTTTGCTTCTTTGGGGTGCAGAGTGAGGCTCCTTCCCCAGAGAGAGGTTTTCTCACCCATGGATATCCTGCCTGGGCACCAGGTTCTTACACCGCCCCTCTGCAGCTCAAGGCATGCACAAAGTGACCAGAGGGCCAGGGACAGGAACTAGGCAGGACCTGTCTACCCTGTGGCCCTACCCGAGTACACTCACTCCATAGTGCCCTGTAATGGGCTCCAACTTGGGATCTCCTGGGAAAGAGGACCAACCAGGTACATCCACCTTGGGCAGATGTCATAAGTGGATGACTTGTCACAAGGGATTGACTCAGTCCTAGAGCTGCATGTGTCCCTGCAGAGGCCCGAGACCCACAAACTGGAGAGCTGACTGCAGATTCCAAGCCAAGTGTAGGGATCTTCTGTTAGGGCATTGAGCAGGAAAGGTTTCTGAGTCCCTGCCTGATGCCAGGCCCAAAGGGAATTAAGCCTTCTCTGACATTTGCTCTGTGCAGCCCTGACAGTTTTGAGGGTGCCCATGGTTGACCTTCTGGTGTGAGGCTGTTGCTCAGCTTTCCCATTACTGGACTTAATACCTGACACCCACAACTGACAGGAGGAAGGGTTGAATGTGGCTCACGTTTTCAGGGGATTCAGTTCATTGTGGGGGGTGTTCCAAGAGAGGAACATTATGGCTGATGGGTGTGGAAGAGCAGGGCTGCTCAGTTTATACCAGCCAGGAAGCAGAGCAGGGGAACAGCCAGAGAGGATGGGGCCAGTGACCAAGTATATCACCCAAGGCCACCTGTCCATCACCATCCCAACAAACCCAGAAGTGTGCTCCATTGATTTGCTAAGTGTTCCTTAATTCAATGTAGTCAACACATCTGGACTGTGGTCAAACTATGGCTCCCTTCTATGATACTCTCAAGGGTGGATATGTGCCAAAAGGGTCACTGCCTAAACACCGTAATGGGGCACAGGTGAGACCCAGTGGGGATGAAAAATGTATTGCTTATAAGGCCAGAGAGGCTGGAGTACCCACATGAGGTGACAGGAAGTCTTTAGATGATGCCCAGCTCAGCTTATGGCTCTGAACAGAGGTGTAACCAAGAGACTGGCTGTATTGAGGACCACATGTCATCCCTGATGCTCACCCTTGGACACCATGGATAAAGAAGGAGGATGGCACAGGGGATGTACGGACACTACTCTGGCCTTGGCTTTTCTCTGGGTGTCCATCTGTGGGTGTGATGGGCTTTGGGTCCACGGCAGGAGGATTAAGGGGGCAGAACCCCAGGCAATCCCATGGTGGGGGAGTTTTAACTAGGCCAAGGGTGACAGGGTTTCAAACAACTTGTGTCAGGCCCCAAAACAGGGGCAGAGGCAACACCTATGTGACACAAATTTATAGCACCCAAGGTTCAAAGGCTATGGCCTCTCTGTGAAACTCTTCAGACACACCCACAATGACCAATTGTCTGAGCAACCTGCCTCCCAGTCAGGTTGGCATAAATGAACCATCATAAGAGGGCTCACCAGTATTCCTCCCAATTCACATGCCCCCAGACCCTATAACATGTCCTTCTCTGAAAACAGGTTTCTGCAGATACGAATTAAGAATCTCGAGTTGCAATCATCTTGGATTTAGACTGAAACTTAATTGATGTCATCATGAGAGAGCAGAGGACTCCCAGGGCACAGGGAGACAGGACTGATATGGCCATCAGGCAGGAGCACCCGGGACTGCCATAGCACCAACCTGGGACAGATAGGGAAGGACCCTAGAGACCCAGGGATCACAGCCCCATGGCACCTTGATCAGGACTGGTGAGTAATCTCTGCTGTCAGTTTGACTGGAGTCAGAGACCTTGGAGAGGTGATTGTGTCACAAGGGCTCCAGCCTCATCAATGGGATAACCCACAAGGAGTCCATCACTAAATGGGCTGCTGGAGGAGGGGCGTGAGGACTTGACCTGGGGATGGTACGTGGTACCTGGTGCTTCCTATCTGACTCTTCCTCTGCTCTCTGCTTCCTGGATACCACAAGATGAGAAGCTCCTCTCTGCCACACGCTTTTGCCATGATGCTCCTTGCCTTGGAGCCAGCTGACCAAGGACTGAAGCCCCTGAAACCATGAGCCAAAACAAACATCTGTCCTCTAAGTTGCAGGTGTCAGATGCCCTGTTTCAGCACCAAGAAAGCTGATAGTGTGGGGGACTTCCAGCCTCCGGGATTGTGAGAAAATAAATGTGTGTCGTTATCTCCACCATAGTGTTTTCTGAGGCAGACCTAGGGAATGATGCCACCATGTATGCAATGGCTTGGACCCCTGTTCTGAGACCCTTACCCCTTCCTGTCTGCTCTTGCTATAGGAGCTTGTGGTCTCCTACGCAGTGGACATGGCCTCGCCAGGCAGCATCCATTGGCTGATGGAATAAGAGCAGGGGCAATAGCACCACACCTGACAGAGGTGAGAAGGATGCTCACAGATATGGCTTGTCCTCTGGTATCTCTATTCCCCACCATGAGAAGAATGTGAAGAAACTTGTATCTGCCTAGTGGCCCAAGGTAGTGGCCTCTTTTGCACTGCAGACACAAAAGCACGACAAATATTTTTGGTGAAGATTCATTTACCTTTTAGGGCCATTTGTTACACAGCCCCATCACAGCAGCAGTAGCTTCATATGCCATGTGACTCTGCTTCTGTCCTCCACCCCCTAAGTGCTACCACTCTAAATCCTGATGACTACCCTTATTTCTTTAAAGAACATTTTATTAGAAGGAAGGGCCTAACAGAGGCAGCTGGACTTTATTCCACAGCAAAGGAGGCGCCACAGTGACATGATGGGGATTTATCTGCCAAAGCCCCATGGGCTACTGAAAAATTTGGGGAAAGGATAAGCACACAGAGAAACCTGCTCACAGTTTTGATTATCCTCTTATTTCAGCCCCAGCCACCCTGCAAAGAACAAGTTCAGCACTGTGCTTGCACTGCCAGCTGCAGAGCCCCATACCCTAGCCTGTCGTTTCAACTTTGAGAGGCTGGGGTCCCTGACCTGGTGGCAGTGCAGGTGGGAGTGCTCTGTTCTTTCCAGGGTGCTTTAATCTGGCTCTCAGAATGGGGCTGGCTCCTCCAAGGCCTCCACCCTTCTCCTCTACCTCCAAAGAAAGAGAGGCCCAATTTAGACTTCTGCACGCAGGCAAAGAATTTCTGAAGGCAGGAGACCACTCCAGGCCAGATTAAAACTCACTTTCATGGCAGCTGGGTTTCTGACAGAAATGCCATCAGCTGGCACCTGGCTGTGTTTCTGGGCTGACAAAGTGGAAAAGTTTGATTTCTTTGCTGCTCACACAGTGGTGCCTTCAGCAAGCAGCAATAGCGCTTGTGTGACTGGAATTGCTTCGAGGGGCTGGCCAAGAAGTCAGCTTGGATCCACTCTGACATGCAAGGGGCACTCGGGCCGTTTGAAGTTCTGGGATGTTTGAACCAGGCACTGTGAGCTCCCTGACAGCTGCAGCTCAAGCCTGACCATGTCGTGTACCCGGTAAGAGTGCAGAGTTCTTCCACTGCCCATCTGTCCCTGTCAGTGGAAGCCACATATCCACAATGGACACCAGCAGCCCCACATGAAAGCTTTTTGAAAACAAGACTTCAAGAAATTATAACAGAAAAATATTATTCATCATTTTTAGGCTTAACAACTGAAATATTTATCTTAGCTGGACATGGTCGTGTGTACCTGTAATCCCAGCAATCGGGAAGCTGAGGCAGGAGGATAGCTGAGAGCCAGACTGGGTTACATAGTGAGACCCTGTCTCAAAAATTCATCTCTCTGGGAAAAGAGGAACTTTTGGACAAGTTAAGGCATGCTGGGCTGCTGAAGAGAGGTGGGTGTCAGGAAGCAGGCTACTCTCAGGCAGGCGGTGTGTGACCCAGGGTCAGCATGGCATGACACACTTTGTCCATGCCTGCACAGTGCCAGGAGCCTGAGAAGGCCACAAGGGGCAAGAATCTAAATTACCCCAGAGGACACTGGGTGCTATGGGAGGAGTGGGGTCTTGGCTGAACTGTGGTTCTGACACTTGGAACACTTGACTGTGACCCACCCTCTGGGCTGCTGCAGTTTGAGCAGTCAGGCGCAGGCCAAGGTGTGGAAAGTGAGCCCCAAGGCTGAGCTCCACCTGGCCCCTGCCCAGCAACCCCAGCAACCCCAGCTCCCTGAGCCTCAGTTTCTGTCTGTCACACAGAAGGGTTCCCTGCAGCACACACAGGGAGCACCTGCCCTGATGTCCTCTCCATCCCAACCTTGTTTCTGGTGGTAGTTGCTGCCATCACTGCAACCTACAGCCCAGATCCTGGGGCTTCAGAATGTGCCTGTGTAGACACCGGAGCTTGGCTTAGGGGCCCCCAGAGCTTTGGGTCACCTCTTCCTCCTCTCCACCAGCTGAGATCCACTCAAGGTTTACTGCATCTTGGGCCTGAGCCTTTTCAAAAGAATAACAACATCTAAACAAAGAAGCCCCTGTCTTCTGCAAGTACACCCACCAGTCCACACCTGGCAGCCACCTGGACGAGAGTTGCTGATGACCAGAGTGAGGACAGCAGGGCTAGGGGTACAGACTGGGTGGGATATCAGGTGGAGCCAGAAGAAATGGAGGATCAGGCTCTGTGACTCTCCTCCTGTCCATTCCTAAGCCCTTCCTGAAAACAGTCTGCCCTCTGAGCCTCTCCCTAAAATACAGGTGTCCTCCCTCTTCTTTCCTTGGTTTCAGTTACCTACAACCAACCACAGTCTGAAATATTAGCAGAGAATTCCAGAAATGAACAATTTATCGTTTTTTTTTTTTTTTGAGATAAGGTCTCTATGTAGTTCAAGTTGGCCTTGAACTCACTATGTAGCCCAGGCTGACCTTGAACTTGCAGTGATCCTCCTGCCTCAGCCTCCTAAGTGTTGGGATTACAGATATATGCCAGGCCAATTCCTCATTAAGTTTTTAAAAATTTTTTGGTACTGGGTATCGAACTCAGGACCTTGGGCTTTCCAGGTGGGTGCTGTGCCGCTGAGCTAAACCCCCAGCCCACCTCATTAAATTTTAAATTGCATAGCATTCTACATATCGTGTGATACCTCAAGCTGGCCAACTCCATCTTCCCTCAGACGTGACTTGTCCCTTAGTCCTGTGTCTCCTTGCAGTGCCACTGCCACCAGGCTTTTGTAGCACCTCCTTTATCAGACCACAGTCCTGATACCATAGCACTTGTGTTTCATTAAAAGTGACCTTGATCTTCACCTTAGGGATGTGTGCACAGGAAAGCACAGCAGATGGGGGTCTCTAGGTTATCTGGCACCCCAGGGTTTGGATGTGCCCTGTGGATTAGGAGAGCCACTGTTTTCCAAAGCCGAGTTTTATTTTTACAATAATTCAACGCAGAAATGATCACTCCCAGTTTTCATGGTCAATGTCACCCAGAGGTCTGGGCAGCCTGAAACAGCTGTGTCACTACAGGAAATTGATATCATTTGAGCCAAATGTTGCTGGCCTGCCATCTGTGGGCTGAGGAGCATGTGTACTGGACCACTGGGCCTGGGGTGCTGAGCAAGAAAGCTCCACGTATGCATAAGGCCAATCACTCTCAGCCAAGCAGCTTCTGGTGGGGCCCAGCCTGGCACCCTCAGGGGGCAGAGGGAAGCCATCCCTAGGGCAGTGGGTGTTTCCCTGCACAGCTGTCTTGACATCTTCCGGAGACTGGGGAATGAATATGGATTGTCCAGACAGGCTTGGCCCACAGTGGAAGGACTGGCTCTGGTTCAGCTCTTGCTGGTCTCTTGATTACAGTACAGTTACTAAATGTGTGCAAACCTCTCAGTTATACCCTCAGTAAAACAGGATTACTACCAACTGAGGGCCAGCCAACCTCATGGGCATTGCAAAATTATTTGAAGAGTATGTAGCCTAAAAACAGTGTTGACACTAGATGGGATGGTGCTACTTAGGAGGCTGAGGCAGGAGGATTGCAAGTTTGAAGCCAGCTTTAGTGAGATCTTGTCCCAAAACTAAAAGGGCTGAGGGTGTAGCTCAGTAAAACCAGACCAAACCATGTTGCTCAGCCAGTGGCATCACCTCCTCTGGACTCTAGCACCTGGCTTGTTAAGTCATCCATTGTCCTTCCTTGCCTGCTACCTCACCCACCCCCTGGAGCTGTGACTGAAGCCCATTTGTATTCAGCCCCACTGTGGGGCTGGAGTCCTTGACTTTGACCCTTAGAAATTGCTTCCACTCTGGGAGAAGGCTTCTTAAACTGGACACAGCCAGCATCCAGGCCAGTACCTAACCTCTTTTGCTTCTATAGCAGGGGAAAGGTGGGGTCCAGGGAGTCAGCAGGAAGGTTAGCATTTGCTTCTGCATTTGATGAGGGTTTGCGCTGTCTCCCATCTGGCTCCTTGTACACGAACAGCGCACAGTAATACATGAAGCCAAATGATGTACACTCAGGCCCAGTGGTTCCCTGTGTGCTGGGACAAGGAGGCGGAGTGTGCTCTGATACACCTTACACTGACCCAGGGCCTGAGAGGGATTCTCTCCTTGCTGCTCAAGCCAGCTCCATGGCATGCCATGGTTCCAACATCCCTGAGCAGAATCAATTTCTGCATCAGGCTGGAAAGAAATACTGTAAATTCAAGGTGCAGCCAGGGCTCAGAGAACCAGCTGCACAGGCTTTGGGAAGAGAGAAATGACCTGGATGAGTCACCACAGTGCTGTCCTCTGGCAGAGCAGATGAAATGATGTCCTCTTTGTCTGGCCTTGCACACAAATGCCCCCAGTGCTGGCTTTGGGGTTGAGAATGCCAAGTATTCTGATGCCAGATTCCCTGGAGCCAAATATGTGTGGTAGGAACATCTGTGGAGGGAAATGGCTGTCCCCAGAACTTGCCCATGCTGCCTCTTGCAAACACCACCATCAAACAGGAAGCCCTGCATTATCATCTCCCAAAGATACCACAGGAAAACAACCCAGCCCTTGAATGCCATCAAGCAGGAATGGTACCCTACTGTTCCATGATGGACCAGGCCCACAAGACAGGCTGGTCCTTCTCCTGATCCTTAGCCTCTGTCCTGCCCCTGCCTTTTCTCACCCCTGGCCACCTAGGAAGGAGGTGGCTGCCAAGAGTCCAAACACTTTCTCCATGCTGCTGGGTGCTTTGGCTGGAAAGGCTGAAGCCAGCCAGGTGCACACCACCATCGTCCGTCACATGGCCTCATGCACTATGTCTGGACAGAAGCAGGAAACAGGTGCCCCACACATGGTCATGGGACTTGTGTCCTCTGGAAAGTGTCCAGGAAGGATGTCTTCTGGAATGCCTTCTAGGGGGATCTGCAAATGGCCCAGAGCTTGTGTGGGTCTAAGACTGGGGTTCTGCCAGAGTAACCTGCAAAGGCATTTCAGAGCCAGTGTGCACAAAATGGTACTTCCCTCTATCACGGGGACCTGAAGAAGGTGCTCTGACAGAGCAGCAGTGCTACTGGGCTGGTGGGGCAGCCCCTCTCCCTCTACAGTGGCCACTAAGAGCCCCAGGAAGCTATTTATTTGATATCAAAGGAAAAGCTGATCTTGTGCTGCTGGGGCTCTGGTGCAAAAAGAGTCCCCTGAAAGCACTGGGAATTTATAATTGCATTTTAAATATCTCAAAGTCCAGCCAATTCCTTTAACTTTAGCTTTAGCTACTCATAGCTAGATTTCTTTTCATCTTTTCCATGAAAAACAAATGCATGTATTTTACAGTTTTTTTTTTCTGAGCAGTGACAAACAGTATCTCACCTGAACTTATTTGTGTACTTCTTTCTGAACTTTAGGGTGCAAATTTCCACAAACCTTACAGAATTACACGGTGCCCAATTTCCTATTTTGAGACCCATTTTAAAAGAGGGCAAACTTCCAAAACCTGCAGTCCACAGTGTTGTCTGTTGGTTTAAACCATTGTGCATTCCACTGCACCACAAGGAGGGAGCCCCGCAGGACCCCGTAGAGTCAGCTGGGCATGATGGTCAGGAGGCCGGGTGGGGAAGAGGCTGGGGCTCTGGGAATCTTGTACCCAACCCCGGGTGGTCCTGGTGTCTTCCCAGCCTGTGCTACTGACATCTCTGGTCTTGCTGCTCTGAGCCTGATTTAGTTAGACCGGCCGCCAGGTGTTAGTGCTCCAGCCTCAGGCAGCAGGAGCAGGGGTATTGGAAGTGGCCCTGGGCCTCCTTGTGTCTGCATATTAGTAACTGTGGATTCCACTAAAAAAATTAGTCTTTCTTAACTCCTCCACTTTACTCACAGCCACAGAACCAATACAGAGAGGCAGGAAGAGCTGTGTTTCTAAACAATTTGCACATTTCTCCAGCCACACCTCTCTGAGCTCAGGCTCCATATATGTTTGACTCCAGGCTGTTCCTAGTCTGGCTGCTGCCTGTGTCAGCTCTGCAATCTTGTCTGCAGCTTGAGAACCTGTGGCTGTGAAGGATGCATTATTAATCTTGCATCCCAGGCTGTGCATATTGAAAGAAGCTGGCCGACATTTTCCAGACTCACTTGGGTAGGCTGGAGCTCTTCAAAGAAGGCAGGATTTGGAGCTCAGAGGAAGAGAGTGAACTCGCAGCCCCGCCGGCAGAAGGTCAGCACACCATGCTTCCGAAAAGGGGTGTCACAGTCATATTTTAATGAAATTGCAAGATATATGCTCTATGCTTTTCATTTTGCGATATTTCCCAAGAGACACCCGACTGGGAGTTTTTCCTGGTTAATCATTTTCCCACTCAAACATACACAATTTATGAAGACACACTGTTCTCAGGAAAGACTGTGGAATCTGTTTGAATTTAAATGTCTTTAGTAGTGACCAGTAATCAGAAAACTCCCTTGGTCCGTCACGCAAGGAGTGGCCTTCCGATATCACTGGGAAGCAAGTGGGGTCCCTCTGTTTATCCTGCAACTCTGTCTGTTGAAGCAGTGCCTGCAGATGTCTTTGTTCACCATATAAACACCACCCAAGGAACTTTGCAAAGGTAAATTAGTCCGTCTGTCCCTCTCTTGGTTCCAAGAGCATGTCATTTTGGCTTCACCCATACTGACCAAAAGACACACCTGCCTGTCTCTTTGCCTCCATACCTCTAGAGGAGGAGAGCTCTGTGTCTCCTCTGTTCTTCAGTTCAGGTAGAAAGTGCCGTGCAGTCCCAGTGACTCAGTACTGCATCCCACCGACTAGAGCATCAGGCCTCAGCACCAAAGGCCATGGAAACAATGAAGGCTCCCTCCAGGCAGCGTAGACAGAGCTGTGGGGGACAAAAGCCCCCCAGGCAGGCTGTGCCCCTGAATATCTCTCCTCTCTCAATGAGCAGAACAGCTGTGCTAAAGGCAAGCAGGTGATCCCAGGCCCAACCTCCATCCTCTATGCGGTCTTCCTCGGCTCAGCGGGGAGGCGGGACTCCTACTCCTTGCCTTGGTACCCTTATTTTACTACTCTGCACCTGTGTCTGAACCATTTGGGAGGAAGCAAGGAGTTCCCTAGACTTTCTGCTTTCCACTGGATGTGGTCATTGGAGAAATCAAGGCAGGGAGCACAGTGCACATAGGTGGTTCTTGCTCCTGCCTGTAGCTGCTCCCTGGGTTCAAGGGGACTGCTGCTGGCAGTACTGGTCCAGGCTCACTGTTGCTGGTTCTCCTTCCACAGCTTCCTCCCATCACCTTCCCTACACTCCTCTCTTCCCCTTTGAGGATGTGACTATATCTTCTTGCAGTCTGATTATTTCAAAGCCACTCAGAGGCAACTTTCTGTCTTTGGAACAAAGCCCAGCTCCAAAGACTTGAGCACCAACCCATCAGCCAGACCTCCATCCCAGAGGTCATCAGTGGAGAGTACCATGGTTCTCCCAGGCCAAGATGTGGCCCCAGAATACTAGTTGATGTGGGCACCACTCCACAATCAACTGGGTCACCCAGACAGTCCTGAGATGATGGGGCAGATGCCAGTAGGGCTGGTGTTGAGTCCCCTAGCTTCAATATCATAATGCTCATCTTGTGCCCGGACACAAGCTTGTGAGCTAGGGCATCATGCCGGGCTGGTGAAGGGCTGAGAGGGGCTGGCATATTCTGTGAAGGAGGCTATATATTGGCCTGGTGTGTTGTGTGAAAGAGGTCATGTGTGTGCTTTGGTGTGCTCTATGTAGAGGCTATATGTAGGTCGGAAGTGTTCCATAAAGGAGGCTGTATGTGAGGTCTGGCATGTGTCTATGATGGACACTGTATTTGAGGCCTGGTATCTTCTGTGGAGAAGGCTGTATGTGGATCTGACACATCCTATGACAGAGTCTATTGTGTGTGGTGTGTTCTATGAAGGAGGCTGTTCTATAAAAGTGGCTATATATGCATTAAGTATCTATGAATGATATATGCGGGTCTAGCATATGTATATGAAGGAGACTGCGTGTGAGGCCTGACTTCTTCTAGGAAAGCTGTACACGAGACCTGGTGTGTTCTATGAGAGAGGCTGTATGTGGGCCCTGCATGTTCTTTAAAGGAGGTTGAATTCAACATAGTAATGGAGGCCCCAGGCCTGGCAACTGACTTCCTCACTATCCTGTCCCTAGGTTAAATACCTGACACCCATGACTTGAAGGCAACATTTATTGGGCTCATGGTTCTGTGCGTTCAGTCCATGGCTAGCTGGCTCCAAGGCAGAAACAGGATGGTGGGAAAACCCTGAGGAGAAAGCTGCACTGTAGCCCACGCCTTTCTGGCAGGTGTCCTGGACAAGGGACTTCCCTCCTGGGCCTCAGGTTCTCATGCAAAATAAGTACAGAGTTGTGTCCTGTGTGTCAAGTATCTCCCATCTGAACCAAGGATCCAGGTTTGTCCCCTGCCACTTACCCCACAGTTCATCTGATCATCTGTGTCCTCCAGGGTGCTGCTGTCGCCCTCAGGACACCAGGAACACAGCAGTCTTGCCCATAGGCACAGCTGGAGGGCAATGGGTGAAACACAGCAGGCTGTGAATAGGAGCTGGGGACCCTGCTGCAGATCATACTTGGCTTCTGACATCCATGGAGCAGGGCAGCAGCTCCCCCACTGTTGAGAGAAACACTGAAGCTACTGCTGCTGCTGCTGGAAGGGACCTGCAGGGCCTTGGGAGGGGTGACCCTGGTCCTCCCCCCAGATGTCTCCTGCAGTGGGTTTTCCTTCCTAACTGGACTCTAACGTTAATTTTCTGGCAGGACTCATGGCACAGCTTGTGGATTGGTGAGATCAGTCAGAGGGGTGAGAATAGTACACATCCCTAACTCACTAGGCCACCAAGGTCCTTGGTCTCTTCTTCTGGAAACTGTGTAGGATGATGACCAGTGTCTGATTTTACCCCTGGGGCCACAGACTGGACCCTCTTGGGAGTCCAAGTTTCCCTAAGATTCAAGCTCCCCCTGATTGAGGCTGGCCTATCCTTTGTTTTTATAAAATCTTAATCTACTTTACTGCTCAGATAAACTAACACTTACTCATCCTACAGCCACTTGGCCACAGGAACCTCAGACTGAAAGGCTTTTCCACAACCAGAGTGCATCTGCCATTAAGAACACACTGCTGTGTAGACGCGAGGGGATGAGGGGAAGACAAGCAGATGAATCAGAATTGACTTGACCCCTCTGGCCACAACAGAAGGTGCAGCCTCAGATTCAAACACAGCAGGCCAACAGCTCTGAGTGAGGCGGCCTTGGAATGAGCTGGTGTTAGACCCCATCCAACAGCCTGGCTCAAGCCCCGGGCAGGGTCTGCCCTCCTGCCTGATGAAAGGCCCGCTCCAGTGGACATGCAAGTCATAAAGTGCCCACCCTGGCCCTGCTTGGCCAGCTTAGCACACCCAGCACCTGAGCTCTACACGGTGACTGCCGAGGACAGCATGAATGCTTCCCTGATGTGTACACTGCCTGGGAACCTGCCACACACAATCCCACAGGGCTGGGACAGGACAGAGGCAGCCATGTCCCTTCTCCCAAGCACCAAAACCCTGGCCTTAGCTCTAGGATAGCCTCTTGTCCCCAGCAGCAGCAAAGCTGATCCAGACATGGGCCTGGGGTTCCAGGTGCCCCTTTCCTGCTTGGAATATGAGACTCTACCTTCCCCAAAGACAGGTAAGGGACAGATGGGAAAAATGCACGATAATGAGCAGTCTCGAGTGCTTGAGCTTGCGGCTTTGCCTGGTCACAGTGCCATGCCCTTTGTTCAGGTGCATGTCCGGCCTGCAGTGAGGCCTGTACAAAACCAACCAACTCTCCTCCCCCGAGCCAGGTCACAGCTTCAGGGTCTGGCAAGGCAAGAAAGCATCCACGTCCTTGGAGGTGGGGAAGGCCCAACCAGGCTGTTGGGAGGCGAGGTTCCATGCTCTGAGGTAGGTGCCCTGGCCTAAAGTTCAAACCTGTGGGCAGGGGTGGCTCTCTGGTGAACTCTGTGCCAGTGAGCACAAGGTCACCTGCCCAGCCAGAGGAAGGAGCTCTGAGACCCAGTTAGGTGCCCATCTGCTCTTCCTACACCATCACTATGCAGGATGTGGCTCCCAGCACATGCAGGCTAGGGATCCAGAGTCAAGGAGCAACTCCTTCCACAGTGCAGTATAATTTCTGTTCCTGTTTTTATCTTTTTGAGACCCTGTCTCACTATGTAGTCCAACCTGGCCTGGAACTCACTATGAGGCCCAGGCTGGCCTCCAATACACAATCCTCCTGCCCTAGCCTCCTGAGGCTGAAAGGGGTGTTTTGAATCAATGCTCATATTCTTGGAGTGCAACTCCCAAGCGAGGGCTTAAATCAGTCATAAGTCTCTTTTGTGCAGAGGAGGGAGATATGGCCAGGGACGCCAGGGAAGTGTCACTCCCTTGCTTAACTACATACTGTGTGCCACTCTGAGAGAGGCCTTGTCTGCCAGAGGTCTCAGAAGCAAGAGGCAGAGCCTCAGGCCTGGCTTAGGAAGGATGGGCTGGAGGGTGCCACACCGTAGCAAAGATGCGTGGTGTTAAGGACCTGGCAGTCTGGGGAAGTCAGAATCCCATCCTAAGGTTGTAGGGAGGCTGTAGAGGGGCAGGAAGGCAGCTTAAGGAGGAGTCAGGCTCCCAGACTCAGTGGAGAAAGGAAATTTAGCTTTTATGGCTTTGGATACTTAAAAAAACAAACTCACTGAGACTCTGGAAGGTGTAGGGGAGCAACTCACAGCTGGCTGTCTCCACCACCCCCACATGTTGGGACCACCTGGGCTTTGAGGGGAGCTGGTTTCCTCAAGTCAGGGTAATTTTTGGGGTGGTGTCCACCAGGTATGGCAGTGAGCCCACCCCCAATGCCAATAGAATCTCCCTGGTGACTCCAGGTAGCAGTGGCTGACAGACAGGTGCTCAGCTTTGTTCCCAGAGCAGGCTCCGAGGCCTTGTGTTGGTGTAGTCCTCAGCTCTGGTGGAAGCTCAGGATGGAGAAAGGCTTTGCTGCAGTGTAGAAAGAGCAGATTCATGAAAGCCAAGCCAGCTTCTGATCTAGTACTCATATGAGACTTGGGTGCAGGGTCTGACACTGACCAGCCTGGTGCCTGTTACTCCATTGCCTGATCAGGGGACAGGACACTTGGTTGTCACTGAGCAGCAAACTTGGTAGAGCTGTTGTTTGAGTATGTGATCCTGGGGTTCCTGAGATCCTTCACTTTAAAGAGGCCACGGGGTGGAGCTGGTGTCCTCAGGAATCCAGGTTGGAGCTGAAAGTCTCTGAGCTGTGGTTCACTGAATTGGTCTTGGCTCAAGGCAAAGAGGCACTGGCACTGGGAGGAGCCAAGGCCTCTCAACAGCATCCCAAGGCCCCAGGACCTGCAGGGAAACAGGCATGAGGATCCCCAGCTAATCCCCCAGGAGCAGGAAGAAGGTTCCTGGAATGCCACTATGCACAGACTTGCAGGGAAAGAAATGCACCAGGCTCTGGGGGCCTGCAATGCTTCAGCTCCCAGCTTAGGAGCCTGGGAAGAGGGAGGCAGCCCTGTCCACACTTGTGCTCCCAGTGCTGTGAGGCCATCAAGAGGCACTCCTGCAGCTCTGTGCCACCCAGTCTGGTAGCCCCATGGTGTGCACACACAGGAAACACCAGTGTCTGGTCATCCCTGGAGACCACAGCATTGGAGGAAGCCAGCCCAGCAGCTAGGCTGCACCTACTCTTCAGAGAGTAGGAGACCAGGGAGAACAGGTGTCTGAGCTTGCATGAGCCTTCCTTCCCAGGAAGCAGGGGACCTGAGTCTCCTTACCACAGTGGCCTCCCCTGGCCCTCATATGGATGGACTACAGAAAGGTTTGAACAATCCAGTGCTGTGCCTGCCCTAGGATGGCCAGCCCTGAAGTATCCCCTTCTACCCCTAGCCTAGGCAGCTGGCACAGCCTCCAGGCTAGCACCCAGCAGAGCCTGAACAAAACATGGAGTGATCAAAATATACGGTGAATATTTTTTTTAATGTTTACTACAATAAAATACACATTGCCATGAATCTCCCTCAAAATTTCCCTCCTCATTTCCAACACACTCATCCCATAATTCTTGTCACTTTCTGCAGCAGCTCTGGAGTCTTCTTTCTTGAGTGTCTTTACAAGGTCTAATAAAAAATCCAGTGAATGCTGCTCTCAAGTGCCATCCAACAGAGAGGCAGGCTCACGAAAACGTGATGCTGTGTCCTCATCCACTTCATTCACCTGATCTGACACCATGAGACTTCTGGCTCTTCCCCAAAGTCAAAATGACCATGAAAGGGAAATGTTCTGAAATGATTCAGGACATCAAGGCAGCGAAGACACTGCAACTAAAGACCCTCATGAAAGAGGACTTCCAGAGCTGCTGCAGAAAGTGGTAAGAATAATGGGATTAGTGTGTAGGAAAAGAGGGGGAGTATTTTGAGGGGGATTCAAGACAATGTATCTTTTACTATAATAATTTTATAAGAAATATAAACATTCACCATATTTTTAATCACATCTTGTATACTATTTTCATCAAGATGTAAAACCCCTCAGCCTAACCTCTCTTCATGTGACTGGACCTGGCCAGAAGCAGGCCGTAGCCACCCAGAGAGGTCACAACAGCCTCCTAGCCTTCTCACTGCTGAAGTCTAAGTGTCCTTGGTTTTGCTTCACTTAGAGAAATATTTTTGTTTTAATTTAATATCCTTGGGTTATTTAAAAAACATAAGTTGCCTCCTATGTCATTTTGTTTGTTGCCTTCTCCTTATGCAAGGCTGTACTATTCCTGGGTATAAGGGATCTCCATACCCTACCCACCCAGGTAAAATGATCTTGGTCAGGAGCAAGTAGATTGAACTTTGCAGACAGAAGGAAGGAAGGAAGGAAGGAAGGAAGGAAGGAAGGAAGGCAGGAAGGAAGGAAAGAGAAGGGCAGGGATAAACATAAGTTGCCTCCTATGTCATTTTGTTTGTTGCCTTCTCCTTATGCAAGGCTGTACTATTCCTGGGTATAAGGGATCTCCATACCCTACCCACCCAGGTAAAATGATCTTGGTCAGGAGCAAGTAGATTGAACTTTGCAGACAGAAGGAAGGAAGGAAGGAAGGAAGGAAGGAAGGAAGGAAGGAAGGAAGGAAGGAAAGAGATAAGGGCAGGGAAGAAGAGAGAAGAAAGAAAGGAAAGAAAGGGTGGGAGAGAAGGAAGAAAGGAAGAGAGGAGGGAGAGAGAAAAGGAAGGAAAGAAGAAAAGGAAGAAAGGAGAGAGAGAGAGTAGAGGCAAAAAATGGTCCAGCTAGACAACATTCTGCAGCCTAAGCTAACCCCCTCCTCTCTGGTGAGGCCACAGAGACCAAGATTGACATGAACAGGCTCTGCTGTCCCAACCATCTCCCCAGCAAGGGTGGAGGGGAAGAATCCCAGGATTTCCTCTCCCAGCCCCACACCTGTGGAGGGTCCTGACCTGGAGCACTCCTAGGCTGCAGGCCCACCCTCCTCCGTATTCCAGCTGGTCCCTAAATACTTCCAAAGGTGACCCCAGAGATGGAAACATCCTCTTCACAGCCTACCACACCCAGCCAGGCACAGCCACCATCCCCACACTCTGTACCAGGGAACCCTGCTTTGTTTGTTTGTTGTTTGTTTTTTCTCCTTCCTCAGCCTCCCAAGTGCTAGGGTTACAGGTATGTGTAACCACACTTGGCCTGGTGGGAACTCTGCTTTGGAAGGAAGCCTCAGCCCCAGGTTACCCTTGCCCTCTCCTTCCCCAGCCAGAATGCAGTTCTAGGGAGGTAGAAGAAGACTACCCCTTGGCTCCCTTGTCCAGGGCAGTGGCTCCTGGAGTCCTTACCTACTGCACAGGTCCGCATGCACACTCACTTACCAAGCACAGTACCATACCCACACACTGTGCCCACCCGTGGTGACCCAGGCTGGGGTGCAGAACAACTTAGCCTCCAAGAGAGCTCCTTCTGCAATCCCCAGTGGAATGGGGCACCTCAGGATGGAGTCCCACCCAGGACTGCCCTGGACTGGTGAGCAGCAGGCATGGAAATTTACTGTATGGCCAGGGCCCAGGGCTGTGTCCCCTCTATTCTCTAGGGGCTGCAGTCAGGCCCTCAAAAGTACTTGCATGACCAGTCAGAGAGCTGGGAGAAGGTGGGTAGCAAGGAGGCATCAAGCCTGAGGGATCCCCAAGGGTTATGAGCTGGCCAGAGACCAGCAGGGACCGAAGCTGGGCTGAGTCCCTGGAGCTTGTGCAGTTGTGTGAGTCTCTGGGGCCAGCGCACACTCAGGGACAGGAACTCCCAAGGGGTATGGTGATGACCCAGACTACCCGGCCTCCCCGCCCTAGCATCCCCTCCCCTTTGGGCACCTCACTACTGTACTCTGGGCTTTGCCCAGATCCCCTTGGAGCGGAAGATGGAAGTTGGCTTTTGTCTGACCTGGTCAGACAGAGCCGTTTTATGGGATAAAGGCTTAACGCTCCATGAACACGCAGAAAAAGCTCCGAGCTGGCCCTCTGACAATTCCATTGTCTCGGGCCTGAGCCTGGCGATTTGGTCTGAAAGCGCCAAGTTCATGACATTTCAAAGAGAAATGATACTGGGAGGGGGGGGGGAAGGGGATCAGAGAAATAAAATCCCAAAATACAAAGATAGCAATATTTGACTCCTTCCCACCATGCCCCACAATCCTCCCAACAAATCCTTCCTTCCTCCCCATCTGGAAGAGGAGCTGGACTGGAAAGCCAGGGTCCCTCACCGGGGGCTGTGGTTTGGAAGGTGAAGGTGAGAAAGGTGCCCAAATAAACCTCTGGAAGCTGCCCTGACTGTGAGCCAGGAATCTGCCATCACCACCACGTCCCTTGCTGGTCGGCACTGCCCTGCAAGATAAGAATTTGCCAGGAGGACTCAGGGTGCCAAAATGAGTTTATTTTAAAGACCCTGAGTGTTATTGTTTTCTTTCATTTTTGCTATTATTACCATATCCTTTTAAAAAGCAAAACTATCATCCAGGCCAAGGAGCAAAGGAAGTTCCATTTTTAACATTTCATTTGTTTAATGTACCTCTGCAAAAGCAAATAATTCGGCAGAGAAAGCGGAGTCGCCAGGAAATTGAATGTGTTTTGTCTCCAGCGAAGTTTCCCTTGAGTGATTTCGTTTGCTTTCTGTCTCTCCGAGCAGTCTCTGCACTCCGACCTCCAGCGAGCCTGGGTCTGCAGTCTGCAGCCCACAGACTCTCTCCCCACCTCAGGTGGCCAGGGAGCTTACCCCCTCCCGGCTGCCACCCCCGGGCCAGGTAACCCGTCCTCCTGAAGAACAAAATGCGGCCTTGCAGAATCATCCTAATGCAAGGAGAAAATAGGATTAGGCCAAAGTATCAGCAAGGTAAGTCGGATTAACGGCAAGGTTCAGTACATTTTGGCTTTCTTCTGCAATTTTTAATTGTACAGGTCCACGTTTCCCTTCCCTGGTTTTATTTAAAGAGGCAGTTTGTTTGTGCCCAAGAGGTAGATGAAGAACGATAAGGCTCTGGGTGGAATTGGAAATGTATAACCTTGCAAAATGACATTTCGCCCTGTAAAGGGTGACACGCACGGGTAGATAAAGGGAGAGTCGGAGCAACCGGCCTTTGTTAACGCTTCTTGCCCCCTGGCGTCGCTTTGATGGAAGGACACCCCACTCGCCTGCTGAGGTGTCTGCCAGCTCTCGGCTCCTTCCCACAGGCAACCACCGAGATGACTACAAATCGATTCGCTTTTTAAACATCCAGGCAAAGTTGAGTGTTTAAAAACTTATGAACAGGGATCATAGATCATCAAACCACAGGAGGAAAAAATGGTGAAAATCTGCTTATATTATTCTAAAAATACGCAGTTTGTTTTGCCACAAGTAAATGGAGTCTATTTGTTAATCAGGCAGCTCGTGTGTGTGTGTGTGTGTGTGTGTGTGTGTGTGTGTGTGTGTGTGTGTGAAATTAACACCTTTTCTTTGGGGGAGGCAAGAGAGAATTTATAATTGTTTAAGTTTGCAGATCATTTAGCAATTAACTTTGGGGGCAGAGGGCTGTAGCTCCCCGGGTAGCCCAGGACGGTTCAGGAGCCATTTGGAAGTTATTGAGTCTAACTGTCTGTGGCATTGCTCTAGACGCCTTCCAGGCTGAGGTGCAGACAGAAAGCCAGAGGGGACTGAACGAAATCCAAAATGGTTTTGCTGTTCTGGCTGAGAGGGAAACATTCTTGCAGAAGTGAGGGCCAGAGGAAAAGAAAGCTGCATTTGATCAAAGTTTCCCCTGGTGGGGACTGCTGAGAAAGAGGGCAGCCTGGGATGTCGGCTTCCCTTTCAGAGTGGGCATAGTGAGGTAGCAGGGCATTGACTGGGAGCCTCATTTTCTCTAAATGGAGAAACAGTGTCTCCAAAAGGACTTTCCAGATCAGACTTCTGGGGAAGTCGCCCCAGCTGAAGGTCTGGGAGGGCTCCTATCAGCTGTAACGTTTCTTCGGAATACAGAAGCAGATGGAAAAATTCGTTGAATCTGAGGGTGGTCTTTGCCCGCCGTGTTGTGTTTCACTTTGGTCCAGAGCTCCTTGGAAAGAAGCTGCAGAAAATTCCTGGGTGGAGTATTTCCATAGTTTTCTCTGGGTGATGCCTTTAGGTAAACTTGAGAAGTCCATAATTTCATTTTGATTAATCTGGTAAAATGAAAACCAAGGTTTTGTTTATCTTTTAAATTTTTTCTTCTTTTCTATATTTAATGTAGATGTGCATGCATATCAGAAGTAATGGACTTTTGCAAAAGCAAATCTTGCTGATTCCATGTTGTAATGGCTTGGTTTGTGAGTTCATGCATGAGTGCTCTTTAAAACTAATCAATAATCTAGTTCATTGCTAAGGCTTCAGAGCTAAAGGGGCTGTTATTCTCTCAGAGGAAAAGAACCACGACTTCCCTGGCCTAAACTCTTTTCTGGTTACTTCTTACACATACCTTTAAAAATTATCTGTTTTCATTAGACCCCCGAGAATCCTAAAGGTCTGGAAACCTGCCCTGTGGGCCCGGCCCTCCCACCATCTTTAAGCTAAAAGAACCACCCAGAGTTTTCCTGTCTGTCCTGGAGAGTCTAAGTTTCCTAGCTGTGCACATCTGTGCCTAAGCATCAGGAGGCAGGGGCAGGGAGAGGGCAGGGCTGAGCATGTCTGGGTCTTCCCATCTCAACCACACCTGCTCCTCTGGCTTATTTTGCTTGATCCTGAACTCACTGGTGAGGAGCAGCCCCCAGAGTGGAGAACACTATAAAAAATCTTGGTAAAAGAAAAGAATGGATGCATCAGTGTGTATGTGTGTGGGGGGGGTTCCAGTGGTGCAAGTGGACCAAATGTTTATATATATCATCAGGACACCATACTTGGGTCTGGCCTGACCAGGCTCCTTGTTAACCAGCAGGTGCAGTATTAGACAGACCCTGTTGTTCTGTGCTCCTATTCCTAGCAGAGTTCATTTAGCCAGAGACCCTAGGCAAAGGTCTCTTTTGAATCAGCGGGCAAGACCAAACAAGTGACTCTGAAAGGCAGTTAGCTGTTGACTGGAATAAAACTTCTCTCCACCTACATTGGGGAGAGGGAGGGAGAGGGAGAAGGGGGTGTTGTTTTATTTAGCAAATCCAAGGCAAGGCTGGGGAAACCCCCAAACCTGCCCTGCCTTTCCTTGCCTTGCCTTCCCTTCCCTTCCCTTCCCTTCCCTTCAGGCCTCTGCCTTCCCACTCCAACCAATGGATGATGCTGATAAATAGCCACAAAGGCAGAGGCCAGGATGCCCAAGCTGCTCTATTTGTGCTTTTGTGGGCCTGGGCACTGGCAACCTCCAGCTCGTGGCCTGAGCTCCATGGATTGGCTAGGACCAGGGCCCGGACTGTGAGTGTTGGGCAGACTGGGCTGCTGTGGGGCACAGGGTGTGTGCTGGTCCTCATCTGGGCTTGAGCATCAGGGGCCCACCCAACCCAGCCCACAAACACTGGCGGCAGGGGCTAAGTGGTTCCTGTGGCCTTAGAGTAGGCTTGAGCCTGAATGCCTGGCCCTGGAGGGAGTTTTATAGATTGGTTTTTGTTGGGGAGAGGAGTTTTGACTATGTGAATTGTGCTGGCAAAGTGCAGAGGAAATATTTGGAGTTATCTTGGCAAGAATTCAGCCCCAGGGCCAAGCATCCCAACTGAGCTGGATTTTGGGGAAACCCAACTCCCTGTGTCCCAAGACAAGAAGGGACATCATGCTGGTCTTGGGGTCAGTACACCAGCTCCCATGTTAAAAATCTTTCTTTACAGCGCTATAGGATGGGAGGATGCACATAAGTGACTTGGCAGCCCAGTGAGCCATGAGATTCCAACTCTCAGTTTCCATTGCCAGCCTGTTTTGGGGAAATGAGATACAACCTCACACAGCTACATAGGCCTTTACCAGGTGGGCCCCCCCTCAAAAAGGGAGAAATGGAAGGCTTCACAAAACCACCACGTTTGGGATGAGAAACAGAGTGGGGGAATCTATTGTCAATAATCTGCTCTAAGAGTAGGTTTGGAAAAGAACAAAGCGACAACTGTACCTGCATTTGTAGGTAAACATACTTATGAAATATTTGTCTCCTCTAAATATAGCTTTATTAGACTTCTCAAAACTCCGGCATTGAGCAGAGTCCAAAGCCGTCTCTGGGCCAAGTTCATCGGAGTCTGCTCCCTCCCGGGCATTCCCATGTATTTTATTTACCTTTCAGTTTATTCAAACTTATTTTTGAACTGCAGGAAGGCAGTTTTATTTGGCTAGTAAAGATTGTGTTTAATTCATTGAGTATGCATTGTAAAAGTTTAGCCGTCACTGCCCACCCAAATTCCAAATTGGGAAGTTAAATATTTGTTTTTAATTTTCTGGCTCAAAAATGTTAACTAACAGAAATGATTCTTTCTGCTTGAATGTGCTTGCAGAAATGGGATTGTTATGAGAACCTGTCCCTAAAACATTTCCTTTCTGACCTGAAACATTGTGTTTGAGAACATCCCTGGCAGGAGAAATTTTAATTTGTATATATAAAAAGCTGTGGCCAGCCTCGGAATGTTTTGATGGGAGGCTGAGAGGAGGCAGGAAAACAACAGAGTGTGCATATTCCAACAGTTCGATTGCAGGCAAATTTAGGTTAAAAAATGTGTTTTGTGGGAGATTGTAAAAGGATTTATTTTACAGAAAATACCAACACCAAAGTTCCCGTCATGATAAAACTTTCGAAATTTTGTGAAGCATTTCAAGTATACTTTGTCAACTGTTTTACTTCTGTGGGATTTTGTGTTTACCAAATATGCTTACCTCTGAAAATAAGCAAGCTACTCTTGTCTTCTCTGATTGCAACTAAATGATGAGAATACAAATGCAAATGACCTCACTCTCAACTTGCTTTTGGTTAGAAACAGAGCCAAAGTAGTTTGGGGTAAATCAAACTACAGTTCTAAATATTCTGCTCAAATTGACGCTAAACACGAGCTTCTTAATCGGGAAGCGGGATGCGACGCCAACAGCCTTCAGATCTGGCTTTAACAGAAATCGAGCTCTTGTGGAGTAGATTCATCCAAAATCTGGGGCGATGAGAAGTCCCTGACAACTCCAACCACCAAGTAAACATTTATGTCTTAATCCCATAAGTCCTTATTTCCTTTATACTTTGTTTTTCCGTATTCCAAAGAAGTGAAGATGCGACCCGGCAAGTGGGTGAGGGAAATCCTGCCGCTGCCGGCACAAACGTCCACAGAGCATTCCTCGACACTTGTTTCCTGTAGGATGCACAGCAAGGACTTTTGTCTCCCCCTTAATGTTAACTCTGGATGTGAACACCTTTAGGAAGAAGCCCAGTGACCCTCCTAGTGACAAGAGCAGCTAACAAGGAGTCTCTAGAAATTTGCTCTTTGGGGTCCCCTGAACGCCCTTGTGTGTGTGTGGGGGGGGTGAGACAGCAGCCAGAGAACACAGGCTTCATGGGTCAAATCCAACCACCCAGGTGCTCCTGACAGGCTTGTAACCCACTTTTCCTCCTCCCAAGGGACTGAGGGAGAAAGGGAAAGGGAGGCACAGATTTCTAGGTTCTGGGGTGGGAAGGACCCAGAGTTTTCCAGACCCAGAGTTTTCCAGAATAGGTGGTTTCTTTCCAGCTCAGGGATTTATAAAGGTCACCAGTTAATTCATACAACCGTGTAATCTGCAGCCAATATCATTTTAAACCGAAAAGAAAAAACTTCCTAGGATGTTTCCCCTTCTCTCCTCCTCCGCAGCCTCAGCCCAGCAGCAAGACCACCTTGGGGCAGCAACCTGCCCTGCAGGGAGGGATGGCTGCCCGCTTTCTGCGCCCTGCGTTTGTGGGACCCGTCTGCATCTCTCCCTCGGAGGGCCACTGCCCTGGACCTAGCAAGTCCGGCGCCTACTAAGCCTTGCCCCGCTGAGTCCTGGGGCTGCTTGGCCTGGAGGCAGAGATGGGGTATTATTTTTTTAAATGTTTCCTGATGTCCGTTAAAACAGGTAAGAAGCCGGTTACCAGCCCCTTAGCAACAAGGACTGTGTCTTAAAACAAAAAAATACCACCCCCATGCTGCTTCAAAAAAGGACGTGGCTTGGGCCAGGCCCGGTGCACCGCCAGCACGTGGACAGGAGACGCGGCGCGCGTGCTCGGGACTCAGCGTGTGCCCCCTGGGCGGGAGCCATGGCTCGGTGTAGCCGCCTAGCCAGTGCAGCCTGTGTTTAGAGGCCCGGCTGAAGGTGGAGGGTCGCACGGGAAGAAGAGGACAGACAATTAGGGTTCGTTTGGGTGCCTGAACTTTTCCAACGTCACCGAATGACCTTTTGGGGCCCGTGGCGGCGGCGGGAGGGCAAACCTTATTGATCGGGTCTCCAGCAGCCCAGCAGCCCCGTGCTCGGAGGTGCCAAGTGAACATTAGTGGACACTATTGATCGAGCGCGCTCGCGGCCTCTCCCCATTCACAAGTCCCCTAGTAATGAATTCGTCCATTTAAAAACATTACAAGGAATATTGGAGATTGACTGCCAGAGGAAGTGACACTTGACCCCGCATCCTGCGCCCCGGAGGGGCAGCCGCTGCCTTTCAAAATAGCAGTCCCCGAGCCGCGCCGCGCCGGGCCGCACGGTGACTCCCCGGGCCTTTCCGATCCCCAGCCTCTCCAGGGTCTCTTCCTCTCCCCTCCCTGGCTTGCACACCGCTTTTCCTGTTCCACGTAGCCGCGTTTTCATCCTACTCGAGG
>NW_022900928.1:85586325-85617306 GCF_012274545.1 Fukomys damarensis
CGCTGCGAGGGAACCCGCACTCGGGAGCCCGCGCGGGTCGCCGAGATCCCCCATTCAAGGTCTCCAGGGCAGCCCTGGGAGGCTGGGACGCTGCGCTCCCACTCCAATTTAGGTGGCTCGGAAACGAGGCCACCCAGCCTGGACTCGCCCTGGAGAATGGGAGACTGGGCAGGGAGTGGGTCGAAGGGGTGTCGCGCTGTCTAGTTGGCTCCTCGGGGAAGGCGGGAGCGGTGAGGGAAGAAAGATCGAAGAGCGCAGGGAGGGAGAAGGGATCGGCTTGAGTTCTACCCTTGCTCCCGGGAAGCCTTGAGGCGGCGCTTCTGTGGCCGAGGAGTTAGTGTCGCTGCCCGAGCGGGATTCGGGGAGACTAGAGCACTCACAAACACGACCCTGGAGCCGAACGTGGCCTTTAAATTCGAAGCCAGGGCGGGCTGGGCATCCGGGGGGGGGGTGCAGGGTCTGGGGACCAGGGTCTTTTCGCTGGGGTCCCCAGGCCACAAGGCCAGGAAGCCCAGCCCCTCCTTTTGTCCTGGCCGGTAGCTGTAATTTAACATAAAATGCCTATTAGAATCACTGCTGCTGGAACACGAGTTTCTCCTTGTTTTGCCACCAACTAACAGGATTAGCCAACAAGAGCGAGATTTCAAATTAACCATAAAAATTACAAATTGCAATTCATTTAGCCGCCCATTTACTACATTAAAAAACGTAAATAAATGAATCTGTATTCGGAGAGGAAGCTGAGCGGTGGACTTCGGCCCTGGGAATCCAGGCGAGCCCACACCCGGGAGAGCGCGGCCTCAGAGGGCGGAAAGAGGCGGTGCGACCCCTCGGAGCCACTCGAGGTTCGAGGAGCAGGAGCGGTAGAAGGGGATTGTGGAAAGGCATGGGCCGGAGAGGCAGGGGTGGGGGGCGGATAGGGCGCGAGCTCCTAATCCAGTTCTGCAGGAAGGAAACAGTGAGATGCGCAGAATTCCAGGGAGGGCAGCTCTGGCAGTGTGCCCTGAGCACGAGGGAGGAATGCTTGGAGGTTTCTATAGTGAATTTGGAAGTGGCCCCAATTCCAGTCCATTTGCAGAGCACCCCTTGCCTTTTAGGGGAGCAGGCTTTTCCCCCCCGCGCTGCGCAGAGCGGAGGCCTTCGCAAGCTCTTTGTGCTTTCACTGTAGTTGCCATTTTTCTTGTTTGGATACCCAGAAGCCTAAAACCGCCTCTAAAATGTAGATTTAGCTAGGGGCTGATGCGTGAGGGAGGTGAGGGGGTGATCAGGGCTGAGAGAACAATGAACGCTTCATGCTAGGGGGCTCCCTGGTCAGGGGTTTTCGACCCTACCCTTCTATGGCAAAATGACTCCAAGAAAAACTCTGTGCTGGCTACACTGGCCAAGCTCAACTGTCACTAGGTTGGTTTGTTTGGTTTTAGCCTGGGAATTTCTTCCTGGGTTACTCACCCAAGACTGAGGAGGGATTACCCTGGGCACGCTGTTGGCAGGTGGCACGCTGGGATGCCTGCCCCCTTGCCCCTAGGTCTCAGGGTTGAGGGAATATCCAGCTTCTCTCCCCAGGAGAAGGATCCTGTAAGTGGGCCTCTGTCTGTGGCACAGACAGCTCAGTACAGTCTCAGCACTGGTGGTGGAGTAGGACACCCAGAGCCTCCCACAGGCTTGGAGCTGGTGACCCACACAGTGTGCACCCCATCTCCAGTCCTGGTGTGGCCCAGGATCTGGAGAAACAGTGCTGAGTGCCCCCAGGTTCACCAAAGAGCCAGCTGGCTTCCTCTCTATGCCTCCAGAATCTCTCCAAGCCCAGAACCTGACAGGCCTTCCCCATATTCAAAGTAAAGGGCAGCAGAGAGAGCAGGTGAATGCTTAGAGACCTCCAGGAGACCTGTGTGACACTGATCCCAGCTGATCTGACTGTTCTGGTTCTCCAGAAGGTACACATAGTTGATCTTGACCTCCAGGTGGTCTCTTGAGCCCAGTGTGCTAGGACAGAGTGATGCAGCTTCAGGAGCTCCTGGAGCCATGAGGCACGATTGGCACCACTTTGAGGGTGAGGTCTGGATATCTTGGATGGCTCCCAGGGAAAAAATCTTGGCACCTTGTTGTGCTGCCAGCGGTCCTAACCTCCTAGGCTTCTGTACCCTAGAGAGAGGGCTGCCCTTCCCCACCTGTGCAGCAGGGTGCATTTGTTGGAAAAAGGAGCCAGGCAGGGGCCAGGATACTGCACTGTTTTCCTGTTCCGGGGTTTGCTTTGTTGTCTTTGCATGCTCAGCCTAAAAATATAAAGGGAGGGTGGTGTTTAACTTTGTGGCACAGGCCGATTAGATTGTTTCTCCCACCCCTTGCACCTGCCTCGATTTCCAGTGATACAGATGCTAGCTATGAGAGCTGCCCAGAGGCTTTGTTCCCACAGAGAAGGGGCCAGGACCTTGGGCACAGGGTGGGTGGGGGCTTCCTGCATCCTCTACAGATCTGTGGGCTGCTGAGTTGACATCCTCAGGGTGGGGTAGAGCACCTACCTCTTAGGGCTGTGACTATGTCGCTGTGGCCCCAGCCTGCAGGAATTCTTGCAAATTCCTAGCAAAAACAGTCACCCATGCAAAATGGGTGTGGGATTAGGAGCCTGCCTAGGAGGGGCCTGCCTCCCAGCCACCACACAGGGTATGGATGGCAGGGTTGAGGAAAATGACCCAACAGCAGCATGGTGAGTGAGGATTAAACAAAGAGTGACTTCCACACACTGGGTCCCTTTTGGGCACTTTACCTGGTGGTGTTATTTAATCCTTCCAAAGACTCAGTGAGAGAGGTACACTTAGTATTTACAATTTGCAAATAAGGAAACTACGAAAACACCTTTCCAAATACACACCCAACTACTAAGGGTACAGAGTTGGACCAAGGAAAACGTCCTCTAAAAATAGTGTGACCTGGTGCCCCTCAGCACGTGCATACAGCCCTTTTCCACCTGGAGTCTGCTGTGTGCCTAACCTGTCTGGAGAGGCCCTGGAGTCTGCTGTGTGCCTTTGCCTTTAGGGTTAGAAAATGAAAATAATCAGCCAACTCCTACCTCTAGAGGGACCCCCGATTAAAAAGGTGTGAGTACACCAGAAGCACAAATATCTAAACTACAAGGCATTGCTTAGGATATGGTCAAGTAGAAACTTGCTCTCTGGCTGTTGTGAGACAGCATCACTTTGGCTCCAACCAGGTCCTGTCTGACTTCTCCCACTACAGGGCACCATGGCCCTGCCTGAAGGGCAGCCTGAAGTGATTGGAGACAGCCCATGGGAGTCCATGGACTGTGGAACCAAGAGGATCTGAGCCATGGTGGGGAATAGTGTTTGAATTACACAGCTTCCTGGGTATCAGGAATCAGCAAGTATTTATTACCCAGTTGCTGTGGGCACTGGAGCACTGCTTGGTTGTGCAGGGGGTCTTGCCCTGGCATGGCAGCCCTGTCCCTCCAGAGAGGATACCTTCATACAAGACTTCAAATTGAGTCCCCGCCCAGCAGCCATGGGGTTCTGGGTTCTAACTGACTGGTAACTAGAACTTGGTGCTGTGCTGCTGACTGACTCCTGTCTCACTACTTCTAGCAACCACGAGCAAAAGAGCACAGAGCCAGGTCAGGGAGAGGTGCTCAACCCATCCATGTGGCTGGGCTGAGCTTCAGGGAAGACACGTTTCCTTACAAGCCAGGGTATTCCAAATAAGGGGGCAGATATGTGGGAGGAGATCTGTGTAGACAGTACTCACCCTGTGACCCTGTGGTATAAGATCCACACTCTGCCCCTTGAAGGGCCCCCAGGGCAATGCTGCCATGAGCAGCTGGCCCTGCCTATCTCTGAATGCATGGGTCCAGGGAAACAGAGCAACAGTCGTGTCTCATGGAGTGTATACAGCTTTTGTTTCTTGTTATTCCTAAGCATCACAGTTCAGCACCTACTTACATGGCATTTATGATAGATCAGGTACTGAGTGCTGCAGAGACAAGTTCATGTCTAGGGATTCGCCCTGGTTATGTGGTGCTCGCTTCGACAGCACATATACATACTTGCTCAACTCTGTGATACGAGAGGGCATAGTGCTACCACATAACCAGGGCTTAGAAATAACAACAAACAAAAGCTGTATACACTCCATGCAGACACGACTGTTGCTCTCTTCCTCCTGGGTCTGGGGCTCCCTAGGAGCTGCACCTTCACATGGGCTGAAGACTGGTGGCTCCCAGCCCCGGTTTCCCGGAGAGTTGGTCTCACAGGGGAGGTGCTGGTGCTGCTGTGCTGAAAGAAAGGGGATTCTGTGCTGGCTGTATGGGCGACACTGTGCCAGTGGCCTCCCCTGGGAGTTGCGATGCACAGAAGAGCACATTAAGGGCTGCATGTGTCCTCCCTGGGTTGGGCTTCCTGCCCATCCTAGGATTGGGTGTTCTGCAACATCATGGGATAGTTCTGTCTCACAGTTCTGGGAATGGTCCAGCCGCAATCAGCAGTGCATTTGGTGTGCATTTTGTGACCCAGTAGTGGAGCAGTCTTTACCCACTGCCAGGAGTGCAGCTCCTGGGGAGGTGAGGGCAGAGGAGACCTCAGTATAACAGCCCTCCCTTTTCACTCATCTCCTTCCTGTCAGAGTTTTCTCTTCACTTCTGTTCAGCCATCTGGTGTTCTGATTGGCTCTTTTTTTCCCTTCTCTTCCAAATTATCTTTCACAACTAGGATGGGACAGCTTATTCATATGAATGTGCAAATGACTAACCACTGATTCTGCTTAAATTCTGTGTCCATCTTGTCTACATGCACCAAGCTGCTTGTTTTCAAGCAGAGGACCATCCATATTTGCTCTGGTCAATGCTGTAGGCCCTCATTAGAGAATCTCAAATACATGGAGGTTGGTTGGAAGCATTATCAGATTGTGGAAATGTTCATTCATTCGACAAGCGTTCACAAAGCATTACCATAGGTGAGACAGGTCCTGATACAGGTGAGGACAGACAATGATGCACAAGACCAAGGTGATCCTGGGGCTGGTCTCTGTGGGGCAGAGAGGGACAGACCTCCTTCCCCAGCTGAGCAGGAAGTGAACATTGGCTGGGAGCTGCAGAGTGGAGAAGGCAGAGAGAGAGGTAGCACGAGGTGCTATGCTGCCTGACGAGCTCCCCACGGAGGGCAGGCGGACAGAAGTGAGCTTGGCGTGGCTTCACTGCTGTCTCCCGACAGCTGTCATGAAGTTGAGGTTGGTGTCAGCTGGGCTGAGCAGCGTGCCGTGCAATTCTTTTGTAGCAGTAGTGACTACCCCACTCCCATCACTCATCCTGGAGTGAGGCGGTGTCCTCACACTTGGCAGAGCCACCCAGATAAAAAGTGGTTCTCAGAGACGGAGATGGAAGGTCTCACTTGCAGGTCGTGCTCCCTGTGTCCAGCTTGCAAGATGCCTCTTGGATTTCAGCCTGGTCAACCTGGACAGTGAGGCAATTCCCCAAACAAATCTCTCTCCTCCTCTCAATGTAGAGAGTCATGGTTGAGATCTAGCGCATGCCCCAGAATCCCTTGCGATCAGAGGCAGAACTTTCGGAAGGTGATTGCCTCACAGGGTGCTGGACTCATCTATGGACTGATCCAGTGAGGAGTTCATGGCTGTCCTGTTGTTAGGAGGTGGGGCCTGGTTGGAGGCTGGTCACTAGAAGCAGGCTGGAAGAGTATCTCCCTGCTAGACTCCTCCCTTTTCTCTGCTTCCTGGCCACTATGATATGAGCAGCTTTTCCTCTACCAAGCCCTTCCATCATGATATTTCTGCCTTGGAGCCAGCTGACCATGGACTGAAGCCCCTGAGCTGTGAGCCAGATTAAACCTTTCTTCCTTTAGGCTGAAAACATGGGGTACTTTGTCACAGTAATGGGAAAGCTGGCTCATATGTAGGTGTAGATACACAGGCACACATGCCCTGTGGGTCCTGCTTTTCTGGAGAACGCTGCCTCACCCAGCTGATTAGAAACAGCTATTAATCCACATCACAACCACTGAGCCTTCCTGAGACGGCTGCTGTGTGCTAGGCCTCCCCCAGCTGTGGCTCCTGCTAGGGCTCAGTCAGAGCCAGAAACAGCTGGCTCTGGATGGAGCTCACACACCTGGAGCTATCCTGGAAACCAACAAGCCCAGAGGCTCTTCTGTAGTGCATCAGTGTTGGCCCTTGTCCCTCTAGATATACCTCTGTCTCTGTGGTCACAGAACCAGGCAGGTGAGGGGCGTGGCCACTGGGAGGGTCCATATTCCTGCCCTGTCTGCTGTCAGATGAAGTTGCTTGATACTTTGGGACAGTGGTAGTAAATGGCAGGGACCTCACTCTTGTCTGTCCCCTGTGGGCTGGTGGTGGGCCACCTGCACTGTGAGCATCCCCTGTCAACTGCCTGCCTTTTCCTCAAGGGACAAATATATCCACTCTGAATGCTAGGGGTGTCCCCTTGGGAGACTAGCCTGAATCTGTGTCACTTAACATCTCCGGTGTCTGTTCCTGCCCTGGTAGAGATTCAGAGCTGGCAGACTGCATAGGAAATGGGTGTGGGGACCCCTTTGGTCACCCACTGGGAGGAGCCCCTTAGGAGGTGGGGTGGGGCCTAGTGGGGCCTGATGCATGGTGGATGGGTCGGCTGATCCGTCTCGTTGTCCTTGCGTGGTCCCCCTCTGGCTGTGGGTGAGCATCAGAATCTCTGGGGTTTGTGGCATCCCAGCAGGAGGAGGGGCTGGGAGTGTCCTGGCCTGGCATGGGGCTGCAGGGTGGGAAGGAGTGATCCCTCCTGATGCGATCTTCTCACAACAACCTGGGTGCAAAAGCAAGAATATCTGTGTGCAGGAGAGGCGGGGGCAGAGACAGAGATCCAGTGCACATGTTGTATGTGTGCACACGTTCATGTGCTCAGCAGCTGGGCCCTCCTGTGTCAACATGGACCATCTGCTGAATTCAGGGAGAGAGCAATTGGTGGAGTAGGGCATAGAGCCTGGTGTTTTTATTCTCAGCTGTGCAATCAGACCCTGTGAGTTCACATAAACAGCTGGGCTGGAGAGGTTGGATGGTAGTTGGTTGGTTGGGAAAGGAGGATGGAGGCCTCAGCCACCAGGAAAATGCTACTGATTGGCCATCGGCAGAGCTGAGCAGTAGCAGATATCTGGTAGAATCATTACACAGAAGGGAAGAACTTTAAAAATTTATGCTTCCCCATGTTCTTCTCTTCACCACATGGTTCTTTAAAATATCACATTCAAAAGGCAATCTGAAATATTCAACATGGTTACTCCTGATTAAAATCTAATAAAAAGTGAGGATTGAACCACCCCTGAAATAACCCCCACATAGTCCAAGAGAGGCAGACTCCTGGGGAAATCCAGTAACTCTTTTGGAGCACCGCCCTCCAATCCAAACCATCTGCACCTGTGTCCTCTCCTTTCCTGAGGAGGTGGTACATTAAGCTCAAAACAGGACTTATAGTGGAATCACTAATGGTCAACTTGGAAGGCCCAGCTGAACTGAGTCAACGTGGTCTGGGTGTGGGAGAACCACCTGAGGATTGCTGCCAACGGCATAGAGAACTGGAGGGAAAGACTGTTGTTGATTTTCTTTTGGAAGCTTTCCCCGCTGGTTGTCCTGATGCAAAGAAGCTTGGGTCCTCGCTGTCACTGGGAATGGTTGCTGTTCTCATCAGCAGAGCTCTGATCTTTGCCTTGAGCATCACTTCCTGGCTCCAGTAGAGATCCCTCAGCCTGGTGACACAAATCCTTCACCCCGCTGGCATGGGTTTTCTGGATTCCACAACTGGCCTTTGGGCCTTTCTGGTACAGATCCTCGATATGGACTGGCATGAGATATTGCCATGGGCTCTAGGCCATTGGTTGGACTCATGGAGGACACTGCCTTGGACTGTAGGCCTTAGCTGGATTTGTGTGGGATATTGCCATGTGAATCCCTGGCTGGATTCTCTGGGTCTCTAGTGCATGGCCAGATCTCTTGCATTTCCCTGCATTTGACTTTTTGGGTAAATAGTATAAAATAATCCTATAAATTATGTGTCCTGTATTAAGTTTATTTCTTTGCAAACCCTCACTACAACAGAAACCCATCCCTGGGGCACTGCAGACACCACCCCATCTCCCCACAGCAGTGGTGAGGTCACATTTGCCAAGTGGTTTGTTTAGGATGAGGGTACAGCCTTGGGGTCTCCCAACCCCCTGTGCCCACCCAACACATCCCTGAGCTGTGCCACAGTGGTGCACAGGGAAGCCAGTTTTCAGCAGGCTCCTGGTGATTCCCACAGCCAAGGCCTTGGCACCTTTCCTCAGAGGAGCCAGTGTTGGTGCCTTGTCC
Source organism: Fukomys damarensis (assembly GCF_012274545.1). NCBI lineage: Eukaryota > Metazoa > Chordata > Mammalia > Rodentia > Bathyergidae > Fukomys > Fukomys damarensis. The sequence continues at coordinate 85,594,678 of NW_022900928.1, forward strand.
TCCTGTAACAGACGTGCATCTGGGGTCATTTCCTGAGTCCTGTCCACTGAGCAGCTGGCTTTGATGTGTGCTCAGTGGAGGGGCCATGCGAGTTTCATTGCTGTGGTGACTGTGTGGCTTGTACACAGTCACTGCAGTGAAAAGGAGCCGCAACATCCCTGCACACGCATGAGCAAACACACACCCCTGCACACACATGCCTTCCATCCACGCAAGGCTGCACTGCTCCACCACTTTTCCATAGCAGTTTCCCTGGGTTCCCAGATGCAGGAAGGGTCCTGGTTTTGGGGTGAGGTCCCCTCTGGCCAGGAGGTGGATGCCCCAGGCTGTGTGAGGGTGAACCATGCAAAGGAGCTGCAGGCGTTACCCATTTGGACCCAAGAACGGGATCCTCAGGGCAGCCTGGGAGGACCCCTCTGCCTCCTGGGACCACCCATCAGGCAGGGCCTTTACTGCCCCTGTTTATCCAGGGGCTGGAATTCAGTCTCTTTTCTGCTACTTGCTAATGGATCTGGGTGTCCTCCTTTGAGACCTGGGTTGTGAGTGTGAGAACTGAATCTGTCTGGGCCTGTGGTGCTGCGGTTTTGGTCACTGCTGCTTTGGGGAGGGTATGGGGTGGGCAGGCTGCAGCCTTGTAAATCTACCACCCCCGACTACTCAGGTCCCTGTTGCTAGAGCATCCTGGCTGTCCAGAGTGAGGCCCTGCCACCAGCTGAGGGCTTTCTGCTGTCTGGGTGCCTGGCCTCCCCCTCTTCCATGTCACCTGTGGGTCTTCTGCTACACTCCCGACACCCCTCCTACAAATGAAGACACCAGAAAGGCAGAGGGCAGTTGTGGAGCAGGTGATTGACATCAGTTCTGGGTGAGGCATATCAGTTTCTGGCCTTAGCAAAGCACCATCATAGGCCATGTGGTTTAAACAGCAACATTCACTGTTCCGGTCTAGAAGCCGGAAGTCCAATGTCTGTAGGGCCACACTCCCTCCCATGTGCTAGAGAAGGACCTGTCCCACCCTCTCCAGCTTCTGGGGATACTTGGCTTATGGCTCCACTATGCCAATCTGCACATGGGCCCTTCCTGTGTGCCTGTATATGCTACAGTGCCTGCAGGACACTGCCACATCGGATTCAGCACCCACCATACTCAAGTATGACCTCATCTGTGTTATGTCTGCAATGACACCACCTCCAAAGAGGCCATGTGTTAAGGTCCTGGGGTTAGGACTCAACATAGACAACTGGGGGCCCCTATAAAACACACACCAAAGGGTACATCAATGTGTTCAGGTTCGGGTGGGATTTGACAGAAACACAAAGGGTTGGGTGGGAGTGACAAAACCCTACAAGATGGGTCCTCTGAGGTGTTGACTATGGGGAGGGTTCAAGGTCCTGCTAGGAATCCAGACACAAAGGCTACAGAGGTGAATATAAAAATCACATTAGTGGAGGGCCAGGGATTTCACTCAGTGGCACCATGCCGACCTGGCAAGCACAAGGTTTTGAATTCGATTCCCAGTGCCAGGAAGAAAAAAAAAGAATTACATTAGTGGAGGAAAGAAAGGTAATTATTAACTTCAATTAAAAAGTTCCACAAGGAAAGAAACATAACCATAATACAAGAAGTGGCTCAGCTCTGAACAATATTTACGTGATAATTCATAAGGCCAGTGAATAGCAGTTTGATGAAATGTTGTGATCTACTATGTTGGTTTCAATACAGAAGAGAAGAAGTGGAAGGTGAGAGAATTATTGATTTTGATGGGAGGAATTCAGGAGAACTAGCAGTTGATGTACATGGTTTGTAAGGTGTGTGTGTGCGTGTGTGTGCGTGCGTGTGCACGTATATGCATGCAAAAATGTCCAGTGGGTGGGTAGTGGGCAAAGAAGGTCTATTTTTCATTATAAGCATATGGAACTATGTTACTTTAAAAATTAAGATTATTTTGACAATATGAGACAAAGTCATTGTATATCTGAAGGTTTTTGAAAGGGGAATCCATCATGGAATGAGTTCCACATGTGAGAACCTGTGGCTCTAAGACGCAGAGAAGTTGGAACCATTTTCTCACCCATGTTGTGTTGGGACCATCCTGGTTGTTGGGGACCACCCTGGGGACTGTTGTGTTGGGCACTGTCCTGGGTGGTGCTGGGACTGCTCACAGTGTCTCTGGCCTCTGCCCACTGGACATAGTAGCACTTCCCCTGTCCTGACACTAGGACTGGCTCCACTGCCCCAGAAGTAAGAGTCTGGCAGCTGAGAGCCAGGTCAGAGGGCAGTGTTTTGGTGGGAGGCAGGGTGCTCTGCACCCGGAGCCCACACAGGAAAGGAGTGGGGGATCACATTCCACCCAGTGGGTTGGCAGGGAAAGTGTTCTGGGGGAGGGGAGATGTTTGCAATTGTGTCCGGTAGCTCAGCTCTGGCCTCAACTTGGCCCCAGAGCAGGTGGGGCAGGGCCTCCCACATGGTCCTGGCCTGGCCAGTCACCCACTGTGAACTTCAGGTCTTACCAGACACTCAGACTTTTTTATACCTGCTTAGCCTGTGTCGAGGGGTGCAGGGAGTCAGCCCTGCCTCTGAGGCCCTGGCCTGCAGATAGTGTAGGGGGATCACTGCTTATCTCCAAGAATGCTCTCACTGGGAAATGTCCAGCGCTGGCTCTGTCCTTGGCTGCAAAGGACAAAGCATGCACAGGGGTGACACAGGAGCAGCCTGCTTCCCTCCTAGGCACTGGGGCGCCCTGCGCTCCCCTCCCTAACTCTTCCGATTAACTCACCAATGAGAAAAAAGTACCTTTTTCTTCACTCCTTGCCAGCTGCCAAAATGACTAGCGTACAAATTCGTGCTGGCAGAGATGCAGCAGCTGCTGTAATTTTTACCTGGGCCCCAAGGGCAAAGCTTCCTACCAGGCTGCCTTCACATTATCCAGAACACTTGTCTCTCTTCCCTCCTGGCTTGGGCCTCAGGCGGAGCAGCTGAGGTTGAATGGGAATCCTGCCCCAGGTAGAGCAGGGGGCCCACCTGGAGGACGGGGCCTGGAGGGGCAGGGCGGGCCCAGCCGGGCTGGGCGTGGTAGTTAGGTCTACCTCAGAGTGGTTTGCCTTTGGCCCCACACGTGATCTCCAGCACTCATTCAGCCTTGTGTACGCACGCGCGCCCCAGGTCCCTGTGTCTTAGGCCTAAGTAAGCAAATTGCTTCAAGGTCCCTGGGTTTTGTGTATCCTATGTGGAAAGAACAGATTCCATGCAACGTTTTCAGCACCAGCATCCCGGTGGAGATTCACCTACTGAATACCTCGGCTGCGATCCCCACTCTGGCGGGGCAGGCAACCCGAGCACGAGGTGCGGAGGCCACCAGGGGGCGCTGCGGGCTTTACGGACGCGCAGTGGAGCTTGGGCTCCGGGCCAGGGTCAGCCGGCGACAGCGGTTGAGTGGCCCGGACTTGTGGCCTGGCGCCTATGGCTGTGGAGGGGTGGACCTCGGTCTCGTGTAGGCCTCGTGGGCAGACGGCCTCAGGCCAGGCCTGGGCAGCAGTCCTCAGTTTAGGGACATCCTGGCAGGGCACAGGTGATAGCGACAGCGTGCACAGGGTGGACAGGGTGGGTCTTGGGTACAGCCTGTCCCAGGGAAACCTGGCTGACCCAAGACCACGAGGACGGTTTGGCAGGTGTTCCAGGGACTTTTTAGACTGATAATAACATGTAGTGTTGTCTGCCCATTTCGAAAACAAATTAAAACAGCAAGAACAAATCAAGGTCAGCAGCCTCTTCCACCATTTGCCAGGTCCTCCGTGGGAGGCCATGGTGTCCCAGGCCTCAGGCCTCACTGGTGTCCTGGCATGGGTGCTGAGGACCTGGGATGGACTTCTTTTTCTGAGAGGCAGGAGGACCCATGTGTGGGCGAAGGTGGGGAACTTTCTGGAGCACCAAGGCTCCGGGGCTCCCAGCTGCTGCAAGTGGGGTGGGCAGGGTTGGGGGACCTTACTGGAAGGGCCTGCTGCCAGGCTAGGACAGGTGACAATGCCTGGGCCTGCCTTCCAGTCCTTCTGCTGCCTGCTGCACACAGGCACCATCTGGAGGTCTTTGTGGCTCAGGAAGGGGGCTCCTGGCACCTGTGGGAGAAGACTGGGGACACTGTCATGTCCAGGGTGTGTGGACCCAGTGGCTCCCACAGGAAGTGAGGACTTACTGGGTGGGCAGATCATGGGATCCATTTGCTTGAAGAATCAAAGGCCACTGGGACAACTGTGCCTCCATCTCTGCACTGGGCAGCTGTGCATCCACAACCTCACCGGCTGTGGTGAGCACCTCATTCTGTGTCCCTTGTGTCCGGGGAGCCTGGGGGCAATGCCATATTTTGCTTGTTATTTTCATCTGGCCACCACCATCCAGCATGACTCACTCACTGGGAAAAAGAGCCACTTCCAACCCTACTTGAAGTGTCACCTGTGAAACTGTGTAGATGAAGAAAGCTCCTGCTGGTTTCTGATGCACTAGGAATTCCAAAGCACAGCATCCGGCAGTGCTTCTTCCTTGGCAAGGTCAGCCTGTCCCTGTTGGCTAGCCAGATGGCAGGAGGGACTGATGATGTCATCTCAGTCACCAGGTGCCCAGAAATACCCAGCAGGGAACCAGGGCCACCGACCACCACAGTCCCTTGATAATGCAGAAATGATAATGAGCAGAAATACTGCACTTCCTGGACAGAGGGGACCTGGGTAAGCAAGGGAGAAGAGGGAATAAAAGAGCAAAAGAAAGATTTGCTGGGTGTTTGTGTTACTTATGAGGAACTCTAAATAAGCAGCAACAAACTGCCCACTCTCTGTTCAGAAGCAGAAGTGCAAGGTCAAGGTGCTAGCACTGAGTTTTCTCCTGGGACTTAAGGGAGCATCCATCCCATATCTGTGTCTCAGCTTCCTGTTGCTGGCTGCCCTTGCCATTCCCTGGGGGCAGCTAAGTTCTGCCTCCAGCTTTATTGTCACTCATTCGTCTTTCCCTGTGTGTGTTTTCTGGTGGTCTTCCCTCTGTGTCTCTCCTTTCTTATCAGGTCCCCTGCACTCCAGCCTGACCTCATTTTAACTCATTACATCCATAATGACCTTATTTCAGAGTCACTATTGTGGTTAGATCTAGAATGTTCCCCAAAGACTCATGGATTCAGAAGTGCAGCCTATGGAAGATGATTGGATCCTGAGCGGACTCACGAGCAGACTGATCCACTGATGAGTTCATAGCTGAATGTATGGGAGGTTGGGAAGACAGTTGTCATATATTTTGCCCCAGTGACTAATACAGTCACCTTCTGAGGTCCCAAGAGAAAAGACAGAGGGGAACCCCACAGAGGTCTCAGCATGTGTTCTGGGGCACATGGAGCTCATAGTGAGAGATACATCCCACCAGTGATGGAGGTCTCAGGGAGTCCAGGGCTGGTGGCTACTTGGGGACACGTGGGCAGTGCTCAGCCAGAGGTCAGTGCTTGGGCACCAGCAGGGGAATGGCTCCAGACCAAGCTGGACACAGAAGCCAGAGTAGGCAGGGTAGACCTGTTCCTAAGATGTTTTCTGAGGTGATCGGTTTCCAGGTAACAGGAGAAAATTCCATCCACTGACCTGCAGCTGTGAGAGCCTCTTTTGTGTCACTGGGAGGGTTTGCTGCCAACCTGGCTGGAGGCCAGGAAGCCCATCCTGGGTGGAAGGGCAGAAGATTACTTGGGCTCACACTATATTTCTGGTTTGGCCAATAGGTTTCCCTGGGGGGTCTGCTGTGGAGGAGATTAGCTGATATTCCCAGGAGGAGAATTTGACACTGGGTGTTGAATTCTGCCTGGTCAGTAGTGATTTGAGTTGGAGCTGTTTATGTCTGTATGAAGACTAGTAAACTTTTCCTGGTTTACTCAGCAGTCTTCTGGGTATCAGTTTCCTCAACCCAGGTGTTGGATTTGTGCTGTGACAGCCTCCTACGTCTCCTGCCCAGAAACACAGCCTGCACCCTTCTCTCTTGCACTGGGCTGGAAACTCAGCATTTCCCACCTAGTGATTTTTCTAAAGAAATAGAGCTTTCAAAGCAACAACAAAACAAACAGAAGTTTTCACTTCAAACAGTAGAACTCTTACATTTTGGGCATCTTTAAACAGAGATCTCTCTGAAATGTTTCAAAACAGATCTCTCTTTCTGATTTATGAAGAATGAGTGGAGCATTCTGTTATCTTTGATGACAAAGCAGGGTAACCTTAGGGACCTCATCCCGAGGGTGATGGCTGTTGTTGCCTTGTCCCCGGGGCTGTTCCCTTTGCACGGGTCTTGGGGGCTCTCAGGTGGCAGCATCTGCATCAGCCCACTGACCATGTGCTCAGTCCAGTAGCCTCTGTCCTCTATCTGTCCCCTGCTATGCAGGCCTGAGTTCAGGAAGCTTTGGGTGCCCAGCTGTATGTTTTGAAGCCTTTCCTTACAAGCCACCTTGGAACTTGGAATTGTCTTCAAATGCCTCTGGATGAGCAGGTGCCACAGCTTTACTCTCTTCGTGAAGTGTAAAAGCCAAACAAGTGTCAGGCTCTTCTCTAACATCGTGACTCTTGCTAGTCTCTGGGGCTGCTGTAACAGGGACCACATACTGCAGGCTTCAGGCAACACAGGTTTCCCCTCGCACAGTTTCAGAGGCCAGGAGATATAGATAAAAGTGGGGACAGATCCTGCTCCCTCTCAGGGGCAAGGGCAGGGTGGCCGTCAATCCTGCCTTCACACGCCATCCCCCCTCTCTTCACATCATCTTCCCTCTGTGTGTGTTTGTCCCCATTTTTCCTCCTTACAAGGATACCAGTCCTACTGGGTTTGGACCTACACTCCGAGGACTTCATCTTAACCTGCTTAAGTCTGCAGAGATGCTATTTGAAATGAAGTCACATTCTGAGATGTTAGGGGTTCAGACTTGTCTTAGTCACTTTTCTTGTCTCTAGAACACAATACCTGACACCCACAACTTAGAGGAGGAGAGGTTTATTTTGGCTTTAGAAGTTTCAGTCCTTGAATAGTCAGCCAGCTCCAAAGCAGGACTGCATGGCCCATTGTGGACAGCCTGGTGGACAGGAAGCAGAGAAAGAGTCAAGGGAAGAGCTGGGAAGGGAAATATAAATTTAAATTTATATATAAATATAAATATAATTACAGTCACACCCGCAGTGACTGCTTCTTCTGGCACCCCACCTCCTAACAGCAAGTGAGCTTAAACCCCCATGTTCGAGTCCAAAAGCCATATAAGAGCCTGAGGCTCTTGGGGGGTATCTAGATATAAACTATGCCATTCTGGCTCTGGCACCTAAAAGACTTATACATGCATGTCCCTTTATGCAAACTGAATTTAGTCCATCTCTAAGAGTTGCTGAAATCCCAACAGTTTCAGCATTGCTGAAAAGTTCAAGTCCAAATTCTCTTCTGAGATTTAAGACCAACTCTTAGCTGTGAGCCCCTGTCAAAATCAAAATGAAAGTTAAACACTGCGGACATACAAAGGCATGGAATAAACATTCCCATTCCAAAAGGGAGAACTGGGGAGATAGAAAGGAATGGGACCAAAAGAATATCAAAACCCATCAGGGAAAACATCAAATCCTGTAGCTCCATATCCAGCACCTGGGGCAAGTTGTGTTGAAGTGCAAACTCTAAAGAGCTTGGGTGGCCCACTCCCCATGTTCCTTCCAGTGATCATAGCTCCCTTGGCCTCTCTTCTGGGCTGACTTTGCTTACTCCTTGCAGCTTTCCTTAGACATCCACTTTCCTCTCTTCTCTAACTTCTTGGGGTCTTGATTACACTTTTGACTTCACTCTCACAACTTCACACAAGGCACACTGCCCTTCCCTTGGGCACACTGTCTGGCTTCCCAGGCCTTCTTCTGAAATATGGATGGAGGACTCCATGACCCAGTAGCTCTCACATTCTGCATACCTGTAAAACCAGCACCACATGGATGACACCAAGGTCTGCTGCAGACTCCAGCAGTACCCAGGCTCTTTTGCATCATGGCCACATGGACCTCTGAGTGTCCTGGATGGTCGAGCACTGTAGACAGAATCCAAGAATCCTAGGCAATCTTCTTGAACAGGGTGCCCTAGGGCTTTCTCCTGAGCTTTTGGATTTTTTTTTCCTCTTACCCTTGAGTCTACAAAGGGAGGAGTCTTTTAGATTCCTCCCAACCTCAAAAGACATTCTTTGTATTGTCCCAGTTGGCTTCTTTTTAATGCTAATATTTTCAGAAACCAGCTCTCTTCTGCTCCCGTCTTTGCAGGCCCCAACTTTAACTGAGTTTCCTCTCAGACCAAACTCAAAACTTTCAGAATCATTCAGCTGTGCCATTTGCTCTTCAGTCTCAATGTAGAGCTATTTAAAAGCTGCCAATGGTACCCATGCCACAGTCTCAACATTTGGATGCCTTGAAATTTGTTCTACCAGATTAGTACACCACCCTTAATCTCAGTCTCCTGCAATATTTCAGAACATGAAAAAAAAATGAAGACAAAATTTCTGCCACAGCATAACACACATGGCCTGGAGTCCAACTGCTAATGAAGTTGTTCCCAACTCAAACCTCCTAAGCCTGGCCTTTACCATCTGTCTTTTTATCATCATCCTGGTTTTCTGAGCTCTGACCATAATCTCAAATTCAAATTTTCAGTATTGCAGGGCTTCTTCAGATAGCATCTCCAAACTTTCCCGAACTCCTGTGAACTGGTTCCAAAGCTTCTGAACCCATGATTATTGCATATAGCATCACAGTAATGACCCCACTTATGGTACCAAAATCTATCTTAGTCATTTACTTCATAGCTGGGACACAATACACAACACTCACAACTTAGAGGAAGAGAGCTTTCTTTTTGGCTCACAGCTTTTACAGGTTTCAGTCCAAGTCCAAGGCAGAACAGCATGGTGGAAGGGCCTGGGGAGAGGAAAGCTGCTCATCTCATGGCACCCAGGAAGCAGAGAGACTGAACAGAGGACCTAAGAAGGGAGATATAACCTTCCATGTCACACTTTCAGTGACACCTCTTCCTACCAGACAACATCTCCTGACAGCAAGTCAGCTAGAAGCCCACATGATCCAATCACTTTCCCAAAGCCCAGCTTAGGAGCACATGAGGTGCTTGGAGGACATCTAGATACAAACCATAACAGGACTTGAACAAAACTTCTTTTAGGAAGGAAACAATCTAACTCATAACACCAGGTGAAAAACAGTGAGATTCCCCAGGGAAAAAAATGGCCTCAAGTGGAGATAGTCCCAGCCTTTGGATAAAAAATAAGAGGCCAGCTATGATGAGTCAGGAACACTCTCCCTGACCTTATTTCCATCTTCATTTGGGGAGCCAAGGTCCTCAGAGATTTCTGATGCTCTTCACCGACAACCAAGCACCAAAGCCCAGTGCTAGATGAAGACTAGATGAAGACCATTTTAATTTAACTGGTTTTGTAACCAGCATCAACACTTGAGTATTTAACAATTAGCCCAGAACTTTTCTCCCTCCTTTCCCTGCCTCCCTATTTTTCTTTCTCCCTTTATTCTTTCCTTTTTTCAGCCGTATCTTTCTTTTGAATATCTATTACGGGGGAGGATTGGAGTTATTAAAATGCCAGAGAAACTGTCCCCAAAGAGCTTGGTCTCCAGAGGCACAGACTACATCTCCCTGGTAACTAAGTGGGTTATTTCTTTCCCAAACAGGAACCAATTCGGTAGACACTGGGAGACCTGTACCCAGCACAACTCCATATACCTGAGTGTTCGATAGCACGATCTTCCTAGTGTTCTCCAGGAACAATCGAATGATTGTACATGCCTCAAGAAGTGCAAGTGTCATGGATGAGAAGCCACAGGAAAGGGCATTTCCAAGTGCCCAGGTTTCCAAGGGGACCCAAAGACTGTTTCGACTACTTGATAAGATAATGGAGCACACTGTCCTCTGGTTGGATGGTATGTTATGATGTTCTTTTTGATGATTTGTTGGCATGCTGACCTCTCTTCAGATGGCTTGAGGCTGCTGGATGTTCCAGGAGGACAGGCATAGCATTGGGGCATGAAGCAGCACTGGCCTGATGCACCCTTGGTTAGAGGTAATGATCCAGTACAGACCTGCTTGCCCAGCATGCACCAGGGGCAGTACAAAATCCACCAGGAGAAAGATGTGTCATGTCACTGCTGCCTTCCTTTTAATTTTTGCTTACAGCTGACCTTCTCATGCTCATCCTGCCCTTGTTGTTACTTATGTGGAACAGGGCCAAGGGGGATGCCAATTTGCAAACTGGCCCACGGCAGCAGGCCCCGGGGCATAAGAGGATTTAGCAGAAGGGCAGTACCTTTTTAGCAAAAGATGCAGTGTCAAAGGCACAGATGTGCACATGGGAAGGGTAAGCAGATGGGAGGTTCTCAGGATATCCATGGGGCCAGCACCAGATAGGCACTTTCTTCCTCCTCCACCAAAGATGCTCCCACAGCTGGCCAGCATGACAGATGCTGGGCCCTGGGGCAGCAAGGCAGGAGACCATGACTGCTCAAAGCAAATTCAATCCTGTTCTGGGGAAGTAGGCCCGGGTGCTGTGGTAGCGTCCTTACCTGGTGATGGTGCCTGCGGCACAGGATAGCCCAGAGCAGGAAGCAGCCCCGCTGTAGTCTACACTCACATTCCTGGAGGATCTCTCTGCTTTGGGCTCCAGTCCCATCTCCCATTCTAGGGGTGGTGCAGATGATAAAAAGGGGATTAGCAGGCTGCTGGCACAAGACAGGGCAGCAGATGGGAACCATACTGAGTCTGCCATGGAGTAGGCATGCAGATACATGGGCAAGTTGATGAACAAGTGGATGAATTCATTTATTCAAATACTTTCAACAGCATCACGACAGGTTTAGCAGCAGACCCTCCAGCTGGGCACCAGAATAGGACACACAGAAGGCACCTCCACCTTAGGGTTGCAGCCTACACATACATCATTTAGATGCCATCAAACTTGAGTGGCTGCTGTGCCATCTCTGCAGGGAATAGGGTGTGGGCAGACTTGATTTGATGAGCAGAGTAAGAAACAACATTCTGGGCCAAAGTCTGAGGGTGAATGGGAATCAACTGCAAGAATTTAAATGAAAAACTTGCCCAGAGAGACAGAAAAATGGGAGGAGTTTGGTTCTACTGATAAATTCCTCCTGGGAATGTCCTGCAAGATACTCCACATCATGCTCCTGGAACTGAGAATGTGCTCAGCGTGAGACAGCAGTGCTGTTAGTCAGTCATCGAGAAACTTATAAAAATCATCTCTAAGAGGAAGCTGTAGCGAGGAGCCACTGTCACACACTATGCTGACATTTCCACTTGACCATGACAGACTAACTGGGGGCCGCCATCAGTGTGGCACTATCTCAGGACATTCTTTCCAGAGAAAACTGAGGAACAAAGGGAAAGGGACATTTACCAAGAGTTCATCTTGTGCCAGATACCATTAAAAGTTGTCATAAATTCCTAAAGAAATTCAGGTGTGAGTGTAGGGACATCGACAGAAAATCCAGAGCCCAAGTTAGGTGCCAGGACTTGGATCTACTCGAAGCCCCCCTTCCTTCTCTTCTGCCATGTTGGGCTTGTGTTCAGGGCCAACATAGAACCTCTCTCATGGCTGCCTTACTGCCCACAGGCCCCCTTGGGATGGCCCATGAGGCAAGATCTTAACCTGTTCCATTTTACAGTATCAACTTGAAGGCGCCATCTGCTTTGGAGTTAGATTATCACAGAAGAGAATTTGAAACTCAGGACTGAACATTCTTCACCACAGGTCATTTATTCTAATGTGTGAAATGAGTGAAAAGCAAAGCTTAGATTTAAAATGGTCCTTTCTGACAGAGAGGGTAGGGCAAGGGGTGGTGGTGAGGATGAAAGGATTGAAAAGATTCCTCCTCTCACACTGCTTTCTACCAAAATGTAGGAAATGACCATGGTTCTAGGGTGGAGTGGTGCCAGGCCACCATATGATTTGATAATGTCCACTGTAGTTTTTAAAACTTGCCCAAAACGCTCCTTCTGTGAGACCACAGATGACACAAAGTTGTCCTTGATTTGATACCAAGTTTGTTTACACAGCTTTGCCCACGCAATCGAAGTGGTAATCTTTTGTGAATCACATACCCTGTTCTTAATTATTTTCTCAAAGCCAGGTTCCAGAATTTTAACCTCATTAGGTCTCTATAAGCATTTCACTGTTGGAGCCACCAGGAAGTGGGAAGTGAGGCGGGTGATGCGTGCACCCCATTTGCCCCAAGTCCCTCTCTGCCCAGGGGTGAATAGCATGTTGTCAGTATGCAGGACCAGGGCCAATGTGTGGCTCGGTAGTGAGGGCTTGCCTAGCAGCATTCACCATGTCCTGGGATCCATTCCCAGCACCGTGAAAGAAGTGTTGCGAATGTGTAGGAACCTCTTGGATGGGATGTTATAAAATGCACAGGCTAAGGACAGTAACAGAAAGCCTTTTGCTGCTACCATTTTAATACTATTTAAAAACTGTGTTGAGCATGGCAGGAGTGTTACGGGAATACACGGGGCTGCTTGTCAGGAACACCCACAACAGGAGTGAGCCCTATGAAGAGGGGAAAGGAAGAAACAGGGCCAAGTCTAACCACTGGCCCAGTGGGCAGGGCACCCCTCAATTCCACTTAGCTTCCACCACACAGAAAGCCCAAATGGTGCTACCCACATGTCCTGTAGAAATTCCATCAAACCTGAAGAGCCACAACGTATTTTTTCATGACAAATTCCAGTGTCCTATGCAGAGGATACCAACACCCCTGCCCTTTAAAAAGAAAAACCCATAAGTACAACAATTGGTTTAGAACCTTTAATAAGAGTAAAAAATGAATGCAAAAAGAACACAATGTTGAAAACTTAGTATGAATGTGAATCTCACTCGATGTTCAAATCTGGTATAGTGCAAATTTTGCTTATACTATTTTATACTTTTACAAACTCAGATCACTTTGGTTCAATATCTGCTATAAACTATTGGCAAAAAAATTCCTCAGAGTCACATTTTTGGGTGACATTTTTCTAACAGATACAGATTTATTTCCAGTTTAAGAGAAAAAACCATATTGTTTGTGCATGATCAAGTATATTTGAAAGATTCACGTACTGCTTTCAACTAGCAACTTCTGGTTTTCACAAAAGGCTGATAGTTTCACTGAAAAATGTTTTCACATAACTTATCATTTATTTTCATTTTCAGAAAACTCGTAAATGATCACCTGAAAGTTCAGGACAATCCATTTGCTTTTAAACAAAATTCCTCTAAAACAAACTTCAGAAACCTAAAATTTACTCCAAGACATTTTCCTCAAAATGAAATAAAGCCACCCCCATGTAAAGGAACCCGCAGACTTCAGCACTGGCAGCCGGGCAGTCCTCACTCCCATCCTGCTGACCGGGACTTCTGCTTCAAAGGAGGCTTTGCATCCATTTAGAATGAACCAGAAACATTTAAGTTGTAAAATATAAAAAGGTAAATTTGTAAGTAAAAATGACTAAACCCGCAGAACTGGAGTATGTCAAAGGACTGGGCTCAGTGGAAGGTCTGACGGTGGAGGGACTCTGCAACTGAGAAGTATTGCTGAACTGCCTCCCTGCGGCACTGAAATGGACGGAGAACCCTTCTCTGGAGCATCTCAGACAATAAAAAAAAAATAAATATTTAAGAGGATACAAGGCTCAGATTGGTTTTCATGTACATTGCACTTGAAGTTTAAGACCCAATACTTGCAAATTAGGTCCACATGGTCTATACCATTAAATGAATACATTGTGCTCACCACTATCGTCGAATGTTTAGAAACATCATGTGGGCAATGCAGTGACGTACGCACTCTTCTTTTTACATGGCAATCACAGATTGCAAGTTCCATAGGGCTGTGGAAAAAATAGACCTCTCTACTCTGGAGTCACAGAGAAACAATTTTGCCTCACTGAGACTAAAATACATGGCAGACAGTTATCCACTCTAGGATGATTAGAGATTTTGGATAAAACGTCACAGAGGTCAACATTCCATGATCGCAGTGTAGGATCATGACTTCTCATTGCCTTTTTCTCTCATTAGATTGTCTACACAAAGCATGGCCTGCTCCCTGTGACACGCATGTGCACATGACTGCAGGGGTGAGCGCTGTGCCACCACAGCGAGTGTGATCATGAGCTGCCACAGCGTGATCCCTGTGAAGTGCCACCTCCCTACATTCACTGTTCCTCCTGTTTTTTTTTGCTTTTTTCACACAACCCTATTTTAAAAATCTTTTGGATAAATATTCCTATTATACCATACTTCATCTTTGTTAAGCACCATCAACCTATTTCCTTTGGGCACTGGTACAAACAGAGTTGGTAATGAAGTTTTAATTCAAGGCTTTAAAATATGGCAACTTCTTTTTAATAACAGGAATGTGATCTAATACTTGGGAAACTGTCCCTGCTAGGTGCCCATGCAGCCTGGGACAGGGAACTCCAGGGCACGGGCGGGCACCACGTGCTCGGTCATGGTAAGACTTCAAGGTAAGCACTGTCTCCACTTTTCTATTCTAGACATTTGTAGGTGGACATTTCTTCCGGAGTCATGTGTACAGTCAGCCCAATCTAAATAGAGTAGGAGAAAGATCATCTTCATCACAACCCACTGTCCCAGAGTTTCTTTACAAATCTGGTTTCTTATTCCTCAGATTCAGTGGGTTTGGAAGCTCAGTCACTATGGGGCTTTTCAGGAACACCCTATATGAGGGGAAAAAAAAGAAGCAAAATTAGAACTAAGTGTATAAATATTTCAAATGTCAAGAAGAGGGTCCTAAAAGGCTTTGAGAAGATTAATACTCCTGGGAGTGGACAAAATGACCGACACAGAGGAGGAACGTGGAGCCCTGAGGCCTGAGAACAGCTCACCAGCTAGTCTGCATGGTCCCCCACCTTGCAGGAGTAGCAGCCCCTGCGTGAGGGAGCCTCACTATGTGGTCTCAGAAGTGGCACATGCAGCATGACAGGAACATGAAAGCTCTGACAGGTACAGCTGACAACTGCCTGGGTATGTGAAGGAGGAGGTCTCTGGCCCAACCCTCACCTCCAGTAGTAGGCTGGTACAAAAGGCTGGGTAGTTCCAATCAACACTTTCTGTCCCTTCCCCTGTGACCCTCATTGGAGCCTGTGTGCTAAGTCTTAGTGTAGGACCAAGCAGACCCAAGAGGCCAAGCTGCCTCTACTGGGGCTTGAGGCCGCACTGCTGCTATGAAAGGTGCTCCCTTTCCTAGCCTGGTGTCTTCCTGTACATTACTTCCTCAACCTGAGCAGTCAGCTTGAGATGAGCATACTGAATGCGAGGGCTATCACCCAGAAAACCAAAGGCTACCCTGTCTGAAGAGACAGTCTTTGCAGAAGCACCAGGCACTCTGGAATGCTGATGGCACCCAGGAAGACCTCCTAGGATACACACTCACTTGTAAAGATAAGCAGCATTAAACATGAAAACGAGAAAGGCTCACACACATACCTCAGCAGGAGAGAGCAAGGTGAGCACATTCTGCCAGTTACCCAGAAACAAACTGCTCATCAGAGTTGATTACCTGCTCCCTATGCACGGATAACAAGGAGAAGGTAGTGTTAGAGCCCAGAGGCCTCAATGTACTAAAATTAGGTCTGCACTGTACAAGAACACAACCAGCTCCCATGATGAGAGCCACCAATGGACTTCTGCAACCCATCTGGAGGCCGCATGATAGGCAGGAGCTGTATGCAAGGGGAATAAGATATGCTAAAGGCAAGAGCAGTTCAAATTCCATCTGCCTGGGCAAAGTGTTTGATCCTCCCCATCTAAAATGGCCTAACGATACTTTCTACCTCAAAGTGCTATGATACAAGGGCTCCAAAGTGAACAGCGACGGCTTAGCACAATGTCTGGGGTATAGCAGCAAGGGCTCAACCAATGTGAATCCGAAATAGCAAGAGTACAGCTGTTACTGAGGGTGGCTGAGCTGGGTCAATCAACAACAGCAGAGCCAAACCACACCACCAACAGAGAGGCAACCTCTGCAGCCAGGGTTCCTGTGGGGCAGCAACAGTATGCAGGCACACACCTGATTGCTGTCAGCAGCCTGAAGCCAACTCTTGAAAAAAAAAACCTTTAGGATGCAAACAGCAACAGCTTCAAATTCTATGAATGACAGCAGAAGCCCATTCTTTCCTTTTCATCACACAAGCTGATGACAAATGCTTTGGTAGTGTTTTTGTACACAAAAAACAACAGCAAGCAGAGAGAGTATGGAAGAAATACAGAGACCACTGAAGTATCAGCAAAGTTAGCTTGAGTGCTGCGGGGCAGCTGTCCTTAAAGAAGTCCCCACTTTTCACTAAGGGGTTAATGCAGGTAGGACCATGGGAAAACCCAGAAGGGAACAGGAGCAGGAGTCCTGTGGGTGCTAGGAATTCAGTACTAACTAAGGCTTTCAGAATGGGCTTCTTCTAATGTCTCCAGGCATTAAGAACCTGTATGTACTGTGAAGTCTCTGCCTCTGCTCAGATTACCGTCACTGTTATCTCCTAAAGCTGACCCGAAAGCCTCCAACACAAATGAACAACAGCATCAATACATCAACCCAAAAATATAACCAAGTCTTCTAATGCTACTCACTTTTCATTGTATGAATAGCTAACCTGGTCGAGGTTAGTTGTATTCTAAAAGTCTTCACAGAAATTTCCTGCCACAGAACACTCAAAAATCTTAAAGCAGCCTAGCACAGTGACACACACTGCAGTATCAGCTACTCAGGAGGTAAGGCAGAAGGATCATAAGTTTGACAGCAACCAGGGCAGCTTGGCAAAACCCTGTCTCAAAATAAGAGAGGAAACACTGAAGCTCAGTGGCAGGGGTCTACAAGACGCTGAGCAATCACAAACTGCTGGAAAATGCCAATATTTGAATGACATTTTACATTTGGTTTTCCCTGGGTTTCATCTTCAGCACAAACCAGTAACACACACACACACACACACACACACACACACACACACGCACACTCAACTCAATGCAACAGCCAACTCCAGAGTTCCTTAGGTCTGAGAGTGAATAAGGTATGCTACAAGGGGACGTGACTGTGTGCAAAAGCAGCACACTACTTTAATACTATTTGACCATATAGATCTTTAACATTAAAAAAAAGCAAAATCCTTTGTCTCTCCACTAAGGGACATGAGAAACAATTCTTTCAATGGAGATTCTCGTTTTGGCAGATCTGTAGGAAATTAACAGGAACAGATGAGAAAGATGCTTGAGACCCAGAAACTGGTGGAACACTACCAATTCTAGTCTTGGAAATGACTTCTATTTTTCAGACACACCCAAGGGGCCTTCAAATTCAATTCCCGGTGAATGGTATCAGCTGGCACAAGTAAATGTACAGCTTTAAAAATAGCATGAAGTACCGAGATAAGTTCCTGAGGAAGCTGGGAGCTTATCTGTGGAGCAAAGGCTCTAGTTTTCTTTTTAAATTTATTTTACTTCAGCTCTTCAAAGTCATCTGGAAATAACATTTATATGTCTGCATTTGTTTTTTAAAATTTAAGTGCTCAAATGTCCATTTTTGCCTACTGAACAGAACTGCTAACATCTCCCCCTTGTTCTTATACCCCTCCATCCTTCAGGAAATGGTTGTGTCCCGGGAGGTGGAACTGTTTTCTCTCACTCTGAGCAGTTGAGACATGTGTTACAATGCTCAGAGAGACTCTTCCCTGAACACGTGGCCATTTGTCCCCAGAAGGGCACTGCTTGCTGACCCATGTTGTCCCCTGGCCAAGACGTGGCTACCCACGGCTAAAAGGCTGGGTCTCCCCAGCATCCTCTGTACCCATGCAACAGAAGGAGGGAGCAAAGTGCCATTTCACTAGGTCATCTGGGTTTGTTTCTGACACCAAGGGAGGATGGGAAGTTTGTGACAAGCCATTAGCTTCAGCTGTTCTGTAGCTGCAAACTCAAAAGAGGCCAGGGGCCACATTTGGAGATGAGGGCTGCACTAGAACTCTAGTTGCTTTGTAGCATAGACTGTGAGTTTAAAAATCTATAAATCTTTATAATTTAGCAAACAATCAGCTGAGTATTATCTCTTTACCACATGCTTTTCTCAGTTCTGCCTGCTGTTCTGTCCGAACCAGACACGTCAATGGAGACAACAGTGAACACCTGAGGTAGTTCTTTCAGGATAAACCACCAGACAGGGTAGGGTGCTCAATGGTCATTTCACTTACCATAGCTAACTGTCGTCCTATGTTTCCCACTGTGACACCTCCTGAGAAAAATATGCATGGGAGCCATGAGCGAATATAGAGAAAATCAGGGGATGTATACCTAGAGGGAAAAAGAAAGGAAAAAGCCTCAGTAGTCAATTTCACCAGTGTAATTCTGGGCCAAAGATTTTCTGTTATGGGGTCTACAAGATGGTAAGCAATCACAAACTGCTGGAAAATGTCAATATTTGAATGATATGTTTTACTGCTACATTTGTTTTCCCTGTGAGTGGAGAATAAGCAGTTTGACAGTTTTATGCCTCAGTCTATGTCATTAGGCACAAAAGCCAATAGCATCTGAAGGCGCGCACTTACTGATAGACACCATTATACACGAGGAACTGGGTGATAAGTGTCGCCAGGAAGGCAATGGTGATCCCCAGCCCAAGGCCACTTCTGGAGCGATCAAATGTCCACCAAAGGCCCAAGGACAGGGCCGCCAAGGTCAAGGACAGCTGGACGTTATTGGCAAAATCCAATTTCTGGTGATACAGAAGTTAAAGAAAAGCTCAATAATTTTTCATAGGATCAAAAACTAAAACCCCAGGAGCTCCTCACAGGTGTTCATCAGTATACCCCAAACCTTACACATGACAGCTGTGTAGGGAGCTAGCTTAGCTTTCCTGGGGTCACCATGTCAAGGTGGAACTGTAAGGGCAGATTCTTGCAAAGTTACACATAAAACTCTTCTGAGGTTCTAGCCATAAAGCAATGTGTTTTTCCATGAAATCATTGTTCTTTCCTTTTTCTTTTTGGTAACTTAAAGTGAGCAGTCCCTTTGAGTCTGTGATGACGTCCAGTCAGAATGGTAACCCAGGACAAGAGACTTAGAGCTGTCATTACAATCTGCTCAACTGATGAAAAATTGAATTTGTTAGCGCTATCATCTATTAAAATGGGAAAGCAGACTGAAGGATCCAGATCTCTAAGAATATATTTCCTTCACCTTAATACAGTTGGCAACAACTGAGATTAGGAAGTCATTCCTTTATCTCCATGTAATTCTAAATAGCACCCTTTCATTGCCCTAAAAGGTAGAAAACAAAAAAAGAAAAGCTCACTAGGCCACTGATACTCTACGTGAATAAGTGCCCAATCTCCTAGTTTGACCTTTGGCCACCCTGATATGTACTACCTGTCATAAATATAATTAAGATCAGAGTGAATTCTGGGACAAGCATGCGTATTGAGCCCCCATGATGACTCAGCACCTGTCAACCACACCTAGACTTTCAGTGAGAAACACCTAAAGCTGAGGTATGTATCCTTCAAATCCCAAACTTGATTTATCTGTGCTTTTTGGTCGATCTGCTGCCAATGCTACCTTTGTGTGCTTTGCCTAAATGAAGTGCTTTTCTGTCACCCAGCACCTTTTTCTGTCTGTGCCTTATTTTATGGTAGCATGGACTTGCACTCAGCACAACTTCCTGAGATCTTCATAAATGTAGTTGCTCACTACTTACTACTGAGTGCATATTTGGAAATTCTTTCCTTATTGTACATAACAGCCTGGGTTACATGGGCCCATTTGGTTCATTTGCCTGCAACAACCTTGTTCTAAAGAAAACCTAAATCTTTCAAACCATGGACCAATTCTTAAAAAGGCACCATGTCAAAAAGTCAAAGTCAAAGCATACTGCACAGAAGGCGTTCTACCCAGACATGCCAGAAGTTCCGGGCTCTCCATGACTGACCCTTGGATGCACTCTCCCCAAAATGTGACAAGTGTCTCTTGCCAGTCCCTACTGCCATAGAAGCCACCACATACTCAGCCTAGGAGGACAGGAGGAAAATAGATCAAAGGGAATTAATAAGAACTCTTATGAGCCAAAAGACAACTGAGAAAAGAGAACCCCTGGAATCCACATTACCTCTGGCATTCTTTCAGCAGCTTCCCAAAATGCAAAGGGACACTAGCAACTGTACCATAAGACTCCTGCTAGGTGTCAAGCAGGTGATATACTCTAAAGTCATGGATGAGGTGCAACTCCAGATGCTCAACAGCATATCATGCTTCCCCCTGGGACCTAAGGGACACTCTAGATATAGTACATCAAGTCAAGGATACAGCACTGGCATGGTTAATACCAACAAAAACTGCAATACAGCGCACGACACTGGCCCACTCTCTCTTGAACTTGTGGGGCTCTCCCAGGTGACTGTCGATACAGGGGTACAGTAAGCCGACAACAGCTGTTTAAAGAAAAAGATATCACTGTTAAAACACACCAACTGAAAGCCATAGTTTTCACATTCAAGTTCTTTAACGGCCATTATTAATACTTAAACCAGTCCCACAGAGGTGTGATGGCCACACCTTCTAAGGGGTTGTAGCTGTCACTCTGTGAGACATGAAGTACTGCCAGTGTGCACTCTGTGGACAAGGCAACCCTGTGTTGGTTCCTCCTCTTCTGCAGCTGGCCCCTGTGTGCAAGCCCCATACTTGGAAAGGGAATAGGCCCAGGAAGAGGAAACTGGGCCACTAGTCCCAGGGTGTCCTGTGTGGATGTGGCTCCTAATGTTTGTTTCCTCATGTGTGACATGAAGAGGATTATGTAACTGGAGTACAGAGGAGGAAGAGATCACACAGTCTGCATGGTCAGGAAATCTCCACAGATGCGGAATCTTAAACACCATTCAAACAGTGGGAAGGCAGGCTTTCCAAAAGTACAGTGGCTAACCAGGTGGTTTGTCTGCGATTCAAACGGGACACAAGGCTCTCGTGTAAAGCGCACCAGACAGAGGAGCTCAAGCCAGGCCGTGGCTTTACTTTGTCTGGCAGGAGAGAGGTGGGCATTCAGCTTTTTTACCAATGAAAAGAGATGCAAGGTTGACCATGTACTAAGGTAAGAGGAGGAGAAATTGTGGTATCTTCCTAGAATTCATTGAAGTCCCAGTTATAAATACTTCATTTTGGAGATGGAGTTTCTGATTCAAAGAAATAAACTCTGGTATCAAATGTGTTTAAAAAATGCAATTTCAAATCCAGATCCACTTTTCAAAAAGAACTCATTAGTACAACCGTGTCCTTAAAGGGTTCAGAGAAAAAGGAGGTTCCCATCTTTCTGAGGACAAAGATGTGAAGTTTCTGCCTCACCTCAATAATTACAGTACTCTGCCTGGCTGAAGCACATTGTGCCCCTTACTGTGGGAGCAGCCTTCCAGTAGGGAGACAATGCAGAGTTGCCAGCCACAGCTCTGCACTCACCACTGTGGAAGCTGGAATACTGCATGCTGTGCCTTAGTCTCCACATCTATAAAATGGAGCTAGAGTGTAGTACTGCTGTAAAGGGGCAAACCAACAATAAAGTGTATAAAACATACAAGCAGCCAGTAAAAGTCAGCCATAGAGTACATAGGTATTTGTCTTGCTGTTTTGTTTTGAGTGCTCCTGTGGTATTGAGCAATGTGATCAGCCACAACCACGCAAGGTTTTTATAAACCAGATGAATTATAATTAAGAAATTATATTAAAAAACACAGCAATCCACAGTCTATCTACTCCTTGTTGAGCTCTGGGGCATCTCTGGGATAGGTCAGGTGAGCTGCAAGATATCTTTTCATAAGGGGTTCCTGCTCCTGTCCTTCACTCAGGAGCTGTGCCCTGAAGGGGTGGTGGCTGTTTGGCTGAAAGCCACTGCAGAAGGAAGTGCTGACAAGTTGCTGCCCTGGCAACCACCTCCGGCACACACGTGATAGTTTGTTGTCAGTTACCCGCAGGGTAGCATGTTTGTGCCTGCAGCCAATGGCACGCGGCCCTGCCCTCACCAGTTCTGCAGGTGGCCAATCTCTGGGCGCTGGCACTGGGTGACAGCTGTGCCTCTGTCAGCCGGACGCTAGAGGGACGGGACTCATTAGCCTGGCCCAGGTTTGCTCAAACGGCCAATTATCTCCAACCTCATCTCCATCCCTGCTCCTCAAACTTCAGGGCTGCTGTGGCCAGAGCGGGCTCCCCACCCTCCGGGCCGTCCTTCTCTGGACACAGAAACCGTGATGCCAGCTGTCACCCGAGGCGGCCTCTTTGCAAACGTGTCCCGCTCCTGCTTTGGAGGGGGCTGGCAGGGGATGCAGTTTTCTGTGTCCCGCGCTGGGCACTCACCAGCGGCCGTCCCGCAGCACGGTGGCACCCACCAGGCCGAGGAGAAGATGGTGGCGATCACCTCGTCCGGAAAGAGCGTGACATTCCTCTGGATCTGCAGCAGGTTGAGCACCAGGGCCAGGACGACACCGACAGAGAAGAGCACGAGGCTCCTCTGCACCAGGTCGTGGTGCCAGCTGCTGGCCTGCGGGCCCCGGGGCGCAGGG
>NW_022900928.1:85617413-85617666 GCF_012274545.1 Fukomys damarensis
CTGGTCGTGCAGCCTGGGCATCAGTGCGCGCCGCGCCGAGGGTCCTGCGGGCAGCGAAGAAGTCGCGCCAAGTTCAACTCGGCTGGACCGAGCCGGGATACCCACCCTCGCCCCAGATCCCGCGTACTTGCCAAGAGGCGCCCGCCCGCGGCCGGAGAGCTAGCTAGCTAGCTGAGGCGGGGTAGCAGCAGAAGACCAAGTAAAAGGATGAGGAAGAGGCGGCACACCCGGCCGCTGTGCCGGGCGCTCTACT
>NW_022900928.1:85617696-85651187 GCF_012274545.1 Fukomys damarensis
CGTGGCGGGCGAGAGCGCGCAAACCCTCGCAGCGCTGCAGGCTTCCAGCTGAGGGGCGGAAGTGAGACGCGCGGCGGATTTCGAAAGCGGCTGCGATAGCGCTGAGGACGCTGAACGGAGGGACTGCCTCTACCGGGCACTTGGAGAGGCCCACGAGCGCTGGCAAAACCTTTGTGACATCAGCTTCTCACGCAGCACGGTGATGCACGTCAGAGCGCGCAAACCCTCGCAGCGCTGCAGGCTTCCAGCTGAGGGGCGGAAGTGAGACGCGCGGCGGATTTCGAAAGCGGCTGCGATAGCGCTGAGGACGCTGAACGGAGGGACTGCCTCTACCGGGCACTTGGAGAGGCCCACGAGCGCTGGCAAAACCTTTGTGACATCAGCTTCTCACGCAGCACGGTGATGCACGTCATCTTGCGCGGCCCAGCACCTCCGCGCGCTGGGACTGCGAGTCCTGTGAGCCAGTAGAGGAAATGACCCCTGGCCCGGGTGCTGGCCCTCAGACTTCCCTGCGCCGCGTGTGTCACGTCCTGCGCGGAGACAGCCGTCCATCTGGAGCGATCTGGGCGAGTGATCTCCGCGGGGCTGAGGAGAAAACCCTCAGAATGTCACCGTGTCAGTTTCCCCCTCTCTGTGCCTAGTGGAAAAAACAACACCAGAGAACATAGAGAATGACATCTTCTGGAGCTATCAATATTTCTCAAAGTTCATGGGGCGGGGAGGGAGTATGACTTGTCGCATTTCCCGAACATGACCCAGCAGGAGAGATCATCCCTGCTCTTCTGTCCCTTGCGCAGTGTGCAGGCCAGGCAGGCGTCCTGCTCCACACACTTTCCCTGGTGCTATGGGCTTGTGCTCCAGGAGACAAAACCCTTGTGACTCCAAGGAATACTGTGTCCTGGCCCTGGTGTTACTGATCTCCCTCGTGTAAGTGCAGACTATACACACACTGGTGTGCCTGGACATGGAGTACGGTGTGCGGTGGCAAAGTGACACTGGAAATAGCAGAAATGTAAGAAGCTGCCCAGTACACCAAATGGTAGGAAGCTGGTTAAATGGGGACAGGGCTGTGCGGTGGGATGCTGTGTAACTAAGAACCATTTCTTTATAATCGTGACCATCAGCCACAAGTCCTGTTGACACTTGTGAGAAACTGATATAAATCATGAAGACGTCTTCATTACAGCCTTGAACCCTCCATTGGGAAATGCCCCCAAATACAGAGAGTGTCTTGAGCACATGGGCTTCTGGTGGCTGGTTTATCCAGATGTGAGTAGAGGCAGGAGTTCCCAGAGGGCCTGTCGGGCTGCTAAAATGCAGGCTCCCACATCTGCCTCGTGGGATAGTAGGTGTATACGGGATCTCCTTTTTTCATGGCCTCTGGCTTGGCTGTGCAGGCTACCCTAATACTTCTCCCAGTTTTACCGCCCCGTGTGTGCAGGTGTGTAGCTTATAGCAGACTTTATGGACTTGTGCGTTCCTGTCTCTAATGTGGAAGGGTGTATCAAATCATCTAGTTCATCACTCTGTTAAGAACTATTTGCCTTGCTACTTTTCCTACCCAAGCAGCATCAATATAGCCCAGCCCAGCCCCACCAGTTCTGCAGATTTCCCCTTCTCATCTGCACAGAGACCACAGTAGCCCAGGAACCTTTCCAGAGGTGCAGAGACACCAGCTGCTCTGGGACACAGGCCAGGATGTCCAGTGGGAATATGGAGGGACGCCTATGGCTGGTTCTGAGTCCCTTGGAGGACTGTCCTGGGCTCCTAGTGTTAGGTCAGCCCCTGGAGTTCAGTATTCTTGGAAACGTGTTCAGGGCGGTTGCCTTTAGTTCTGGATCATACCACTTTATGTTAATCATTACAGGTATGTTATTAACTCAGAAACATGTATTTTGTGATGATCAAGCATTTGGCTGACCCTTCTCCTGGATCGCTAGCAAGCAGGCTGATGGATTATCACCAACACCTCCATGACTCCTCTGGGTACAGAGTGGTCAGGGGCCCACAACTGTTGAGCTGTCCTGCAGTAAACATGCCACTTCCCTGTCATATGTACTCCGCCATTATTTTTACTGTAGCATTAATAATCCTTTAGGATAACTATCCTAAAAATAGACCTGATAGCAATATACAAAGTCTGCCAAAAAAGGAATACACACTTCAGGAAAAGATAAGCTTATAGAAATATTTCAATACTGCATTTATTGAGACATCATGAGATTAATACAAGTTACCTTTGGCCTCTACAATTATAAGAGGTGGCCATGAGCTTCCAGACATTTATTAGTACTACAAACTAATGCTTGGGTAACCTTGGTCATTGAGAGTACTATTCATACATTTTCAATATCTTTTCTTAGGTTCTAGCAGTGTAGTGGGTTTCTGTGATATATGACATCCTCTAGGGTCCCCCCTACGAGGGTAACACCATCTGTTGAAAAAACATCAGACAGGCAGTGGTATGGGGAAAAAATGAGAACCAAGACCTGTCATGTAAAGGTACAAGATCCCAACAATGAATGTAACTGTACTGTATAACTAAAAAGTACCAATAAACTCAATGAGAGAAAAGCAAAAAAAAAAGTCAATTTTTCTTGTCCTGAAGTATATACATTTTTGACGGACTTTGTATGTATGTATGTATTTTTGGATTGAACTTGGAATCATGCACTTTTGAGGCAGGTAGCAGCACCACTGAGCTAAATCCCCAGCCTGTGTATTTATTTTTTAAATATAAAAGCATCACATGTTCATGAATCATTTAGGAAGTATGGAAAACCATATTTTTAAAAAATCATCTATAGTCCTATCACCTAGAGGTAGATACTGTTGACATTTAGTGCATGTATTTCCAGATATTTTCCCAATGCATAAATGTACTAGGTTTGTTTTTTAAATAGGATCACACTCCACATGTAATGAAACCAGTTTTCAAGTGAGCACAAACATCTTTTGAGCCATCAGTATAGCAGTTGCTATTGTTTGTGGTGACTTTATTGGAACCTAATTTATATGCCACGCAGTTTACCCAGCAGAGGTGTGCAGCCATCACACTGTGACCCAGTTCCCTCCACACCCAGCCCAACACTAACCTACTTTCTGACTCTGTAAGTTTCCTATTCTGGACTTTAATGTGAATGGAATCAAAGACTATGTGGTGTTTTCTGATTGGCTTTTAACATAATATTTTCAAGACTCCTCCATGTTTCAGTGGGTGTTCACATTGTCTGTTCCTTTCTTATGGGCAAATAATATTCCATTGTGTGGATGTACCACATTTTGTTTGTACATTCACCAGTTGATGGACATTTGGGTGGTTTTTACCTTTTCACTATTATGAATAATGGTGTTATAAACGTGTGCACAAGTTCTGTGTATGTTATCACTTTTTTTGAGTTGGATGATGGGGTGTGGAGTTGCTGAGTCCTGTGGAAACCCTATGTGTGATTATCTGAGGGGCTGGAGCAAAGCAGGTGCACTATTTTATAGTCCCTCCAGCAATGTACTATTTGGCTTTTTGGTTCTACCCATCCCAGGAGGTGTGATTATGCTATCACTGTTAATGGCAGCATAGCCACCCTGTATGTTGGGGCATCTCCACTTCACTAAGAAGGCAAAGGTGGAGGAGAAGAGGAGAATTTGGTGTCCCCTGGGCGGCCCTGGGGGTGAGCACCAGACAGGCTGAGAGGGAACTGGGGGAAGGTCCACCGAGGTAGGGAGAAGAATGTAGACTGAATGCCTGGGAGGCAGCTCCAGGAAGGAGAAGTTGTCCCCGGTGGCCTGGAGATGAAGACCAAGTCACGCTCTGGACTTGGTGATATGGGGTCAGGGAACCTCAGTGTGAGGGCTGGGGGCAAAAGCCACATGAGCAGCAGAGACAGGACAGTGGACAGCAAGTGAGGACAGCCCTGGAAGGGGTTGACTATGTAGGGGAAGATACCTGAGGCCAGGAGGTATGTGGAGGAAGTTCTGTTTTTAAAATGGCCAAGATATGAAAAACTTCAAATGCTGATGGGAAATTTGGGAGAAAGCAGGGTATTGAGGGAAGAAGAGGGAGTAGGTGAATGTGGTGGAGAAGACAATGATACCACTGGATCTGAGGAGCCAGATGGGTCAGACCCTGGGAGAGGAAAGGGTGTAGGAGCTTGGGGTGAGAGGGGACTTGGGGCTCCATTTTCTCAGGACTGTGGCTAGGAACAGGAGGCAGCAAGTCCCTGGGATCAGGGGCCTGCAAGGTGGCAGGGCTGGTCTTCTGTACCACTCTCCAGCCTGGGAGGAAAGGCAGACCGGGGAGGACATCCAGAACTGGGTTGCTTCCTGCTCACATAAAAGGGCAATGGCAGAAGGGGTGCAGGATCGTGGTGGCTGAGGGGGAAGGATGGGGCAACAGCATGCCCGGAGGTGACACTGTGGACATGGGGCATGGGCTCTGAGCGGGCAGGGACCAGGGTTTTATTTACCGTGGAAGGGCGCAATTACAAAACTTAGTTGAACAACCTCACTTGGCTTGCATTGCTGTTCTAGGATTGGGTAATGCTCCATTCCATAAAACAATAACCACTCTGGTGGGCTGAGCAGGGGAGGTGGGTCTATAGACAGAAGTGCTGGAAAAGCAGAAATGAATCCAGGTCATCATCCAAGTGGCTTTCCTTGGAAGGGGATGGAGAGGGAGAACAGTGAGAAGATAGCTGCCTGGTTCACATCAGATGGCTTTAGGGTGCTTTGACTTAGGACCAAAGGGTATAAGGATATAGGCAGGAAACTTTGATAATTTTAGTGGCCTGTTTGGGAAACTTAGCCATTGTCTTGTGATTTCTAAGAAGGTCTGACAACGTTAGTTTCACTTTGGTGTTATGGTACTACTCTTCAGGGTGAGTCCGCTGTGATCTGCCTGGTGGGGCCCAGGGCTGGACCTGGTGCATAACAGCAGGAGCTATGGTTTTGTTGCATGCTAAGTTTGCCCCAAACCCACTAAGTTCCTGAGCGGGGAGGGCCACAGTTTGGAGAAGAGCAAGCACCACAGGAGTCCACCAAATTTCGAGGAGGTGTGCTGATAGCTGTGGAACATATCCTGGAAGGGTCAGGAATGGGGCAGGCAGGGGTGAGTCATATCAGCAGAGGACACAGGGCAGATGGTTGCAGCATGTTTGAGAAACAGAGTGGGCTGTGTGCTGGGTGCCGGGTGCCAGGTGCCCCAGCCCTAGGGATGAAGATGGCCACTAGGTGTCCTGGTCAAGTTCCTCATTGCTGGGATGGAATACCTGACCCCTGCAGCTGAAAGGAGAAGAGGTTTATTCTGGTTCACAGCTCAGAAGTTTCAGTCTGTGGTCAGTAGCTCAAACACAGGTGATGCAGCAGAAAGCCTGGCACAGGGAAGTCATTCACAGCAGTTAGACCAGTGATGGTGAGCCTTTCAGAGCTTTTAATGATACAGACAGCCTACTGCACCATGCGTGCCATAGGTTCTCCACCGCTGAGTTTGATGGAAGGCAACAGTGCCCTTAGAAGGGCTTCCTCACCTTGAGCTGAGTGCAGCAAACAAACAAATAACCTCTCTTTGAGATGTTAAAAGATACAGCCAGGTGAGAGCTTTAGGAGGTGATCAAGGTTCATCAGGAGAGGATTAATCCATGCATGGGTTCCCGGCCTCCCTCAAGGGTGTGTCTCCTATAAAAGCTCAGCTGCAAAAGTGCTTCCTTGTGGCTTGTGGCATGGTGCCCTTTGTGGCTCCGACTGTGCCAGTGCAAAGGCTGTCACCAGACGCAGCCCCTCGAATTTGGCCCAGAATTGTGAGCTAGAATAAACCACTCTTCTCTATAACTTTCCCAGTCCATGGTATTATGTTAACAGCCACAGAAAATGGGTTACAAAATACAGCTTGAAGAGCTAGCAGACAAAAAGGCAATCGTTAAATGCAAACATGATTATAAGAAACAACCAACCAAGAAAAGAGAAACAACAAGATCAAAGGTCAAATAGAAAACAAATAGCAAGAATGCAGACTCTGAATCATGTGGTCAGTTATGGTAAGTGTGGTGGGCTAACCCCTGTAAGGAAAGGTGAAGACAGGCAGAGTGAATAAAAGTGCAAAGAAGCCAGGTGTGGTGGTGCACACTGTGATCCCAGCATGTGGGAGGTTGAGGCAGGGGGATCACTGTGAGATCAAAGCAAATCTGGACTACATAGTGAATTCAAGGTCAGCCTGAGCTACATAGCAAGATCCTGTCTCAAAAAAAAAAAAAAGGCAGGGGCCCAGAGGTGTGCCCCATGTATAAGAAAGGCTCTTTCAGCTTGGACTGGAGGTTCCATTTGCCCCAGCCATCCCTCTGCTGGGTATCTTTCCAGGAGAACTAAAAGAATCATATCACAGAGAAGTATGTGCACCCATGTTTATAGCGGCACAGTTTGTAATAGCTAAATCTTGGAAAAAGCCCATTTGCCCATCCGTTGGAAACTGGATAAAGAAGATGTGGCTTTTCTATAAAATGGAATATTACTCAGCCATAAAGATTCATTCATAGGAAAATAGATACATATTGAAGATATACTCCTAAGTGAAATAAATAAGTCACACATGTGTAAATACCGAATAATTTCCCTGATGTGAATAATCTGCAACAATGCATAAGATTCTAATAAGATTACTGACATTTAGAAATTTGAAGAAAGGAGCTAAAGGTGTAGAGAAGGTGGGATGGGTAGGGGAAGGGTAAAAAGGGAAAAGAAAAAAATGTGAGAGAATGAAAAGATGCAAATAAAGTGTAGATGGGGAGGGGAGGAGGGGGTGAAGGGAGGGCAGAGGTAAGGGGAAAAAATGAGAATCAAGACTTGTCATGTAGAGGTACAAGATCCCAACAATGAATGTAACTGTACTGTATCCCTAAAATGTACCAATAAACTCAATTAAAGCTGAAAAAAAAAAAAGAAAGACTCTTTCAATGTGCAGACACAGGTAAGCTGCAAGGAAAAGCCAGCTGGTGGGACTCAATTAACATCAGGGGAAGATGCTTGAAAACGAAGCATTGCTGGAATTAGAGAAAGACCTGCATAATAATAAAGGGTGGGTTTATCAGAGAGACACCACAACCATAAACATGTAGGCACCTAATAACAGAGCTTCAAAATCTATAAATCAAGGTTTGGTTCCCAGGTGCAAGTGCTGAAACCTAGAGTCCTGCTGGCTCCCACTGTCAGGGGCTGCATGGGATCAGTCCCACATCAGGAAGAAAGCCTTTCCCTGTGGTGAACAGCCATCATGGGCAATTTTGGTCACACTGTGGTGTAGCAGGAAGTGTGATTTGTGAGTAAGAGGTTCTTTTCTGGTTCTAACTAACCCTATCCACCCAGTGACTTGGAGTTAATCATAAAGTCCACTGAGCTTTAGTTTCCTTAAATATCCATAGACCTTTTAAAAAATAACAATCTATTTCTAGCTCTAGGAGGGATCTTCATCTTATTCTTGGCTTTGGATAATTTAAACATTTTTGCAGAAACTCCTGGGGGGGTAATATGTAAATTTTTGTTGAATTTAATATGTGAAGAACTGTTACCTAAATAAAACAATTCTCACTGAAAGCATGTGGAGAAAACTTAAGTGACAAAATTAAAAAAGTTTTTGTAATCTTATGCTGGGGTAATAAATATACCACATGTCCTCGCAGCTGTACTCAGTGTCTGCAGCAGCTGGACTACCACATGCCTCACCCTCTGCCCAGCCTCCCTGGGTTGTGCCAGCCCTGGGGACTGACCCACATCCAGGTCCTGGGAGCACTCCCACCTTGTTCCAGGCAGAGGTGGCTCTTCCAGCCCAGGGAAGCTTCTGTGGCCCTGGGAATACTGGTCCCTGTTTATCCTCTGCCTCTCTGCCAGGTAAAAATTTCAGAATGAGACTCTACCACCTTGAATCTGCAGGGTTCCCTTTCCCATCCTCCCTGTGGTCTCTACGTGTGGATCAGCCAGCAGTTCGGTGGGCACAGACCCTAGTGGAGGGATACTCCCAGGCTGCCAGCTGAAAGGTAGGTTGTTCTTGGGCTCGGCCAGGAACCTTCATCGTGGAGACCTGTGTGTCTACCAAGGCCTGCATGGTCAGCCTTTAGGCAGCTGTGGGAGATGCCTGCGGGGGCAGGCAGGATGTGAGTGTCATCCAGCTTGTTTCCATAAGAGATAAGGTGGAAAATCTGCAAGTCAACTGTAAGACAGTGCTCTGAAGCTGTCATGTGCCCGCCCAGCGCCAGGACTCCTGCCATACCCTCCTCACCAACATTGCCTGCATATGCTTTGCATCTTTTGTTTATTTTTTGTTTGTTTGTTGCAGTTCTGGGACTTGAACTCAGACCATCACTTTGAGCTACACCCCCAGCTTCTTTTTTTTTTATTTTTCATTTTGAGGTAAGGTCTCACTTTGTTGCTAAGTTGCCCAGGCCATGCTTGAACTTGCAGACCTCCTGCCTCAGCCTCCCAGAGTGCTGGGATTATACATGTGCACCACAATACCCAATGTGCTTTCTTTTAAATCACCTTCCATTGTATTAATCTGAGCATGATTTTAGTAAGAACAGATCCTTCCTGGAAATATTCATCCAAAATATACACTATGCTGTCTTCTCTCCATCTTAAATGCTTTTTCCTCAGTCTGTTTTCTTCATACATTGATGAAGCAGTCAGAGAGAGGACTGTATAATCTTTGTCCATAATACATTGTCCTATGAATTAGGAAATCAGACAATCTGTGAATCATAGGACAAAGGAGTCATGTACCATGCTAGCACATGGACTATGATCAAACAGTAGGATAACAAACTGTGAGCCCCTCATTCCAGCTGGTTCCATGAAGTGTGGCAGAGGGCAATTCTGGTCCAGTTTCAGTCCCCCTTGTGGACCCTGCTTAAGGGTATCACCGCAGGGAAAGTTAAATTATCATAAGGTGTTTAGCGTTACTATAGGTTGGTGCCCACTCTGCTATGTACTGTAATAGATTCCTAGGCACAAGTAATACTTGATTTGTGTTTATTGATTTAAAACCCTGTTTCTAGAAATGGATCTCCCGAGACTCATCCTTATCCACGGCTCAGCTTACCTGTCCTGGCCTGGGCTTCTTAGAGAGAGATGGCTCTCCCCCATACCATCTCCTCCTCACTGTCTTTAGCTGGCACACACACTTAGGAATGGCCTTGGGGACATGGGTGCCCCTCAGTACTGACTAGGAGTAAACTGAAAGTAGGGTTTACGTCCAAGCCATCTCTGGGGTCCCCAGGACAACTGACATAAAGAGATGCTCAGAATCTCATGGAACGAAGCCTCATGGCCCTGAAGCTTGGGGTCTGTGTCATTTTAGGTGGAACCAACTGGAGGGAAAGTGGCCAGGAGGGACAGCTGTCCTCCTGTGCTCTCCCCATAGACCTGCAGGTTGGGGTGAGGGCCTGTGGTGTGTTAATGGACTCTAGGTAGAGAGCTCTTTTATTTGGTCTGGTGTGCAGCTGATGGGCAGGGAAGCAGGGCCACTGCTCCATGATGGTTGACATCAGTGCCTGGGTTGCAACACAGATGCTGTTGACAATTTTTTTTTTTTTTTTTTTTTTTTTTGTAGCAGGGATCTAACTCAGGACCTTACTCTTGTGAGACAGGCAGCGGCACCACTGAACTAATGCTGTTCACATTTTCATAACAAGGACCCTCTCCTTAACCTCGGTGGAGAATAACAAAGTATGGATCTGCTCCCCTAAGCTTGTGAGATCCCAACATATCCATTGGGGCAGGGACAGCTCTTCTTTCTGCTCTTTTTTGGTTTTTTTTTTTGGTATCGGGGATTGAACTCGGGTCCTTGCACTTGAAAGGCAGGCCACCTAACCGATGAGCTAAATCCCTGGCCTTTCTGCTCTTGATTCTCAATTCTCTTTTCCAAATTCAGAAGTTTGTTTTCACTTAGAAAATGAAAGAAGGAGGAGAGGAGGGGAAACAAATGTGAAAAACCTCATTGTTGACTTTGACCTTTTCTGTTTGCCAGGGAAAGAAAACAGGTTTCTCAAACTCTCTGGCTTTTGAGTGTGTTTTTTTTTTTTTCCATCTTCCTGCCAGTATAAGTTTCCTCCTGGGGCTTAGTCCATTAATTTGTATTAAGCAATAGTGCAGAAGACTGTAATATTGATTATGCCCAAAGCAGGCTGTGAAGAGTTAACACCACAACTGGCTTGTTTACAGAGGTGAGTCTGGCTGAAGCCTATGTGCTGAGGTCAGAGTAACTTGCACCCAAATTCTATTCCTGCAACTAAAACCTTCAGACTAGAAGGACAATGTTCTAATTACAATCATATATTTTTGTCTATTCTGTTCTTAATTTGGGAATGATTTGTCTTGTTCTTTCTGAGCCTGGTTTACATTAATTTCCATAGAAGCCACACATCATCTTTACCCCGAATGATTGCCAATAAAAGTCGATGCCTGGGACTGGCCAAGGTCTTTGTCGGTTGCACCAGCGTTGGTTATCCTGGCACCCCGCTTTCTCTGTCTTAGTTCTGTCTCCTAGTGTATTCTTTTTCTCAGGCCTGTGTCATACACTGGGAAGGTGGGTATTGGAACCCGACTACAGGGGTCTCCTAGAAAATAGCCAGAGGTTTCCATTTTTTAAAGCAAATCTGGGAAATCTCTTTTTTTCTAAATGAAATCCTGCACAATGCTAACTGTGAAAATAAATGGCCAACACATCCTCAAATTTGGCCACCAGCCCTAGTACTGTTATTTTCTTAAATTCTTGAAGAACAGAATCCAGACACAAAAGGTGGACTCAAGACATTCAGCCTTTGATCATGGGTCCCTCCTCCCCAAATTGCTCTGTCCTTTCTGAGCAGATGCACCTGTCCCAGCACCCCTGCTGGCTGGTCATCCCAGAAAAGTCCCTCACCCCACACTGAATCTAGGACCACTCCTCCATCTCTCCCCAAATAGCTCTAGGAGATAAGACACTGTACAAAGGATAATGGGACAGGTCGGAAGGTTGCAAGAGAGAAGGCAGGACAGCATGAGAGGTGGCCTTTGGGCATTCTTCCCTCAGCTTGAGACCTATTGGCCTCTGTCCCTGGTCAGCATCACATTGCCAGAGTGGGAACTACCTTCCCTGTCCTCACTTGAAGCAGCCTAGCCCCTTTGGGCCTCAATATCCACCCCAGAGGGACCTGATCTCAGGGTGGAGTAGCCAGGATCCAGGAAGGGTCCCCCATCCCACCCCAGGTCCCCCCACCAAGGCAGGCTTTCTGCACACACTCATCCCTCCTCATTACAGTCTCACTGCCCACAGCTCAGTCCCTGAACACTGAAATGCGAAGCCGCATGTTGGGAGTCTCCCAAGGTCCTGCTCCATCCCCCGTGATGAGAGCTATCCCTTTTGCATTGTATCCACACTGCATCCCTACCCTCCTGTTAGGCATGGCCACAGAGCTGCCTAGGTCACCAGATCAGTGCTGCATGGTATCAGGTGTGTGTTCACACAATCCTTATGTACTCAGCAAAGGCCCCAAAGGCTGAGAGGGGCAAGGCTGGAAGCTCAGGGTGCCAGAGAGAAGCTGTCAAGAGTTTCCTTGCAGTGAAAAAACGGATGTTCTCAATCCCAAGTTTCTACTCTTTTTATGGATGACTTTTCCAGGGATGTTATACAGGTGTTGTTTTCTTGTTTGGTTTGATTTGATTTGGTTTTTTGAGAAAGGGTCTTTCTATGTAATTCGGGCTGGCCTTGAACTCACTATGTAGCCCAGGCTTGCCTAGAGCTCACAGCAATCCTCCTGTCTCAGCCTCCTGAGTGCCGGGATTACAGGCATGCACCACTACATCTAGCAGGACTTTAAACATATTTATTCTTCAAATTGATTTATAGAAATAAATTAGGGCTGGGGATGTAGCTCAGTGGTGTTGTTCCTGCCTGGCAAGTTCAAGGTCCTGAGTTCAATTCGCAGTACTAAATAAATTTATCAAAGAAAACATAGTACATATACACAGTGGCATAGTATTTAGCCATAAAGAATGGAATCCTGTCATTGGCAGCAAAGTGGATGGAACTGGAGTATACTTGCAAGACAGACCTACAAGCATGCCAAGAAAAAGTCAACCTGGATGTGGACTCGTGATTGCTAGGGTTTAGGATGGGTTAAGGAGGTGCAAAAAGGATACTGGTTTGATCCATGCACGATGTAGGCATGCATGGAAATATCAGGTTGAACCCCATTAAGATGTACAATTTTAAAAGATGGTACTGATAAATCAACAATTACAAGAGGGTGGGGGATGAAAAGAAAGAAGAAAACAGAGAGAGAAAAGTTCATACTTGTTTGCTGCTGCTTTCGAACCCTGAGCTTGAGCTTCAGGGATTGGTAGTGGAGAGGCTGTGGGGCCTGTGGTCAGGGCCAAGCTGGAGGGAAAGTGTCGAAACTTTTCCATTTAAATCAAGTACAGCTTTACTATTTTTTGTTGTTGCTTGTGTGGAGTTGGAGATGGAACCCAGGACCTTGCACATGCTAGGCAAGCACTCTACTGCTGAGCTACACCCCCAGTTCAATTTGTTGAAAGAAAAAAGGAGAGTATATTTACAGGCTTGAATGAGGCTTTAGGACACACAAGAAAAGCACTTTGCAAACTGAGATGTTTGCAGTTTTGATCTGATACACAAAGTGAAAAAATACATTCAAGAAGGGGTTAAATAAATCCTCACATTATAGAAAACTGTCAATATTTGGAAATTTAACTTTAGTCTCCTTTCTACAAAATATGTTGGGATACTAAGAATGACAGAAATCTTTGCAAATTATAGTTTCATGAAGTGTGCCATTTACTGTATTTTGTCCTTTTGAAATCTCAGAGTGAGTACATTCATATTTAGTTGAGAGATGCAGACAATTATTTATTGGAAAGATAAGTATCATAAAATTACTTTCAAGATAATTTATCTTGCTGCTCTCATTAGCAAACGTGGTTTTGTTCTTATTAAGAAACCTAATAACACATTTCTCTCCATTGTACAGGGGTCAAAAGTCAGGGGAAAGGAAAATCATGTAGATGTAGGGAGGCAGTGGAAAGTCATGGGCTCTTGTTATCCACTGTTCTGTGGCATGGGCAGGCTCACACACCAGTGCGTAGGTGATACCCACAGTGGCCAGGAAGCACTAGATGTCACCTGATGGAGGACTTCTCCTTCAGGGGAGGTTGGAATGACAAGACGAGCTTTGCCTCTTGTCCAAAGTCTCCTTAAATAAAAAGTAGGCAAAAACAGCAGCTTTTATTTGAGATTTTATTTGCCCAGTGGAATTCAGAATCAGGCTGGGCTCGAACTCCTGATCCTCCTATCTCAGCCTCCCAGAGTGATGAGATTGCAGGTGTACACCAGCACACCCAGCTGAACATCCCAGTCTTCAGATCAAATGAAAGTATCTAGATGGATGTTCTCACACCAGGCAGAAGCGAGCTTCCACTGGAGGCTCTTCCTTGTTGGCAGCAGAGCATAGCAAGGCTCTCCTGAAACAGAAAAGGAACTTGTGAAAAGGCCAATGTGTAGTTCATAGATAGAGACCAGACTCACTCGCCACCTGGGCAGGAAATAGGCTGGGCCAAGTGCTGTCAGGACTGGCCCAGGAGAACTCCACACCCACGTGGCTGCACCTGTGTGCACAACAGGGCCTTGCAGGTCTCGAGCCCCCCAGATCCACCCACTGCTGCTTCCAGGATGGGTGCAGCACGGCAAACAATGGAAGGACAGAGTCACCTGCTTTCCAGGGGCCTATAGGCTGCTTGCCTTGTATTTGCTCGGTAGGCTGTCTGCAGCTGGATATGGACACTTCTCAAGGCGGAGAAAGGATTGCAGGTGCTGGGTGGGAAGAGCTGAATGACAGATGTCCATCAGTCTGGAGAAGCTGTGACAGAATGAGACCCAGGAGCTGGCTGTCAGGAAGGTGGCTGTCAGCGTGCAGCAGCTGGTGGCAGAGTGGGGGATACCTGGGGTTTGTGACCAGGGAATACAGTTTGGCCAAAGCAAAGGGCAGCCAAGTGTCATGACCACATCTCAGTATTTGGTGTCACTTGTGAAGTAGTAGAATTCTGTGTAATATTGAGGAGTATTCATCGAGTGTAGAAGATGAACCATGCTGAAATATCCAAGATAGGTATATTAGTTCTCTCAAGCTGCTATAAACAATCACCATGGACCAGGGGGGTTGACAGAAATAGATCCCCTTCCAGTCCTGGGGGCCATAAGTCTGAAATGAGGATTTGGCAGGCTGTGTCCCAGGAGGCTGTGGGGGTGAACCCAGGCAGGCAGGCCCTTCTGCCCATTCTGATGTCACCTGCCACCCTGGGAGGTGGTAATTGTTCCAGCATCTGCCTCCATCTCTGCACTGTTCGTCACTTGGGCTGAGCTTTTAGAGGGTGTCTCTCTTTAGAAAGTAAATCACCTGCCTCCCAAACACAGACAGGAAGAAGGGTCACAATCCTAAGAAAGCCATAGGCATGAAAATGACTCTGGCCAGATACTCTGTGCCCTGCCCTCTGGACTGGTGGCTGTAACTGCAGGCTCTTCTGCCTCTGAGCTGTCCCCGTTGTCCTCTGAGTCATGCTTCCCCTGACTTGACAAAGGACATGTGTCTATAGCCACGTACCTTCCTGTCTGCACAGATTCCACAATGCTTAGAACATCGACCCAGAGCAGAACAGTCAGCTCCTGTCAGCTCTGAGGACAGCGGCTCATGGCTCATGTCTACACTCCTTGTCCCTGAGTTCAGTGTGTGCCTCTCCAGGATGGACACAAGAAGAGTGGCCAGGGGCAGCTGTGTGTGTCTGGGTGCAGGAATGCTCAGATGTCAGTCTCCTCCTGTGAGGGCTCCCAGCATTGGATTTGGCTGCTTTACCTTTTCAGACAGTGTGTGATGAGTCTCCAGGCATAAAAGCTCCCTCCTTGTCCTTCCTGCTGTCTGTTGTCTGGAATGATGCCAAAGCCAAAAGTGTGCTGATCTAAATATGATTTTCCTGACCCCCAGGATGTCTGCAGTTGAGCTGGGACCTGCTTTTCTATAAATCCTAGTATGCAGAAATCTGTAGCAGGGTGCATGCTGAGGAAGCGGCCCTGCTTTCTGCATGGATGCAATGTGATAACAAGTGGGACAGTGGCCCAGGCCTGCTCAGATGGGCAAAGAGCAGGCTCCCCACCAGCAAGAGGGAGAGATGTTAACTCTGGCTCTTATCATCATGTCTTGGAAAAGGGACCAGGAAAACAAGGCTTCATCATATGGACCCTTGAGCTTTACAACCAGGCTTCCTGAATGCCACAGATCCCCTGGGAAAAGACAGACCTTTTGGATTGGATCCTGGTGCAGAGGATGCATGTCCTTACTATTTTTTCAGGCAGATGTGTCCTTTGAGGTTTAGGATGGGGTAGGAGGTGCAAATGCTGCAACATGCAGTGTGGCATGTTGCTTAGGGTGGAGCTAAGTTGGGATTCCTCCTGGACATCAGTCCAAGCTGGGGCACTGGTCTTCCAGGCCCCAATCTGCCTCATCCTCGGCAGAGGCCTCTTTGTGACAATATTGGGCCTCCATCCCAATTGTGGCTCCTGCTGGCAGAGGTGGAAGAGCACACAGGGCTCTGACTGCTCAGGAGAAGCCATGGAAAAGGAATGGTGTAGGCTTACAGCCTGGCTCCACAGAGAGCACGTCCCAGGTGCTGTCTGCCACCCGGATAGTGTGTGATTGGTGAACACTTGGCTGTCCCTAGATGATAATGAAGCAGATGCTGACCCCCCACACATTGGGCGACACACATCACTTCACACAGGTGAATGACAAGTGTTCAGTGGCCCTGCTGGCTTCCTTGCTGGCTCTCAAGAACGGGGTGTCTGGTTGACTTCTGGAAAGCAGGGACCAGGTGGGATGATGCAGATTGGGGCCTGGAAGGCCAGCACCTGTGCAGCCCTTCTTCCCATTCTGATACCATCTACCACCCTGGAAGGTGGTCATCCTAGCATCCACATAGAGCTCTGGGCTCCTCACCCTTTTGTGAGTTTGGTGGCACAGAAGCAGATGTCATTCAGGAGGGCATTTCAGATCTCAGAATGACCTGTGTCACTGGAGACTCCTCAGACAGCAGCAGAACCCTGTCTCACCGTCCCAACTGTCCCTGTCTACCCTGTTGTCCTTCGGCCTGAGTCACAGAAGTGGTTTTGACTTGAGCAAAAGAGAGCCCAGCAGGTACCTGGACAGTTGGCCCTTGGGATGTTTTCCTTGTAGGAATTCTGCATCTCCACTACACACACTGCACACACTTCTACACCTCCCTCTGCTTATCAGTGTATATGTGTATTTATACGCACATGTAGGTGACCCCAGTCCCAAGCCCCACACTGGAATACCACCTGTAGCCAGATCACCCAGCTCACCTGGGACGCCTTGCTCCGGGATCTGGAGTGGCCTCTTTGTTCCTCCCTTCCTCCCTGGACCTGGAGTACACGGGATGGGGACAGATGGACACAGGGAACAATGTAACTCTAGCAGGCAGAAGAGCCCAGAGCCTCTGCCTCACCTGGCTTTTATTCACCCAAACATGAGCATGAGTAATCAAGGTAACACAGGATTCATCTGGTTTCCAATAACATTAGCACATTCTCTGGTAAACAACTTAACCTCAGCTGTCTTAACTTGTCCCTAATATGCAATCACCCCTGAGTGTAGCCTTTCTTCTTTGCCCACACAGATGAGGCAAATTAGGCCTCAAATCATCTCTGGACACACACATGCGCGCACACACACACACACACACACACACACACACACACACACACAGAATTGTCTAGAAGAACATCTGTGTGGATTCAGCCGGTATTTCTTGGTGGTACATTAAAACACTCCCACAAAACAATTAGATACAGGGGTCTGGGGATTCAGCTAAATGGTTCCACCACTTGCCTTACAAGTACAAGGACCCGAGTTCAATTCCTCGTACAAAAAAACAAACAATTAGATACATATAAAACAACCATTTTTTTTGGTATTGGGGATCAAACTCAGAATCTTGTGCTTACCAGGCAGGTGCTGGCACCACTGAGCTAAATCTCCAGCCCATAAAACAACTGTTTTATTTCCTTTAAATCCCTTTGCATTATTTATTGGAAACAAATAATTAGGCTGAAACAAAATTTAGGCTGAAATGTTTATGTGAATGATGTGAATGAGGTGGACATTTTTCATCTTAAGTTGTTGAAATTTTACATTCAACTGGATCAGCACCCAGGCAGGGCAAGTCTAACCTAACCTGTGACCAGGAAGAACCAACCCAAAAACCACTTATTCCAAAACAGTTGCTCCTGCTGCGCCTGTGGAGGCCTGGCCTTCACGCTGTGAGGGGTGGTTGGGGTTACGGGAGCTCTGATAGGGAGCGGAATCATGCAAAATCCAGTCCCACCACACGGATGCTGGCAATACAGAGAGGCTGTATGTGGAGCTCCTAGACAGGGTCCGAGGTGGGGGTAGTGCTGAAGGGATGGGGTCTCTATTCTGAGGGAGGCCCTGTTTGTGGGGCAAGTACATCAAGGCATGGGGGACAGCCTGAAGTTGCACGGTGGCTGCAAGTCCTTGGACAAAAAGGACGTGCTATGAATGTGTCTTCTGCAAGAGGCCTTGAGGGCCATTCAGGATCTGCTCCCAGTGCCAGCTGGTATGGAGATGGGCGGTACTATGGCTGCCAGCAAAGTCCTAGGTCGACCCCACTGAGCCCTGCAGAGTGGAGTCAATGCAGCCCTGGGGGAATCATGGCTGTGAGCTTCTAGGGAGAGTCCTGGGGTCGTTCATGATGATGCCCCTGCCCTGTGACTGTTCCATAGCTCAGGCTGCTCTCTGCAGACCACCCTAGCCCTGTGGCCAGATGATCGTGTGCCTCTGCTTCTTGGCAGCCACTCCCGGATCGCCTTCCAAGGTGCCACCTCTTCCTCGTACTTAGAGGCCTCCCTCACAGTTTACAATCTTTTCCTCTTGGAGATTTTCTCTCTGCTTCCCTCAAATGGGCTTGCACCTTCTTCCTCCAGCGTTTTTGCAAAGGTGTTCAGGATCAGGAGACTTGCCTTCCTGTCCTCTCTGCCACAGTGCATGATTGAGTTCTCCACTGCCCCTGCCAAGGAAAACACACGGACTCCATATTATACATTTTAGATTGTGCTCAGATTACTCCCAGGCCCTGTTTTTTTACCAAAGGATATTTCCTGGTACCCTGACCTTGCCAGCCTGCTCAAATTACTTCAGTTGGCTGTGTTCTTGACTTTTTCTAGGTCTACAACTTGGGGTGAGTGGTTTGAAGTTCTGGGCAAATAATGGTAGTTTGAGGGGAGTTTTTAAAAAATGCCTTAGTGTTTCTTTTTACACAGAAAGTCCCAACCTTGAGGGAATTGAGGATTTTTCCATCATTTAGATCAATACAGAACAATTAATTTTTTAATGGTCCCAGGGCTTTGTATCTTTTGTTTTTTCACTTTGATTCTTTTATGTTTAATAGCAGGAAAGGTATTGTCTGAGAACATATGGGACAAATTAACTCAGGGACAATTTGAAACAATTGGTAAAAGTGAAAGCAAGCTGCCTGCAGGGTTAGAAGCCAGAATGACACTTTTTTGTTTGTTTTGCTTTAAATGTAGCTTTATTAGAACACAGCCACATCACAGAATGACATATTGCTTCTACACATAATTTTTGCTTTTTGGTGCTGGAGTGGCACCCAGGGCCTGCTGCAAGGCAAGGGCTCTACCACTGAGTTTACCTCCATCCCCCTGGACAGAACTCAGTCCTCTCAGAAATCCCTGGCTTCCAGTTGTCCACGGCAGGTGTTGGTAATGCGGGCTTCTTTATACCTTACCTCGGAGTTATCCTGCTTGCTGCATGGATTCCGGAGCCCTTGTCTTCACTGTTCCTGTTTCTTTATTCCCCACTCAAACAGGAGGTGGATTAGATGGCATAGGGAGACCTGAATGAGTGTTACTGTCCTGTCTCCCCACAGAGCCATGAGCCTCATGGCCTCAGAAGCTGGAAACAGAGTTCTCTACCCATAGTGTTGGGCTCAGTAACCTTCCTGGGACACAGTGAAGCATTGTCCGAGACCAGCCTAGCTGTTGTCTGAGGCTTTTGGCTCACACCTTTGCACGTGCTGGTCTTTTGTCTGAAACCCCCAGGGAGAACTTGTCCTGCCAGGCCACTTGCCCACTTTTCCTGGGCAGAACCAGTGTCTCCATGCAGGCCACCAATGCAAACACCCCAGCTTGGGGCCTGGAGTAGCAGAAGTTTCTTCTGCAGGCTGTGGGTGCAGCTCCCTTCCTGGCTCAAAGACAGCCAACTGCATAGCGAGTCCTCACCTGCTGGAGAGGGGCGGAAGGACCTCTTTGTCTTCTCCTGTAAGGATACTGATCCCAAAGGGAGAGCCCTGCCCCAGGACCTCAGCTGGCTGAGGTCACCTCCCAGAGGCCCATCTCCAAGTTCCCTCACCTTGGGAAATTAACACATGAATTTTAGCAGGACAAGCACATCTTCAGCCCATAGAACCAGTAGCATGGGCAGGAGTTGTGGGTTGAATGTGGTCCCCGAGCCATGTGTGTCATTGGGGTACTCAAAATGTGGCCGGTCCATGGGGAGATAGGCTGTGGATTGTAAAATGCACACTGAGGTATGAAAAAAATATCCTATAAGTAATTAAAATTTTTTATTACATGCAATGATAATAACATTTTATATACTTGGTAAAGTAATACTAAAATAAATTTCATCCATTTCTTGTGACCTTTATGTTTTAGACAAAGTCTTGCTATGTAGCTCAGGCGGGCCTTGAACTCTCAATCCTCCTGCCTCAGCATCCCAAGTAGCTGGGTAGCATGAGCCACCACAACTGGCCTCTTTTGACTTTTAAAAAATATGTAGATGAGATAATTTCAATTCACTTACATGGTTGTTGATGTGTTTATTTTATGTTTCAGGTTTACAACAGGATTTAAAAATTGTACATGATGTTTTGATATATGTACCTATTTAGCTGAGTGTTTGCTGCAGTCGAGCAGGTTAACAAATCCATCACCTTTGTGTGTGTGCGTGCGTGTGTATGTGTATGTGTGTGTGCATGTATTTTAAGACTCCCTAAAACATACACTCCTGACACATTTCCAGTATAAAGCATCACCCTCTTGCTTAATCATATTCTGGTTAAAGATGAACAGTGTATATGAAGCAGTCCCATAAGAGCATGTCACCCAGTGCCAGTAGGTCTGTCCTAGCTTGTGTCTGTAAGCTCTAGCATGTTTGCACAGTGACGGATCAGATAGTGACTTGTTTCTCAGACCATGCCCCGTGGATAGTGACACGGCTGTGTTATTCACTGTCTGCTCTTTGGGGGTCTGGACACATCCATGTGCTTCAGCTGCAGCAGAGGTGGGGGCAGAGAATGGGGACAGGGCCAGCAGGAGTCCTAGGGAAGAGCTGCTGCTGTCGCAGGCACAGAGCTAATTGCTGGGCGGGGTCAGGATAACACAAGTTCTTTTAAAATTAGGTTTGCCTTCTACATTTTTAGTATCTGTGAAAGCAACTGTGTTCAGAGAGTGAGCCCCACGGACCCTGCCTTTTATTGGTGTGTACATGGTCATCCGTATTGTGGGATCTGTCAGTTATTAAGCCCAGATCTTGCGGCGACCTCGAGACTCATGACACTAAAGTTGTCCCCAAGGTGGGCAAACACGGGCAGTGGTTGTGTTAGAACTTCCAGCTTCAGTGTGAGCTCTGATAAGGAGGCTGTGCACTGTTTGTATCAAAGAACCCAAAGAGAGGAAGTCAGATGGTGTGTGTCCTTGCTAGGTCTCACAGGAGCCTGGAGTATCCAACTCTCATCCAGCCACTTCTGAGCTTTCTGTTTGGGGTGCAGAAAATTGGGCCAATCACATTTGTGTCCTTTGGTGAGCCGGAAACCTGAGCGGATTCAAACTCACTGACTTTAGAACAACCCGGAGAGGAAGAGATTGTTACCCTTGTGTTCCATAGGACGAAACTGAGGCTTATCAAGGTTCAGTCACTGCCCAGGCTGCTGAGCTGCTGGGGGGGGAGACAGAAGCCTCTTCCCTCTGTCTGACCATTGTTGCACTGTGGCTAAAATATTGCAACATTGTTGTGATTTGATAATGAGAAGTAAGTAAGACAGTGCAGCAACTGTTACAGGAGCCAAGTGTTCCTGAGGGAGGTGCTCTGGGAAGCTTGGAGAAGGGCGAGTGAAAGGAAGGGGGCAAAGCATTGGGGAGAGGGCAGGTTAGGCTCTGGGTTGTTGAAGAGACCCAAGTCAGGTACCAGGTCTGCTCCTGTGGTGGAGACAAAGGACAGATGGCAGCTGGGAAGCCCAGGGAAAGGTGGGAAGGTGGCAGACAGGTTGTTCTCTGTAGGCAGCAGATCAGCAAGGGAATGAGGGGAGTACCGACAGATCCTCAGGTAGGTGTCCAGGTCAAGGCATGCAGAACTCGAACACTGGCTCCCTAACCTAGGCCTTCACACCTCGGATGAGGAGTTGATTTAGAGGCGGAAGGTACAACTCAGGGTTTGGTGGTAAGGACAGGGCCGGCTTCCCTCCTGCCCTGGCTCACATGGGGACCACTTACCTCACAGGATTGTTCAAGTTACATCCATGAAAATGAGATGACACTTAAACCTAGTTCCTCAGCCATACTGGGCACATTCCAAATGCTGACTGGCAACATGTGACCACAGCTGTCACCCAGGTGGTCATTGTGGGTCTAGAACATTCCCTGTGTCTCACAGAGTCCTTGCTGCAGCTGCTTCTCCCTGGTGGCCTACAGAGGAGCTTTATTTTCCAGGGTACAGGCTGTGCCTTGGGCCAGG
The DNA here is from genome assembly GCF_012274545.1 of Fukomys damarensis. Taxonomy (NCBI): domain Eukaryota; kingdom Metazoa; phylum Chordata; class Mammalia; order Rodentia; family Bathyergidae; genus Fukomys; species Fukomys damarensis. The sequence goes on from NW_022900928.1 coordinate 85,639,569, forward strand.
ACTCCTGCCTGCCCTTCTCCATCTAGGTCCAGCCTTGGTTCCTGAGAAGCCTGTGCCACTTGGACCATTTCCTGCTCAGCCTCAGCCCCCGCCCCGCTGTGCTCACAGCTGCAGCTGGTGCTGTTGCCACGGTCCCCTCTGTCCTGCCCAAGACGGCTGTCCAAACAGCTGAGGCCTGAGCTACAGGAGGAATCCGAGCTGGGCTGACAAGGTGGCACCACTGTGGCTCAGAAGGTCCTGCCTCTTGGCCCAGGGCCAGCTTTGGAAGCCAGGGAAGGTACACAGGAGCCCAGCAAGCAGGCCATCAGTGGTGGCCTTGCCAGGAATTTTCAGTTTTGCCCTGTGGCAGCTCTACCATCTTGGGAACCACCTGAAACACTGGTGCCTGCATTCTTCAGGTAGTCATTTCAGTTGAGGTGAAATTTCAAGCATTTCCAATATTATTTTGGGGAAGCACATCACCCCTGCTCATATAGCTATGTCAAGTCATTTATTTGCCTTATTCTTTTTCCTCAGCAGGTGGCATTTTTTGTTCAATGATTTTATTCGTAGCTGCCTGCGCTCATCAGCTGTGACATATTAATCATGCAAATTAGGATATTATTAATGAAGGAAAAATTAATCCTGCCACTGTGTCTAGTCTGTGGTGACAGCTTTGTTAATGCCCTCTCACCATGTAATACAGTCAACAGCTTCTCCCAGCCACTGCCAGTGGGCACATTAACATCTGGGGGAAAGGTCAGGGATGGCAGCTTAGGAGCAACTGGGCCAGTGTCACAAGCTCACACTTATTGGAATGTGTGTTTTCAGGACAGACCTGTGCAATCATGACCTCCTTCCCACTGAGTAAACTGTTGGTAGTGCAAAAGGACTGGCACCACCCCAAGACTCCTCTAGGGAATCTCACTGAACACAGTGCCAACCCCCAGTTCCCAGCAGGGACCAGCATGCCCAGGTCTCCTCACAATCTCCGTGTCCCAGCCACTGGCTTCCCAAATTTGCAGACAGCATGAAACAGCCTTCCTTGGCCAGTGCGCCCTCCCCTCCAGCCTATCCTCTGGGATGGGAGCTGGGTGGCCTCAAGGTTTGTCTTTGTGGCACTAGAAACAGGTGGGAAGTATAATGTGGCCCATGCCTGCTTCCCTCCCTGTCCTCTCTGGACACTGGCTCTCCCTGTACCCTACTTGGAGCAGTGATCTGTTTCCAGTCTGTGCCAAGTTCTCACCCTGTGTGGAGGGCAGTGCTCCTGGAAAGCTTGCTGAGTCACCCCACCTTGGCCATGGAACGTGGCTGGACCAAGGGGAGACTGCTGGAGCCACATAGGGGACTCGGAGGACCTGCGGGGTCAGTGCGTGCCTCAGCCACTGTGGATCTGAGCAGGAGATTGGTACTTAGGATTCTCCTATCCTGCTCAGGACTTGCTCCTCCCCACACCTTAGGGCCACAGATGAGGGGAGTTTCTAAGCTACCTGCCATCTGGGTACCTGGCCCTTCTTTCCATCGCTGTCATTACTGACATTGCTGTCCTCCTGTCCCTAAGATGCCCCAGGCCTCGGTCCTTCTGTGCGACCTCGCATAGATGGAGACTCATGATTTCCCTTTCCTGTGGTTGACCCCACCCACCTCCCTTCCAAGCCCCCTCCCCTGGGCTGCTCCCTTCTGAGCCCAGCAGCAGGTTGCTGATTGATTGATTTTGGAGACAGGGCTTTGCCATGTAACCCAGTCTGACCTCGAACTCTCAGCAATCTTCCTGCCTCAGTCTCCTTCTGAGTGCTGGGATAACAGATGAACACCACCATGCCCACTGCTGCTCCAATTAAAGAAATCATAGCACGGCAACTTTACCTTTTTGTACCCGGGGGAAACTTTGTACTAAGGAGAATTCTTCCTCAAATGAGGCTCAGTGCCCAGGCTTCTGAGCTCCTAGGTGCATTTGCTTGGGGCTATTCCCAGAGGCCATGGGCCTGCAGCTCCCCCTTACATAACACAGGGTGACATGGAGTCATGGGTGCTCCTGAAAGCCAGGCAGCATCAGGGACTTTCTCTCCCCAGGCTCCTGCCTCCATCCTCTGGTGGTCCCTAGGTCCCTCCACCTAGATGCTTCATGAGCCACATTAATACAGCTGGAAACTGGAAGATTTATGTTTCTACCCCACTGTGGGTTTCTACCCCACTGTGGGTCAATGCAACACTGACTTCTGGGGCAGAGGGGGCGCTCCACCATGCTGTGTGACACAGAGACCTTGATTCTCATGGGGAAGGAGCCTGTCAGCCTCACAAGTCAGGGAGGGCAGAGTTCTGGAAGGAGACGCATCACCTTCCATGCTGGGTCTCAGAGATACAGGGCAGGGCAGGGGTGAGCCCTGAACCTCTGCCTTGGTTGAGGGTCTGTCTCACCTTAGAAACCTCCTTTGGAATAGCATGGCCTTTTCAATTTTTACTTGTATTAGTACATGTTTGCAGTACATATTGACCACATTTCTAGTGCAAGTTTGTGCGTGGACATAACACGTCTTGATTCTTTTCACTTCCCCTTCTCTGCCTCTCCCTTTCTCCATTCCCATTTGCAAAAGATCTGTCTCCCTATCATCTATCTTTTATTTTGCTCTTCAATTTATTTATACTTTGGATTTCTCATATAAGAAAAACCATTCAATATTAAAGCTTGTGTGTTTATTTCACTTAACATATGGTCTCAAGGTACACCCATTTTCCTGCAAATGACTCAAGCTTATTCTTCTTTACAACAGAGTAGTACTCCACTGAATATAAAATACATTTTCTTTATCCATCATCTGTTGATAGACATATAGGCTGCTTCCAAGGTTTTAGCTATTATAAGTCGTGCCACTATAAACATGAATATTTCATGTATCACTATAATATGATGCCTTTAGCTCCTTTGGGAAGACACCTAGAATGGGAATTGCTGGGTCACATGGAACTGCTAGTTTTAGTTAACATAGTTTTTTATTTGTTTGGTTAATTATTTTTGCCCTGGAGGGTCCCTGACTTTTTTCTCCCTGCTGATAGGTGAAGTTCTGTTTAGAACTTCAATCTGATGGGCATTGCCTCCATGGCTGCTCTTGCTCTTTACAACCACTCTCCAAGGCGTGGCTCCAGAGCAAGGGGGTCCGGCTTGTTACAGGGTCAGCTCAGAGGTACAGAGTGATGGGGGAGATTCCTGCTTCTGTCTCGCTTGCTCTGATTCTGTAGAACCATGCACCAGAGAACAGAAGAGAAGGTGCTCGGGCTTCGGGGAGAGGGAGGTGTGCACCTGAGTGCCTTCTGTTCCAGCTCTTTAGAGCCTACTACACCAGAACATCTGCCCAGAAGGCCACAGGTCTGAAGTTTCCTGGCTAAACTGTTGAAACTCCATCCCAAGTGTCTGGGTCCCAGTGCCTGTGGGATGGGGTGGCCTCTCCAGCTTGGCATGACCCCGCAGCCCCCATGTTCACCGCCTGCCACCCCACCACACTCAACATCCAGCCAGATGCTGTTGTCGCTGTACCCTTTCCTTTCAGGCTTCCAGTCACACATACTGTCCTCCATCTGCCTGGTGTGCCCTGTCCCTACTCCCCTTGTCACGATGCACCTACATTGCTTTAAATGCTCAGCCTGCATCTGTGTGTGGCCCACAGCTGGTGCCACACAGTGTCACCCACCACCATCCTTCCTCCCTGGCCAAACTTCCTATGTCCGGCTTCTGTCTGGGCTCCAGGCGTAGCCACCAGCTAGTTCCTGGGCATCATGAGGGCAGGCTCTTAGCTTTCTCTGAGTTTCCTCTCTAGATGAACACCTCTGCACTATGCCCAGGGCTCAGGTACATGTGGGGTCAGACAAAACCTCAATTCTCCTTTCTTCCCAGCCAGTTTACAAGGTAGCTCTTTCTTGGAGACATAGCCCTCTGTATGCTGACCACAGGCATCCCCCCCTCAGCTCCTCGGTGTCCTGCTAGGTACAGGCATCTGGCAAAGTGTGGCAATCAGCTGGACCTCCCAGCCAACCAGAGAGACCCAAGGTCTCAGCGGCATTCTGCATCCGTGGATCCCTCAATGCTGGCTGCCTGGAGTCTTTCTCCCCTCCTTTAAGGTGTCTTCCCTTTGTAAACAAAAACTCTGTGGGAGCCGGGGCTTTGCCACCAGATACAGGGCACAGGTGGCTCCTGTAAACACCTTCTGGCAGAGAACAGTCTTGTCATCATTAGCTCTAGAACGCAGGAGCCCAGGCTGTGTCCTGGGTCCCTGCATACACTAAATACTCACTGGATGTTCTGAAGCACAGAGAATCATTCACTTCCTCCTTTCTCACAGACATTTCCAAAGAGCCCTACCTGTTGGCCTCCAAGTCTGTCTTTCCGTCCAAGCTGCCATCTCTGGCTTCATAAATTAACCTGCATTCTGAAACCTGATTATCAAGATTAGCTTTTAAGTTTAAAGAGCACTTTAGGCCTCGGAAGCCTAGTAAAGTCCTTTTAAGTCTCATGAAAAAGACCCATACTTCTGAGCAAGCACCTGGCCATGCTATGGTCTGGCTTTGGCTTGTCCCTGTCCCTTTGTCTCTTGTCCTTATAGCTTTGTGGAGAATTGGGAGTTCCACACTACTCTTTTTGCTCAGGCTATTCTGAGTCTTTTGTGCATCCATATGGATTTTAGGATTGTTTTTCCTAGCTCTGTGAGGAACAGTATTGCTGTCTCGGTGGGGCTGCATTGAATCCATGGATGGCGTCTGGTGACATGGCCATTTAACGACCTTACTTCTGCCAGAGCATGAACATGGGAGATCTTCCACCTTCTGAGACCCTGCCACTTTCTTTCTCTGGTGTTCTGTCATCTTCACTGCAGAGGTCTCTCCCTCCTTGGTCAGGGTTAGTCCTGGGTATCTCAGAGTCTCCTCCTCTTACAGGCTGAGCATGACCCTTGTACAGAGATGCCACATCCCCTCTGTCCTCACCCTCTGTGTGGGTACTGGCTGAGGGCTGGGCATGCACAGTGAGGTGGACCTGGGTGGTGGCAGTCAGCACTGGTGACTTTAGGAATGGGCAGTCCAGGGTATGGACAAGTGCTGTGTTTCTGCCCAAGTGGACTGGTGGTCATGCGGGGTCACAGTGATGCCATTGCTGAAAGGGGGCAGAGTGGATGCTGAGATGCCCTGTAGTTCCAACAGCGAGCTATGTTGTGTCCTCTCAGGGCACTGAGGCACCTCTAAGTCTCCATCCCCACCTGCTAAGGGGAGAGTGGCGATGGCCATAACTTATCCACATATGCCACAAAGCAATGAGAGAAGTGCATGTAGAAGGACCTGTGGGTTCACAACACTCCCTCAAGTGACCATGTGCTTACAGAAAGATGAATGGAATGGTGCCAGAGGAAAGGAAATCCTGAGAAGCAGCCACAGTGGTCTCTCCCGATCCCTACCCTGATGTTTCCTACATTTAAGCGGCTCCTCCTCTACCCTTCTCCTTGACATTGGCTGAAAGAGGAGGGAGTAGGTAAGATGTGTCTGCTAAAATTAGCTTTGACTTCTAGTTAAGAATAACTTCAAATAAAAGCAGCATAGAAGCACAGGAGACTCTCTCTCATGGTCAGAAAGCCTGGAAACATAACATCCATGGTGTGGTGCACTGCTGGGATCAGGGAACTAGGACCACTTGAGTCCAGTACTTTTCCATGCTGGGCTTCCCAAGGTTACTTCATAGTCTAAGCTGCCAGAGCACCGACCACTAGGTTCCCATTCTAGCCAGCAAAAATAAAGAAAGAACAAGAAAAGGTGTGCCCTTCTCTTAGGAATTGGCCTGAAAGATGCATAGGCCAATTCTACTCTTACTCTATGTGGCATAGCCACAATTTTCCCCTTGAGAAGCTGAGAAATAGAACCTGCTCACCCACGGTGAGCCTTACTACAGAGAACAGAAGGAAGAGAGACGAGAGCCTGGAGGAATGTTGTTGTAGAGCGATTAAAGATGACTCCATTTTGCTGTTGCTTTGAATTCTTTTTGGAGACAGACAGGGTAACAATAAAAGGAGCATGATGAACTTTGATCCTGGAGCCAACTCTCAGGCTGGGAAGTAGTCCCAGGCCTGGGAGAAAGAAAATGCCCTGACTTCCAGGTGAGTCTTGAGCTACAGGTGTCTGCAGCCCTCTTGTGATGGTAGGAGGGTGTGAGTCAAGCTCCTGACACTCTCTATAGCTGTCCCTCCAGTGACTAGCTGATGGTGGCATCCCTGTGCACAGCCCATAACCCCCAGATATCACATCTCAGCACATGAGCATGGGCTCCACATGTGTGATGGACCCAGCCCTGTCATTCTCCACATCACTTTGGCTCTTCAAAGTACCCAAGCAACCAGATTAGAAGCACTTGGAAGCTTGCTAAAAACAGGTAGGGGCCAGAGCCTTCATGTGTCACAGACAAGGGGACCCAGGGTGAGGGACAGTAGGGCTTCACACCCAGGTCTTCCACTCACAGCAGCCTTTCCTAGAGATGCAGCCTCCTGCCTAGCAAGGTGCAGTGTGAATCTGATAGTGACAGCTGGGAAGGCCACAGATATGGTGCCAACGGAAGGATGTGGGGGAAGTTCAGGGTGATAAGTACTTTACCTCGTTTGGTCATCATAGGATGTACATGGGGACCACAACATCTCCCTGTTCCCCACATATGTCCAAGTATATGAGACAATGAGTGGGTGAACTGTGTCTAAAATTTAAAATGTATTATAATGACACAGTGCTATGAATCCCCTAAAATTCTCCTCCTTGCTTCAAGCACACTGGTCCCATTCTTCTTTGCCACTTTCTGAAGCAGTTCTGGAAGTTCTGTCTCCTGAGCATCATTAGTTGTGTTACAGAGGCTGCCTCGATGCCCTGAATCAATCCAAAATACTTCTTTTCTATGGTCCCTTGACTTTGGGGAAGAGCCAGAAGCCATATAGTGCCAGATCTGATGAGAAGTCACTCACGTTTTTACAAACAGAATCATGTTTTCACAAACCTGACTTGCTGTTGTAGGGCGCTTGGTGGCAGCACTCACTGTATTGATCACACCTCAGACACTCTGGAAAGAGGACTTCCAGAGCTTCTTCAGAAAATGCAGTAACAGTGAGATAAGTGTGGTTTGAAGCAAGGTGGAGGGGTGGGGTTGATGGAAGTGTGTCTTTTACTGTAATAAATTTTTCAATTTAAACACACATTTTTTGATTAGCCCTTGTATGTGCCAATCAAAATTTTTGTAAAGAGGCTATTCAGGCAAGAGCCTGTTCTCCATGGTCATCACTTGGGTGTTTCCCTACAGAAGAGGAACTGGCTAGGCACCTGGGTGCAAAGTGGTGCCACATTGTTGCACATTGCCTACATGAGGGCTGAGACCTGCTCCTGAGCCAGGTCATGACAGGTAGCAGGGTCACCAAGGCTCAGGGACAGCAGCCTGCCATGCTGGACCTTTCCTGGCCTCATTAAGGAGCTGGGCATGCCCTCTAATTATCACCCCTGGGCTGCACTGACACACAGCTGCTGCCATTTGTGAACGTGGCTTGGGGCTGCGTCTGCAGGCTGGGAACCTGCTGTGCCAGCCTGCCCAGCTGTGTGCCTGCTGCGGTTTTTGACAGCTGGGTCATGCAGGCACACATGCACATTATCAGCGGGTGGTGCAGACCCTGGATGCTGAGCAGCAGTGACCCTGTCCTGCCCAGTACAAGGGGGGAAGCTGCTTGGAGGAAGCGAGCTGTTTTTTCTTTTTCACTTGGAGAAATATGAGGAAGCATTTGGTGAGCAAGTCCTGACATCGTCAGGTTAAAGAGCCACAGGGTCCCCCTTCCTGGACTTTGGGTGCATGCCTGGCTCATTTCCACAAGGCTGATCTCACTCAGATTCTGTGTCGATTCATTCACACTTGCTGATCTGAGGGTGACTTTGTCACTTGTGATGACGTAGGATCAGACAGACAAGGTGTTTTTAAGTCATTTGGGACCTATTTTAGATGCTGGACTGAAATGTACATTGCTTGGAGGTGTACAAGGTGGTAGGCACAGGGTGGTGGGCAGGAGCCAGAGGCAGGAGAGCTGAGTTTGAGTCCTGGCTCTGATTCAGAGCCCTGCCAGAGGCTTGTTCACCTGCCAGGTGGGAGGAGCCCGGACTGCAAAGAATGTGTTGGGAAGCCGTAAAGGTGCCTTAATAGTTGTCCCACCATTAGGACAGCTGGCTCTCAGTACAGCCACGGCATTGTCGTGCTGGCTGCTACAAAGCTGGCATGAAACAAACAGGTCTCCAGCAAAAAGCACCTGGTGACCCAGTGACCCCAGTCACTGAGACTGATGGGGTCCAGAACCAACAGGACAGATGCACATCTTCCTCTCGATCCTTTTTCACAGTCTGGAGGGGAGAGGGGCTGGCATGAAGTTCCCTTTGGCAACATAACAAACCATCTCGTGCCAGGAGGCTTCCAACAGTGCTCATCGATGGCCTTAGGGTTTTGTGCCACTTGTGGACTTGTGCCAGGGAGTCCACGGGCTGGGCTGCATTCACTCCCTGCCCACTCCAAGGCACTCACTCTTCCAAGGGCAGCCCCTCCCATCTACAGCCAGCACCTTCCCTGACTCTCGTCTGCTTCCTTCTTCCAAGCACTTGGACCATCCAGGACAAGCTTGGTCTCCAGGTGATCCCTCAGTGCCCCAGTCCCTGTGCGCGGAATCCAGCACACTGAGTTCTGGGATCAGGACTGTCTTTGGGGCCATTCATGTTTCCCAACCATGGAGAGCAACTTTTTCCTGAGGCCACTTATGTCTTGCTGGTTCCTTCCCTTCCAAAGGGGCAAAGGAGATTCTAGGCCATCTCTAAAATGCTTGGAACCTCCTACGGTCCCAGAAGTTGGATTGAGGTCAGTAAAGAACCAATTAAGGGGCCAGGGATTTAGCCCAGTGGTTCCGCTGCCTGCCTTGCATGTGCAAGGACCCAAGTTCGATCCGCAATACCAAAAAAACAAAACAAAACAAAACAAAAAACCATTAAGAACAATGGTGTTTGGTGATCCATGATGCATTGTATAAAGCACACCCTCACTGCAGATCTTAGGATAGGTTGCGATGGAATTGGCTGTTCTGGAAGCCAGGGAGTCTGGACCACTACCAGGAGGTCCCCCTTCTGTATCCCTTCCATATCCATGGGCCCTTCTTCTTTGTAGACAGCACTTTTCCAAGTCATCTTCCCTGGAGATTCAACCACATCAGGAGACGCCATCCCTGGCACACTTGGTGGTAACTACTGAGTGTGACCTTGGACACCTCCCCCAGGCTCCCTCAGCCTCTGCGGCAAAGTGATCAGACACAGTCAACTATTTTTATTTTCCACATCAGGAAGCCAAGGCTTGGGAAAGTCAGGGAGCCACTGTGGAGTCCCTTAACCTGGAGCTAAACCCCACCCAAGTCCAGGCCTTAAGGCCCAGGATGGGACAGCGGGTCAAGCCCCTGGAACAGGGTGCAAAGGAGCAGCTCTCCTTCCCTGTCCACTCAGGGATCAGGTGGGCCAAGGGCAAACATATCATCTCAGTAGGGGTGTGTTGGGAGAGCCCCATCTGGGTTCCCTGGAGCAAAGGGCAAGGAATCCCAGGGCAGGGCTCTTCTCATAGCCACCAACACAAGCATCAGTTTGACTTAGAAGCACCATGCTCCTGCCTCCCAGCACCCAGTCTCGCACCATCACACTTCATACAGAGCCCCATCCTCAGCAACTGCCTTGGTGAGGCCACATCCTGGCCTTGTCTTCTGGCACAGTCCTGGTGGTGCCTGGCCCCCGAAACCTCCTGAAGCCTGACCCCAATCTGCCCCCTTTTTCTCACCATGATCCAGTGTCTTTGGCTGGAAGGCACTGATGCTCCCACTGGGACATGGAGTCAGAGACCCTGGGGAGGAAGCAGCACTGTAGCTCAGGACAGGAGGGCTGCTGGCCTGGGCTGAGAGCCTGGGAGATCCTTGGAGTCTGTGCAGCCCCCTGCCTGGCCCTGGGTGTCTCTTAATCTCTCTGTATTTCTTGTTCTAACAGGATCCTCACATCTGGAACCTGCCCATGCCCAAGGATCCCCAAGGTAGTGCCTGACCTGTAGTGTCCAGGGATCGGATTGGCTGCTTTTCCTGGCCAGCTTCTGGCCTCCAACCAGCCCCACCTCTTAGCAGCAAGTCAGCTCAGCCCTCATAATCCATTCTCCATCCCCAACTGTGCATCCCCAACACATGAGGCTTAGGGGGGCACCCAGATCCAAATTGCAACGGAAAGCAGCCGCACACAGAGTGGAGCCACCTAGAAATTCAACTTTCCAGCATCCACCACCCCCTCCTGCCTAAGCCCCAGCAGTTCAGGCCTGGCCTGCAGTCCCTGCCTGCCCTCTTAGTCAGCTTTGGGGCTGGGCACCTGCAAGGGCCTGCCTCTTCCTGGGGTTAGCTTTAGCCCTTTTGCCTTACCCTTTCTTTCCTCTTTGGGATTTCCTGAGTTATGTCCCAAAGCCATTTATGTCTGCCCCACAGCAGGATCAATGAGTCGATTCACTGGCTTGCTTAGCTTTGTAGCCTGTACATATTGACTAGTCGTTCAGTTGCAGAAATTTGATTTGTCTTGTTTTTCATGCATGTGTTTGTGCATGTGCAGGGCCTCTGCACTGAGCTGCAACCCAGTCCTTATTTTATTTTGAGACAGGATCCCACTAAGACACTAAATTGCCCAGGCTAGATTTGAACTTTTGATTCTTCTGCCTTAGCCTCACAGACTGCTGTGATTATAGGTGGGCAACTCTACCTGGCCCTAGTTTTAGAAATTTTAAAGGAAAGAAGAAAGGAAAGAAGGAAGGCTAGAAGGGAGGGAGGGTGAAAGGGAAGGGAAAGGGGAAGAAAAGGGGGAGAAAAGTCGCTTAACATTTTTTAAGTCCATGCCTAAACATTGGATGGGCCTGAGGGCCTCATTGCCGTGGAAGCGGAATGGTTGCCTCTCCCTGATCTAAGGCAGAACCCCAAGGTGCCGCGGAGAAGTATGGGATCGGCTTTTTCCTAGGCTGTCCACTCACGGGGGGCGGGGAGTAGAAAGGCGTGGAGAGCAGCAATGCCCCCTCCCCAACCTCCTCCTGGAGGTCAGCTCTCCTCCAGCTGCAAGGTCTCCAGGTGATGTTTATTCATGGCCACGCTTCAGTCCTCCCAGGCTCATTTCTGCAAGCCTTTCCAGGGTTGTTTAAAAACATCTAAAAGGCAGGAGGCCCTGAGCTTTGATCCCACTGCTTAATTGCCTTTACTAATCACCCTGAGATCAAGAGGATGAAAATAGCCTGCAGGGTGTGGGGGGGGGTGAGCAAAGTCCCCTTATGCAGGTTTTGGAGGAGGAGCGGGCGTAATAGACTCCCAGCTATGGCCTGAGACCTGAGATCGTCGCTCTAATTAAGTAAACCAACCTTCACCACAGAGCTGTGGACATTGCCACAGTCTCAGGTTATTGACACAGAGGCAGGAGGATGCTTTACCAGCAGGGCTGCAGGTTGCCTTCCTAAGGCTTCTCTGCCCCAATCCAGGAGCCCTTCCTCTCCCCTCCACTCCTCTCCTCTCCTCTGCTCCAGCCCCTCACCCTCTACTCTCTCTTTCTGCCCTTCTC
>NW_022900928.1:85651347-85652646 GCF_012274545.1 Fukomys damarensis
TTTTTTTTTTTTTTTTGGTACCAGGGATCAAACTCAGGTCCTTGAGCTTGTGAGGCAGGCAGCTGCAACACTCAGCTAAATCTTTGGCCCATCCACTCTTTTATCTTGAGAAAGAACTGCTGGGCAGGCCTGTGTGTCTGCTGTGGTCTCCGCCTTCCATTTGCCTGCACATTTCAGAGCATCCCATGGTAACCAACCTCTGTCCTTAAAGCCTAAACTCTACAGCTTGGAAATGACTTCTCCAACCCCAGTAGCCTGGCAGGCCAGTCTGGGACCTGTCATTGGTGCTGGGATGCTGCTTTCAGAGACCCCAAGGGTTTCATACAGGGCTGTCTGTCTTCCCTGAATGGGTCACATATTCTATCAGGCCTGGAGCTGCCTGACAGCTGTGAGGTGACATCAACACACAGCTCCCGAATGGGAATCCTCCAGCGGCACCCTGGCATCCAGCCTGGCAGTGAATCCTTGGGCTCTTATCTTGCACCTTGTGCTTGGGAACCTGGCCAGGAAACTGTGCTAGTCAGGCCCTCCTCCACACCCCAGACAGCAACCTGTACCCATGGATGGAACAGCATCCTCTACTCCCCTTGGACATCCAGGATGGCGCCTTGCTTTCCCCCTCCCGTCGAAGACAGCACCCTGCCCCTGAGATTCTGGCAAAGTCATGGGTCTGTAGGTCTTTCAGCTTCTCTGTTCCCAAGTGGTGACTGCAGAGCCTGGCTGCCGTTTCTGTCTCTGGGACAGCTGTGGTATATGAGTATCATCACATCTGGGCACGGGGGGGGGAAGGCCACATCCACCCTGGGGTCTGAGAGTTGCCATGTGGGAGGCCTGAGGACCCTTCCCATTCACAAAAAGCCCGTCTCCCTGTTTCTTACTGTCTCTCCATTATTTTGCTCTTTATTCATATTTTACATTTTTCACATAAGTGAAACCTTTGGATATTTAGCCTTCTGGGTCTGATTTATTTCACTTACCATTATGGTCTCAAGGTGCATCTAGTTTCCTACCAATGCCTCAGATGTATTTTTCTTTATGGCCAAGTACTCCACTGTGTGTAAATATCATATTTTTTTTTAATTTTATTGAGTTTATTGGTACATTTTAGGGATACAGTACAGTTACATTCATTGTTGGGATCATGTACCTTTACATGGCAAGTCTTGATTCTCATTTTTTCCCCTTACCTCTGCCCTCCCTTCACCCCCTCCTCCCCTCCCCATCTACAAACACTTTATTTTCATCTTTTCATTCTCTCACATTTTTTTCTTTTCCCTTTTTGTTCTTCCCCTACGCATC
>NW_022900928.1:85656998-85660349 GCF_012274545.1 Fukomys damarensis
CCCTTTCTTTAAAGATGTTCAAAGTTGGGAGCTCAGAAAACTACCCTTCATGGGAACCTATGCCTCTGCAGAGTTGGTCTAAGGACTGGCCCGATCAGGAGTTTGGAGAATGGGGGGGGGTGTCGTGTGGGTGTTTCAAGGGCGCCCCTGCAGCTACCTTCCTTCCTGGGTCTGTTGTAGCACAGGCCGGGAGCTCGCGCGCAGGCTGGGAGCTCGCGCGCATGCCGCCGGGTGATCGCAGGCAGGCAGGCAGGCAGGCAGCTGAAGAAACCCCCTCTGGGGTCTTTGGGGCCTTCCTGGTCTGTTGTCGCCCAGGCCGGGAGCTCACGCTCAGGCCAGGAGCTCATGCGCACGCCGCCGGGTGATCGCAGGCAGGCAGGCAGGCAGGCAGCTGAAGAAACCCCCTCTGGGGTCTTTGGGGCCTTCCTGGTCTGTTGTCGCCCAGGCCGGGAGCTCGCGCGCACGCCGCTGGGTGATCGCAGGCAGGCAGGCAGGCAGGCCTAAATATCATATTTTTTAAAAAATAATTTTTATTTTATCCCATTCCCCCCTGAATCCCCTCCCCCATAGTACAGAAGCTTTGTTTCCATTATTCATTTTATTTTCACTTTTTTTTCTTGTCTCTTCCTTCCTCCCTCCTCCCTTGCTCCCCTTCCCATTTGAACACTTTCATCCCATTTCCCAGCATCCATTATACATTTCAGTCCTTATATCCACTTTTGTTTTTTCACACCAGAGAAACACTGTGGTATTTAAACATATTGTGTCTGATTTCTTTCACTTAAGAGTATGGTCTTAAGGTGCATCCATTTAGCTATAAATGTCTGAAGCTCACCCTTCTTTATGGAAGAGTAGTACTCCATTGTATAATAAAAATCCACATCTTTATCCACATGTCTGTTGATGGGCTTGGGCTGCTTCCAAGATTTAGCTATTATAAACTGTGCTGTTATAAACATGGGTGTGCTTATATCACTGTGGTAGTATGCTTTTAATTTTTTCAGAAAGACAACAAGTAGAGGTATAGCTGGGTCAAATGGAACCTCTAGTTTTCGTTTTTGAGGAATCTCCACACTGATTTCCACAATGGCTGTACCAGTTTACACTCCCACCAACAGTGGAGAAGGGTTCCTTTCCTCCCCACAGCCCCTCCAGAATTTGTTATTTGTTGATTTCTTGATAGCAGCAACTCTTTCTGGAGTGAGATGAAATCTCAGCATTGTTTTAATTTGCATTTCATGAATGACCAGTGACGTTGAACATTTTTTTATATATTTATTTGTCATTTCAATTTCTTCATTTGAGAAGTGTCTTTTTACTTCAGATGTCTATATTTGTATTGGGTCTTTAAATTTGGGGGGTCTGATTTTTTTGAGCTCTTTATATATTCAAGGTAATAGTCTTTTATCTGAGTAGCTGTTAAAAAAAACTTTTCCCATTCTATGGGTTGTCTCTTCCCTCTGTTAGTGGTTTCTCTTGCTGTGCAAAAGCTTTTTAATAAGACAAGGTCCTAGTTGTTGATTCTTTATAGTATTTTCTGTGCAGTTTGTGTTTTGTTCCTGAAGTGCCTACTCCTATATCCTCAAGCATTCCATCTATTCTCTCTTCCAGCAGATTTTTTGTTTCTCTTTTAATATTTAGATCTTTGATCCATTTCAATTTTAGGTTAGAGCATGGTGAAAGATATAGGTCTAGTTTCAGTCTTGGGCATGTGGAAAGCCAACTTTTCCAGCACCATTTATTAAAGAGACTATTTTTCTTCCAGTAAAAGTGTTTGAATATTTGGTCAAAGATAAAGTGGCTGAGTATATCTGGAGTTGTTTCTGCTTCCTCTAGTCTATTCCATTGATCCTCAGGTCTGTTCTTTTGCCAGCACCATGCTGTTTTTATCACTGTAGCTTTGTAGTATAATTTCAAGTCAGTCACTGGTATACCCCCTGCTTTGCCTTTGTTGCCCAGAATTGCCTTTGCTATTCTAGGTCTCTTCTGGTTCAAATGAATTTTAGGATTGTTTTTTTCTAATTCTGTGAGATATGCTGTTAGGATTTTGATCAGGATTGTATTGAATCTATATAACAATTTTGGAAGTATGTCCATTTTCACTAAATTGGTTCTTCCTATCTGAGAACAAGGGCTATCTTTCCATTTTCTGAAACCCTCTTCGATCTCCTTTTTCAGAGTACTGTAGTTTTTACTGTGGAAGTCTTTTACTTCCTTCATTGGATTGATTCCTAGGTAAATACCACATTTTAAAATTCATCTGCTGATGCGCATATAAGGCCTGTTCTTATGTCTGAATCATTTGTAAAAAAAAACAAGACATAGTTCAGCTAATGCTGACTTACAACTATATAGTTGTTTATTTTGGTGTTTTCAATAAATTTTCCAAAAATTATTAGATTCTATTGTTGAATTCAATGAACATTGACAAAGAATGCACCGGGCGACTGGAATTGTGATCAGTGTTTAGAACACAAAGATGAGTAAGATAGTGACTGGTTCCAATGTACTTCCTGTCTGGCAGGCCCTTGAAGACCAACTGGTCACCAACATGGGTCAAAACACCAAAGAGCTGTATCTCCTGTGTAACACAACAAAACCACATCCAGACAAATACCAGGCCCACAAACCAACTCCACCACAAGAGAACAAACACAAGTGACCTTGTACACAAAACCCTGACCTGGTGCCTGGCACTCAGACAAGAAAACCGCAAACAGATCTTGAACTTGATGCCAGGTTTGCTTCCGCTGTGGCATGTGGGCCCCTGCGAATCCCTGTATCTTCTCCCTTGAGCAAGTGTGAGCATTTCCTAGTGGAGAAGAGAGGGACCCTGCGTGTTTCTCTCTTCATAGCACTTACCATCTTCTCACACAACACGACCCACTCCTCAGCCCCTGGGTGTAGGAATCACTGCTGAGTCCTCCGTGTGTCTGGGGCCCGATCTGAGGCCTGGAATGTTAGGGGTGTGCAAGGTATGATAAAAAATGTGGTGAATGTTTAAATTTATACTTTCATTACAGTAAAAGACTATGAATCCCCCATAAAACTTCTCTTTGAGTCAAACACACGTATCCCATCATTTTTGCTACTTTCTGAAGCAGCTTGGAAGTCCTCTTTCCTGACTGTCTTTATGTGGATGCCTTGAAGTTCTGAATGGATTCTAAATGTTTACAGCAATTTCTGTCAAATAAAAACATGAAGGTGTGTCCTCATCTACCTTGCTCATGGGATTGACACCAGAGGCTTCCCCATGGTCAAAATGACCTTGAAAGGGAAATGTTTTGAATCGATTCAGGACACTGAGGAAGCCGGGTCAGTGTAACTCCCCTCCCCTGCCTCTCTCCGCCC
>NW_022900928.1:85660402-85714919 GCF_012274545.1 Fukomys damarensis
CCCCTCCCCTCTTCTCCCCTCCCCTCCTCTCCAGGTAGCTTCCTCCCACCTCTCCTCTCCGGAAGGAACCAGCCCAGCTTCCAGAACTGGTCTGGCGGCTAGGCCCATAATTGTGCTGGCCTCACCTGTGAATGTGAATGGACGTAGGTGTCCTGGGGAAAGCCTGGTTTTGTCCCAAGCCCTGTTTTCTCCTTACCAGTTGGGGGTCACTGGCCTCCTAAATCCTTTTTTTTATTAGTCAATGTTTGCAGTACATAATGGTTACCTTCTTCATGGGGAACTCATATATGTGTATAACACAGCTTAATTTTTTTTCTACCCCTTCTCCTTCTCCTTCTCTTGATCCCCTTCCCTTTTTCAAAGGATCTATCTCCCTGTTTCCTATTATCTTTTTATTCATTTTGCTCTTTATTTATACTTTGGATTTCTCATATAAGGTAAACTATGCAATATTTAAACTTATGTCTGATTAATTTCACCAAATATTATGGTGAAATCCATTTTCCTACAAATGACTCAAATGTGTCCTACTTTATGGCAGAAGAGTACTCTACTGTGTGTAAATACCACATTTTCTTTATCCATTCATCTGTTGATGGACTAATAGGCTGCTTCCAAGACTTAACTATTGTGAATTGTGCTGCTATATACATGGGTATAAACAGATCACTGTAATATGATATCCTTAATCTTTTGGAAAGAAATCTAGAAGAAGGATAGCTGGGTTAAGTGGGATTTCTAGTTTTAGTTTTTAATGAATCTTCATAGTGATCTCTATAATGTCTGCACTAGTTTACATTCCCACTAACAGTGTAAAAATGTTCCTTTCTCTCTGCAGCCATCTAGCATTTGTTATTTGATTTCTTGATGGTAGCTTTGCTTTCTGGAGTAAGGTGAAGTCTCAGTGTTGTTTTAATTTGCATTTCTTTAATGGCCAGCAAAGTCGAACATTTCTTCATGTATTTATTTGGCCCCCTAAATCTTACCGCCCAAATCACAGAGGTCTCCAGGGAGGATTTGCTCAGTGGTAAGAGCAGGAGGAGGGCAAGGAGGGCGGTGGTCAGGAGATATAGACAAGTACCCAGAGCAGAGCTGGGCAGGGCCGCTGGTGCGGGGAGCTGGCTGAGCACAGCAGGTGGCCTGAGACCTCCTCACTACAGCAGTCCAGCCTGATGACCAGTGGGGGCTGTGAAGAAAGAGCAAGTGTGGCTGTGAGCTGAACCCAGAGAACTTCCTCCTCCCCCGTGTGCTGTGCTTGGATGGTGATGGGTCATTCAGGGTAGCCACTCAAGGCAGCATTACCAGGGGGCCCAGATACATCCCCTCATGTACCCCTGTCCCTGCATCTCTCCACCTGGCATCTGGTGCCACAGCCCCATGAGCCTAACTGCTGCTACTACTGGGCTCTGGCTTCCATCCCCTGGGCAGTGCCCTGTAAGCCAGCTCTGAGAAGCCTGGGTGGACCAAGGATGTCTTCAGGATGCCAGAGTTCAAGTGGGCTCATGTGGGTAACATGAGGAAGGTGGTTGAGTTAATTTTCCACCTGCTCATGGAAAACTAGCATTAACAGACACTTGCTGCAAATACTTTTGGAGACCACAGGGAAGAGCAGAGAAGGAAATAAAATTATCTCTACTCCTTCCATTTCCTTCTGATTATTTCCTTTTAGGGGTATGGATGCCTGCTAGGAAACTAGGTTAGGCTGTACATGACTCTGTAGTTTGCTTTGTAAACTGTTTATGTTTCAAGTATTGTTTGGTTATTTTAAATGGCCATGGTACATGTCTGCTCATGTCAGGATGTGTTAGGATTTATTTAACCTTTGGCTGTGGATTTTGTTTTCATCATCATTCCAGTGTGACTAACTGGCTGGGCATTGTGGCCTGGGTTTCCTCGGTTGCTCAAACCTATTGTGGTAAATGCTGGGAGATGCCCTGATCAGCAGGGGTTCTTTCTGTGTCTCAGGGCTGAGGAAGCCTGGGATGGAACAGTGAAAATGGGACAAAAGGTCAAATACTGCAGCTCATGGTTTGTTGTTTTTGTTTTGTGTTGTTTTTGGTACCCGGGATCAAACTGGTCCTTGCGAGGCAGGCCCTGGAACCACTGAGCTAAATCTCCAGCCCCAATTTTTTTTTTTTTTTTTTTTTGGTACTGGGGATCGAACTTGTACTTGCAAAGCAGGTGGCAGAACCACTGAGCTAAATCCCCGGCCCTACAGCTCATTTTTAATATATCAGCTATTGCAGAAAAGAGTTTCTTGCTGGTTGGTTAATTGAAAAAGCTGTGAGCCCTAAGGGAGACTTCTAGAAGATGCATAAATATCTCGCCTAATACATAAACAAATTATTTCTTTCTTTTATTTTTTAGTACTGGAGATCTCTCTCTCTCTGTCTCTCTCTCTCTCTCTCTCTCTCTCTCTGTCTGTCTGTCTCTCTCTTCCCTTCCTTCTTTCTTTCTCCTTGTCTGCCTTCACTACTGACTGGTGCTCCTGTCCCTTGGTGTAAACCACACCAGTGCTCAGTTGTGGCCTGGATCTCCTGGAGCCTTGAAGCAGGATGGCGAGTGGGAGTGGATGGGGTGACCAGCGAAACCCCAGTGGGGTTGCTGGTGAATGTTCTCCGTCTTGAACCACAAGGTGGTCACAGGATCAGAATTTCAGCTGTGCAATTCAAAACAAGCATTGCTTTTTTTGCATTTTATGCCTCAATAAGAAAATTTTAAAGACAAAGTGCTTTGAGTGCTGAAGTGCTGATCTTCGTGACTTTTCTCATGTTTTCCACACTAAGTACAACAGCATCACCCAAGCACACTCTCCTGAATCTTCCCAAAGGCATTCGACTTAGTTTCCACAGAACCAAAGACTCGCTCTCTTTTGATGCCATTTCATTGATTGCTGGCTTGTTTAATTCCCTGGTGGAGTGATTTTATTTTAGGAACAAGTGTGGCTTGCCCTTGGGAAGCATCTGGGTCCTGCCAGCCCTAGCTCCTGGCCAAGCCCTGCTAAGAAGCTTCCTAGAATGCTGTGGCTTGGGGCTCTCAACTCAGATCCAGAGCTTTTGGGGAATCTTTGATTAGCAGTCACCCCTCAGTTCTCACATACATGAATCATAATATTTACAAGTTTGTTCATTTATTTAGAAAAACAGTGCTGATAGAGGCCCAGCTCACCTCAGCTTCCCCATTCACGCTGCCCCCGCCCCCACCAGTCTTTACATTCAGGTGCAATCCAAGGTTAAACTGTGAAGTGGCCTCACTGAATCGCTCTCTGCCTCAATTTATCCACCTGTTAAATGGGGATATGAGCAATGTCCTATAAATAATCTTGGTAAGCATTGCTCATAAAGCAGGAGAGGGAGGTGCTAATTAGTGTGTGCCATGTGAAGGTGTTGAAATATCACACTCAACCCTATTAAATGTGCAATTAATGTAAGTTACTCAAAACAAATGAAAAAACCAAACCAGACCTCACCCAGGCAACAGCCAGGCCCACACTCCTGCACCTGCGAGCTTGTCAGGCTGCACCTGCCCTGTGGGAGGACGCAGCCACCTCCCCGTTCCTTAAGGCTGTAGGCCAGCAGGTCACTGTCCTGTGAGGTCCTTTCCAGACACACAGCCACACAGATTTTCCCCCGCTGTGTCCTCTGAGCCAGGCAGAACTCCTAGGAGGGATGGGGGCAGCACACTTCTTGATGGACTGGTTCTTGCTTTCACTTTTGCTGTGTTCCTTCTGGCCAGACTCTGCAGGCAGGAGTGGTGAGTGGGCTGTGGAGGCTTCTTGAGCCTCCCCTGCCCCGGTGTCAGCAGCTCCCTGATAACCTCAGTCACTCGCCAGGCGGGGCTGAAAGAAGATCCTGCAGTCACTCAGCGTCCCCATGCATCTCCCAGGGGAATTCACAGAAGACGGAGGAATAGAGAGTGAGGAAGACAGGGAGCAGCCAGGGACCAGGAGTCTCTGTCTCTCTGTCTTTCTGTTCTTCTCTCTCTCTCCCTGTCTCCCTATCTCTGCTTCTCTTCTCCCTGCATCTTTTTGTCTCGACAGGTGGCGGGGTTACCGTGAGTGCAAAGGCAGCCCAGGGAAGGCTGGAGGCTGGTCAGCCTGGAGCCAGGGTCAGCTCCCAGCACAGCCCCTTCCTGTCTGTCTTGTCTGAGGTTTGATGACTAAGTAGCCACTCCCTTGAGTTCCCCACAACCTCTGCAGGGTGTAACCCCAGGCTCTATGCTGATGCTGTCCACAAGGAAAATTTTGCTTGTGCTTGGCAAAATGAGAAAAAAAGAATAGACTGAGGTGATTTTATTTTTTCACTTTTTTTCAGTGCCCCAAATTGAAACTTGTGGTCTTCCTGCTGCAGCCTCCCAGAATGCTAAGATTATAGGTGAAGCCATCCCTGGCTTCACATACTTCTTTTTTTTTTTTTTGAGACAGGGTCTCACTATGTAGTTGACAACTCACTATGTAGCCCAGGCTGGTCTCGAACTCACAGCGATCCTCCTGCCTCAGCCTCCCGAGTGCTAGGATTACAGGCATGCGCCACCACCCTCAGCTTTTCACATACATTTTAAATTAAAATAAATTTTTATTCTGCTGATTGTTGGGTTTTGTTTTTGTTTTTTGTTTTGTACTAGGGATTGAATTCGGGTGCTTGCGCTTCTGAGGCAGGTGGCAAAACCACTGAGCTACATCTCTGCCCTGCTGATTATTGGTATTAAAGAAGCTGTCTCCATGCTGAGAAGGGGTCACTGATCCAAGGTGTGTGGCACCCCCTCAGGCCCTGGTGATTCTGGATCTACACCGTTGCTTCTTCTGGGAAGCCTGTTGGGCTGTTGAACACCCACAAGGAGTGCAAGCTGTTGAGGAATCGAGACCTACCTGCATAACTGACACCAACACCGAAGAAGCAAGACAAAACTTCTTAAAGAAGTGTCCTTTTCTCAGTTTGTGGTCAGGCTTCAGCCTCGCCTGTGCTGGTCAACAGGTGCAGCACACGGTCAGGGTCCTTCCAGGTTTCCATGCTGTAACTAAGCAGCCTGAGGATCTCTGCAGATGACACTGAGTCAGTCCAGGAAGGTGGCCCAGCGAGAGTTAACAGGGGTGGCACGGTGCAGCCAAGTGGCACATCTGTCCCAGAAAAGGCCTTCAGAGAGTACAGAGCCCACCCACAGGAGCAGAGCCCAGCCGGGCTACCAAGGATGCTGAGGGAGTATGACAGGTGCATCATTTGGGAGACAAAGGTTGAAGCCTTTTTAAAGATGTCATTTTTTAGAAGAGAATGATAAAGGCAACAAGAAGTAGAACATAACGTCAAGGTCACTTTCTGAGACTCGGGTCTCCCATTGGTGTTGGGATCCCATGGCCTGAGGGATTGAGGAGCTGGGGACCTCATTTCCAAGGCTGATCTTCAGCTTGGGGTGAAGTACCTCTCTGGGGCCAGCATCTCCCAGAGGCTGAAAGTTTCAGCTTATCAAGGTGCAAGGTCTCCTCTTCCTGCAGAACCTCGAGGAGGCCCTGCAGCTGCTGTCACTGCAGGAATTGCAGAAGTGCTTGCCACAGTGTGGTCCCTTCCAGGAAGGCTGCTAGAGCCCATGGGAAGTAGCCCACTGCCACATGTGTGACCAGGTCTGGCAAGTATGACCAAGCCTGTCTGCCCGTCCTCACGAGGCCCAGCATTTGGAGACTGCCTGGATGTTTCCTCAAGGGAGGGTCAGGAAGGGGTCTCAGAGAGGATGGTGGGATGTCTGCCACACCAAAATCTGTGTCCCTAGTCCCTGCCCAGGTCTATCTCCCCAGTAGGAAGCTCACACTGACTACTGGGCCACGGGTGACTGCAACTGGGACAAGGACTCCCTTTCCCTGGGGTCAGTTGATCCTCAGGTCCCAGGTCAGCTCTTCAGACGCTCTCCCTACATCTGCCTGGCTCTGTCCCGCTGTGAGGACTTGAAGAGGGAGTACTACTGGCTTCCGGTGGCACCTCTCCATTGAGGGGGTCCCACCCATTGAACAGTGACACATAAGCCTCCTCATCCATCTCCCCCAACAAAGCCAGGAGCACTCTTAACCAGTGTGACCCCCAAATGGTGCCGGTAATAGGCTGAAGTGTGCCCCCCCATTCCTGTGGAGGGGCCATAGCAGGAATATCCCATTCTACAGCTGGAACGCTTGAGGACTGGGAGAGCATCATGGCTCTGAGCCCCGTCCCAAACACTGGCATCTGGCGCCAG
This sequence comes from Fukomys damarensis, assembly GCF_012274545.1. Taxonomy (NCBI): domain Eukaryota; kingdom Metazoa; phylum Chordata; class Mammalia; order Rodentia; family Bathyergidae; genus Fukomys; species Fukomys damarensis. The sequence continues at coordinate 85,666,619 of NW_022900928.1, forward strand.
GGCTTCTCAAGTGAAGAACAGAGACCACAAGGAAAGAGAGCCAGGCAGAATACAGACTGGCCTCCCAGAGTGCAGCTGTCTTTGGAGGAAGGCAGGTCTTTAAGGGGGTGACAAAGGTAAAACAAGCTCCCCAGGGTGGCCCTAATCTCATTTGGCCTTGAAAGAAAAGATCAGGACACAGAGATACGGGGTGGGGTCAGGCAGCCAGAATCCAGGGGATGCTGCCATCTATGAGCCCCAGAGAGAGGGAGTCTGGGAGAAGCCAGGCACCACCCTTGATCCTGGACAATGGCCTCCAGGACCACAGGAAGTGAGCCTCAGGGGGTAAGGCCCAAAGCACTGAGCTTTATTATATAGCCTGAGCAGATGAGTATACAGAGATGCACGCTAGCACCCATATATGTGCACACACACACAAGCTCATGTATGCACACCCAGTCACAAATGCACACTCACACACACTTGTCCACACATATACACATGGTCACACATGTATGCACACAGAGTCACAAATGCATGCTCATATATCTGGACACAAATACGTGTTCATACATATGCACGCTCACCGCACACACTTGTTCATACTTACACATGCTTATACACACAATCACAAATGCACACTCCCAAGTGCAGACATACCCACAAGCGCACTTACACACATGATGCACGCTCACTCACACATATACATGTGCTCACATACACACCCTAAACACAGGAGACTGAACACCAATAAGCAAGGGCAGCTGCTGTGTGACTGGTCTTGGGAGGCAGCTGCTGTCAACAGAGCGAGGATCAGGCCCAGATTGGATCTCCTGACCCAGAACTTCCTTGCAGTGTGGCTGCTAGCAAGTGCCCTGACCTCTCTCCATCCTGCACCTGTAAACAGGGTAGAACTATACTGACTGTGCGGTGTTAGGAGAGGCCCCGGTGTGTCAATATTTGCAAAGGCCTCATGCTGTTCCTGAAAACAGAAAGCACCGTGTTGTGTTTGCTGTTCTGCCCCTCACCTGAGGAGCCTGGTGACTGGTGACACAAGACACAGGCCTTGGAGAGCCATGATCCCTGCACTTTTCTCAGACATTCCCACAGAAGAGCTCATCACACTCTGAGACGTTACAGCAGACTAAAAAAAAAATAAACCAAAAAAAAAAAAAAAAGAAATATTTCTTTGTGGGTTGTGTGGCTTTTTGTCTCCCAACCTAGGAATTACCAGTTAGAAATTTATTAGAAACTAACACTGAGAATGTTTAGAACTATATATCGATTCACTTAAAAATAACGAGAACAAACCTTACAGATTTAATATAAATATTTTATGACAGTTATGTTTTCCAAAACAAAAGTGAACTTTACTGAGAAGAGTGGTGTTGTTTGCCTTTTCTTTTTCTGAAGTATTTGTGATTGAACCCAGGGCCTTCACACTGAGCTCCATCCCCAGCCCTTTTTATTCTTTATTTTGAGACAGGGTCTTTCTAAATTGCCCAGGCTGGGCTTGAACTTTTGATCATCCTGCTTCAGCTTCCCAGGGTACTGGGATTAACAACTTTGCATTTTGAAAATCTCTTTCCTGTCACACTTTGTGGGTGTCTGTCTGTTTGGCACATCATTTTGGTTAAAGAGAGAGGCAGACATTTTGTGACAGTTATGTGACTGGGACACGAGGGCCCTATGGGTCCCCTGAGAGCGCTCTGGAGCACCGACATCCAAGACCTTGCTTAGAACCCTGGATGTGGAGTTTGGAAGGTGCTCAGCTGAGCCCTGGATTTGGGAGAGCCAGGCAGCAGGTGGAGGGGGCTTTTTATTCTCCAGTCAGATCAGCCCCCCTCCTCAAGCTCCTTGCTGGCTTCCGGGTGGATGGTGTATAAAAAGGAAGCTGAATAGTTGCTCCAGGGTGGGCTGGTTTGCACAGCCCAGGAAGGGACACAGAGGGGACTCTTGGGGATTTCAGAGGGCCTAGGGGGCCAGCAAGGGCTCCAGAGGCGAAATCTGCCCCTGCTCCACCCACGTGCTTCCCCACCAGGCTGTGGCATGGAGCCTGGGGCAGAGAGCCACATGGGGAAGGATGGCTGACAGCACCACAGGAGAGGGTGGTGCTGGCCCAGGCATATTGCTCCACACCCACCTCCTCTGCACACTTGGTCCACACACCTGCTGCTCACACTGGGTCATCCCATGAGGCCTGGAAGTCATTGCAGGAAGATGACCGTAGGGTTGCTCTGACAGATGGCCAGGAGTACATAGCCAGACCCTCTGCCCTCAAAACTGGTGGGAACCCATCCTCCGGGACTATTGGAGGCACAGCAGAGCCATGTGAAGCCTCCTGGGGGGCATGGCCTCTCTGCCCTGCCAGGCCTCTTGCTCTCTCCTCTCCCAGGTCCTTGGCCTCAGGATCTCTGCCTTCGCCTTCACTGGACCTCACTGCCACCTTGGTTCCCATCATCACCTCAGTGCCTCCTGCCATTCAGAACTGTCCAGGCCGGCATCTGTTTCCTGTTTTCTTCCTCCTCAGCACATTTCACCGCCTATGGAGGGCCCTCAGCAAGGTCCTGCTATGTTGGTATCTGCAGGCCACTGTGCAAGCAGCCGGCCCAGACCAGACCACAGGTTCTCTGACCTTTGCAGCCACCTGAACCTCGCAGTGCAGGCTCACACTGGCAACCTCCTCTATTGGACTGTTAACTGGTGCCTGGTATATTGAGTTCTCCAAGAGGCAGAACCAACAGGATCTTTAGGAGATGTCTAAAGAGGTGTGATTGAAAAATACAGTGTTTAAATATTTAAAATATATTACTATAACAGACATATTGCCATGAATCTGTGTCAAAATTCTTTTGAATACACTTATCCCATCATTCTTTCTGAAGCGGTTCTACAAATCCTCCTTCTGGATTTAATTGCACTCTCATGGCTGACTCAATGTCCTGAACTGACTTAAAACATTTCCCTTTCATGGTCATTTTGACTTTGGGGCAGAGCCAGAAGTCTCCCAGTACCAGATTGGTGAATAAGGTGGATGAGGATGCTCTGGAATGTCTTCACAAGCCCACCTTCCCACTGGGTGGCACTCTGCAGCAGCAGTCACCATATTTTTATCACACCCATGAAAGATGCAGATCCTTGAGTGGCTCTGGGTCCTGCAGTGCACAGCCCCTCTCCTGCAGCACCTGGGGAGGCATGGCCAGGATGTCCCTGCTCCTCCAGCTGGGCCCCCCCATGGGAACCAGGACATCACCTCTTTGGTTCCAGTTTTAACATTATCTGACGACATAACTCTCCCCCAAATTTTGCTTCCAAGCAATAAAGGACATAAATTATTGGCTCACACTATTATGGAGTTTTACATACACACATTCACATCAACTATGAAGTCACCAGGGATAGAAGACTTTTAGGTCCATTACGATGTAATGAGATCCTTGTCATACTTGTGATTTGCCACTAACCAAGATGTCATTGTGCAATGTGTTACCTTATATATAATATGTATTTCCAGGTAAGATCAGTGAAAGCACTTGCAATCCACACAAATAGAAAGTGACATTCACTTTCTAGGTCTTGGCTCTCTGAAACCTCAGGCACTTGGCCCACTGTGCTTCCAAATACGTGATGATGGAGCCACCCAACGTCAGCACTGAAGGGGCCCCCACTAGGCACCAGGACCATAAGGCCCAGAGGAAGAATGCCGTTCTGCAGACTTCTCCCTCCCTCCACCACACCGCATCCTCCCCAGGTGACCCAAGGTCAAAGTGAGAGATAAACTGAGCAGATGTGATAGCCGAAGGGACCATTGGCTTTACTAACTCGAGAGGTAAATATTGACAGAACTTCAACCGCTAAGCAATATCTACCTCAGGGACAGAACAGTCAGATTCTGACACTGGGACACGTGTTCCCACAGTCTCCAGACTCCCATGTCTCACATGTACCTGGCCAGCATCCCCTGGAAGGTGGTAGGTGGGCGGGGGTAAGGCAGCACCTGGTCCTCAGATATCTGCCTGTCCTGGTTTATAAGAATGGCTTTGTAGGGCTGGGGATTTAGCTCAGTGGTTCCGCTGCCTGCCTTGCAAGCGCAAGGACCCGAGTTCAATCCTGGTACCAAAAAAAATAAAAGAATGGCTTTGTGTATGTAGGGCCTCAGCACACAGAGCCTGCCCAGGCTCGCCCTGGGAGCCAGGCCCCAGCTCTACACACCAGCCTCTCTGCGGGGCAGGCCTGCTGTGCACAAAAGTAGGGCTCACCGCTCAGACAGAGGAGCTGCAAGCACATAGGCTTAAGGAAAGATGACCACAGTTAAAAACAAAAGAGGAACAAATTAAAACAGGGCAAATCTACCACTCAGTCTCCTGTCCCCATGAACTTGGAAAAGAAGGATGCTGTTCAGCAAAAACAGGGACTACAGCATCCCCTGGTGTGTCTGTGGACTCCATCTGATCCAGCTTCCAGACAGCTTGGTTGACCCCATCCTGCTCACATCCTGTGGTTACGAACCAGCTCCCATGGTTTCCCCACCTGGCCCCATGCGAGCCCGCTGGAGACGTGAAGGTCTCCACGGCCATGCCCCCTGCCCCTCTACCCGAGCATGGGTTAACTTTAGAGGTCTGGCCGTTCCAACTCAGCCCATGAGGACCTCGCATCTCCTGCAGGGTGCGGGCGGTGATCTGCAGGGCTCAGGGGTTTGTGGGAGGACCTCACACACTAAGGGTCTCATGCTGAAATCTGCCAGGACTGAGCTGCCTGGTCAATGTGCAAAAGCCCAGGACAGGGTTGCCTCAGTGCTCGTGACTGCAGGTGAAGTGACCTGTGGTTCTGCTGTGGTCAGAACATGTCTCCAGGGTCCACACACTGGAAACGGTGCCAGCACAGCAGAGGAGGATGGGACATCCAGGAGGTGATTCAGTCATGAGGCTCTGCCCTGGTCCATGGGTCAGAGCTGTTATCTCAGGAGTGTGCTCTGTACCAGAGGGTGGTTTGGCTCCATCTCTTCCTGCACTCCCCCAAATGATCATGCAGCAAGGAGGCCTCGCCAGATGTGGCCTCTGGGCCTTGACCCTCCATCTTCCAGGAATGCATGGCACAGAGATTCCTGCTCATTGTGGGTCCCTCTGTGGCCAAAGTGGAACAAGGGAGGGGCTGACCAGGTCTGGGGTGCTGCCCCCCACCTGCTGTGGGAAGTACGTGCTGGCCACTCACCACCGCATAAACTTCTCCTTACAATAGTTCACAGCTAGAGGCACTGTTCTGCCCAAGGTTGTGCCTGCTGAGGCGCAGCATATCCAACAGGCTCCTGACTGCAGGGCTGCAGGCTGGGTCCCTTGCCTCTGGGGGTTCCTGCTGCCCAGCTTCCAGCTTCACCCAGCTCCACTCCCCACTGCCTGTTGGCTCCCTCCTCCTCAGGGGGCTGCTCTGGAGCACCAGAGCTCTCTTTCCCATGAAGGCAGCTGCGAGCACCTCCGACAGGAGAGAGAGCAAGGAGTCTCCAGGGAAAGGAAGTGGATGGATAGTGTCAGGGACAGGAAAGGAGCTTTCCTCAAGTGCACCCTAATATCTACTGCTGTTTGATACAACATTTACTTTAGTTACCCCTTTGAGTGAATAGAGGAAAGAATTCGTGAACTGATAAGAAAAGGAAAATATGTATGTTCTGCATGAAATCGGAGGCTTTTTAAAAGTGCTCTTTAGTACATTCCACTAGCCCTTTCCTTCTCAGTAATGAAACCAAAACCCCAAGGTCACACAGCCAGAGAGGGCCCTAAGAGGTCTGTGACAGACATGGGTAGAGCTCATCACATCTGGGGCAGGAGTGGAACCAGGGTGACACTCTCCAGGAATAAAGGTGAGGAGGGGAAGGTGGTGACCCAAAGGTGCGAGAGTGGGGGAAATGTCAAGGGTAGGCATTGAGGGAAACCATCCACATCACTTAGGGCTCTTCCCAGGCTCAGCACAAGAGCCTGTCCCTCCAGGCCTTCCTGTCCCAATCTCTGAGGAAGAGGGAGGACACTGGTCTCTTCTCTGGGATCTGGGCTACCTCTTACTGTGTCTGTGCACACTTAGGCAAGCAGGAAAAAAGCAGGTGGACTTTTTCCACCAGGGAAAGTGATGTGCTACATGTGCGTGGTATGCATGTGTGTGTATGTGTATGGGTGAGGAGAAAATACCCATGGAACATAAGTGGCCAAGGTACTCGCACACCAGCGCCACCCACTGGAGGAGCCAAATGGGGTGGTAACCTGTGCATGTGAGGTAGAGTTCTAGGAGCTGGCTGACGGCCATGGGTGTGGCAGAGCCCTCAGCCTTCCTGGAGGTGGCACAAGGGTGGTGTGAAGCTGAGGGAGGTGGCTGACAGCCTAGTTCACACAGACTCACAGGACCAGCTCTTGGGCTGTGGTGGGGAAGCAGATCCCACAGCCCATGCCATGCAGCCACTCAAGTCTGGGTGAGCAGGGACTCGGGGTCCTGGCCCCATTCCATAGGCCTGGTTCCCATCCAGCCACCTCCACCTGCCAGCGGTTGAGCTCAGCTGCTGCCTGGTCCATAACATGAGATAAGAGAGGGCACTGCCCTGGTGGTTTCAAATGCAAGCTGCCTGTCTGGCTCTACCCAGTTTAGTATTCAGGCAGCAGCAGTGACTTTATCACCACTGTCAGCATTGCTGATCGTCAGGAGCTGTGGTGAACACAATGATGCCTTCGTGGACTCCTGCTTCTGTGTGAAATATGCTGGTACCCGATGATCTCCAGTCCCTTCTTGCTCTGTTGTACTATAAAGATGACTGATTAGACTAGTTTCCGGTTACCATGGTGATGAGGTTGCTATGGTGATGCCTCAATTAAAGCTGGCTTGGGTCAGGCCGTGGAGACAACGATGCTCCCTCCCACATGCGCACACAGCAACCCTGTGTTGTGTCTGGGGAAGGAGAAGGAAGGAGAAGGGTGGTGAAGGTTTGGGGACTTACACTTTTCTCTCTACCTCTGTCTAATTCCAAGTTGCTCATCTGTGAGACTTCTGAGGCTTCCTGCTTCCAACATTGTGACAAAGAGTCAGTGAGGTGACTTGATTTTTTTCTCAGTGAGCTAGATCTCAGCCCTTTATATTTGGAGACAGGCTTTTCCTCAGTGGCTAAATTGCCTATGATAAACTTGAACCTGTGATCCTCCTGCCTCAGCCTCCCAGAGTGCTGGGATTATAGGCTTACACTCCACACCAGTCTGGAGGTGACATATTTGAAGCCTGTAGCAAGCAGCATGTTCAGAAAGTCTGCCCAGCACTCTGGTGCTGGCAGGACTGCTTCTTAGAACTGGCTCAGTTTCCCAGGTAGCTCTATCTTTTCCCTCATAGAGCTGACTTCCTGTTGGCTGTCTTTGATGAAGTGCTTTTCCTAACTCTGGGTATCTAGAGCAGCATCTGACCTTTTCTTAGATGTTGGAGGACACAGGCAGCAGCTAAGTAATTTCCAAAACCACTCATGAGTAGTGATACCCTTTAACAAATGATGTAGTTCTTCGTTTATGTAGTTTAATGATGTAATCCTGGCTACTGTATTTGTAGGCCAAAGCACCCACCATGAGTACAGATTGGGACCTGTTGCAGTGAAGATGAAATTGATGTTTAAGTCAGGACACAGATCAGCAGATAAATAGCAAGTCATCTTTGGTGAGATGAGAGACCTCATCCAATCAGGTGAAGGCCTCAAGAGAAAGAGCCAGTCTCTCCAGCAAGAGGATTCTGCAACCTAGCATGGCCTCCAGGCTCTAGCCTGGCCAATACTGCCTAGCTCACCAGCCTGCCCTGCAGACCTTGGACTTGCAGCTCCTCCACATGGAAGCCAGCTCTTACCCTCCCTCTCCCTCCCCCTCTCAGGATCTGTCTATATTTTTGTTTTGTTTTGTTTTTGTGGTACTGGAGATTGAGTCCAGGTCCTTCACACTGAGCTACATCCCCAACCCTTTATTTTTTTATTTTGAGACACAGTCTCACCAAGTTGCTAAATTGCCCAGGCTGAGCTCAAACTTGGGATCCTCCTGCATCAGCCTCCCAGAGTGTTGGGCTTACAGGTGTGTGCCCCCAAACCCAGCTTGCTGCAGAGCCTTCCAGGGTTGTGGGAAATGTGCGAAGGGACAAATGCAGGGTGCAGAGCTCTGGGAGACAAATGACGACGAGGCCTGCAAGGAGGTGCAGCAGCTCTGTCCTCCTCAGTGAAATTTCTTGTTTTGGAAAATACAGCTTTTTGTATGCAGTGACTTCACCTAGCTATTTTATACACAATGGGCCTCTTGTTTGTTTGGGGGGGTGTCTCTGTTTTAGTGTGTAGTGTGCCTTCTGAGAGGCACAGTGTCCACATGCAGATGCACAAGGTGCCTCAAGTTTGGAAAGCACTCAGCCTGGGGGCTCCTGAATCCCCACCTTCACCTCCTGGAAGGGAGCTGAGGCCTGAGAGGCTGCGGAGTAGCCGGTGGCAGGACAGGTGCCTTCTGGACCCTGCAGGCTTGCCCCATAGGCCAGTGTCACCCCACATCTCCAGATCCTACCTGGGGAGCCTGGTTCAGGGCCCCGTAGGTGCCCCCGAGATGCCCACAGATCACCAAGCATGCGCCCTGCCCTGCCTGCCCTCCCTGACCCAGCATCTCCTGTCTCAATGACTGTGTGTCCCCTGCTTCACCGCCAGTGAAGGAGATAATCCCTGGGACAAGACCCTGGGGACAAGGAGACAAGGCAAAGCTCAGGGACCCTGCTGGGGTCAGCACTGGCCACACTGGCAGCACAACTCAGCACCCAGATTGCTGCATTAGAGACACAGAGGTGGATGGTGCTGATTTGAATAATGCTTTGCTCATCCAGCTGTCACCAAACACTGTCGTCTCCACATAAAACCAACCAATCTCAGGACATGAGGTGGCCACTTAGCTTTTTGGATACCAAACCTTCAAAACCGTATTTTACAGCTCATTCATAGGCTCAGCACCAGACACTAAGTGAAGTTAGTGCCACTTGGACAAAGAAGGTGCTTTTAAGAGGAAAATAATTTACAACATTTAAATCTACTAGAAGTAAAAATGCAGGTTCTAGTCCCCAGCCGAATGGACTCTGCTGGGTGTGAGTGCCCCCAAGTGGTCATGCCAGGAAGTGCAGGGTTATGCCCAGGACTTGGGGGACATCTTGAAACCAGGTGCCAGGGCTTTGTGCTTGAGTTTCTGAGCTCCTGAAAGGAAGACAAAATGCACATGCTGGTTTAAGATCTCTACACCATCCCTGTTTTTCAGTTCACTTGCCAGAACCAGCTGCTGGACAGGTGAGGAAGGCCCTGCGTCACAGTGGAATTAGAGTTACGCGACAAAGGCTGGGTGCAGAGTCCTACCATGGGGAGGAAAGGTGGACATAGCATCCAGCTTTCCACACTCAGGAGGGTCTCTGCAGCCTTCAAGTGTGTGGGTCAGGCAGGCCCATGAGTGACAGCCCTGCCACCCCTTCATCAGCACCACTTGGGGTCCCTACCTCCCCACAGGCTACCAGCACTCTGCAGTCCCAAACTTCCCTCTTCGCCACCCTAGATGGTGCACAGTAACGTTAGGATGTGTGCACTGGAGTTTCTTTAGTGCTCAGCCACTTGCCCATTGATTTATTCAGCTCTTGGGCTCCCTGCTCTGTAAATTTGCCTGTTCAGACCCTTTACCCATTTTTGTTTTCTTTTGGGATGACCATCTCTTTCCATTGGTTTACAGGACTTCATTTTTAACAACAACAAAAAAAGGACTTCTTTTTAATTACCAGTTTGTGGCATTATATCTTCCTCCATTTTTCTGTCTTCTGTGACTTGACCCATGATATTCTCCATCAAGCAGAAACCTTTATATTGGTGCAGTCAAGTGCACGTGTGTGTGTGTGTGTGTCTCTGTGTGTGTGTGGTGCACACGTGTGCATGTGTGGGTCTCTCAGCTTTTGACTTAGAAGTTTTGTTGAAGAAGTCCTTCCTTACCTTCAAGGTCACAAAGGTATTCAGAAATTCCTTCCATGAGCCCTAATTTTACACTTTTTCCTTCATTTAAGCAATCCAGTTTTTTTCTTTTTCTCTAGAAGAATCAATTTAAATTTATGACATTACTTACAGTCTAATTTCTCAATTTATTCTTAGGGAGAGATTTTTTTCCCATAGATGAAGTTATTTTTCTCAGGAAAAAGATGGGTAGAGTTTGTACAGAAAATTAGAAAGTGTGCTCATAGCTGTCTTAGGTGACCCTGCTCTGACACAGTGAATGAGTTAAAAATTGATTTTCTAACTTAGTGCTTGGAGGAATCATTATACTTGACATTTTGTTCTGTTTGAGGTTAGATCTGTTATGAGAACTAAAAATAATTCCAATTTATTTCCCATTCTGTGCCCTGGAAGGGAGATTTCATGGCCCAAATGCAAAACATAATAAGAATGAGACATTCCTAACTCTAATCGCAAAAACTTAATTGGTCGTAATAATAACTGAGGATGTAACTTTGCTTCCTTTTCTTCCTGGGTCTTAGATGGTTTTACTGCAGTCACTGAACATACTAATTTCTACTGTTTCTTATTTATGTTTGCCACATATACCAATCTCCCCAGTTCCCTTTTCCTGATTTGCACCAATTATGAAAAAAGAATTTTGAACAAGCAAATAGTAAGTGAACTTCACCATTATACTTTACTAAATTTAATTGCCATATAACATACATACTGAGAAATATGCTCATCCTGGGCTAGAGATTTAGCTCAGTGGCACTGTGCCTGCCTCACAAGCACAAGTTCCTGAGTTCAATCCCCGGTACGGGAAGAAAAAAAGAAGTATGTACATCCTAAGTTCAGAGCTTAGTACATTTCACAAGGTCACCAGTGGGGCCAGCCCCAGAAGCAGATATCGCCATCATCTCAGAAGCCACAGGGGCCCCTCCAGTCATCTCCCCTCCCAGAGACAGCCGTTGTCCTGCCTTTCTGCAGCCTAAATTAATGCTGCCCAATGTGTCCGTGTTTCACGCATACTGAGGTGATGCAGGGATGTCATCCATCTGCACTGCGGCATGCTAGCTCATGGCGTGAGTCCCAAGAAACTGTGCTGTCACAGATGTGGTGGCCATAGGTACTGCTGCTGAGATGCTCTGAGATGTGTGTTCTGTGTGTGCGTTTATGCATCTTCTTTCCACAGGGTACACCTCTGGGAGCGCCCCTGCTTGGGCAGAGAGTGCGTGGGCGCTTTAGTAGACACTCAAAGTGGTTGTGCCAGCTTGCACCCTAGCAGGGTATGAGTGTCCTAAATTCCACACATCTTTGCTAATACTTATTTTGTCTGTCGTTTTCATTTCATTGGCCTGCTGGGTATGGAATGTGATCTCACAGTGGTTGCTGATTGTGTTTCTCTGTGTTGCTACTGAAGAGAAACGTTGTTTCACAGATGTATTGGCCAGTAGGATATAGCCCTTTGTGAACATCCTGTTTTTTGTCTTTACTAGTTTGCCTGCCATTTCTTTATTTACAGATTGTTAAATATATATGCATATAATATGTATATGTTAATAAATATATTAACTGTATACTAATATACATAAAGTATATACATTATATACAAAGGCAGATTAATCCAATTCATACAGACATACATAAATATAAATTAAATATGAATGTATAGTAAATACACATATGTGACTGTTAGCTGTGCCTTGTCAGCTTGACTGCAGTAAGAATCACCAGGCAGAGTTGTAAAGCAGAGTTCTGAGTGTCTGGATGATTGACAAGTGGGCCAGCAAACTGAGTGGGGAGACCCACCCCAATGGGGGTGGCACCAACCAATTGCCTTACAGCCTGAATGGGATAAAGAGGGAAAGAAGAGAGAAGTGTGCTTCTTTTTGAAAGCACTCGTCTTCCCGAGTGCATGCATTCTTTGCTCTGTTGTCTTTGGACATCAATCACCCGTTTCTTCATTCTCCAGGGCAGTGTCTCTACAGTGAGTCTCCAGGCCTGCGACTCTGGACCTTGGACTAATGTCATATCCCGGTCCCTCTTGTTCTGCAGCTTCCATCTTCTTGGGCCGAGCAGCTGCGAGATCCTCCAGTGGGGCTCTCAACCATTGGGAACTCTCGACCATTGGCCACTGGGGACTCTCAACCTCTCATCCTGTGAGCCACCTATCAAACCCCTTGCATAGTTACACTTATATTTTCCATTGGTCCTGTTCCTCCAGAGAACCCTGACTAATAACTTGTACATTTGACATCAGTCCTTTTTTGTATTTCACTATCTTCCCTCACTCTGTGCCTTGCCTTTTTTCTATCTTATATTGTCTTTCTGTAGCTAGAAGCACCTGATTTGAATTTAGCTCAAGTCATCATCTTTTTAAATGTAAGAGCTGAGGGGTCATGGAGGCTTCCACCCAAATTTCAAAGGAAGCCCTGGGAGGCCAGACAATGTGCCAGAAGAGGATGATGCATGAACTATGAGGGTGAAGCAAAGGGGCAGTAGACACATCAGGAGTTAGGGATGCCAGGAACGTAGAATATCTGCAGAGGAAAATTGCAGGCGGTAAGCAGCACCAGCCAAAGAGAGACCATGAGGGCTGCAAGCAACAAGGCTGTGGCAGCAGAGCTGCCCAAGTGCTTTAGAATTCACAGCTCACTACAGCCTGCCCTGGGTGCGGACATGGAGCTCCAAGACTTGGTGTTTGCCTGTGATTTTCAGCCTTGCTGTTGTCTGATTCCTTTCTATTCCCCCGTTCCTCCGTTTGGAAAGGGGGTGCCTATTCTGTGCCACTGCATATTGGAAGTGTTTAACTTTCTTTCGTATTTTCACAGGGGCTCACAGCTAAGACTTTGCCTTGAGTCTTAAGATTTTGGACTTGGACATTTTAGCGATTTCTGAAACTGTTAAAACTGGTGACTCTTAGCGATGGGCTAAATGAATTTTGTACAAGATGAGCACGAGCCTGCTGGGGTTCAGGAGCACAATGTTACGGCTTAGATCTAAAATGTCTCCCTACAGCCTCGTGTGTTCTGAGATGCCAGTCACTGGGTGTGTGACCTGGAAGGGTGTACTCTTGTCCTTGATTCCTCCCTACTTCCTGGCTGCCATGAAGTGAGCAGTTTCCTCTGCCAGGAACTTCCACTATGCCAGTTCTGCCTTGGAGTCAACAACTATGTACTGAATCCACTGAAATTGTGAGGCAAAGTAAACCTCTGCTCCTTTAAGTTGTGAGTGACAGATATTTTGTGACTGATCCAGTGTCACACTGCTCTGGATTAGAGGACACCGGTTGGTGCCTGCTGCTACAGAATGGATTGCTTGCCTGGTTGGGGTGCTCTCCTGGCATCAGACTTGGGTGTTGATGGTGCTGTGAGAGCAGAGGGAAAACAAGCTGTTTGTCTTTCCTGCCACAGAACACTCTGCCATTCTTCCAAAGGATTTTTTTAAGGTAGAGTGCAAAAAATTTCAGGGCCCCAAAACCCCTTTACATATGAAAACCTAAAAAAATAATTGGGGGTTAGGACGGGTGACAACTTTCCTTATTAAGGAGACTTTTCATTTTCAGTGGCACAAATGTACCACACCCCTCCTGTGCAGCCGGTACTCTTCCTAGCTGATTCCTCAATGGAGGGATCGGTGACTTCTACTTCTCCAGAGGTCCCCAAGGCAGGCGGCAGGAGACTGCAGCATGTGTTTCAGGGCTCAGCGGTGTGACACCAAGTGAGTGTCTGTGGATTGAGGGTCATTCAGGGTCGGGATGGGGGGGGTTCAGCATGGGCTCCCAAGGAAGCCTGGTGGGCACCTGGAGCAGCATCTCCATGCACAGGAGCAGGTGATGGGGCTTTGAAAACAGTCAAACTTCCCACCTACAGGTGGTCCTGGACTTAGGTCAGATGGTTGCTCTGGGCTTGCCAGCTCTCTAGAGTTGGGAAAGTACACCTACACAGCTGCCCTGCTTCTCACATTCAGTACAGAGCTCCATAGATTAGGTGAGATTTTCAACACTTCATTATAAAATAGGCTGCGTGGTGGGTGTTTTTGCCAACTCCAGGCTAGCGTGAGTGTTCTGGGCACATTTCAAGCAGGCTAGGCTGAGCTGTGATGTCAGTTAGGTATTTGAAATGCATTGTTTTACTAGTATATGTTTGCAGTACAGAACAGTTTTGGTTAATAAACAGATCGAGATAGATAGATATAATTTCAGATCATTTTCCATCTCTTGATTCCCCCTTCCCCTGATTCTCTTCCTCTCCTCCAAAAGATCTACCTCCCTGTTTCCTACAATCTCTCTTTTATTTTACTCCTTAATTAAATTGTATTTTGAATTTCTCCTGTAAGAGAAGCCATTTCTATGTCTGGCTTACAGATATATTTTTGGCTTCCAAACTTTCTAATTCACATTGTATATGAGGATGCAGTCTCACAAATCGAGGATCTTCTGCCTCAGTCCACACACAGCTTCTGCTAACTTAGCTCTTGGTAAGCAGTGGAAAGTCTCATGGGGCCTCAGGCGAGAGCCACGCACCCACGACAACTGCAGGTGCAACCCCCTTGGTGTGAAATTGGCCATGGCACCACCTGCTTCTCCTGCAGTTTTGAGCCTCTTGGTCACCTTAGAAGAAGTAAGTGTTTTTTCTAATATTTGACAGATGAACTACTATGTCTCAGCAAGGTGAAATCTTCTGCTCAAGGCCACCTAGGAAGGGGGAGCAGAGGCAGGGCTGCGGCCTGGCTGTCTCAGACCAGCTGACCGAAATCCGAGGGCCGGGGCCCAGGGGGGCAACCTCCCCCGACTCCCTGGAGTCTTAATCTATTTTTCATTTTTCCATCTGTTGGCTCCTGCAGCTCTGGCCAGATGGTGACGCCCACTCCTGTGCAGGTTCATTTTCTTCTCGGGAAGGGGTGCCTGTGTGTGGTACCAGGAGTCACAGGGGCAGGTGGAGGGCACGCTGGAGCAAGGAGCAGGCTCAGTGCGGGATGTTAGGGAAATATCTGCGGCTTGGAGCCAGGGCCACTCTGCTTCCCAGAGCTGACCACGGTCTTTCCTGGTGTGGACCTGCACCTCCCATGGGCCCCAACCTAAGTGCCGAGCGGCTGTCAGCACAGATATCCCTTTAAACTACTGGCACCCCAGTCCCAGGCTGCATATTCCCTGCAGACAGGCTGCCACCTCCTGCCTACCCTGCAGACAGGTAACCAGCCTGGGTGATGCCCCTCCGTGTCCCACAGGCCCTCTGCCCCTACACCCTTCTGGGAGGGAACTTGGGCACCTGCTGGTCAAGGCTTTTATGATTTCAGTTTCCCTAGTAAAGAATGATTCTCCCAGTTACGCATGCTAAAGATTGTTTTCGTTATTTCAAGTATTTTAAAATATGATTCACATATTTAATATGTCATGAAGTTAAGCATTAATGTTAATGACAAGCTTAACTGGCAATTTTAAAAGTTTACTGGTTGATACAAGACATTTATGAGTAAGCCTTCTGAGTTTTCATAAATCATACTCAAAACCTGTACAAAAAAGGTCAAAAGATATAGCGGAAGTGGTAAGGGCAGGGGAAAGGTAAGAAGGGAAATGAAAAAATAAGGGAAAAGGAAAAAAATGGAAACAAAGTTTTTGTAAATAGGGAAGGGTAGAGGGGGTGAAGGGAGGGTAGGGGAATGGGGAAAAAAAGAAGAACCAAGATGCATCATGTAAAGTGACAAGATTCCAATGATGAATGTAACTGTATCGTCATCTAAAATGTACCAATAAAAGAAAAAGATAACCGCGTGTGGTGGTGCACGCCTGTAATCCCAGCACTCGGGAGACTGAGACAGGAGAATCGCTGTGAGTTCGAGACCAGCCTGGGCTACAAAGTGAGTTCCAGGTCGGTCTCAACTACATAGTGAGATCCTGTCTCAAAAAACCAAAAAAAAAAATAAATAAATAAAATAAAAGAAAGAAAGAAAAAGACAGCTGAGTGTGGTGACATGTGCCTGGTCCTAGCTATTCAGGAGGCTGAGGCAGAAGGGTTGCCTGAGCCCACAGGTGCAAGACTAGCCTGAACAGCATTATAAGACCTTATTGAAGAAAAAGAATTTATTTGATCAATGTTCTACTACAGCACAGTGCAATAAAATTTTCTACTTAAACTGAGAACCCAATTCAATGTATTTTTTACTTGAATCATTTTTCTCTTTCAAAAAATCAAATGAATTAAAAATAACTGCTCTTTGACTTGGTCATTTTCTCTTCATATAATATATCCTAAGAACATAGGAAACATTTCTAAAAATTTATGTAATGAGATCTTCATCCCAGGATTACTTATGGAATGATCACTTAAAAGTTCCAAAGTAAGAATTGAATGAGTGACATAATTCTGACTAAATGACATAATGCCACGTAGATCTATACAACCTTATTTCTGAGGAAGAACATAAGAAAATGCTCGTAAGATAATGATACAGTTAGAAGTGCAACTTTGAAAAGAAAGGGAGAGGGGAAACTAGAAATAAAGAAAGCCTTTCTTGGATTTGGTGGGTTGTTCAGGGTAGCAAGGTGAAGCCACATTTGAGATCACCTTGATCTTTTTGGGAAATTAAAAAGAAAAATTATTTAAAAATAAACCCACTGAGCTGGGGAGTTAGCTCGGTGTTTCCTCCGCCTGCCTTGCAAATGCAGGGTCCCGAGTTTAATCCCCAGTGCCAAAAAACAAACAAACAAACCCCTAATCAAGAAGTTACAAAAGACTTTCAGTGGTGTCCCCACTTCCAGTGCCAGGCCCCGGAGACCCTGGGGCAATGGAGCCGCCCAGATGAGCAGTTCCGCCCACTCAGCAGTCACCACAGGTGATGATGGGAGCTGGCTGAGTCACGGAGGACTGTTTACAAGTGGAGTCAACCACAGAAAGTCCTGGGATTCTTTACAAGAACTTCCAGGAGATTTTGTCAGCTGTCTGTCCACAGGTATAAGACATTTTTATTGTGATTGTGTGTCAAAATGGAAATTTTACTCATTGTAGTGGGACTGTGCTTAGCCTTTTGCCACTGTGACAAAATACCTGAGAAAATCAGTTTAAAGAAGGAAAGTTTAGGCTGGGGATTTAGCTCAGTGGTTCTGCTGTCTGCCTCGCAAGCACAAGGTCCCAAGTTCAATACCCAGTACCCCCCAAAAAAAAGAAGAAGGAAAGTTTATTCCAGCTCACAATTTCAGAGGAAAGAAGCCACCAGGATTCTGGAGAGGTGGGGGCTGGGACTTATGATGCTGTGGCCAAAGGACTGTTTTAGTCACTTTCCTCATTTCTGGGACACAATAGCTGACACCCATAACTTACAGGAGGAGAGGTTTGTATTGGCTTACAGTTTGTAGAGCGTTTGGCCCATAGTCAGCGGGCTCCGAGGCAGGACAGTATGGCAGAAGAGGAACAGCTCAGGGATGTGGCAGGAAGCAGAGTGATCCAGGGAGAAGCTGGGGAGGGAGACAAACCCTGTTAGGCCACACCCCCAGTGACTGCATGTGACTTTAAGGGGACATCTATATATAAACCATAGCACAGGGATTCCAGGGCCAGGGTGCTGGGGCTGGGGGTACAGGAGCTGGGGATGCTGGGGCTCAGGATCCTGTGGCTCAGTGGGCTCTCATAATGTTTGAGAAAGGTGATGGCCAGACATTCTCCCACCCCACTCCACTGTAATGAAAAGAGGAAGATTACACTAAATTCTGTCACGTGTAACAAATATGTTTTAGTAAACAGAAATAAAATAAATAATGGGTAAAAACCAAGGCCTCTGTTCTTATACACTCCCACCCCCATCTCTGTGACTGAGGGGGACCCTGGGTCACAGGAGGGGTGTAGGAGTGGCAGGACCTGAAGAAGAAGTGCGGTGCAGTGGGGCCCTTCCCTCCCCCAGGCCCAACCCCTCTCAGGTTCCTGGGCAGATCCTCACCTTCCAGACCAGAGGGACAGACATAAAACTCAAATTCCATTTCCAGCTACTGCTCCTTCCTCCCATGTTCCTTTACCAAAATTAGAAGGATTTGTCATTTGCTTTATGTGCTATACTGCAGCAAGTCAGATGCCCGGGGGAACAATTGTCATAAATACTGCAGGAACATCAGGGAGCTCCTGTCATTGCCGTAAATCGCACCAGACACTAGGCAGCATTGCAGAAGCCACCAAGATCACATTGCTCCTTCTCCACTGTGCACAGGAGGGACGGAGCCACAGGTGAGGGAAGAGACTTGTCCAGGGTTGAGTGACCATGGGCACATCCAGGACCAGCACCTCCTTCTCTGTATTGCATGGCTCCAAGAGGCTTGTGATGAAATCACTGCAACTAATCAGAAGCCCAGAATCCCCATGCTCTTAAATCTGTTTATGGGTATCGTTAGGGCAAGGCTGAGAAAACAACAATACACCGCTCTGGGTTTACCCTATTAAAATCATCAAGGGTGCTGCTTAAACAAACATTGTAGGCCAAGCTCAATCCAAAACCCAGCACCATGCTTAGGGCAAAACGTTGAAAGAATTCCCATTAGTAGAACACACTGTCCCTGTGGTCATGTGCTACGGTGCTATGGTGTTTGCTGTCTTAATCTGTTTGTGCTACTGTCACAAAACTCCAGCAGCTGAGTGATTTATAATGAACAGAAGTCACTTGCCACAGTTCTGGACAGTGGAAGTCTGAGATTAAGGGGTTGCATCTGGTCAGGGCTTTCAACCTGTGCCACACCGTGAAGGAAGGCAAAGAGAGGGACACAGGCACATACACACACACATGTACACCCACCCACAACCCACTCCCAAGATAACACCACTAATCTCTTCATTGTACGGAGCCCAGGTGACCTAATCACTTCCCAAAAGCCCCACCTCACTTCCTCTCTTTGAGGATCGCATTTCTACCACATGAACTTTGGGGGACACATTCTCACCATGGCACCGGCCAATATAATGATGAAGTATACTAAAAATAAAAAATCAGTTATTATTTGCAGGTTAGATGCCTGTATGCCTGGGAAGCCTGAGACAACTACCCAAACCTACCACAAATGAGTAGTAATGTAACAGACTAAAAAACTACAATACAGCAGCCAACAACTTTCACATACTAAATTGGAATAAATGACCCCATTGATTGACGACATAGAACCTGAAGTGATTAGAAACAAACCTAGTAAGAAATGTACAAAATCTATACAAGAAACATCTTTGGACACTCCCCAGGAATTTTTTTAGAAATTACCTCAAGAAATGGGTGTGGTACTGAGGTCTGAGCAGGACTCGCCACCTGTGTGTGTGGCCCAGTGCCCCTACAGGACCACCACAAGTGCACTCCAGGCTGCAAGTGTCGCCAGCTGACCCCACCCTTGAATGAGGAGGTTGCTTCACCTGCCTGGCTTGCTCCCTAAGGCTGCTCTCCATGGTACATGTGCTGGTGCACAGGCTTCACCCACCTGCCTCAGTTGGACAAATCCACCCAGGGCTGTGTGAGTTGGGCACATCTGCCATGTGCCACGCAGGCTCCAGAGCATCTGTGGTTAGCAGCGTCTCTCCCACCTGTGTCACTGCTCCCCTCCTTCCTCTGCTCATTCCCACCCTCTTGTGCCCTCAGAACTGTTGACTCCAGACACACAACCTAGCAATATTCTCAAACCAAAGGGAATGGAGACGGATGCATAGTGAATATGTGGTTACTTGGGTTGATGGCTTTATCACGTACTTCGTAGTAAAAGAACCTGGCTGTTTGCAAGATCAAGGCCAGTCCTCCAAGGCCAACCTGAAGGTGCTGGAGCTTTCCCTGCTGCATCCTCCCTGTCTGGTCCTGAACTCCATGCTTGACTCGGCCACCTTCCAGGGAGGTGTCCAGGCATCCACAGTGCCAAAGCCAATCCTAGCTCCTCCCTTGATGGATGTCCGTCACTGATGCAGGGTTGGCTATGCCCTGAAGCTGGTCATATTTTACAGGAGACCCTACCTCTGAAGTGTCCAGAATTCCCCGTCAAGGCTGCTGCATGGAGCCCACACTGGGCCTCTTAGTGGACCCCATGAGAGGGACTTCCTTCCTTGGCCTCTCCTTCTTAAGAGAGTGGGGTGCTCAGCCCCAAGCAGATGCGCTCTCGAATTTTAATTGCTCCCTGAGGATTGAGCAGCAGCTCCCTGAAATGTCACTGAGTCCTGGGTGGTCAGTAGGATAACTGATCCTGTCATCCTGTTTTCCTGCAGCAAGATGTCCTTTACTCTGTAGGGGAAAGCAGAAATAGACTGGTTTCACAGAGCAAGTGACTCCAGAGAGGGGCAGACAGCAGAAGGAAGATTGACAGTATGGCCTGCAGCATGTCAGAAAACACAGCCTGGATGAAGGACTGCAGACACGGGTCCTGAGCCCTCCAGTACTGCATGAGTGGAAACCCCAAGGCAGCATGGCAATCTGCTTAGTGAACTGTCTGAGCACAAGTTTGACCTAAGCAGTAAACAAGGTAGAGTCCGCACTGCTACCTCACAGCTGAAAAACAAGTAGGGCTTTTAGAAGAAGTCTCCAGCTGTCCGTGGAAATGATGCCATTGCTCCACCAGTGAAGGTTCCCAGGGTAATCAGAAGTAAGGGGTGCTGATGCCTAGAGCATTTCCTTTGCCACCTATGCAGGTGGCACCACTTTTACTCCAGTGTCATACTCTGCCTGTCCTCTCCTCCAAGCTACGTATCCTCCCAAGCTGGCAGCACACAGATGAAGTAATCTGTTGGATGCCCATCTCTGTTACCAGGCCTCTTCCATGTACTACCAGTCACAAAGTAGGAAGAGAGTGTATTAATCCATTTTGTGTTACTATAATAAAGTACCTGGGGCAGGCTAGATTTATGAAGAAAGAGGTTTACCTAACTCAGAATTCTGGAAGTTTAAGGGCCTGGCACCAGCACTGGCTCATATTGGTGGGAAGGTTGAGATGGATGGCATCACAATGGCAGGAGTACAGGGGAAGGAGGAAGTTGCATCCTGAAACAGGAAGCCAGAGGGTGACTGGAGATTGGGCTTCCTCTTAGAACAACTTAATCTTGGGAGGACTCAGGGACAAATATTCATCTAAGAGAACCTCAGAGAGGGGCTTGCAGGGATGTGTAGTCCACAGGAGTGGACCTGGAGATGAGGAGAATCCCGAGTGGGCTCCTTTCAGGGTTCACATTCAGCATATTCACATCCCCTGTAGAGTTGGACAGGGATGCAGCCTGGCCTCACCTGTCATCGCAGGACGCTAACTAGTCCTCAGGGATGTGGGAGATACAGCATAGGGTGGCAAGTTGTACTGGTCAGCTTTCTATTACTGTGTCAAAAGACAAAAGGAGGAAAGGTTTATTTTGGCTCAGCGTTTCAGAGATTTCAGAGTTTGGCTCAGAGATTTCAATCCATGGTTGCTTGACCCCGTTGCTTTGGGTCTATAGTGTCAGAACATATCATGGGAGGAGTGCATGGCACAAGGGCTCTGTTCACCTCATGATACCTGAGAAGACAGAGGAAGGGGGAGACTGGGACCCCACTTTCCCCTTCGAGGGCACACTCTGCAGCACAGGCCTATCCTCAGCGTGCTGGGTGGCATCTCTCAGCCTCCTCACTACTGACCTTTGAGAGGGATAAGTCTTTGTTGTGGACTATTATAGGATGGTTAACAACATCCCTGGTTTCTCTCCACTTAATGCCGGTAAATCACCCCACACAACTGCCCCTCCCATCCATCCCAGCTTTGACACTCTAAGCCTCTCCAGGCATTCCAAATGTCCCCTGGAAGGGGTTGGGGATTCCCTTGGGGTCTTCCTAGAGATTTTACAGATCTGAAAATAAATTTCTATTGATCATCTCAGAAACTTAGAACGGTTACCTTACTTAGCATCTCCTAAACTTACTTGGCTAGAGGACACTTATAGTTACATAACTGATCAATTAGCACTTGGAATTAGGGTTCACCTGGAAAAGGCTGGCTTAAGAAATTCAATAGAACACAAAGGAATGCAGAGTTATCCCATGTTCATAGATTGAAATAATCTCTACTGTTAAAATGTCTATATTGCCTGCCGGACATATGCCTATAACCCCAGCACTTGGGAGGCTGAGGCAGGAGGATTTCCATGAGTTCAAGGCCAGCCTGGGATACATAGTGAGCTTGAGGCCAGCCTGAATTACATAGCAAGACTCTGTCTCAAAAAAAAAAAAATTCCCACAGTGCCCAAAGCAATCTGCAGTATCAGTACAAACCCTATAAAATTTAGTACAGCTAAATTCTTCACAGAGCAGGAAGAAATATTGCATCTTTAAGGGTCTTGTGGGACAGCCAAACTACAATGAACATTGTTGTACAAGCTACATGGAGAGCACCTCTGGAGGACTTGCCAAAGCAAACCTGAGGGGCAATGTGCCCCCAAGCTTTCTTCCCTTCTAAATCCTTCAAACCAGCTACTCTGAAGGTGAGTGTAGGAAGCAGAGACATGCACTGGAGATGAAGACACAGACATCTGGACATTATGTTCCCGGGGTGGTGTACTGGTCAGCTCTCACTGCTGGACAAAATGCCTGAGATCTCAGGTTAAAGGAGGGAAGGTTTATTGTGACCCATGGTTTCAGAGATTTCAGCCCATGGTCTGCTGGCTCCAAGGCAAAGCTGCCATGGTGGAAGGGCGTGGTAGAAGACAACTGCTCACCTCATGGAAGCCCGGAAGCAGAGTGAGAGGGAAAGAGCCAGATAGGAATGGGAAGGAGACCAGATGTACCCCAAAGGCATGTCCCCAGTGACCCACTTCTTTCACCTAGGTCGTCTTCCTCCTAACAGCCCATTCGTCTCTGAACTACCAATGGACTAACCCATTGGTGAGGTTAACACCCTCATGACATTGCTGGATATTGCTGCATTGAGAATCAAGCCCTCCTACGTGAGTCTTTGGGGGATGCTGGATATATAAACAATAGCAGGTGGAAACTGGGGCAGGAAGCCATCTTGTCAGTGTCCCGGTGGGTCCTCAATGCCCCACCATATACTCCTTCTCTCCTTGAGCTGCAAACACCTTAGGAACGCTTCCTTCTTTGTCCTCTAATAAGGCTTCAAATGGCTTTCTTAAATGTCACATTTCACCTGTGCAAAAACTGTGAGGAGATTCTCCTCCCACCCAGCCCCCACAGGCAGCTTCCATCCCCTGAGGGGCCATGGTGACATCTTGGTTCTCCTCATCTACTCCAGGCTAGATTCAGCACTTGGATTCACACAATGGCTCAGCTGGATGTTTATGTGAAATGTCAGAAGAGTCTTCTTTCTCCTTGTAGTGCTTGAGTCTAGGCAAACAAGAGATTTGGGGTTGACAAGTAGTTCTACTCAGGAAAGATGTACGCTTTCTGCCTTACATAAAACATCAGGGAAACCAGATGTATCCCCCTGAATATTTATGGTCTCACAGCTTCTTCTATTAATAATTCATCACACATCGTCATGTCTACCCATCAACAAGGACTGCAGAGCAAGGCAAGAGATGGGTGAGTGCCCTCCCCCTCCCCAGGTCCCTGTGCCCTTACCAGACAGATGGGCAGCCACATGCCATGCTGCACCACCCTGTGAAAGATAATAAAATGCACTGTGTTGGAATTTTCTGTAACAAGCCTTGATTACTTTAATAAACCACAGGGGGAATCATCAAGAAGAAAGCACTGCTTTCCAGCCCAACTTCAAAGAGGAACATTTGGCTTCTTTTGTTACTATTGGGCCAAAAACTGTTGCTAAACTGGTCTATTTGAAATACATAAAAAAGCCCTTTGGCTCCCAAAGTTGGCTTTGTCTTCAGCTCCTATAGATGTTTTTGTTTCTGATTAGAATTATATTCATCTTAATTGTCAAAAAAATATTAGAAATTGAAAATGAAGTCACTTGTAACTTCATCCATTCCTGTCTTGCTATATAAACTTCTAGGATAAATGAGCCCTCACATATGTGTAAATATGTGCTTACAAAAATGATATCGAGGGTCAGGATGTGGCTCAGGGAGAAAGATTATCTCACATGCCCAAGGCCTAGATTTGATGCCCAGCACTGAAAAAGCAAAACTGAGGTGTTTCATAAATTTCTTCCAGTACAAATATATTGCAGTCCTCTTTTTATGTAATGCACACATGCATGTACTCTGAGATGGCTTCCCTGTTGTACTTGTTATTTTGTGATATCTAAATCTTTCCTGCTTCCCTTGCCCCTCCATTCCTGTCCTGTCAGGGGAAGGTCAGTGCTCACAGCCCTGTCCTCCTGTCACCTCACCTAACTCTGCCCAGTGTAGAGTGGCAGCAGTGATGACTTGGAGCCTTCCATCTACAGTCATATTAAGACCCAGGCAGAAGCAGCAAGAAGGGGTGGCCTGATGGCCACTCCGAGACCCTCTCTCTGTGGGTTGGAATCCTGCAGGAAGCAGGGATTGGTCTGGAAATCCATGCAGAGCTGCCCTGAAGGGAATAGAAGAGCCACTTCTGGGGATTTGGGAGCTAAAGGGCCTCATCCACTGACCCTGGGTTTTGATGTCATAATAAGCATGGAGTCTCCCCAAAGCGGGGCAGTATCTAGATTATTCTCTCTGGGAACTGAAACAGTGGGGAGCATCAGCGCTTCCACCACAGAGGCCAGCAGCACAGCATTGTGGTCATGCAGCCCAAGAAGAGCCTCTTGCAAGGGCACCCTGGTCCCACCAACCTCCACTGCTGCCCTTCCACCATGTCCTTGGGGACATCCTGGCCATCTTCTGTCCTGTGGGATGCCCTTTGTCCACCTCCCATCCTCCAGGGACATCCTCTGTTCATCTGATGTGTTCCAGGGACAGTGTGCTGCCCTCAACTCCTCAGTCACAGCCAACCCAGGATTGGGATCCCCAACACTGCTTTGAAGGCTCTTCTTTCTGCCAATGGGATTCCCCTAAAAACTGGGTCACCTTCCTCCTTCAAGAGCCCATTGGCTATGCTTCTTTCAAAGCACAACTCCTTTCAGAGACGAATCTGCATGTGTTTCTTATCTAGGGACTTGATTCTATCTTTGTAAAGCAGAATTTCCCACAGTGAATATCCTGCAGTCCTTTCTCCACCCTCAGCATTCTACTCCATGCAAAAAAGCAGTTTTCAATACATTGTTCAATCTCTGAGACTGAGGACTTTTAAAAATCTATTTTAAAGAAAATATTTATTCTTATGGTTTTAAAGACTCACATAAAAATGAAATTCATTCAAAACCACAAACCCATCATTTTTAAAACAAAGATTCAGTGTGCTGAATTCTCTGGTTAATGAAGAATTCATGCAGCTCTGCAGACCCTGTGAACAGGGCTACTGGCCAGCGTTTGTTAGGACAATAGCTCTGTCACCAGGCCAGTCTCTAATGAGGACCTCTGCCAGGAGGGATGCTCTGACCTAGGGAGAACATTATCTAAGGTCCAGTGCTTTGGGAATAAACATGGTTGCCATCACATTATGTGGCTGCCCTAACACCTGCAGGAAGAATCGCAGAAAACAGGGGAACTTTGGCTCCAAATGCAACCATATGTGGGAGTTCAGCTGATTGTTGCCCTGGGTTGTTGGTGGTGGTTAAACCATGATTCACTAAGACCAAAGTGGATTTCACAGAGGTGGCACCGCCTGACCCTGCCATTTCTGCTTCCTTAGTGGCATCCCTCACAGCTGCTGCCACAGCAGCCCCTGGGTGTTTTCAGGGGCCTTTCTTGCTATAACTTCATTCCCTTACCCTATGCAGCAGGAGGCTTCGATATGGAGCTTCTTGGAAAGTGGGGAGAAAAGCAACAGGGATGGTCAATACCAGAAGTCTGCAGAGTAGTCATTCTTCCTCTTAGACATTCTCTCAATGCAACAACAGTTGCATTGCCTGACATTTTCTGACAAGCTGCCTCCCAAGCTTCCAAGGAAGGAAATAACTATTTTGGAGAACCTAAGCCTTCAATTAGGCTCGAGAGACATAGCTAAGGAGTGGAGTGATGAGCAAGATATGTTTATTATTTTAAAGCAGCCAGGCTATAGCAGGCAGAAAACGCCATTCAGGATGTTTCTTCCTTCCCACAACGTTCATAGCAGACAGGTTTTTGTTGTTTTTTTTTTCAGTAGTGGATTGAACCCATGTTCTTCACATTGAGTTACATTCCAAGCCTTTTTAATTTTTTGATTCTGAAACAAAGTCTCACTAAGTCACCAAGTTGTTCAGGCTGGGCCCGAACTTTTGATCTAAGGCTGTTTTGGGGGAAATATTCAGTGAAGCTACTTAGGTACATGTGTAAGGAGCTGGGCTCAGCATATCAGCCATGATTCCTGGAGTCTAACATTTCCTCACTGCTCATCTGCTGTGCATAAAAACAGTGTGCAATAAATATGAGACTAAACTTCACGTCAGGACAAAGAAACCAACACAAATTCCCTACTTTGGAAATCTTGACATAATTTATTATATGCAATATAATATATATTTGTATGTATTATAATAATTTAGAGGGTATTATAATACATAATTTTCAATTTTTGTGTTCAAAGAATCGGGGATCTTAACAGGGAATTTTATTGCCTAAAGTCTCTCTAAATCACACATAATGTTCAATTTCTTATTGTTTTGTTTTGTTTTTGATTGACTCTATGTAGGTTAAGTCACCAAATCTTTCTAGTGGAGTGGTGTTAAAAAGGTCAGATTTTTTGTGTGTGTGGTTGAGAGAATAAAAGAAAACAATTCACGTAGGTGTTTAGCAGGGAGACTGGTAAGAACTCACTAGTGTGGAGGCCAGAGTGACTCCATATTGTAACAGAAGGCTTCATTTCGTACTGAGCCTGACCTAAAAACGAACCCAATTGTCTTGTGACTGCTGAACAAGGCAAACTAGTTCCTGGGAAAACAACAAAATGTATAGAAATACAGAATGTTCCATTGGATAAGACCACCTGGCACCCTTGAAACTCGGCCACCCCATAGCAACCCTGTAACTCGGCCACCCCGAATAGCTCACCACCCCAACAATTGCCAATAGGATTTGAATGTAATAACTAACCAATCATAATAGAGATAAAGCTTGTTACTAAAGCTAATGTATCCCAAAACCTATAAAAGAGGCTTAAAATTGCCTTTCGGGGTCTCCAAACACAGAGTGGCAGACCCATTGCATGTTGTGCTAGTAAAGTGCTCTTGTGTGTTGCATAAGTGAGTGGTGGTCTTCTTGGGGATGCAAGCTAGGGCACAACACTAGCAAGTGAGTTTATTTATACTGAATGTTGCAAAGAAAGAATGGAAGAAAAACAACCATGCTTCCTGCTTTTAGCTCTAAAGATTCATTGCATGAAGGGCTCCCACCTTTAGAGCAATGGTCAATAAGAAGACAGAATTCACACGGTTTAGAACATTTTGCAAGTGTTTTCATAGGATTAGGTCGGGGGAGACCTTTTTATATTCATCAATTTGATCTAGGTTTAAAAAAAGCTATTAAACAATTAATTTTGGCAAAACTACATTACAAAAAACATTTGTTACTTTGTGAGTTCTTCCTTAGAGACAAGATGCTATCCCACTTTTCTCAGTCTGGTGTGGACATGAAGATGATGGTTGGCTGAGCCCCCTGATGTGATATGCATGTTGCCCCAGGTCTTTGGAGAACTTCTCCCTCACTTAAAGTAAAAAACTCTTGAGGATGACACTAGTTGCACTTTTAGCCAATTGAAGAAATACATGGGTTTATAGGACTTTGAGGAGCTCATTGTCTCTCTTTGACCAAAGGTGAGTTTACTAATTGAGACAGCTTAGCAAGTGCTACTCAGGAAATAGCCCTGTCACTATAGATCACTGTGATTTAAAGCATTGATCCATAAGTATGATAATAAGAGAAGCCACCAGCCAACAAACCTGGATTTTGCTGGCATCCAAGTATTCTGAGACTTCCGCGGAACTCCTCTGGTCTGAAGATTCTTGGGATGAGTTGGGTGTCCTCTGTTCTTGGTGAGAAGTCAGCATGCATGCAATTCTGGAAAGACAGCTGCCTTGTCTCTGCAGATTCTTCAGTTGTGTTTTTCTGACAGTTCCTTTGCTTGGCCTCTGGAAATGGGGCTGTGACCAAGTTTGATGTGTTTGTACACACCTGTGTCATGACCTGGCTCTCTTCCTCCACCAACTACACAGCCAATCCAAAGAGGACCAAGACCACACTTGACTTTTGTTCTACTTTTCATTAGTCATTAGCGTTGGCCTCCTGGTAGGCACTTGCATGTCAACAGCAGAGCAGCTACAAATCAATCAACGACCTTGCCAATGTGCATGCATCCACCTGGTGAATGTGCCTTTAGAGTCTCTGGTTGTGAAACTGTATTTAAGAAGTCAATAACCTCATAACAGTCATTTTACCCTAATTCCATGATCTGAGAATAAAGGCTTTTGCCCAGAAACATTTCAGTAAATTCCATACACATGAAATCCATTGGAAATGAGTAAGTTTGGCAGATTCTATGAAACTGGTAGGTTTTTATATTGTTTGTGAGTTGTTTCAAAATGGGAGGATATATTTAATTTGGCTCTTAATATATGGTTTAAGTGGATGGGTGGTCTACTGGAGTGAACTAACCAATTGGAGCATCTGCCTCTTCTATAGTTTTGTGTGTGTGTGTGTGTGTGTAGATGTCACAAACAACCACAATGCCAGTAGTCACTGTCCACATCCATGGGGTTATGTACTTTAATATGTTTGTAGACAACTTTTGAGGTCAAATATTGGAAATAACTAATAAGAGTTAGGGCATAGTTACTAGGACCACAGAGCAGAACTTTGAAATGAGAAAGACTCTAAAAATCTTGGAATTATGGTCTCCTTACCCCTAAAGTCCTCATAGGGCTTCTTACTGTTTTTTTTTTCACTTGTTCTCCACCTGTCCCTATGCACCACCTCCTCCCTCTTGTTTGCAGAATGGGACTTCTCCAGGCCAATGCCATGACCATGCTAGAGAGGACTTGGAGAAGCAGGCACTCAGTGGGCCAAGTCTGTGGCTGCTAGTGCAGAGTGAGGGACAGGAGACAGGTGGGACACACTGGAGCCCTGGGTGGAGATATCTCCCTGTGTGCAAGTGTGAAGAGAGGTGCACTGAGTTCTGAGATGGCCCTGGTACACTTGGAGAATTTGTTCATCTGTGTGGCTGCAGGGCACATGTGGAAGAACGGGAGATCAAATTTCTGAAGAGCCAGGGGATGAAGGCATTCCTGCCCTCAGCTCTGATCAGTGCTGCCTGGAAAAGAAGCTCTTGAAGGCGCTGCTGTAGTTCTTGTTGAAGGCTGTGTAGATGAGGGGGTTGAAGAAGGAGTTGGAGTAGCCAAGCCAGAGGAAGATGCTCTTCCAGACGGCAGGGATGTCCCAGGAGCAGAGAGGGCCAACAAGCTCAGTGACAAAGAACGGGATCCAGCACAGCACAAACACCCCTATGAGGATGCCTACCATGAGGGCCGCCCTCTGCTCCTTCTGCTCCCGCCATGTGTCCCCTTCTGTCTGGAAGGTGACAGTGGCAGGGCGGACTGTGAACACCATTTGAGATTGCTGCGTGGAGTCCTTCACCTGCAAGACACAAGCAGCAGTGTTGTGAAGAGCCAGCACTCCACACCCACCAGGCTGAGCCTGGATGATGGTGGCCTGGGCCCTGCACATTTACTCTGATGCAAAGCTGAATTTGTAGGCACAGGAACCTGACCACTGTAAAACTCAACCACAGACAGGAAATGGGGTGCTGATGCTGGGCTGTTCATGTGCACCACAGAAGTGGAGGAGTGTCATGCTAGGGGCCTAGTCTGCTCAATAGACTGGACAACATCAACAACAAGGCCTAGGGCTCGAGGGATCCAGCAACAAAGGCACAGCACACAGGTACTCCCAACTTATGGTGGGGCCCCATCCTGGGGAACAGGTTAAAGCTGAAAATATCACAAGCATTTAATACTCCGTCCTACCAAGCATGCTGACTTGGATGCAGAGAATGTTATAGAGTTCGGGATGTGGCCCTTGAGATCATAGGGTGACCAGGAGCTGCATCCTTTTACCACTGCCCAACCTTAGGACAAAGGATCCTACTCCTGGTGAGGAAAACTGAAACTCAAACAAAAATGAAAGGGGCTGTGGATGTAGCTCAGTATTCTCTAGGTCCAATCACTAGTACTGGAAAAATAAGTGTGGTAAGTCTTCATCAAACACCTGTAAACTTAGGACCAGATTTTATGATGTTCTAGATTTCAGGAAGCCCCTTCTAAAATGACTGGGCACTTGTTGGGCCACTTAGCTCGCTCCGGGTTGCTGCTGTGTCTCCCCCCACACACCTATATGTGTCACAAACAAACTCCAAGAGTCAGTGGAAGGGGGACCACATTATCAGGGGATAATGCACCACAACCCTCTCCCCAATCCTATATCTCTTCCCCAGGAGAGCTTCCTACATGATGCTCTCTGCCTTCATTTCCTTCTCTTGGAAAGCTGAGCTCCCAGAGAAGAAAGTGCCCCTCCCCAGCCCAGTATTGTTTTTAGCTCTCAGGAGAATGGAAATCATAAGTGGCTGATGATGCAGCAGCCTGAATATGAAAGAAGGAATTGCAATGGGTTCCTTAACTAAGTTAGCAAAGCATTCAACCCATCCAAGCCACAGGACCGTTTCTGGGTCAGCAGGTCATTCTCATAGGTGGCTGCCCCGATTGTTACCTTACTCTTCCTGACTGCAGCCTTGTGTGGCTCAGGAGAGCAACACAGCTTGCTTATCAGCAACATACAATCTTCTGGGTGCTAGACAAGGTGAGAAAGTCTGTCTGGTTAGTTCAAACCACTTAGTTTATGGCTGCATCTTTATAGTAGTGGAGTAAGGGGCTCTGACTTGTTTATTATATGAAACATCTCAGGTGGTAGGAAGGATGCTATAGTTAAAATAGCATGGTCACTATGTGAATTATTGAATTTGTATGATATTCTTGCTGCCATTTATTTGAAAATATCAAAATATCAGATGTTGAGCAATTAAAAAAGAAGATAAATACTGAAAGCATAGTGCATAGCCCTTAAAACACATGCAAAATAAGAAGTAAAACCTCCCTTTCTGTATCCTATGTTTCCTATTGAAGAGCACAAAAGGGTGACACTCTTTCAGGGAAAGACTCTTAAGGATAGTGACTCCATTCATAATACATACATAGAAGATTTCAGTACTATTTAAAGATTGTCATAGTAAATAATGCCTACATGGGCTCTCAAAGCAAATTATACAATCAATGCTGTCAGCCCCCAAACAATACCCTGACCCATGTAGCCACAGCTAATGGGATAGCCTGAAGTTTTCCTTTGGTCAACTACAGAGGAATCTATCTGCAAGCAATACTTCCTGTACAACAGCTAATATTTCCTCTTATGCCTGCATTAGTACACAGTAAAGTAATCTCTATGTGAGCTAGAAGAAAAAGCAGCACCTAGCTCCCTAAGAAAGACATGGAGAAATTTTGAGACTTGCTTTCTTGATCCGAGCTAGGCGACCTTGGGTCACAACTTGGGAGATCATCCAGCCCTTCCACATTCTGCTCCTAGTTATATTTGTTTCCTACTTGTTCAGTGTCTGTTGTCCACTACTTTCCATGCACAACCCTATTCAGAGAGATGACTTAGAATGATTGAAAGAATGGAGTATAATCTTGTGAATCAGTGTGCATTCTGTCCTCTCACCTCTCCCTTTCTCTCTCTCCCTCTTCCTCTCCCTCTCTGTCTCTCACCAGACCCTCAGATTGGAGACCAAACCTAGGGTCTCATGCATGCTAAGCAAGTGCTCTAGCACAAGAGCTACCCCAGCCCTCACAGAGCATTCAGCCTCAGATCACCACAGATGAAATTTCACCTTCAATGAGAGTTAACTACAGGAGTAAGAATGTGAAGTCCTTGCTGGTCTCCCCTGAATCTTTGGCTGATAAGAATCACAAGCAGGAGGCTGAGAACTAAATATTCCCACACATGTAGTAGAAGACTGGGGACCCAGCGCTGTTTCGTTGTTGTTTGTTTGTTTTTGTACTGGGGATCAAACTTCGGACCTTGTGCTTGAGAGGCAGGCGGAGGAACACCTGAGCTAAATCCCCGGCTTCAAGGCTGGTTTTAACCAACTCCTTTAACCCCTTTAACCAACTGTTTTAACCAAAGATAATTCATCTCAATGAAGATGCCTTTACAAACTAATCTATTGGTGTCAGCCCTTTGCTTCTAAAAGCCTACCAGTGATGCACATGCTCCAACAAATTCCCGTTGGAGCAACAACCAAGCAATAGCTGCTCATATCGATAGTGACCACCCAATCACACCTCAGTAGCCTGAGACCCAAAGCATGACTTCCAGAAGCATAGTGTAAGATCAGTCTTCTACTCTCTGCACAGGGAGAGTCTGCCTGACCACACTAGAATGGCTTTCTCACCATGGTAAGCAATGTCTTTCATTCTGTCATTTAATTTCAGGTCTTCTGTGGTGGTTCATTGTACTTTGACAAATTCAAGATCCATCTGCCTCTTCTGGCAGCTCCCATCCCAGGACCTGACATAGGTTA
Source organism: Fukomys damarensis (assembly GCF_012274545.1). Taxonomy (NCBI): domain Eukaryota; kingdom Metazoa; phylum Chordata; class Mammalia; order Rodentia; family Bathyergidae; genus Fukomys; species Fukomys damarensis. The sequence continues at coordinate 85,699,152 of NW_022900928.1, forward strand.
GGGGCTGTGCATACAATCAAATAAAGCTCATCAGACAAAGAAACTGAGATGTGTTGTGATCTCCCTAGGTAACACAATTAGCTGACAGTAGGACTGTATTTACAAACTTTGACACCCACTATCACAGAGCAGTCAGGGAGCCTCATTTGCAATTATTCCACTATAGAACAGAAGGGAAGCCGGGCATGGTGGCTCGTGCCTGTAATTCCAGCACTCAGGAACCTGAGGCAGGAGGATCACTGTGAGTTCGAGACCAGCCCAGGCTACATGGAGTTCCAGTCACCCAATCACACCTCAGTAGCCTGAGACCCAAAGCATGACTTCCAGAAGCATAGTGTAAGATCAGTCTTCTACTCTCTGCACAGGGAGAGTCTGCCTGACCACACTAGAATGGCTTTCTCACCATGGTAAGCAATGTCTTTCATTCTGTCATTTAATTTCAGGTCTTCTGTGGTGGTTCATTGTACTTTGACAAATTCAAGATCCATCTGCCTCTTCTGGCAGCTCCCATCCCAGGACCTGACATAGGTTAGGGGCTGTGCATACAATCAAATAAAGCTCATCAGACAAAGAAACTGAGATGTGTTGTGATCTCCCTAGGTAACACAATTAGCTGACAGTAGGACTGTATTTACAAACTTTGACACCCACTATCACAGAGCAGTCAGGGAGCCTCATTTGCAATTATTCCACTATAGAACAGAAGGGAAGCCGGGCATGGTGGCTCGTGCCTGTAATTCCAGCACTCAGGAACCTGAGGCAGGAGGATCACTGTGAGTTCGAGACCAGCCCAGGCTACATAGTGAGTTCCAGGTCAGTCTCAACTACATAGTGAGACCCTGTTTCAAAAAAAAAAACAAAAAAAGAACAGAAGGGAAAGACAGCTCCATATTACACACAGGGTCTGGGACCACATAGAGGCTTTGTGAAACCAAGGGACCCACTTTCAAAAGTGATCTGGCAGGGGGTGGGGAGGGAAGCTCTGTGTGTGTGTGTGTGTGTGTGTGTGTGTGTGTGTGTGTGTAGAAAGGTCTCATAGTGCTTTACTTCTGCTATCATCAAGATACAGATAATGGGGCCAGGGATTTAGCTCAGTGGTTCAGCCACCTGCCTCTCAAGCGCAAGAACCTGAGTACGATCCACGGTACCCCCCCCCAAATAATGAAGCTGGGTGTGGTGGCACACGCCTGTAATCCCAGCACTAAGGAAACTGAGGCAGAATGATCGCTGTGAGTTTGAGATGAGCCTGGGCTATGTAGTGAGTTCCAGGTCAGACTCAACTACATAGTGAGACCCTGTCTCAAAAAAAAAAAAGAAAAAAAAAAGAAAAAAAAAGAAAAAGATACAGATAATGAGGCACCCTCGTCCTTTTACAATCAGCACTAAGAGAACTGGGAATTGATTTTCCCTCTTAAAGCTGGGATTGGTGTTGATCATCAACCTCATTTGCCTAAATAGCATCCGGCTCAAGAGGGTTTCTGTGAAGAGGGACCTGGAGATGGCCAGCCCTCTTACTCCTGGCCTGGAATCTGGGTGCACTCTCACACACCAGGTGCTTTGGTGGGATATCTGCCATCCTTCCCCATTGCTGCTCCTTGTTCAGCGTAGAAATCTAACAGATCAGAGTTCCCAAAATTTGATATTCTGGACATTTTGGTCTGAACAAGTCTTGGCTGTAGTGTCCTGGTCTCTGCATGCTAGATACCATTAGCATACTATCCCAAGTCTGGATTACTGAAAATGTCTCCAGGCCATCTAAATGTTCCCTGGGATGCAATGTTACCCTTGGCTGAGGACTACTGCCATAAACTAAAGGACAGGTAGCCTCTGAACCCTTTCCCCGTCTTTCTTCTAGAACACCCCTACACATTTTCCCTAACTACATCTCTAGCCTAAGTTTGGGCAACTCTAGTCTAAGTTTAGCTATCAAGTAGAGAAAATGCCACCATAGTGCAGGGCTCACAAAGGGGATCTATCTCCCTGGCCAGACCCAACTCTGCACAGGCCAAGCCCATCGCTCTGTTACTTCTCTTCTCGAGCCCATAGTACACGCTTGGCACAGTATACTGAATTAAATATACTTTGTTGTCACAGAGCCCAGTAACAGAAATTGAGGCCTGGGTATGTTTTTGACCTGACTTCGGAATGTGGATGAGGTTCAGAATGAGCCTTGGTAATTAGTAAGGAAGGGGTGGAGAAGAAGCTTCCACATCCAATGGATTCCATTTTAATGTGGCTACAGAATCTTGAATCATAGGGTCAGATTATGAAGAGGTAAAAAACTGGAAAGTGTGGGTGGGGAGAAAAAGATTTTTAAAAGAGCCTTCATGGTTGCTAGAGCAGTTGTTGCACATTAAACACCACTTGTGGGGAGCTGTGGAGTTGTCTATCTTGGGGTTTTAATTTCCACCTTAGCTTTCCTCATGATCAGAAAGGCAGATGAGTGGTCCTTGGGTGCACATGCAGCCTATGAGGCCACAGGGTATAGACCCAGGAAGGGCCACAAGGCCCAGTAACAGATAAAAACATAGGCACTTAGACTCGAGTAAACAGTACTTGCAATCCTACATCAGGAGGGGAGGATGCTGCCAAGTGACAGTAACCTAGGAGATGCCACATTTTGCAAAATCAGCTGCTATAATTTGCAAAGAAAAAAAATGGACAAGGACAAAACACTAAGGCGCTGTGCCTGAAGTGTGATGATCTCTCTGTGGAGTCCAGCCACCTCCCCTCCCCTAACCCTCACTCTCAAAGAAAGCTGCAGGTGTTTCTGGGGCAGTGACCCCACATGCCGTAGGCACCAGCTTCTCCATGTATTTTAAAGGATGTTATGGTTCCGCAGGGTTTTGGTTCCAAGGAGGACCAAGTAGAACATGTAGCTCAAAATTCTCATTTTATAGCTAAAGAAATAATCCGTCAGAGGTGTCAGTAGATGAATAGCTCTGTGATGTGAAATTTGTCAGGGCAAAGTCTCCAGCCCTTGCTTTCTCTCCCCCAGCTTGCCCTTCCCTAAGCCAAAAAGTTCCACTTTCTACGAACAGTGGGGAAGGCATCCTGGGGTACAGCCCGTGAAGATGCAAGTAAAGAATTGTTAAGGATCGCTGTGCACCCACCTCCACAGCTTCAGGTACGGGGGAGACGCTGTTGGTCTTCCTGGCACCAACGCGGAGCTTGGCAGTCTTGTAGATCTTCCAGTACACGAAGAGCACCACACAGAGAGGCAGGTAGAAGGCGCCCACAGTGGAGAACACGGCGTAGGAGGGCTCTCTGCTCACCTGGCACTCCTCGCGGTGCTCAGAGTACGTCTCCCCCCACCCAAACAGCAGCGGGGCCAGAGAGATGACCGCGGAGAGCGCCCAGGTGAGTGCAATCATCAGGTTGGAGACACGCTTGCGGGTGCGGGGCGTGTACTCCAGGTGTCGTGCAATGGACCAGTAGCGGTCCAGAGCTATGGCCGTCACATTCCAGATGCTGGCTGTGCAGCACAGCACGTCACACGCCACCCACAGCTGGCACAACCGCCGGCCTAGCTGCCAGCGGCGTCCGGAGAGCTCATGCACTAGGCTCAGGGGCATGACCAGCGCGGCCACCAGCACGTCAGAGACCGCCATGGAGGCCACCAGGTTGTGCGGGACGCGGTGGAAGGTACGCACTCGGAGAATGGTGGCCAGCACCAGCAGGTTCCAAGCGAAAGTGGCCGCCACCAGAAGGCCCAACAAGGTCAGAACAAGCACGCTGAAGACCGAGAGCAGGGGCGGGCTGGGGCGCAGGTCCTCGGCGCCCAGACTGCGGTTGGGCTCCTGAGAGGACGGGGTGGAGAGGGGAAAGGAGAAGTTCACGGACAGATCCATCGCTGACGCGGGGCACTAGCCCCCGCACGCTTGTAGCACAGGCGCTCAATACTCCATTCTGCCCCCTTCGCTCAGGAGTAGTCTGGTTGTTCACGGCCTCTGGCCAGTGGCGAGACGTCTGGGGAGGGAAGGTGGTTCTAGCCTCCTGCCCGAGATGGGGTGGCCGGGTGGAAGACGCTGGACTGCAAGCCCAGAAGCCTGGATGCCCCAGAGCCAGGGCAAAAGGGTCAAGGATCTGGGTCACATGGCGCGGGTTCCTCACCTCGGCGGAGGCGGCTGTCCAGCAGCTCAAAGCCTAGCATCCCGGGGTTGGCCCTGCGGCGAGTGGGTGCTCGGAGCGCGGCCATGCGTCAGAGCTGAACCTCACTGCGTTGCTCCCGCCGCCAGCCCCTCTCCAGGCAGCCGGTAGCAGCCTCAGATCCTCGCTGAGGAAGCCATGTAGGTACCTGCTCTTGGGAACTGCCTCCTGATCGGGCCGCGTCCCCTTACCACTCCGTCTGGGGCTGCAGCTCCAGAGAGGGGACGCTGGCGCGCCCACCAGACCTGCCTTATCAAAGTGGGACCCAGCCCTACGTAAGGCATCAGCTGATAAGGCCGCCTGTCCCCGCCCGGTTCCTTGCGCGACTGTAGCTCTCTCTGCCCGCGGTGCCGCGCGCTCAACCAGCTCCGCGCCGAGCCTAGCAGGACTGCGCCGAGGAGACCCTGCGGGTTGTCGCTGTCCTCGGTGCTGACACCACCTGCCCGAGGGGCGCGTCTGGGTGCTGTCCGAGGTTCTGCCGCTTTTGCCTGAAATAGGTGCTCGCGTGGAACAAGTTGGCCAATGAACTTTTGGTAGCAGTCCCTCTGGAGGTGGCCTGCAGACCTGAGCCCTGTCTTCTGCTTCCCCTACCTGCGGTCTGGGATGTTGTGCTGGATTTTCTAGTCCAGATTTGAATATCTGATTGCTTCTTTTGTATACGATTCTTTTTCTTTTTTTTTGTACACATTTCTTGATGGCTACCCTTAAAGTGTTTGTTTTCCTTAAAGAAGAGGTGTAAGATGGTGTTTTCTACTATTCTCAGAGAGATGGCTAGGTATTGGAGCTAGAAAGCCTACCCCAGAAAGAAGCTATGCTATCTCTCCACCCACTAAACTAAATTTGCTGCTGTGACAGGATCAGTGGTACAGGTGTGTTATAAATGTTCTATTGCATTAAAAAAGAAGGGGAGCATTTAACTCACCCTGTACACATAATAAACCAGATACACATCCACAGAAATTGAGAAAATATTAAAAGATACTACTCGGAAGCTGTTATTTTATTATCTTGCTTGTACGTGGGATCCAACCCACAGCCTGTGCCTGCTAGGCAAGCAGTCTATTTAGTTACATCTCCATCCCAGAAGTTATGTTATGCTTTACAGCACCTCACAAAGAGACACATGACATAGAAAAATGAAGGGAGTTGGAAGAAGGAAAAGTATATGACAGAAAGGAAAGTAGGATAATAGTTTATAAGGTGCATTCAGTGCATATCATGAAGTCCAGTACGTACATTTACAAGTAACTTGGGCCAGAACCTTTTTAATTAATCAAAAACAAGAAATACATTCTTTTACAAGATTGTATTTCTCACTGAGTCAAGCATCAACAGAATGCACTGAGAAGTTAATCTCCCTGTGAGAACTTCAGAAAGATGGCAATGCATTTTTAAAAGCATAGCTGTTCTAATGAGGGCAAAACCCTGGGAGTGGATACATATTCAATTGTTATTGAAGTCTTCTATGAATAAGATTAGGTCATGGTTTTGGAAGTTGTGTGCTACTGGCCCATATGGTGATCCTTCCATAATTATTGCCACATGTGGCAAGGATGGAAGGTTAGAAGTGAAGTCAGCTGGTAGTGGAGCCCAGTCCAGGTCCGGCTCATGGTGGATGCACTAGGCCACTGTACCTGCTCCATGGTGGTCTCTCCAGTTTCCAAAGGTATCATCAGATGCACATCGTGGTCACTGGCAGAATCCTATGTTGATGTCTTGACCTGCAGGGTCAAAGCTACTGTAAAAGGGCAGGCCAAAGGGAGTCTTCAAAACTTCTTCCCCAACCTGGGAGCTGAGATAGTAAATCGTAATAATACTTCAGAAGGGAATCTGATGGTGGAGATTATTGCCTCCTGGCCTATCCACAAGTACTTCTGTTGGTTTCTACAAAAACTACATTATAACAGGGACAGTGATCTACCACAGACTTGCCCAAGGACTAGCCATATGTCCACCTGTGCAAGATGAGTGGGAGGGTATATTTGCTATAGTGGACCCACACAGCTGCAGTGTAGAGTATGCAGTCATCAAACTATGAGTCATTTAGATCAGTGGTTTTTTAAGTGTATTCCATGACCCCTAGGGTCTCCAGCCCCTTTCAGTGGGGCAGCAAAAGTCAGGTTATTTTGACAATGATGTTGAGGGATTGTTTACTTTTTCACTGTGTCAACTTTTGTGCTGACGGTGCAAAAGTGGCCGTGGTTGTACCTGGAGGCACCTGCACACCATAGTCACTGGCATTCTTCACTGCTCTGCACCCACAGAAGAAAAGAAAAAAACATAGATTTCACTTAAGAATATCCTTAAGGATGTTATAAAATTAGTAATTATGTTAGAACTTGACCTTTGAATGTTTATCCCAAACACCCGCATACCATTCTCTGCCTCAGAATACATTTCCAAAGAACACAACCCAAGGCAGCAGTCTAAATGCCTGCAGAGCCAGGGATTTAGCTCAGTGGTTCCGCTGCCTGCCTCACAAGCACAAGGACCTGAATTTGATCCCTGGTACCAAAAATAAAAAATAAAAGTAAAAATAAATGCCTTCACAGAATGGATGGAATTATTCTGTGAAACATGGGAGGGAATTAATGAAGCTATTGTTTATATCTAGATGTCCACTTAATGCCTCCTGTACTCATAGATGGGCATTTGAGTGGTGGTTGAATTGTAGGGCTTCTTGCTGATTGTTGTTAGGAAGGGGGGCCTAGTGGAAGAGGCAGTCACTGGGGGTGTGGCCTGGAAGTGTTTATCTCCCTCCTGTAATCCTCTCCTCTCTCTGCTTCCTGTCCTCCATGCTGTGAACAGCTCTCTTCTGCCGGGCCCCCTGCTATGCTGCTCTGCCTTGGAACCAGCTAACTATGGACTAAAATGTGAGAGAGAAAAGAGAAATTTCTCCTCCTGTGAATTGCGGGTGTCAGGTAATGCGTCTTAGCTACAAGAAAAGTGACTTAGACAAAGGGGAAATAAAAAGGATTAAGATGTGTTATGTGTGTGCACCACCTCTCCATGGTGATTATAATTATAATGTACACAAACATGGACTAATAAAGTTTTTTTAAACAATGAGTCTTCACACCCTGCTCATGTCTGTCAGTACTAGCAAGTGCACGGAGCCCAGGACAGCTGACTTTCTAAAAAAGAGAAGACTTGGTACTTAGTTACATTTCTATTGGATAAGGTTACTCCAATAGAATTACTGAGGTGAGAAGATTTGAAAGATCTCATGCTAGAAGAAGATGGGATTCTCATTTGTTTTGCCTTGACATTTTCTATGATATAAGGGGTTAGACATGAACCCTCAGGTTGACATAACACTGGTGATGCTACATTATCATCTCAGAGGCTTCTATTGGCAGCATGAGTGACATCTCCTGTCACTCTTGGGATGGGGCAAAAACCACAGTTATTCTTAGTTTGCTCTACTCTGTCTTGCATTCCTCAGATATCAGAACAAAAGCAACAGAACACAGCCCATAGGAGAGGAGTGGAGAATCACCAGGTCTTGTTGACCCTTTGTGTTGTTGTGTTGTTTTGTTTTGTTTTTCTTTTCTTTTCTCTTTTCTTAGATAGGGTCTCACTATGTATTTCAGGCTGGCCTTGAACTTCCTATGTAGACCAGGCTGGCCTCAGACTTATGGTCATCCTCTTGCCTCAGCTTCCCACACTGCAATTACAAGCATGCACCACCACATCCAGTTTTGAAAACTAAATCCCTAAATTGCTAGGTTGTGGTATCTGGAGGTGAGGCCTTTAGGAGTTAAAGTTAGATGAGCCAAGTTAGATTGGCTCCTTGTGCTGATATCAGTGGCTTTAGAAGCAGAGGAAGAGAGACCCTCAGGCTTGATGCTTTGCCTCACCATGCGATGACAACAAGAAGGCCCTCACCAGATCTCTAGTCCCCACAAATCACTTTGCCTTGGGTGCTTTATCACAGTAGCAGTAAACAAAGACATATACATAGTACTTAAAGCTAGAGAATAGGGGGCTCTCCTGGGAGCACTCAGAGAATGCCCCCTTCACCAAGGCCATCTGGGAGGAACAGCTAGAGTTGGGCATGGTGGTACACACTTGTAATCCCAGCACTCTAGGAGGATGAGGCAGGAGAGCAAATTCAAATTTAGCCTGGGCAATTTAGTGACTTAGTGAGATCCTGTCTCAAAAATAAAAAATAAAATAATGGCTGGGCATATACCTCAGTGCAAAGACCCTGGATTAATATCCAGTTTTTTTTTTAAAGGAATGAACTAGTGAAAAGCTCTTCCTGGAGGCCAGGGGTGATAGGAGAGGCAGATGGCAGAGTTCATGCTCCCTGTGTGTGACAGAGCTCCAAGCCACAGATACATCCACCTGGCAGGCAGAGGCCAAAGCTCATAATTACAACTGGATTACAGCCATTGGAGAGAGGCCAGGCTCTGAGGAGGAAGGAGCCTGTGACACTGTAGGCAGCACATGCTAGCACGGTCCCCCAGGTCTGGCCCCAAAGGGACTTACAGCCACTGCCTCAAGGGTGGTGAGAGTAGGAAGGTGAGCTCCCAGACACTCTGTGGATGATTGGACCCTAGCCTGCAAGGCACCATCAAAGCTTGCTAAATCCCTTCCACCTCCATTCTCAGTGTAGCAGGGTCTGCTCTGTGTGCACGTGTGCGTGCACACACACACACACACACACACAGAATGATACCATCTCTCATCCATCTGCCCTCCTCATGATGGCCAGCAAAGCTGCATGCACTACAGCCTTGGCTTGCCCAAGAGCTCACTCCTTTGTGCTTCACTTAAAGCTGATGGCCTTAGCCAGGTGTGGTGGCCCACACCTGTAATTCCAGACCTCAGGAGTCTCAGTCAGGAGGACCACTGTGAGTTTGGGGCCAGCCTGGACTGCATAGTGAGTCCCTGTCTAAAAAAAAAAAGACAAAAAACTGCAGCCTTGCCAGCAACCAATTAGGTCAGAGAAGCTACCCAAATGCAATAGGACAAAATCCTAGAGCCCCCCTCTCCAAAATGGTGTCCTCTCATATCATAGGGAAAACCCTAATATACTCCATAGCCCTGTACATCCTTCCAGAGACACCTGTTAGCTTTCAGCCCTCATCATGAGACAGGCAGATAGTTACTAGGGTACCTGTAGTGTTAGGTAGTTTCTGCTCCACAGATGAAGCTTGCTGCTTGCTATCAATAGCCAACTGGGGTTCTCTGAGGCAACAAGTATCCAAAAAGTGAAATACAGAGAGCAGGAGAGTTGACAAAACCCTAAAGCTAGAACACAAAGGTGACTTGATTATCATACCAAGTCAAAGTGGATTGCTTCCGGTTTCAGCACTTACCTGATCAATTGCTGCACACAGATGCCAGGGTGTGTGCTAGTTTACTCCACTAAAAATACATGTGAGACCACAGCTGCAATAGCTGGAATCCACATTCATTATTCAAGACCCACTCGAGAACCTTCAGACTGGACAAACAGGTGATTCAAACAGTGGTGGAATAGAAACCAAGTCCCTAACACCAGAATTTCTGAAATCTCCCAAATATGCACAGAGGTAGGAGAATTCACAGGCTTCCCTTTGGCTCTTCCTTCCTGTATTAGTCCCCCCAACCCCTCCCCCACAGAACTAGGAACTAATGTGGATATTCTGCAACTTGCAGATTACTGCCTCTATTCAACAAAGCACTGTTTGAGTCTGTGTGCTCTCTGATCCATGGGCTGAGGTTTTGTCATCTGTCCTCCATCATCCCCAGACTGACTGGTGGGTCACAGTGCCATGACCAGAGCTCTGCGCTGATGCAGACACTGTTTCTTGATTGAGATGCCCCCAACCCCAGCAAAACGTGAGACCAATCACTTGGGCACAGGAGTTAATTTGTGAGATGGACTTGGACAGCAGGAGTGGGGATCAGAGAGAGCAATCAGGAGGGAGGAAGTGTCCATCAAAAGCATGTTTTAGAACTGGTAACCACTGTGAGCAGATGGAACAGCGGATGTGATTTAAAAATTTTCATGGAAGGACAAGAAGCTAAGATGTTCCTCCACTGACTCTTGTAACCCCTTGGTGTTTGTCACTAGTGATGTCCACCCCATCCCCACCCTGGGCAGACTTCTCAGGTCCCCTCAGTTTGGAAGAAAGCAAAGTGTGGAGAGAGTTTAGTGTGTCCTGTGTTGCCCTGCAGCATGATTGGAGCTGTCCAGCAGGGCTACAGCTGAAGTCAGAGCTGGACCCAAGGTCTCCCTGTTTCCCTTGCACCCTGACAAAGGCATTTCTGATGAGGTTTGAAGGTCAACTTATAGTGCACATGGGTGGCCATGTGACAGGGATTGTCCTGAAGGGACCTGGCCTACTCCTCAGTCAAGAGGTGCAGATTTGGGAGCTGGGTGAGGGTTTTAAAGTTTCAATGTGGCATCTTGTGTCCAATTTCTGTTCACTGGACCTACAGATTTTTTGTTAAAGTGACACTTTATTAGGTTGTGAATATATTTTATTCCTACAAATGCCGTGACTGATTAGTCACCATCTGGGATCCCGTAGTCAAAAACATTTTGATTATTTCTCTTTCTCCAGGTAATATTCTATTACCTAAGTTTTGTTTGTTTGGTTGGTTGGTACTGGGGGATTGAACTCAGAACCTTGTGCTTGCGAGGCAGGCAGCATCACCACTGAGCTAAATCGCTGGCCTTACATAAGCCTTGTTAGGTGCATCTCTGTGGTCAAGTTCTTCTCTCTTCTGCTGTCAACTCAGAGCAGTGTGGCAGCTTCCACCACTACAAAAAATGTCTGGGACAGTCATCTCATAAGAGAAAAGGCTCATTTTGGCTCAGTGTGAGAGGTTCCAGCCCATGATCAGATGTGCATAGCAAAGCAAAGCTTCTCATGTCCCAAACCAAGAGCACAGAGGGAACAAGGGAGAGGCTGGGGTCCCACATGTCCTGATGGGCCCTCAGTGACCCAGGACCCCTCTCCCAGGCCAGCCTCCCAGCAGCTCCTGGGACCAAGCCCCTAACATATGGCCTTTGAGAACATTCCAGACCCACATGCTGGCAGAAAAAATCCAACTCGCCCTCCCTGTCCCTGCCTCTGCAGAACCCTAAAAGGCTCCCTTAACAGTGAGTTTCTGATTTGTTTGTTTATCTTTTCTATTATCCAAACATACCTCTTTCACATAAACTAAAGTGACCAGCATATCAAAACCTCACATGTCCATCATTCAACTCCCACACATTGATTCATAGCCAATTTTGCCATATCTCTACCTCCACCCACTTTTTCTTGCAAGAAAAAGTTATTCTTAATAACTGGGTTATTCTGAAGCAAATCCCTTGATAGTATTACATTCGCTAAATATTTTAGCATGTACCTCCAAAATAAGGACTCTAGAAACATAATTACATGCATTATTGCACCCCAAAATCTTAACCCTATTTCCCTAATACCAGCAAAGCTCTGGTCACTGTTCACATCTTGGCTACTTTTAATGGTTGACTTGCTGGAATCAGGACTCAGTGTGAGCACCTACTATACTCATTTGATGTCGCTGAAGTTTTTTTAGTTGTGAGTTGCTTGTCCCATGTGTTTTATTCTTATATGCATTGAAGAGGATCCATGGTTTGATTACACACCATGTGTCTCAAACTTTGGAGTGTATGCAAATCACCCTGGACTCTTTGAAATGCAAGTTGAGCTTCCTGGCTCCCATGGGCTGTCCATGCTGTTGATCTACTGACCACACTTTTTTCTCCAGTGTGAGACATTGGGAGAGCTCATCTCCTTTCAGGGGATGGAGACTAGAAAAGAGTTGGGAACATTCTATTTCTTGCCAATTACACAAGGTGTCCACTTGTGAAAATTCTTTGAGTTGTATACTTGTGATTAATGCATATTATTACTTATGATACTCTGTATATTATATTAATATAATATATTAAACATTATGCATTATGTATTATAGATTATACTCTTGTTGATTTTTGAGACATGATCTCACTCTATATTTGACATTGTCCTTGAACACACTGTGTCATCCAAGCTGGCCTCAAACTTGTTGCAATCCTCCTGCCTCAGTCTCCCAAGTGCTGGGACTACAGGCAAGCACAACCATGCCTGGCTATAGATTATACTTTAAATAAATAAATGAATAAATAAATAAACTAACAAATAAAAGAAGTTCAGTGTTTTCCAATGCAAAGTTGTCCCTTATAGATTAATGACCTCCTTTAGCAACACCTACCTCTAGCAAAACTGGGAACTCATGATTATCCTTCAGTCATTTATTTTAAAATATTGGGGGAGGGTAAGGAAAGGGAAAGTAAAAAGTATTAAGATGGCTTATGCATTAATTTCCCTTATTGTAAACATGTACTGCAAATGTATATTAACAAAAAATAAAATTTTTAATTAAAAAAAGAAAAAATAAAAATATGAAGAATGCCATAAAAAGAACACCAGATATTGCACTTGCACTGAAAATGTTAAATTTTACCACACTACCATATAACAATAACAATTTAAAACCAGAATGCTATTTCCTGCGGGAGTCCTCAGCTGCTTTCTGTATTATTTTACAACCATTTTAGGAATGCCTTTGGTGGGAAGTCACAGAACCACTGCTGAGCAGTGTTTCCAAAATAACATCATCGCAAGTGACCAGAAATCTGGGCACTCGGTGCAGGGTCGAAGCTTCTGCTTGTCACACCACTGGGGACGTCTCTGTGTTGTCGCCTGCACTGTCTTTTCAGCCTGGTACGCCACCTAGTGGCTGCAAGTTGGCATCAGCAGGTCCAAACATCTGCACTGGCAGAGAAAGCAATCTGCGCGTGGATTTCCACAGTGGTTGCGCTAGTTTAAATTCCCGCCAGCAAGCTGGGAATAAGGGTTCCTTTCTCCCTGTAGCCTGCTAGCATCTGTTATTATCTGGTTTCTTGACGATGGCCACTCTTTCTGGAGTAAAGTGGGATCTCAGTATTGTTTTAATGTATATTTCTCTAATAGCCAGTGATGTTGGGCATTTTTCATGTATTTATTGTCCATTTGTACTTCTAAGAAGTACTCATTCATCTTGCAGGTTAACAGAATGTGCACAGTGTGTCACCTTAACATGTCACTGTGCTCTTTGGGATTGCTTCAAGTTGGAGACTTAATAAATGATGATAAATTTCTTATACCTGGCAAAGCATGTGTTTTGTTGGTTGGTTTGTTTGTTTTCAGACAGGGTCTTGCTATGTATTTCAGGCAGGCCTTGAACTCATTATGTAGCCCAAGCTGGCCTTGAACTAGCAGCGATCCTCCTGCCTCGGCCTCCACAGTGCTAGGATTACAGGCATGTGCTACCATGCCCATTTCCGTCTTGGATGCTGGCCCCTCCTTCTTGTTCCTCAAACCCCCTGGTGTCTAACACCTAACGGTTTAATTATGATCCCTGGGAAGAACTGATGATAGACTCAGTAGCAGAAAAGGAATACAGGCTGTTAGTATGCAAGAGAGGGAATTACAGCAGTGGGGAAAATTACAGGCATGTGATTACTCAACTATTCTTACCCTGACAGAGTTCAGAAGCTTCATGCCTGTTTTTTTGTTTTGTTTTGTTTGGGGTTTTTTGTTTTTTTGTTTTTTTTTGGTAGGGGGGATTGAACTTGGGAACTTGTGCTTTCAAGGCAGGTAGCAGAACCACTGAGCTAAATTCCTGGCCCAACATCCCTTTGTTAGGGGAGGAAAAATGGGGAATGTAGACAATTCCAAGAGGTCATAAGGAATGTAATCATTATACACAGTGAACAAGTACTAATAAAAAGTAAAAACTGGCCCACCATGGTGGTGCACACCTGTAGTCCCAGCACTCAGAAGGCTGAGGCAGGAGGATCACCAAGAATTTGAGGCCAGCTTGGGCTACATAGTGAGTTCAAGGCACACCTGATCTATGTAATGAGACCCCATCTCAAAAACAAATAAACTGGCAGGGGGGTGCACAATAAAACAGTAAATGAATAAATAATTAATTGATTTTTAGAGAAATGAATGGTCCTAGGGACAGAAATTGGCTTTAAAATGGTTCTCATGGCATGTGAGTGTGCCGACAGGACAGACAGCATTTGGGATCCTTCTATCTTTCCAGTATGAAACATTGAACCCAGAATCTTCACACTGAGCTCATCTCCAACCCTTTTAAAATTTTTTATTTTGAGACAGAGTCTTACTTGTCATCAAATTGCCCAGATTGGGCTTGAATTTGTAATCCTCCTGCTTCAGCCTCCAGAGTGCTGGGATAATAGGTGTGCAGCAAACACTATACCTGGCTACCTACTATCACTTCACGTTTAGTGTTAATGAGGGTGAGTGCATTCCAAGTAGGAGACCCCCTCACCCACAGAAACTGCTGTGTGGGTGTAAGTCTATTCTAGGGAGGGTCACTGCTGGCTATGATGCTGCACCCCAAAATAACCAGCTCACGAAGATCCCTATCACAGAAGCAGGATGGGGCTTCACTTGGGCCCACAGTCATTTGAGGCAGCAGCTCCTAAGCTCCACCGGCACTCTAAGTGGAGACAATCACAATATGACAGCTTTGATTACACTTTGCTGGATTGTAGAAGCAGAGAGATGGATATAGAAGACCCACTACTTTTTCCCGTTATTTCTCTAAGAATCCATTTTCCCCTCACTGGGAGAAAACCTCAGTTATTTGGGGACAAGTCTTCTTCCACTGTGGATGGTTTTGGGGGAAGAAATGGAGGTACCCGCCTGTGTATGCACTAGAAAGCTTCAAACCTGTCCCAGCCCTGGGGTGAGGGATCAAGAGATCTGTGACCCACATCTGGTGATCAGGTGTGCTCTCCAGGGACCTAAGAGTGCGAGGGTGGGAGCAGTGGTGTGTTATATGCAGTGGCTCCAGCCTGGTGCAAATGCTGGTTAAAGCCTAATTGAATGTCCTCACTCATAAGGGCCTGACTCCAACCCTGTTCCCAGGCTTGCATCTCCTGCCTTGCTTTCTGTTTCTTGTTGGTGCTGTTGTTGTCTTGTTTTTGTACTGGGGATTGAACTCCGGACATTGCACTTGCAAGGCAGGCAGTGGCACCACTGAGCTAAATTCCTGGTCCTATTTCTAATTTTTTGAGACAGGGTCTCACCATATAGTTCAGGCTGGCCTTGAACTTACTATGGAGCCCTATTTGGTCTCAAACTCACAGTGATGCTCCTGCCTCTGCCTTCTGAGTGCTGGGCTTACAGGCCTGGGCCACCACATCCAGCTCCTACCTTTAATGAACGTAAAATTTACTTATCTTTTTTCAAGCTTCTTGTCCATTCTTTGTTCAGGACAACAAAAACCTAGAAAGAATGCTGGGAAAGAAAGAGCCTACAGCACCCCAGAATCTGCTAACAAAATCACATTACTCCCCCCTGCTCAGAATTTCCAAAGAGATCTAAATAATACATGTCATTTTTCTTTTCTTTATTTTTTTCTTTTGAGACAAGGTCTCACTCTGTAGTCCAGGCTGGCCTTACACTCACTATGTAGCCCAGGCTGCCCTCAAACTCACAGTGATTCTCCTGTTTCAGCCTCCCAAGTGCTGAGATTACAGGCATGTATCCTGCGCCTGGCTTGACTGATCTTTTTTTTTTTTTTTTTTTT